>NC_089234.1:24505158-25205886 GCF_963924675.1 Phocoena phocoena
GCCGGCGCCTGGGCGGTGTTCCTCAGAGTCGCGCGCAAATATCCCGTAAAGGGTGGGGCCAGGGAGATGAGGGGCGGTGCCTCTGGGCCGCTGGGAGGAGTCCCAGGGTGTGCGCAGAAGTTAGAAACACCCGAGAAAGGAGAGGCAAGGCACGACACGGAAGCAGATAACGGAGTTCCAAGGACTGACGATTAGAAGGAGATGTGGATCAGAGGGTTCTGGAGGAAGGAAAGACTGGCAGCCTCCCTCTGCCCTCTGTCACTAAATGACTCGGCCACGGGAACAGGAAATAATCCCAGTTCGAGTCAATTCCAACCCTTACGACGCAGCTACTGTATGCAGGACACGGGGAAAACTAAGGTAGAGAAAACACAGACCCTGCCCCCAAAGGGTTCAGCCACTAGTGCTTAGGAAAATAGGGTGCAGAGGTCGAGGTACCCTGGAAAAACAACGTATGTGGAGCCACATCGTGAAAATCTGCCTGTATCTGGGGGTCATGTCTAAAGACCCTTTCTCCTCCCTTTCCTTCTCCCTCTCCCTCCTCCTCCACCCCGTTTAGACTTCAGGTGCAGAGTTGGAGTAGTTAAACTCTTTAAAGATGCCTCTCTGGTATTCTTTTTTCTCATTTTCCTCACCCCTACTCCCATGCTTCATCCTCAGCCCCCATAGGAATTCATGCTACTGTGCTTGGATATATATTTTTGAAAAATATATAGCATTTTCCATAAGTGCATTTTTAAAAATTGTAGTAATGGTATTGGACTTTAGGGATCATCTTGTTTTCTACTGTTTTCACTCAACATTCTTTTTAAGGCTCTACCCCTGTTTCAGTTGTAATCCCAGTAATCCCAGCTAATTATTGCTGCATAGCTTTCCGTGTCGGACATCCACACCTTTTACTTCCAGCCTCCAAGTGCTGGATACCAAGGCTGACTCCACCTCTCCAATACCACAAACAATGCAGCCATGGTCATCCTTGGCAGTGGTCCTTCATGGGCCTGTGTACAAACTCCTCTGAACTATATGCCTATAAGTCAAATTGTTAAAACCATAGGGGATGCACAGGGCCATCAAATTCAACTTGTCCTGCACAATGACATCCAGCCAGAGGGCCAGTGCGGGCAGAAAAACAGACCCTACCCCCTTGCCCATGTCATGTGCCCTGCTGGAGGAAGACATGTCCTTTCGTTCCCACAAAAGCTTTGTCCCTTAGTCAAGCCATGAACCTACAGGCTGTGACCATCCAGAGGGTATGCATTCTTCAAATTCACACTGTGGTGGACGGTATTTTCCCATAACATAAAGTTACCTAGTAGCCTGGTGGAAGCCCTGGGTACTTGACTTCACCAAGTACTGCCAGATGGCACACCAGAACTGCTGCACTGCACCACGCTCCAGCATGTAGTATAAGGGTTTCTGTCCCCGACTCCCATCCTTGCCAGCATGTGGTAGTTTATGTATTCATAAACAGTCAGGTAGTGTTTACTAAGAGCCAGATACTGTTCTCAGTGCCCTACAAATACTGACTCATCTGATTAGCCAATTTTTAAATTTCTGTCAGTATCATGGAAGTCGTGTCAACACATTTTTGTTTTAATTTGCATTTCTCCGACTATGAGTGAAATTGAGCATTTCTTCATACATTCATAAGACACTTGCGGTCCCCTTCTGTGAATTGTCTATTTATAGCCTTTGTCTATTTCTCTATTGCTCTTTTTCTTTTTAGTTTGCAAAAGGTCTTTGTAAAGTCTAGATACTAATCTTTCAAAGACTGGACACGTTGCTTGTGATGTCCTTTGTAGAACAATAATCTTTAATTTTATAGCCCTTCATCTTTTTATGCATTTTTAGTATAATTTATTAAGTTCCTCTCAACCCCAAGGTCATAAAGGTATTCTCTATCATTTTCTTCTGTTAGCTTAATAATTGTACATTTTCACATTTGGTTCTGTAATCCTTCTGGAGTTCACCTTTGTATGTGGTGTGAGATAAGGATCCAATTTTATTTTTCTCAATGGAGTGAGCCCATTTTTCAACATCTCTGTTCCCAAATATAAACGGATCTGTTCCGAGCTCTCTGGTTTAGTCCTGTGCCAGTTCCACAGGGTTTTATTACTATGGTTTTGTAGTCTGTCATCGTGGTTAAAGGGCAGAACTCTCATCCCTGCGCTGTCAAAATTGCATTGGCTCTTCATAAATCTTTATTATCCCATATAATTTTCAGGATGTTTTCCAGGTTCCTCATGAGAAATATTAATTGGAACTTCATTGAATTTATGAATTAATTTGGGGAAAATTAACATTTGTACAATATCTCATTCATGAACAGAGACTGTATATCTGGGACAAACAGAACAAAAATATGACTGAGGCATAATGTGCAGGAAAATGGTGAACGAGATGGCAGATGAAGCTGGAGAAGCGGGTTGAACCAAACTTTAAGCCAAGCTAATAGAAACGACGTGAAGATGGAGCAGGAAACACGACTCAGGCTGCTTTGTGTGTTTACAGAAAATTTGATTATACACCGGGACCAGCTTGCGGGACCACCATGATCCAGAGAGACTCCATAACACTCCTGAAGGTACATGGCCATAAAGAAAGACCTAGAGGGCCCTGGCCACGCATATCTTCTACTGGTGTCAACTGCGGGGCTGTGTGTCTCCCCATTTCCTAAGGGACGTTTCACAAGTGGATGACTGCCAGGGTGACAGCAGTTCAGCCCAGAAAACACTTTAGCAGGCACAAGGTTGGCCACAGGAACCACAAAGGTGACTAAAGCAGAGTCACTCCCCTTTGCGTTCACAATCTGGCTTTGGGGAAAAGAGAGACAGGAAAATCTACAATTAATTCTAACATGATGTGATAGTATTATTTACAACAGGCCCTCTTGACAGCAAGCACTACGGGTGGCTCAGGGAATCTAGCCTCTGATTCCTGAGAGTATTACTTATGATGTGGGGACAGAAAGACAGAACATGGGAAATCAGGGAACCATTGGAGGTAGAAAGGAACGTGACATGTTCGACTCACAGGAAAGAGATGCATGTGGACATCAACAAGGCTGGATGAGTGAATGAGAGGATGGGCGCCTGGACAAATTAGTTTATGCTGATGCAAGAAAATGCTTCATTTCCAGTTTTCTAGATTATGGAAGAAGACTGCCCATCACCCTGCTCCCCTTTGTTGTTGTAATGAAAAGGAGCACTAGGTGGCATCATACTACCAAAAGTCCTCACCTTCTAGAGCCTTTGGGAGAAACACTCTCCAGATTGGGTCAGCCCCTATTTCCACAAACAAGAGTGCTTCTATCTCATTTCTCATTACACCCACTTAATTTATTTACTGAGCACCTACTATATGCCCAGCCCTCTCCTGCACGCTGTGGAGACCATAAAGGATTTGAAACCGATCGGGGCCCTGTGGGGCTCCCGGGCACGGAGGCCTTTTTGTCCCCCATTTCTAGTAGGCAAGACTCTAGCCTCCATGACCTTCCCTGAGTTCCAAAGGGCAGATTTGAACAGTTGCTAATCCAGGGAGAAGCAGCCAGGAAACCACCTGTGGCCAGATTAAAGGGACCAAAAAAGCTCATCAAGATTAGGAGACCACCTGAGACCCTGCACACACCCTCATCTTGTCAGCAACCCCACCCTTGGGAAGTATTGTCATAAAACTCCTCATCAAATCCTCCTGGGTTGGGACATACAGTTTTTCGAGGCAGGAACCCGCTGTGTCTCCCCTTGCCTGGCAAAGTAATATAGCTCTCCTTTTCTACTTCACCCAAAACTCTGTCTCCAAGATTTGATTCTGCGCTGGTGGTACAGAGGAGCTGAGCTTTTGGCATCAGAGTCAAAAGGCTCTCCCCACTAAAGGGTCATAAAGAGAAGCAAAAGATACTTGCCACCCCTCCTCCACACGCAAACACATTTGAAACAGTCCGAGGCAGGATGCCTGAGCACTGAAACGAGGATGTTAAGACATAGTATCTTGTGTAATCTGGCCCCGTTAGCCTTCTGGTGCCTTCTCCCACCACTCACTCCTTGCCACAAGGGCTTCTTTCAATTCCTTGTATATGTCATGTTCTTCCCTGATGCTTGGCATTCACAAAGGCTGATCTCTCTGTCTGGAATACTCGACCCTCCCTCTTCACCTGACTAACTCCCATCCAACCACCCTTCAGATCTCACTTCCTCAGGGGACCTTCCTGACCTGCCCCGAACACCAGACTACCTTTTCAAGTACCACGAATTCTGCTTCTTGGATCATCCCACATGGTAATTAATTATATATTCACGGAAATGGTGGTTTCATATCTGTCCTTGTTGTCGAACCCAAGTTTGTGTGCCCGATGCACAGTGAAGCCAAACAAACTGAAACGTCGGAGTTTGGAGTAGAGAAAGGTTTATTGCAAGGGTCCAGCAAAGAGAACCGCCAGCTTACGCTCAGAAAGCCGGAATGGGGCCGTGGGTGGGGGGGTGGGGGGAGGGAGGAAAAGTATAGGCAAAGCTTGGGGTGTGGGCTACAGGGTGTGACCATCTTCTGATTGGTTGGTGGTGAGGTAACAAAGGTGGTGTTCCTGGGATCTCAGTCATCAGCCTTCAGGTTCCAACCAGTCTGGGTGCCTCCTGCTTATGTTCAGCCAGAAGTTACCAGCCTCCACCTGGGTGGAGGCCCTAGTTCATATAGAAGAACTCAGAGATACATTGTTATGTACATCCTTTGTTGGGATATACATTATTGTTTCTTCTTTGTTTCTGCATTCCCTCCATCCCCTACTTAGTAACTGTTTGAATCTGCCCTTTGGAACTCAGGGAAGGTCTAGGAGGCTGAAGCCTTTTTCCTACAAATAAGAAACAGGAGACAGGAAAGGCTTTTGTACCCAGGAGGGCCCCATAGCATCCTGCTCAGTTTCATCTTTTCTACCAGCCTGCCAAACAACAAGAGAACAAGGATCACTTTTTCTCTAGTTCAGCCCTGTCTCCACTGGTGTTACAGGCTGAACTGGGTCCTCCTAAAATTCTTACGTTGAAGCCCGAACCCTCAGTACCTCAGAATGTGACTGTATTTGGAAATAAGGCCTTTAAAGAGGTAAATAAGTACAAATGAGGCCATTAGGGTGGGCCCTAATCCAAATCTGACTCCTGTTCTTATAAGAAAAGGAAATTTGGACACACGAAGAGATACCAGAGATGTGGGCACACAGATGAAAGACACAGGGAGAAGAAGGCCATCTGCAAGCCAAGCGGAGAGGAGAAACCAAACCCTCCGACACCTTGCTCTGGGATGTCCAGCCTCCAGAGCTGTAAGCAAATAAAGGTCTGTTGTTTAAGCTACTCAGTCTATGGTTCTTTATTATGGCAGCCCCAGCAAACTAATACAAACGACCATCACCCCTCTACGGTACATAACTATTAAGTGAGTGACTACTGAACGAGTTCTGAAATAAGGAAGACCTGTGAAGGATGGTATTAGAAGGGAAAGGTACATGGTAGACAAGGGTCTTGAACTTGACCTTAAATGATATATGAGTTAGATACATGGAAGAAAAGAGAAGGAATCTCAAGTGTGGGAAACAGCACTGGGCAGATACCAAGGCAAGAATGCAAAAATCCTGCTACAGGGAGGGTGGGATCCCTATCAGGGACCAGTGGACACGTGTTGATATGAGGGTCTGGGTGAATGGTGGAGCCTTTGGAAGAATGACAGAGAAGTAGCGACACACTCAAGGACCAGGGAGAGCCAAGGACACACCCATTCGTTCTGCCAGATAACTTTAATACATGATCATGATCTGTAATACATACGCAAAGCTCCTGGTTTAAACCTGGATATAAGTGCCTCTTTTTTAGCTTCCTTAGGACTTATAAACTATGTGCTGTGACTCAGTAATAAAAACAGCATTTTCTGTACACAGTGCTCACCTCTTCAACAGCATCCAGTGAGGCTGTGAAGTGAAACTCCAGAAAAGCAGAAACGCTGACATGCGGCTCTACATGGAAATTCCAGCCTGCAATGCAAAACAACTGTGCCCTAAAAGAAACCTATGCCTCTAATGGATCAGAGAGGTTCTAGAAGGAATTTGGGGGGAGTCAGATAAATGAACAAGGAGGGGAATCCACAGGCTCAAGAGAGGAAGGGAGGGTTGGGGGAGGGGCTCCCTTGGTTGTTGATGCCTCTTCACATCCTGGTTGCAGTCCCTGAGCGGGTCCAGTAACACCTGCTCTCTTGGGTTCTGCCAGATATTTTGCATCCTCCTAACAAATTCACCGTATTTGTTTAAGCAGCAAGTTTGCACTCTTTATCCCCCCCACGCCCACCCCACAAAAAAAAAAAAAAACCAAAGACAAAATAAGACAAACACAGGTCCTGTTTGCATAGGCATTGTGATATCATTGGATTTAGTATCCATGAAATCTAAACACTGCATTTGGGACCCCAAAACAACATGGGAAACGCTGCTCCAGTCATCATAGCTAACACTTCTACAGGCTGTCGGGAAGGTTAAAAGACCACGTGCTGCCGAAAATTGTTATCATTCATCAGCCGACCCCATGCTCACCTTAAATGACAGAACGAAGTCCCAGCTGCCTAGTGCTCTCCAAAACTGTTTGGGCCATATTTTATTCCTTTAATCTGCTCCTTTTCCAGCCTGCTGCAGACCTAACTTAGCAGAACATTTGCTGAGCATTTGACATCGATTCCCAAAGGGTCTCCATACAAACTCCCCTCTTGATACCAGAGGAGGCAACAAAGCTCGGGCAGATTTATTAGGCAGATTGAAAGGTCAGGCATGAGGTGGAAGCAGGCAATCTGCCACTGCAGGCGATCGATCTTACTAGAAGGAGACAGTGTCACAACCCAGTCGTCTTAACTGCCTTGAATTTTATTGGCTTAACAGCAACTGCACCTCTCCCCGTTGGTCAAATTCCTTCTGGGTATGACTGGATAGGCTAGCTTATTCAGTGGGTGCTTCTTGCCCAAGAGGCCAGGCCAAGGTTGCAGTCTGATGTCCTACAAATCAACCAACTAACTGGTTAGCTTGGTTAAAAAGACTGAATAGATCCACACAACCTGTTCCTACTACAAATAAACAAACAAATAAATAAATTGACTAAATAAATGAGTGAAGAAGTAAATAAGTGAATAAATAGAATTTTTAATAGTCACGTTAAGAGAGGGAATTGTAGGCACACACACACAAAAAATCAAAGCACAGATCCTTTCGATGATGGGCCAATGCTCTTGTTTCTGTTGAATTCTATCTGCTGAAAACACCATATTGTCAAATACCTCTAGTCTTTACATATGCTGGTGCCTTGTCTGGAATATCCTATATCTCCTTTGTCCAGTGAGCTTTTTTAAGACTCAACTCAATGTCACCTCCTCCAGGAAGTCTTCCCCTGTTTGGCACACCTTCTCTGTATTACTAGACAATCTGAGCATCCCTCTACCAATGCACTGTATTATAATCGTGTGTTTATTTCTATGTCTCCCCCACAAGACTGGAAAGACCACTCTTTTCTTTAATACATCTATGGTGCTGAACCATAAGAGACACTCAAAACAGGAAGTTTGGTAAAGGAAGGGAGGAAGGAAAATGGAAAGAAAGAAGGAAGGAAGGAAGAGAGGGAGGGAGGAAAGAAGGAAAAATACAATTAGTTTGTGCACTCAGGCACACAGGAATTACTCTTGAGATTGATTAGTGACTAGGTAAAAGCTATTGGAACACAAACATTTAAGATTCTAAGGTAGTTAAATGAAATCATCTCCAAGTATACACTAGGTCCTCAAACAGAAGTATTAAGTATTACTATAAAATGCATGTATCTCATTTCTCTTTCCATCTTTGATGCAAGTGCCAAAGAACCAAGTCTTTTTATTTTTACCCACAGGGTTGCGTGCACAGTAGGTACTCAATAAAAATTACGATTTGCTTCTCATAACAGCGAAGATAAGCATCTGTAAAGTGAAACTCTTTGCTATCTTAAAGGAATAAACTCTTTTCTACCCTGTAGATAGGTTGCTTTATTTCCATATCTGCTGCCAGGTCTACCGAAAAACAAAAAAGTTATTTTTGTTATAATTTGTTATTTTCAATAAGAAAAAAATGTCTACTGAGCATCTACTGTGAACAGGTGTTCTCTGAGGCAATGCAAAGGAGGCAAAAAGCCTCGAAGCCTCCCCCTCCAAGCCCGCCAAACAAGCTTGAAACCCAGTTTAAGATAAACGGGACAATTCAAACATCCAGGATGGTAGAGACCAGCCTAAAATACCATTGTATTTTAGAATCTAGCACCGTAATATGCAAACTATTTCTATAAAGGACCAGATTAAGAAACATTTTGGGCTTCAGAGGACACACAGTCTCCGTAGCAGCTATTTGACTCTGCCATAAGCACAAAGCAGCCACATAAATGAATGGGCTTGGTTGTGATCCAAGAAAACCTTATTTACAGAAACAAGTGGCGCTCTGGAGTTGGCCTGCCAGCCAGAGTTGCCAACTCCTGATTTAGCACAATGCCTGGCATATAGTAGGAGCTCATATATTAAATGAATGAATGACTGAATGAACAAATGAGGGAATGAAGATTTTCCTAAGGTAATGGCATAGTGATTTGTCTTAAAGCCCCCCGTGTACCATCATTAGACATTAAGTACAAGGAGAGAAATGAAAACCTCCTGAACAGAAATAAGCTTGATAGGAATTATCTAACAGTCTTTCCCACTCTCCAAGTAGTGTGTGTGGATGGAAACTTAGCAAGTACAAACCACTAACAGCTTTCATAACAGAGATGTAAACTAGAAGAGTAGTTTAAAGAAGAATATTTTTCAAATTGTGGATCATGACTCATGAGTAAGTTGTGGCCTGCGTTTTTTTTTCAAAAAAGGATAAGAGATGCAAAGAGAAAAAGAAGAGGGAATACGCCAAGGTCTATCACACGTAGTAAGCATAAGGATTGTTTCTAAGGAAACTGTCTTTCACTTACAATGTATTTGTATGTGAGAGTATATTGGGTTCTGGGGTAGAACGTATTTTCAAAAAAGTTTGAAAAATGTTCTAACTGTTATAATCTCATTGTTGGGGAAATTCAATGTACTTGTACATTTGAAGGGGATTTACTTCAACATAGCATAGTAGTTGAAGGCAAGATTCTGGAGCCAAAGTTCCTGGTTCAAATCCTGACTCTGCCGCTTATTAGCTGTGTGACCTTGGGCAAGTTACTTCACCTCTCTGGCCCTCAGTTTCTTTACCTGTTAAATGGGAATGCTAATGATCCTATTACATGGGGTTATTATGAGAATTAAACAAATTGTCGTATGTAAAGCGCTTAGAGCAATACCTAACACATAGTATAGGTTTTAGCTATTATTATGCTGTCACTAACCAATAATGTGAACTTGAGTATGTGACCTAACTTCTGTGGGTTTCATTTTTGTTGGTAAAAAGTCTCCAAAGGCCCTGCTGGCACCAACATTCCAAGAAGGGGTGGGAGGTGGTTTCCCAACACAAACCTGGAGGAAAGAAATAGCCAAATGCAAATCATCCATCCTGTAAAATGGACACCTTTGAGGTCTCAGCAAAGCAGCCTGTTCCAAAGAAAAAACCCCATAAGCCGACTTGTTATTATCTCTCTAAATTGCATGCAAAGGTGAATTCAGGATGGTGAGGGATTGACCAAATTAAGGGAAATGCTCTTTTTTTCCATCCATCAGACCCTTCATGACCAGCGTTGGCTTCCTGTCTCTCCCATTGCCATGTATTTTATTCCATATACTGGGATAACCACAGCTGGGGTGAACAGGAAATCTGTCCCCATGTTTGTTTGGTTTTTTTGTTTCCAACATTCCTGACTCTGAAGTACACTGTGAGGCTGTCCTGCAGTTGGTCTGGCGTTGGTCACAAGTCACCTTTCACTGTGGAATTTGAAGTCACGTCTAGCACCAAAGATCATGAAAAAAAATTCCATTTACTTTCACACACACACACACACACACACACACACACACACACACACAAGAAGCCAACAGAAAAATAGGTGAAGTTATTACTGATTATTTACAAATAAATAAAAATGGTCAGTAATAATGTTCTGTTCAGCCTCATTTGTACTGATAATTAAAGAAATGCACATCAAGACATTGAGATATCTGTTTTCACCTATAAAAGAAGCAAACTAATTAAAGTTAGGAAATAGCCAATGCAGAAAAGGATGTGGGGAAATAAGCATTCTCACGCACTTATGAGAGTCTAAATTGGTGAAACTTCTCTGGAGGACAATTTTGCCATAAATAGCAAAAGAGTAAATGTGCATAACCTTTGACCAGCCCTGAAACTATGAAGGCATTGAACTAAAGCAGCCTATATATAGACTTCTCCTCTGAGGAAAATAAAGTCCTATTTGTTTAATTTCTTGTAGGCTTAGACACACATAAAATTATAGTCAGGTATTCTATTCCTTGCAACCTAACACATTCCTAATTGATAAATCTGAAAAGAAGGGGGGTGGGGGTAAAAGAGGACATTCTTATCTTGCACTAATTTTAACATGAAGCCTTCTAGTATTTTCCTATTGAGCATGATATGGGCTTTGGAACTGAATTTCTCTCTTCACTTTTATCGTACTACAGAAGTGTTGATCTATCTTTGTATGATGAATTTTTCCTAATAGCTCTAATCTATGGTGATGATATCTCAGTTTTTCTTTTTTGATCTATTTGTGATGTAATATTCTTCTGATGTGCTACTGTGATTCTGTGTCAATATTTTATTTAGGATTGTGAAAACTGTATTCATAAATGAGATTAGTGTGTTACTTTATTTTCCCCTTTTTAATGAGTTATTTTTATTGTATTTTTGACTGATATATTACTACTGACTTAAGAAAAAAAAGAATTCCACCCATTGAGGGTTTTTTAAATGTAAATCACTAAACTTTTTATTTCTACATATTGTATTCGTACTTTTTCAAATTTGCCTATTTTTTCATGGTGCGATGTTCTATCATTCTGTCTCTGTAATTATGTTGAAGGTAACTATTTTACAGTCTTTTTCAAATTGTTCTACTGCCTCAAGTTCTTAAGGGGCTAATCTCCTGTTTATTACTGATCCAGTCCCGCATGTGGTTCATTGCCTAGTTGGATTTTTAATTCTTATTATAAACTCATCTCCAATGGAAGTTGTTTTATCTGTTAGAGATCAGAAAAATCAACTGTGCTTTGCATCTGCTTCTGACAGGACTGAGGGGATTCCTCACTTTGGAACCAGCTTTTATATTCTTTCTTGACTTCAGGATTCCCTGGACATATCGGTAATATAGATTGGGACCTCACACCTAAGCATGACAGAGGCAGACTAGTGGTTTCGGTTCCTACAGCACACATTTTTTAATTCATTCAAAGCCCCCAGACAAACCACAAACTTCCTTGCTGTGGCACTCCTAAGATCCTTCCCAGGGTGTCGGCTTTAGGCAGGGGTCTCAAGTTCAGATCTCTGCTTTTCTAGAATGCAGGGCTTGAGTTGGTACCAACCCCAGTCCTCAGCCATTTGTGTCTATATTCATGTCAAATACCCCTATTTGTCTTTGAGTTCCTTCTTCCTGTCTCACACCTAGCTATCCCCCTTTCTTTCTTTCAAGTGTTGATTTTTTTTTCAGCATTTCTGTGTTCAGCAGAGGTTCCCTGAATTCCCTTCATGTTCCCAGAAGTTGAATCTTTGTATTTTCCTATCTTTTAAAAACCCTTTCTAGGGCTTCCCTGGTGGCACAGTGGTTGAGAGTTCGCCTGCTGATGCAGGGGACATGGGTTCGTACCCTGGTCTGGGAAGATCCCACGTGCCACGGAGCGGCTGGGCCCGTGAGCCATGGCCACTGAGCCTGCACGTCCGGAGTCTGTGCTCCGCAACGGGAGAAGCCACAACAGTGAGAGGCCTGCGTACCGCAAAAACAAAACAAAACAAAACAAAAACAAACAAACAAGAAAAACCCTTTCTAGAATAAGCACAGGGTGCTGGAAACTACATGGCAGGTGGGGGGGTGTGTGTCTAAATCAGGAGTGCGGGTTCAAGGAAGACTTCCTAGAGGAGAAATCACCTATTCAGCAGACCTTAAGACTGAGCACACATTAGCCAGGCAAAGAAAATGTGTGTGCATCAGGGGTGACAGGTTGGATGAAGAGGTGGGGTGAAGGTTGCAGGCAGGGAGATAGAGCCCATGTGAACATCCAAGGGGGGAAAACAAACCTCATATCACATTCTGAGAAGCACAAGTTCCAAGAACTACAAGAAGTTTGGTGTGGAAAATGGAACGAGATACGCGCTTGAGGAGATAAGTAGGAGCCAGTTCATGAACGGCCATGGGCCTGGTTAGGACAGTGGACCTTGTGCTGAGAACAGAGTGGAGCTGAAGCTGACCATCAGGTCATGGAGAGTGAAATCACCAGGTTTGAAAGAAAAACAAAAGTAATAGATGTTGCTTGTATAAGCAAATATACACAGCCAGTTAGAAAATGCTAAAACAACTTTGCACACAGGACAATCCCAGAGGGCATTCAAGCACGAACCTTGGCGTTCCACCATGCATAACCCTGACTTTTAGGCATGCTAGTGGTGCTCAGTCCAGGGTCCCCACCTCCCAGGTATTTCCCCCACCTGCTTTGGGGTAGGTGGGTGAATACCCCACCTATCCAACTAGCAGACGTTTTGGAAATACATCGCCCTTTCAAGAATGCTTGCCCAGATCACCCTATTCCCCACCCCTCCCCACCAGCCCCCAAAACTCTGCCATAACTGTCCCTGATGTAAGGAAAGAGCTGTGCGCAGCTGCAGAAGCTTGAAAACAAGAGTAACCTGGGCCAAGGGCCAGGGGGTCTATTTTTAGAACTTGTTCTCATTGCCTGTTTATCTTTCAGACTCAGCCTAATGTCTTCCAGGCGACTGTTAAAGCTATTTGGCTGGCTTGCCGAGGAGAGGAAGAAGGTGATCTAAAACCAAACTGCAGTGGCAATGGTGATAATCATTCGGACAGTGTGTTCTCATAATTGCCCCCAATGTACCCTCAATGCCATTTGATTCCCGCTAGGTAGGATTTATGCAAGCCCTTCCCAGCCACTTTTACTAGCTGTGGAATTTGGCCAGGTCACAAAGAGAAGATAATAGGTTATGGATTTCATAACCCATCAAGTATGACCGGGGTGCTGCTGTCCCTCCTGGCCTTGTTCCTTGGGTCTAAAATAGGGGTCTAACATCCCAACTGTAAACAGGCTTCAGGCAGTAAAGCGCCCTCTACAGATAAAAGCATTTAGTCATGACTCTCCTTTGTGCCTGGTTACTCAGGAAAAGCCAACGATGCATTCATTTATCATAGCATTTGGTGAGTTATTTTAATCCACTCAAGCGGCAAAAGAGAAAAGGGCCGGCGTTGTGTCTCGATTTATATTTCCCTCCAGAGAACAAAATAGGTGGCCCCTGGAATTCCACAGCTTGTAAAACGCGCCGCGGAAAACGCTTGTAGGCGTGCTGGAACTTAACCCCTTCCTTTCCGCCGGCCCAGAACGACTTTTAAGGGCGCCTTCCCCCGACTCCCTGTCCATTCGCCCTAGATTACTCCAGTGGCCAGATTCCGTCTCGCCCGATCACCCTCCAGTTCTGCTGTCCCCTCTGCAGTTTCTGGGGTGGTCGATGGGCAGACCTCCGCGGCGGACCCTGGGTCCAGCCCCTCCTAACCCTCATGGTCCACCTTAAGGAGCCTCCGCGGTCGGGAGTAGAGGCGGGTGTTTTGTTCTTATAAGGAGGAAAAGTTTCTTTGACATCCAGGAAATGAGTAAGTCTGAAGCCCTTTAGAGCCTGTTGATGGGGGCCAGAAGGCGGGAGCCGGCCGGGGTATCGCCGTCCCCGTCCCTCTAATTACCGGGCCGGACGCTCAGCCGCAGCCGCCGCCGCCGCCGCCGCCGCCGCCAGACAGCGGATTCGGGGCTCCCGGGACCCGCGAGCGCAGGCGGGTCTCGCGCGGTCTCTCCGGAGCCGGAGAGCGGGGACCAAAGCTGAACGTAAGTACTGGGCCCGCGGCCGCGAGGCTCTGCGTCTTCCCCGGGCATCTCGAGTGCTGGAAGGAAGAAGAGGGACCAGGCGGAGCTGCGCCGGAGATGGAGGAGGATTGGAGCGGGGTTCCCGCCCGGCCCTCCCAGGTCTGGGCTGACTTGGGGAACCCGGTTACGAGCAAAAGCGGGGATGCTGTCCTCTCCCTCCTCGCGCCGCGCGGGGTCCTGCGTCCCAGCCTCTCCGCTCGGGCCTCTCCCGGGCCGCGGAGACCCCAGTGGGCGCTTCGTTGCAGCCCCGCGCGGCTGGCAGCTCCTCCTTCGCGCGCACCGAGCCGCGGTGCCGGAAGCGGGACCAAGTTGCTGTGTCTACCGCCCCGAAGATCCGTTACTTTCGACCTTGCGAGCAGAGTGCTAGAGCTGAAAGAGTGGTCGAGTCGTCCTGCTCCTTCGCTCCCTTCCCTCCTTCCTTCCCTTCCTGGAAGAGTAGGTGTGAAGCCTGTTTTTTCTCGGTTTAACGTAGTGAAGCTATGAGGTTGCTGGAGCCGATTAAAGCCCCCGCCGCTTCCTCTTTCGGGCCTATTAGTGGAAGAGACCCCACGCCGTGCAGAACTTTCTCTTGGTGCTGCAGCTAGTCTGCCACCTGACCTCTGATAGCATCCCCAGACCCCTTCCCAGAGTTTCCAACTTCCTGGCTGCCGGGTGGAGGGACTCAGACTCCCCAGGGCTGGGCTTCCCATTCAAAATGCTCTTTCTCTTTAAAAATAAAAATGCTGCCTCCCAGGAAGGGAAAATATTTTACTGAACCCTTCAGGGACCACGCTTTGCATTTTGCTCCTCGGACTGGTTTGAGCACCACCCCTCCCTCCCCTCCCCCCCCCCAAAAAAATCAAAACTAGAAGAGTACCAGCCACTGGCAGATCCTGGACCCTATCCTTTTGGATCTAAATCGGTTTCAGAGTCCTGTTCTTTTTTTCTTTGTTCCTCTTTTGGGTTTGACCCAGGGCCCTTCCCTTTTACAAACCAGTTCTACCCCGGAGAGGCTGCCAGGTAAAGTACATCTGTGCTGGGTGCAGTCACAGGTCCAAGTCAGCCTGGACAATGGCCTGGTAGACAGGTAGAATTGCTGCCATTCACCTCTTATTAATAACGCAGTAGGCTGTGCTTTTGAATCCTCATTCCAGCCTATGTGCCTAAGTGGCTTTCATTGTTTGCTAATTCCCTGTGTGTGCTGCTGCTCTCGGCCATCCTGCCCTCATATTTTCCACTGTGGGTAACCATAAAGTGGTTAGACTGACTCTCCACTGGAAAGGCTTTTGTTCAAGTGCCATCCTCTAGCTCCGCAATTTTCAAAGATGCAGCAGTTTCAAGCTCCAGCTTTCGGGTGGCAAGGATCTGAACTTTTATCCTCATGGCATCAGCCCCCAAGTTGTCACCTTACCAAGAACACCTCCTGGCTCCTGCAGTGCCCATGAGGGAAACGAAGATGAGGGTGTGTGGGTGAACTTTTTATCTGAGGGCAAGAAAGGGGAGGAACTTCTGGTAGAGACCTCTGGCAAAATTGCCCACCTGAGAAGGTATCATCTGGGAGGAACCTGGTTTTGTATTTTTTCCTTCTTGGACCCCCTGGGGTCAATAAAGAGAAAGAAGATGGGGGATTCTGTCTGAGGGAAAGGGTGCACATCTGGGTGGGGGTCTGGAGTGCACAGCCCTGTTGTCACTTGTCCGCAGGACAGAGGATGGAATGCCATGGAGGGTCTGGAAGGTGCTTCTTGTGGGGTACTGGGCTCTGGCCTTCAGGAATCTCCAACATTGTCACTTGAGAAGAGGAGACTTGCTCTTTCTGGCCTCAGAGACTCACTGGGTGGGAGAAGCAGGAGGCAGATCTTATTTACTTAGAAGTAAGGGGGAACTTGCCGACAACTAGAGCTCCTCAGTAGGTAAGGTGCTGCCATCACTGTCAGCAGACAGGTGACCATCAACAATTACGAAGAAGGTCCCCTCAGAGTCCAAGACACCGTGGCTCCATGTTTGGGGTGCAGAGTCCCCTCAATAGGAGGGCAGCCCCTGGGGGATCCTGGGGAAGGCTTTACCCCCCGAGCGTCCTAAGGGAGGGGCAAGTGCTCCAGGTGTGCTGGGCACCTGAGGAGCAGAACCGTACTTGTGGCTGGGGCTAATCTTGTCTTGCTGCGAAGGGGGACATAGCCATGAGAGTGCCGAGAGCTGATAATAATAACCTCCAAGGCTGCTGCAAGCCTCTTCCATCCTTTGCATGAATTAGAATAAGGTGCTTCCTCTTGGCAAGAGGATGGCACCCTGGTGCCATTTAGAAAAAGGGGCCTCATCTGGGTGGACAGAGCCAAGGCACATAGCTGGGCAAGCAGCATGCGAGCTGGATTCATCCTCACCACCCCGCAGCCGGGTGTTCTTGAGCAGTGTACCACCCATACAACTGTATACAGCAGCCCTGATAACCAGCAATTAGTGAGGGCTTACCATTTGCCAGGCTTTTTTTTTTTCCAAAACCACTTTGTCTGTATTAACTCATTTAATCTTCTCAGTAGCCCAGGGACATAGGTATTGGTATCCCCATTTTATAGTCAAGGAAACTAAGGCACAGAGAAGTATTCAGAATGTTCCAGTCACTGAGCATTCACGGAGCAAGAAGCAGGTTAAGCTTCAAAAGCTAGTTTGGTTGGGGGGCCCTCATGAAAAAGAGAGAAGGGCGGTTGCTCTTTTTCTTTGTCAAAGGAAGTAGTACCTGCTCTCAGCTCAGATGGAAAAAGACGTAAAACTCACCTGGCAGCCAAAAGAAAGGAAAGGAAGAGGCAGGCCTGGCCTCGGGGGCTGATGGAGTGGCCTGGCCCAAGCCTCAGAAGGCTTTCCTTCTTAATGGCTAGACAGCACGAGGTCGTAAATCCAGTTTAGGGCCTGGCGTGAGGGTGATGAGTACGTGCTGCCTGGGTGTGGTGCAGAGGAGAGGCACCACGCAGGCCCCTGAGCTAGGCAGAGAACGCCTGTCGGAGTGGACGATGGGAGAAGTATCTGAACACGCTGTCCTGACAATTCCAAGCCCCACAGGCCCCATCCCCGTCCCGTGCCCTTCACGTGCAAACGCCCTTCCCAAGCTCGTCCAGGAAGACTCCAAGACTCCATTTCACAGCTCCATATATATGGTCATTTATTTTTCACACAATACGTTTCAGCACTTAATTAGGTGCAACAGAGGGTTTTACTACGTACTGTCTATATTTTAAACAAAATAGGCTTCTCAGCTAATGGGAAAGTCACGATGTCTCCTGGAAAGGGTCGGCTGGTGCCTAGCTGATTTCCCAGAAGGGTGGTGTTTACCTGCAGTCATGTCACCTGTCCCAGAATCTGGCTCTTAGCTGTGCCCTCTAGAAACCCCGTCTCCACAGTTTTCAGAACGGTTTGGACTTGGGCTGCTAAGTCATCTCAAGAGAGCTCCCCGAAGTGAGTGTACAAATAAAATTGCTAGCGTATTAACTTGCAAGGAGACTTTGTGACTATCGTGCAGCCTGAATGATACCTGCTTCTTGCGTCCTGGGCAAGGCACATGGGAAACCAAAGATCAGAAGGCAGCTTCTGCTCGGCAAAGCTGGATTCAGATCAGGGGAGGGAGAGGGCAGGGGGAGTGATGGTCCAATAGCACGTACTCTGTTCACTTCTGTGGCTCCCTCACCAGTGGAGAGATACCTGCCAGGTAGACTAGCACTCCTGTATGCTATGTGTATCTCCTTGGCCAGTCCCTCAAAGGCAGTGTACCGGTAGGATTTCTCCCTGTTCTCTTTCATAATTTAGCAGTTTTTATTTTATTTACTTATTTCATTTAGTGCTTTCTTAGCATTAGCTCCCGACTACATTGAGTTGCTTTTGCATAAGTTAAATAACTACTATAAAATTTCAGGGTTGTAGGTTCAGGCCACAGGGGTAAATGCTGCACGCAAATCAAGGGGGTGGTCAGGTGACCTGGATGGGTCAACAAGAAGTCAAGCAGAGCAAAGAAACATGGTCCCTAGTCAACACGGATGCTCAAGAAGTGGAAGGCCCAGGGCTGGCCACTTACTGCAGCCCCCGTGTGAGCATGGGCATGGTGAAGCAGTCCTAAGTGCTTTGCTTTGGCTGCCTTAGCCACCTGGCCTGCCCAGCTGGCCTCTTTGGATTTAAAGGGCTCTCCTTGGTCTCTGTCCAGGCCCCCTCGTGGCTCATCTTTAGAAAGCCACAGCCTCCAGGTGCCGCAGAGCCAAGGAGGTATGACTCACATGGGCTTTGGAGTAGGGAAGGCTTGGGTTCAGTCCTGGCTCCACTGCTCAGGAGCTGGGTGTTCTCAGTAGTTGGGCAAGTGTGTTGACTACTCCAAGCCTCAGCTCTGTCATGGGTAAAATGTGGATAACCCCTCCTAGGGCCTGCTTACAAAACACTGAGCGCAGTGCCTGGTACAGACCAGTATCTGGCTGGTATGAGCTTTTAAAGACAGTAGAGGTCAATGGAGGATCTACATTCTCTGCCAGATTGGGACCCTCACTTCCCGCATTAGTGCCACTGCTCCTTCCTCTGAGGTCTGGGCAAACGGCAAGGCCACAGGGACCCAGATTATCCCAGATGGTAAGAAGGAGATCATTGGTGCCCTTGCGTGGGGTTCATTCAGAGCTGAGGATAAAGCTGCCCATCCCAACCTTTTGACTGACACTTGAAGAGGGAAAGTCAGGTTTGAGGCATGGCCTAAACAGGCATCCAGAGGGGAGAGAAAGGTGAGAACGTTTTCTGGGACAAGAAGAGCATCATTTAGTTGTGCCCAAGAGGTGTACAGGATCCTCCTGAGCAGTTTGGGACCTGTGACGTTTTCCTGTAGAAAGCGCATCCCCCTCCATCCACATGGCCTACCCCATGACGTCAGCAGAATGGAATACCACACAGGTGATATCACTGTTGCCCAAGGCAACACCTCCACCTTAAGTCGGGCTGGGGGGGTGGGGAACAGGAACCACCCAACTGTAAGGCACGTTGAGGAGGGAAGGAGCTCAGAAGGCATTACATCCACAGGTATGTTTCTTAGAGGATGGGCCAGGGGAAGCGGGCGGGGCTGCAGGCCACAGGTCTGGGCTGTGAGCCAGTTGGTGGAAGGCCTTGGATTTGCCCCGAGGGGGCAGAGCACAGCTGTCAGCATGCTATCTTGTTTAGTTCTCTGAACTGCAACTGGGGCAAAAGCATGACTCCTAAGGGGCTTCTGGTGGCTTCCGTGGCTCTGGGTCTCCCTTCTACAGCCTGAATCAACCCGTGAAGGGCGTAGGGCAAGAGCGGGCCAGAGCAGTGATGGGGAGATCAGAGAGGTGCTTTCCCTTCTTCATCAACCCCCGCTCCCCCAAAGGAAAGTGAGAAACAAGGCTGCCCACGTCCTTCCTGTGGGGGCTGACTTAAGAGAGAACCTTCATTCATTGATGGAGCGAGTATGTACTTACTGTGCGCCTACCATGTGCCAGGGCCCTTGCTGGGGCTCCTGTGGCCTCAGAGCTTGCGGATCAAAAGCACTCAGAGGAGGAATGTCCGGAATCCACTGCCCCAGGCATAGGTACCAGCTGGAAATAGAAGCAAAGTCTCAGAGTTCACCTCTCACCCAGCTCTGGCATTCCCTGTGGGATTCTAGGTGGGCTAAATGAGACCTGTGGAATCCCTTCCTCCCCAGCAGTTTATGCAGGAATTTGAGGGTGTTTGAGATGTACCAGAGATTTGGTGAGTGGTGTTAGAGAGGACAGCCGTGTTCACAGTGTCCTGCCTAAGGACAGAATCCCACAAAGTCTGAGTGTCAAAGGTGAGAAGACAACAGGCAGAACACCAACCCCAGGTCCCCTCCTGCTCTGTGGTATTGACAGACAGGGCTCAGTTTCCCTGTCTGTTTAATGGGGACAGTAATGGCCAGTACCAGGTCATATTCAGAGCACTTTGAGATCCTCTGATGGAAGTCCCAAGAAAAAAATTCAAAGCCCACAACGTTTACCTGGCTCACTTCCAGGTGAATAACACAGTGGGGCACTCTGCTGCCCAGGAGGAGGGGCTCTGCTTGAAGCCCAACCGGACTTTCTCCGTCCAGGTTATTTTCCTGCAGCAGATGCAGGGGAGTCTGCTACCAACCTGCATCAAACCAAAGGGAGTGCGTTATCATTTTGGCCCTGCCGGTTGGTGCAAAGCCACGTGCTCCTAACTGTTCTCCTGGGAACCTGTTTCAATAGCCTTCTTAGTAGCAGTCAGGGGACCTGCCTGGGGTTCATGAAAAGGTCCTTTGTTTGCTGAGACTTTGTTTCAGAGTCACTGAGGAGGCAGGCATGCCTGGGCTGGAGGGGAAGAGAGTGGGGATGCCTGGGTCCCACCCCCGTGTGCTGCCCTGGAGGCCCCCATGCATCCATGCCTCTTCCTCCTGATGCCTCACCCCCAAACCCACCACCCAGGGTTAGAAGAGACCTCACTCCTTTTTCCCAATCCACTGCAGAGGAGGCTTCCCCGGGAAAAGCCATCTCCGATATCCCAGGCCACACTCCCAGAATCTCTGGGTGGAAGGAACATCATAGGTTCATTAAGTCTGACTCCCTGCTTCATGCCCATATTTCACCTAAACTGTCACCTGCTTTTCCCTAAACAGTGCAGGGGAGGAAAGCCCACAGGTGCATGACTGATGTTTCACGGGTCACTGAGCAACATGGTGTCATGGGAAGATCGGAGGCTTGAAAGTTGGGCAGTCCTGGGTTCAAATCCGGGCTCTGTGATGTTGAGTGGATGGCCTCCCCTCTCTGTGCCTCAGTTTCCTTATGATGATAGTGACTCCTTCAGAGGTTTATTGTGAGGATGGTACAGCAATGTAAAGCATTTTGCACAACGTTTAAATCTCAATAAAAGTAGTACATTGGTTGCTATTTACTAAACCTTCCCCTGGGTGTCAGGGCCACGCGGCTCGTCTGGTATTCTCCAGAAAGGGGGAGTTGCTCGTCTGCTTCTTCTCTTACCTGATTTGCATGAAACCCTGTCGTCCTCCGTTTATCGTCCATTTCTACAAGGGTCTCAAGCGAGGATGTGGGCGTCAAGGAGAGACGCAGCTGGGGGTCAGATAACTTGTGTCAGAGTTCATTCCTGGGTCATTATGGTGGTCAGCGCTGGTGGTGAATCAGTCAGCCTGCAATTAGCTGAAGGCTGTCCAGGGCTAAAGTGGCTGTGGTCTGTCTCCAGGGGTGTGTCTGGGTTTTTGCTCACATTTTCCGAGTCGTTTACCACTGTTAGTGCTTTGCTTTGCTTTTCTAACGGCAGGGTGCCTCCCAGAAAAAAAAACTTAGAAGTTACTTCATCCAGGATGCCCTACTCCATTCCCATCTCAATTCCTGCTCCTGGGAGTAAAGGCAGTGAGGTTCTTTTCCCAGTCCTGACTTCATCCAGGATGCCCTACTCCATTCCCGTCTCAATTCCTGCTCCTGGGAGTAAAGTCAGTGAGGTTCTTTTCCCAGTCCTGACTTCATCCAGGATGCCCTACTCCATTCCCATCTCAAATTCCTGCTCCTGGGAGTAAAGGCAGTGAGGTTCTTTTCCCAGTCCTGACTTCATCCAGGATGCCCTACTCCATTCCCGTCTCAATTCCTGCTCCTGGGAGTAAAGGCAGTGAGGTTCTTTTCCCAGTCCTGACTTCATCCAGGATGCCCTACTCCATTCCCGTCTCAATTCCTGCTCCTGGGAGGAAAGGCAGTGAGGTTCTTTTCCCAGTCCTGACTTCATCCAGGATGCCCTACTCCATTCCCGTCTCAATTCCTGCTCCTGGGAGGAAAGGCAGTGAGGTTCTTTTCCCAGTCCTGACTTCATCCAGGATGCCCTACTCCATTCCCGTCTCAATTCCTGCTCCTGGGAGGAAAGGCAGTGAGGTTCTTTTCCCAGTCCTGACTTCATCCAGGATGCCCTACTCCATTCCCGTCTCAATTCCTGCTCCTGGGAGGAAAGGCAGTGAGGTTCTTTTCCCAGTCCTGACTTCATCCAGGATGCCCTACTCCATTCCCATCTCAATTCCTGCTCCTGGGAGTAAAGGCAGTGAGGTTCTTTTCCCAGGTCCTGACTTCGTTCATTCATTCAGCAAGCAAGCAAGCATCCATGGAGCGCCTGCACCTTTAATGCCAGCCATCAGAGACCAACACCGGTTTCTCCTTCTACGTGCAGTAGAGGAGCTTTCAGTGTCGCTGCCAGATGGGCAGGAGGGAGCTGTGAACTTCCCAGGTGCCAAACTTCCTGCTGTCCCTCTGTGGCAGCCCCTGGGGGCCTTTAGAAGAAAACGGGGAGGTAGAGGAGACAACTTCACCCTGTCCCCAGTCTTCTGGAGTTGCTGCAGGGATACAGGCCACCCCCCTCTGCCCAGAGGAGTCCCTAAGATGCACCCGGCAGGATTTAACAAATCAAAACGGAGACCTGGCCTTGTCACCAATACCAATGCCAATAACAATGTCCTTTACAGAGCGCGACCATGTGACTGCCATGCCATGAAGTAGGTGCTGTTGTCACAGCAGATGGGAGAACCAGGATTCAATTCTGGGCCTCTGATTCCAGAGTTTGGCCCCTTTGCTACTAAGCCTCTACAAAGTGTTAAGCTCTTCTGGGCTGAAGAGCTTTGAGCTATTTCTTCCTGGGCGGCCTTGGGAGGGGAGTATAATATGTCCCGGTGAACTCAGCAGTATCAGTGGCTGCTTGTACCCTACACCAGCCTGACCTGTGTGTTGGTTCTGGGACACCTACTGTGTGCCATGTGCAGCCTCGAGCAGAAGCCAGGACAGAACATGGGCATCCTCACAGCCTCATCACTCCATCCCTGCGGCTGGAAGACCATGTGGCTGTAGGTCGTTGTTCTGTGTAATTCACAGGGAGGGTGACTGTGTTCACAGATGATTCTGGGGGTCATTTTTCTAACAGTTCCTGGCCTTACAGCCTAGGGCCCCGGCTTCCCCTGGTGGAGGAGAACTGGTTTGCTCTGACGACCGACGCAGTTCTGGTGAGGGAGGACAGGCAGACTGCCTGCTTTGTTTTCAGCCCAGGTCCCTGCAGCAGAGAGCACAGCCAAGGGGCCAAACACAACTCTTAAGTTTTTTACAGCTGTGTTGGCCTCCCACTTGCCTTTGTGTCTCTTGCTGTTCCCCTGTATTAAGATGAAAGGGGTCTTTAGATCTTTGCAGTCACAGAGCATGACTCGTGTGTGTGTGTGTGTGTGTGCGTGTGTGTGTGTGTGTGTGCGTGTGCGCGCGCTCAGGAGGCCCAGAGCACTTCCCTTCTTCCCCATCTCTCCCCCTCTCCCAGCCCAGCTGGGGCCCAGGCATTGTGTCAGGTACACCCAAGCCTGAGGGACCAGGGTGGGAACGCAGCCTGGGACTTCACCGTGTAGGGGCCAGCATCCCTCTAAGCCAGAACGTGAGTAACAGGAGTAAGAGGCACTGGGTGGGGAGGGAGGGAGTGGGGGACCTGGCTGTTCTGTGGGGGACCTGGCTGTTCTGTGGCCACAGAAAAGCCCCCGGGGCCCATCCCCCCACGCCCATGCCGGAGACGCCGGGGTGTTTTCCTGAGCTGGGCTCTCTTTGTTCCCATCCAGGGCTCACAGGGAAGGAGGCTGCTGGGCACCGACAGGCTATTTGATCCCATCCATCCCCAGCTGAGCTCTGAGCGGGTGGCCGAGCGTGGGCCCTGTCTTCCCTTTGTTGTCCTTCGTATTTACTCTCGGCTTCCTGCTCCACCCCCTAAGTCCCTCCCCTAAGCCCGCGAGTTTGCCGGCGGCGCGTCGGGAGCCTGCTTCCCCCGTCCCCTGTTGCAGACTGCCCTCCCTGCCCCGTGGCCAAAGTGGGGTTTGTCCTGAGTATTTGCTGCTGTACTTGGAGGCCTGGGGTGTAGAAAACGCAGGGTGAAGGGCGAGACAGCGGACAAGTTTGGGAGCCCTGGCCTGGCTGCCCTGAGGTGGGTGTGCCTCTTCCCTCTGGGCAACCGCTCTTGTGAGTGACGTGGGGCCCATGGGCAGAGGGGAACTTACAAGAAACACTAGTTCAAGCCACGCCAACGTCTGACAGTCGTGAGGGCTGCTTCGCTGTGGGAAATGGTTAGCACTGCGCTCGTATTGTTAAGACGCACCCTGTGATTTCAGGTCTAGAAACCTGATGAGGGAATTGGGGGTCAAGGGAGGCCCTTGGGTGCACGCTTGCTGTAGGAAATGCATCCTTCCTAAGAATGGAAGTGTTTATAGAGGCCGTCTTTAGAAAGCGGGTGTCTCCCATGTGCAGTGTGTGAACTGGTGGGTCCCCAAGGTCGCCCGCCCTGTCCTTAGCACACTAAACAGGCAGCCCTGCATTTGGTCTCTGCCAGGCGCTCTGCAGAGCGTCAGGCAAACAGGCCCACCTTGACCCAAGAGGAGCCCAACCAAGGAAGGCAGTGGGATAAGACCGGATCTCAGGCAAGCAGCTCGCTGTGATGAAAGGACAGCCTGGGGTCCACCGGGCAGACAGCAGGGTCTGGAGCCTTGGGCCTGGTATGGTGTCTGGCTCTCCTCTGCTCTCTTCCTACATGTGTGACCTTGAGCAGTTGCTCAACCTCTCATCGCCTTGGGTTCCTGCCTGGGAGATGGGGCTGCTGCACAGGTGAAATGAGCTCAGAATAAAGGCTTGAGGAGCCAGTGTTTGTTGGGTCCCTGCTAGGGGCGCATCTATGGAGACACCATCTACACGAGGCACCAGACGCCAGCCTGCACTCGGAGGGGCTTAATAAATAGGCCATCTCCCTCCCCTTGTTCTTCTATCCCTTTCAAGAAAGGATTTGTCTCAGAAGTTGGGGGAGGGAGGGATCTGGAAGAATCTTGGAAGCAGTTTCTGAAATGGGCTGGCTGTGAGGACCATTGGGTAGGGTTAGGCGTGGACATTGCAGGGAATGGTGGGAAAGTAAGTCTAGGAGGTGTTCAGAAGACAGTAGATAATCTGAAGCGGCCTGGGCAGGAGGGGAGTGACCTGAGAAGTCCCCTGAGGCTGGTTGAGACCAGGCCCTGAACATCAGACTGAACTAAAGCTCAGGCCTGTGTCTCATGGACACAAGAACTCCCTGAAGTGGGGCAGGGAGACCTCTAGGGCCAGGGCTACCTGAGGTATCTGGGAATTAGGGAGAGCTTAGAGGAGCTGATTCCAAAGGACCACACCAGGCCAGAAGGGAGAGTCCCATTGGTGTGGAAGCCCCAGGCTTTGGTGCACAGCGATGGCTGCGGCAGCTGGGGGTGTTGGAGGTGCCCAGCAGAAATGGGAATGTCAGTGGCCAAACTGGGAGGGGAGGGGGGTGCATTGTGCTTTGAGACTGCATTGGCCTCCTGGGACTGCCATAACCAAAGACCACAAACGCGGTGGCTTAAAATAATAGGAATCTACTGTCTCATAGCTCGGGAGGCCAAAAGTCTGAAATCAGGGTACTCGAAGGACCACACTCCCTCCAAACGCTCTAAGGAAGAATCCTCTCTTGCCTATCCCAGCTTCCTGTGGCTCCAGACCTTCCTGGGCTGTGGAGTATCACTCCATCCTCTGCCTCTGTCTTCCATTACCTTCTCCTCTTTGTCTGTTCTCTCCTTTTCTGTCTCTTTATAAGGACACTTGTCATTGAATTTAGGGTAATCCAGAACTGTCTCATCTCAAGAGCCTTCATTTAACTACACCCGTAAAGATCCTTCTTCCAAATAAAGTCCCATCCACAGCGTCCAGGTATTAGCACATGGGCTGCCATTTGACCCACTGCAGTGACTGCCAGAGGAGCCCTGGGGAATATGGATGAAAGGGAGGGAGGTGTGGGCCCTGACTCAGGGCTGCCAGGGGAGCCTTTCCTTATCTCTGTGACCTGCAGGCCTCCTTGTCATCCCTTAGCCTCTGAGACCCCAGGCCGCAGTCTGTCTGTCCTAAGATGCTGTGATTTTCCATGACTCCCTGTGGGTCAGGGCCTCTGCTGTGGGGAAATCAGGCAGCATGGCTTGGAGGAAGGATGCCCTGTCCTTCCTGGGAGATTGATGGCTTCCCTGCCTTTTCCATCCCTTGCCCACCAAGGGACATGCATGGGCTATGATAGAGGAGCGGAAACAGGAAGGATGTGGGCTCTCCCACCCACGTGGCTGGAGTCCAGCCCACTGTCCTTCCTGCACCTGGGCTGGCTGACTGCATGACCCCAGTCCAGAGGATGGGTTTGGCATCCTGGTGACTTTTTTGGAAACGCCTCCCTCTTCCGAGAGTGGGCCTCGAGGAAACCTCACACTTTGGCGGGTATGGCTGGGCATCCTCTGTGAGTCTGGCCAGTGTGGCCATGTGCGGCGACAGCAGAGCTGTCAGTGGAAAGGCCACTCTCCTTGCAGTGTGCACTTTCCCACGGGCCCATCAGTAGGTCCACCTCTCTGGCGTGGGGGCGGGGTCTCTGCTCTCCCCCTCATTCTGCCCTGCTCCCCAACCTCCATCAGGGCCCAGTCTTGACCCTTGGGGTTTCCCCAGGTTAGGGAGGGCTGGTGGGGGTCCAGCTCTCAGTCCTAGGGACCACAGGCCTTGGTGCACACCCATTAGGCCACACGGTCTCTCTCTTTCCTTCTAGTCTCTAGAGAGGCTGTGGGGAAGGCACGTATAAGCCCCTAGCACAGGCTGGTTAGCATTATTCTGAGGGTGGCTGCCAGGGCCAACTGGGAGACACTGGGATAGAGTCAGCCCTGGACTTGGGGTGAAAAGTCAAGCCAGGGGGGTATTTTGGGGAGTCCTGGATGCAGAGGTGCTAGCAGGTGGTGGTATGAGGGGGAAGAGTAAGGCGAGCCCCGGGGTCACGGGCCGCCTTGAGGGATGCTTGGTGGGGAGTGGGGGGCAGCAGTGGGCAGGGAGAGGAGGCGGGTGAGGGGCAGCAGGCTCTGGGTGGCCCACCGACATATTTTATTTGGCTCACATGAGTTTTAAAGAATTTTTGAAAGAGTAGAAGACATTGTAAACTTGGGATTTTTGATAAAATCCAGATTTCTGGCTTCTCTTGGGGGAAACAAAAAAGATTATGCCATTTTGGGTGCATAGAACCGCAGTACGGTAGCTCCCCCTAGAGAAGGGCTGTTCGGCCCAGTTGTCTGGCGTCGGCAGCCAAGCTCATCTGCGGTGGGGAAGTGTCCCCTCTCCACGCCCCTACTCCAGGCATGTCTCCCACCGCCACTCCTGCCCCCAGGAAGGGGAAAGGAGATAAGGGAAGGAGCCCAGTGGCCCTGAGGGTGGCAGGTCCCAGGAAGGTGACACAGGCTGGAGGCTATGACAGAGGTCCTGCCCAGTGGGAGGGGTGGAAGGTGATGGAGGAGGTCACTGCAAAGGCACTGAGAAGAGGAGGCCCTGGGGGCCCAGAACCACACCCTTTCTACCCACTTGCTCAATTAATTTTTGTTGGTCCCTTCCTTCCTCCTTCCTCACTTCCTCTCCTTGCCCGCCCCTCCCTCTCTGCCCACGCCTGAGGCCGGCCTGCTCCCACCCCCCTGAACTGCCTCTCCCATCACTGTGTGGGACGCAGATGAAGAGAGTGGCTCTCTGGCCTTGCCCCTGCTGGGCCTCTCTCCTCTCCAGCAGGGAAGCCCCATCCTGTAAGGGTGGCAGACAGTGGCTGCAGAGCTGCCCTTCTGGAACCCTCTGTGCCGAGCCTGTCTGTCCCCTGGCCCTGCGGCAACAAGGAAGGAGCGTGTGGAGACCCATCACTCGCACAGCCGGCCATCTCCTCCCAAGTATGGGATAAGCCAACTCCCACTGACACACTAGGCGCCTGCAGGTGTCCAGCCTCATGCCTGGTGCCTGGAGGGGGCCCTTGCTGGCACCGTGGGTGGGAAGGCAGGGACCCATGGGTAAACCAACGCAGTAAAGAGCAGGAAGGCGGCCTGACCCGCAGGAGTTTGAAGGGCAGGTCCCCTGGAGGAGGGGTCCCTGAGCTGGGCCTGTTGAACAGCAGGAAAGCTGGTCAGACTCCAGCACGCGGCCTGGGCTCTGCCAGAGAGGTGTGGAATCGGGGATGAGACAGGCGGGACCAAGGAGGGGCGCCTCACCAGGGCTCAGACGAACTGCTCCTGGGGCCCACACTCCAAACCAAGACTCAGGGTCAAACTCTGTGCTCTGCATTCAATCTCTCTTTTCTTTTCCTTCTTTTTTTTTTTTTGTCTGCGTGGCATGTGGGATCTTAGTTCCCCAACCAGGGATGGAAACCACGCCCCCTGCGTTGGAAGCGTGGAGTCTTAACCCCTGGACCTCCAGGAAGTCCCCTCAATCTCTCTTTTCTTACAGTCCTGTGTCTCCAAGGCCTGGGAGACTTGGGGGACAGTCAACCTGATGATTTTGGTGGTTGCCACTGACAGTGATGCCAGGGAGGTGGCAGGGCTCACTCAGTTTCCCATCAGCCCCTGGGGGATGGAGGTGGAACAGAGAGGGGGGCAGACTCCGTCTCAAACTGCAGTCCAGGGAATCTTAGAGGCCACCCAGTGCACCTCCCTGACCATCAGTCTCTTCACAAGGTAGGGGTGTTGCAACTACCTAACCGGTGTTCTGAAAATTAAATGACAAAACACACGCAGAGTAATTAGCTTCCTATCAGCTGTTAATGAAAACATCATCACCTTTCACTAAACGTCTCCTGTCTGTGAGGGTCTACAGCGTGATGTTCAGCCTGCCTGGACCACTTTCACCTTCACCCATCTCTCAGTCAAGTGTGTCTCCTCGTTACGCCTCGGTAAAATGGGGCTTAGATTAGTACCACTCTAAACTCTGACTTTCTTAAATTTGTGCATTTATTTCCCCCAAACAACATGTATGTCATTAGCCAGGACTGTGAAACTCCAGCACAAGGCCAAGCACACGGGAGGGGTTCAGCCCAAACTTATCAACGGTTTGGGTCTCCCTTAGCCCCTTCTTTCTCAGGAGGCCCAGAACCTAAGCAATGGGAAAGGGACTCAAGTCACCCAACGGGGCCTGGGCTACAAGTGCCCTCCCCTGCCATCAGCGCACCTCCTTATTCCATTTCGTAAGGACACATCACCTCTCCTTTCGGCTCTGAAGATGACGCCAGGGCCTGAGCTACTTTTGCTGTGGTAATTAGCAGAGCTAATTGCATCTGACAGTCTGGGCATGGGGCAAACCCTTGGCGAGCTCCAGGATCTGGGCTGCAGTTTCACTGGAGCCCCACCCCCCTCCTCCCTGGAGGCCTGCCTGGTGTGGGAAGGGGTGTTTCGCAAGCTGGAGTGGGCATTAGAACCACCTGGAGGTGCTGGCCCCGCCCCTGGAATTTCTAATCAGCAGGTCTGGGGCGGCACCTGAAAATTTGCTCATCTAACAAGTCCCCAGGTGATATTGGTGATACTGAACCGCGACCACATTTGGAGAACCACTGTCCCGGGGGGCTGCCGGGCTGCTGGGAAGGGCGCCCCCGCTGCTGAGGCCACGGTCAGCCAGCCCCAGGAGGGGGCTGGCGGGTGACAGGGCAGAGGGGGGTGTTGATGAACACGTTGTGGGGCTGGACACAGGCTCCTGCTGGTCTCAGTTTGTTGTAAGAATTGTCTGGAAGGAAGGGGCATGGATGTGGAGCCAAGTAGATGGGCACAGGGAAGGTCACAGACAAGGAGGGGTCCCCAAAAGAACGGCAATGAAACTCTGCGATGCTGTAGCCTATTGCTCATTCGTCCTGTGAGGGTACTTGGTGGCCGTCTGCCTCCCACGTGGATTGTGGTGTTTCTACTGCTGAGGATCATGGCACGCTCATCTTCGTGGGCCCTGTGGCCCCCAGCATGTTTCTTGCACACTGTAGGTGCTCTGTAGACATAACACAGTGGAGAGAACTTGGGCTTTGGCGGAGGCAGTCAGAGCAGGCTTTCTCAGCCCAGCTCTGCCTTTTCTAGTTGTGGGGCTAGAAAATTACTTCTCCTGGGTTATGGTTAATCCACCTGTGAAACAGGAGTGACACCCACCACCTAGAAGGTTACAGGGCTCGCTGTGTGCAGTGCCCAGCACATCCTAGTGAGGGCTTGATAAACGTTAGTGTATCACTATTAGCCAACTTTTTTTATTTTTTTCCGGCCGCGCTGTGTGGCGTGTGGGATTTTAGTTCCCTGACCAGGGATGGAACCTGTGCCCTCTGCACTGAGAGCACAGGGTCTTAACCACTGAACCGCCAGAGAAGTCCCACTGTTAGCCAGCTCTCAGTGGCATTTATTGGATTAAACTGTGGTGGGTGTGCTATAGGGGTCTGGGGGCCGTGGGAATGAGGGACCCATGGAAGGGAGGGGCCGTCTTGGATTTCTCCCCCAGGGTCTCGGGCTTCCGGCCAAGCTCAGAGTAAGGGCCTGAGTAACCCATTGGTCTGGGCCCACCACCTGCAGCCCTGTGACCCTGGCCCTTTGCCAGGCTAAGTTTAGCCGTGACTTGCATGGGCCACTACGCTCTGTGGGCCGGGGCAGGGGTGGAGAGGAACTCAGAAGGTTTCCTGCCTGCTTCCGGCCAAGCAGGCCAACAAAAGCCCTGCAAGTGGCCCAGGTTTGTTTTCAAAGCCAAACCCAACTGGATGTCTCAGACTGCATGTATGGGGCAGCCTTGTAGAGGTGAGAGCTTTGGGCCAAGGCAGAGGTGGACATACTTGAACTTGGGGGAAAGGGGCCCTTTGGTGGGTAGTGTGTGTGTGTGGTGCGTGTGTGTGCGCGTGTGTACGCGTGCATGCATCTATCCACGGTTCTGTGAGAGGCTCTCAGCTACTGTCCTGTCCCTGTGGTCTCCAAAAGTCCAAACGTCCAGATTCTCTCCCCTCATTCTTCTGACCCCCGCAGCCCCTAGGGCAGTGTTCTTGTGACTTGGTTTGGGGAGGGGAAGTAGTGGAGGCTTCTAACCCAGCCCCACATCGTGGGCACTGAGCAGCCACTGCCCTGTTCACCATCACATAGGTGCCGCAGGCAGAGCCAGCCTGCACAGAGGGTACCAGGAGCAGAATGACAGCTGGGATCCCATCCCATCCATGGGAGGGTGGAGGCGGTTCAAGCTGGGAGTGAGTCAGAGAGAACTCCACCTCCAGGAGGACCCAAGGCTCCGAAGGCTTCTCCCCATTTACTTGGGGGCAGGTTGGAAGGAGTGGCGTGCCAAGGAACAGCGGTCCCAGGGGAACATTTTGTGCTTTCAGAGCACTTTTGAGCATGTGTTCCTCCAGGCCCATGGGAGTTGGGCAGGGCTGGTGTGCTCGACAGGTGAGAAAATAGGCCCATGGAGGCCAAGGGGGAAGGAGCTGGTATTGTAAGGTGCTGACCCTATGCCGGGCCCTGTGCTCAGCACCTGAGATGGATGGTCTCACTTAGCCTCCCCTTCCTATGAAGGAGGGCCTGCTGTTAGCGCCATCTCACAGGTACAGCCGTGGAGCCCCAGGGAAGCCAAGTGACTCACCCAAGCCCCCTCAGCAAGGAGCGGTCGTGGTTCAAACCTGGACCTGTCTGCTTCTACAGCCTGGGCTCCTTCCTGTTTCCCTTGTGCTCCTGTTGAGTCCTGTTGGTAACCCTGCTGTTGCAGTGTTCCTGTGGCTGCCTGCTTCCTGCCCAAGTCCCTTGTAGGGGCATCTCTGTGGCCCACTGCATCGCAAACCCCTGCAGGCAAGTTCATCTGCTATTCCCATCCCATCACAGCTACCCTTTTATAAGAAGACTTGCTCAGGGGCAAGCATTTTGCTGAGTGCTTTCTATGCATTATCTCCTTTACAACAGCAGGTATAATTATTCCCATTTTACAGATGATGAGACTGAGGTTCTGAGAAGTTGAATGATTTGTCCAAGGTCACATATCCAGTAGGTACACATGCTGGGTGCTAAGTCGGTCCGTCTCCTTCAGAGTCCATCCTCTTAGCCCCTCATGCACTGTGTCAATTGCTCCAGTTGGTTAGGAGTTTTGAACTTTGCCTGCCCCAGTACAGCCCATCATCTTCCAGCAGACATGAGGACATATACAGGTAGCCCTGTGGAAGCTGTTGGGTAGAGAGGAGGGAGACTTCCCAGTCACAGGACTTGGTGATGGCACCCCTCCCCAGCTGGTAGCATCCTACCCTGAGTTGGCGTGGCAACCGACCTCTGGAATCAGGTGCTGCCAAAGACTTTTGCTGTGACTTGTCAGGGCCCGCTGTGCCCAAATGTGGCTGCCTATAGTACAGAGGCCCGGAAGGGCCTCAAAACCCCCAAATTATCTCCTAACTGGCTGCTGCCTGGTATTCTACTATTAGTACTCCATACCTTTATCCTAAAACTCTGATCCACGTTTATCAGCCGGCCTTAGAGTTTTATCTTGGACCACCCTGGCCAAACTGTCCACTGATATTTGTCTAACGTAGAATCTGGGGCTGACCTGTTTCTTCAATTATCCAGCAAGCCGCTTCTTGTCTTGGGGAAGAGAAGCTGGCTGGCTGCCCCCGTTCTTTTTCCTCACCCCACCTCCCTTCCACTCTGAGACTTCCTCCACTTTCTCCTGTCCTCCATTTCCTCCTCTAGTAGAAATACATAAGGGCTTCAGAGTTCACCTCAGAGGCCTGAATGTGTCTGTACACTGAACTCTGCTGCTGCTGGACCTCCCTCCGCCCTGCCAAGCCTTTTGGTTCCCACTGACAGGGTGGGATCACATCTGAGCAGGAGGCTTTGCCCAAGTGTGGCAACTCAGGCCATCTATTGGGTTGGACAGAGAGTTTGTTCGGGTTTTTCCGTAACGTTGGAAAAACCTGAACAAACTTTCTGGCCAAACCAGTACATCCTGGCACTGCTGGGTAGAACCCACACAGGTGCTCTTACCTAATGACAGATACCTGCCTCTTGGCACCATTAGGGTAAGAACCAGAACAGGTGGCTTTCAGGGTGCAAATTCAAGGTCAGGGAATGGGGTGTATTGGCATATATTGGGGGGGTGGGCTCTTGGTTCTCCAACAATGACTTCCTTTGGCCATTTGCTCTCCTAGCTGAGGTCCCTGGCAGGAAGCAAGTGGGGCAAATGTAGAAAAGGCCAACTGTTACTTCCCAAGATTCCAGCCAGGGAGAAGAGGGTATAAGATAAGACTTACCATGTGAGTCTGCTTCTCAGACTTTAATGTGGATGATATTAAAATGCAGATTCTGGTTCAATAGGTCTGGGGTGGGGCAGAGATTCCGCACTTCTTTTTTTAAATAAATTTATTTTATTTATCTATTTTGGCTGCGTTGGGTCTTTGTTGCTGCGCGCTGGCTTTCTCTAGTTGTGGTGAGCAGGGGCTACTCTTTGTTGCGGTGCGCGGGCTTCTCATTGTGGTGGCTTCTCTTGTTGCGGAGCATGGGCTCTAGGCACACGGGCTTCAGTAGTTGTGGCATGCGGGATCAGTAGTTGTGGCACACGGGCTTAGTTGCTCTGCGGCATGTGGGATCTTCCCGGACTAGGGCTTGAACCCGTGTCCCCTGCACTGGCAGGCGGATTCTTAACCACTGCGCCACCAGGGAAGCCCCGAGATTCTGCACTTCTAACCAACTCCCAGAAGATGCTGCAGCTGCAGTCTGAATAGCAAATACTGTGTTGTAAGAGGTTGGTCCTTCCCCAGAAGTCACCTGAGAGCTAAAAATCCATTTATCCTGGAGGAATGGTGTGTCTCCTTTCACAATTAAGAAGTCAGATTTAAAGTTCAGAAGACTCGCGAGAGGAAAGCCAATGATTCAGTCACTCTGGTTGTCTCCTAGACTGTTCTGGGAAAAGACCCAGGAGTAGCCAGGAGATCAATGTCTGAATTTGGGGTGGAGCCTTCCAGATCAGAAGGAGAGGTTTACAGTGGGGAAAGATAAGGGCTCAAGACTGCTTCACTTACTGTTCAATGAACGTATGCTGTGCACCATTCACTGTGCTGTGTAGGCAGTTTGCATGGATCAACACATCCATCAACACGATGACCCTCTGGGTGCTCTGGCTTTCCTTTTGTACAGTAAGGAAACTGGGGCTCACAGGGGTGAGTTAACATGCCCAAGGTCACACAGCTACCCAGTGAGTGACAGGGCTGGCTTTGGAACCCAACCCTCCTGTTCTTAACCGCTAGGCTATACTGTACTGAGGAAACAAGCATTCACTGGAAGGCATTCACTGGGTGGGGGGGATGTCTTATACAGGACTATTTTGGTTTCAAGTGTTGGAAAGCAACTCAAGCTGACTTAAATAAAAAGGGAATGTATCGGGAGTTCTCTGGTGGCCTGGTGGGCTTTCACTGTCACGGCTCAGGTTCAATCCCTGGTCGGGGAACCGAGGTCCCACAAGCCACGTGGTGCCACCAAAAAAAAAAAAGAATGTATTGATTTATAGGACTACGAAGTCCAGAGGTAATGGCTTCAGGCACAGCCGGGTCCAGGGCATATGCTTTCCTCCATGTTGGCATCTTTCTCATCCCCTCTTTGAGGCAGCCAGAGAGCCACTAGCAGGTGTACTCCTGTTCCCTCAGCAACCCTAGGCAACAGGGTGAGTCCTTCTCCCCACCGGTCCCAACAAATCCTACCTCTGTCTCCCAGTGGCCAGCATAGGGTCATAAGCTCACCCTGAAACAACCACTGTGGCTGGTGAGGAGGACCATGAAGTAGCCGTGGGCCTGGGTTACATGCTCAGCCCTCCCCACCCAGACCATAAGGGCTGGGAGTAGAACAGGTTTGGTTCCCAGGGAAAGTGGGGAGCTGCTGCCAGAAAGAGGGCTGTCTGGGCGGGCCGAAACAGGTCCACCACTGCGGTTGCGTAGCCAGGATCGCTGCTGTGCGACTTCGGGGTTCTTGTTCCCGAGGCTAGGCTGGGCGTGGGGACGGGGAAGAACCAAAGGGCGTCCGTCCACCAGCTCGGCGGGGCGGAGGTCGGTGGGAGGGAACCATGAGGGAAGAAGCGGCACCGAGGGGAGCCCAGTGTGACCGTCGGCCTCTCTCTCCCTGTTCCCAGGAAAGCTGCAGCCATGGCGCTGGGGCTCTTCCGGGTGTGCCTTGTGGTGGTGACGGCCATCATCAACCACCCGCTGCTGTTCCCGCGAGAGAACGCCACGGTCCCCGAGAACGAGGAAGAGATCATCCGCCAGATGCAGGCGCACCAGGAGAAGCTGCAGCTGGAGCAGCTGCGCCTGGAGGAGGAGGTGGCGCGGCTGGCGGCCGAGAAGGAGGCCGAGAAGGAGGCGCTGGAGCGCTTAGCGGAGGAGGGCCAGCAGCAGAACGAGAGCCGCGCCGCCTGGGACCTGTGGAGTACCCTCTGCATGATCCTCTTCCTGGTGATCGAGGTGTGGCGGCAGGACCACCAGGACGCGCCCTCGCCCGAGTGCCTGGGCGCCGACGAGGACGAGCTGCCCGGCCTGGAGGGCGCCCCCCTCCGGGGTCTCACCCTGCCCAACAAGGCCACGCTCGACCACTTTTACGAGCGCTGCATCCGGGGGGCCCCGGCCGACGCCCCCCGCACCCGGGAGTTTGTGGAAGGCTTCGTGGATGATTTGCTGGAAGCCCTGAGGAGCCTGTGCAGCCGGGACACGGACATGGAGGTGGAGGACTTCATCGGCGTGGACAGCATGTACGAGAACTGGCAGGTGAACAAGCCGCTGCTGTGCGACCTCTTTGTGCCCTTCATGCCGCCGGAGCCCTACCGCTTCCACCCAGAGCTCTGGTGCTCCAGCCGCTCGGTGCCCTTGGATCGCCAGGGCTACGGCCAGATCAAGGTGGTCCGGGCCGACGACGACACGCTGGGCTGTATCTGCGGCAAGACCAAACTCGGGGAAGACATGCTGTGTCTCCTCCACGGCAAGAACAACGTGGTGCGGCCAGGTAGTGAGGCGAAAGACCCGCTGTGCGTCGGAGACTCCCCATACCTGGACACGATGCGAGTCCTGAAGTGGTTCCAGACGGCCCTCACCAGAGCCTGGCACCGCATCAACCACAAGTACGAGTTCGACCTGGCCTTTGGCCAGCTGGACACCCCGGGGTCCCTCAAGATCAGGTTCCGCTCGGGGAAGTTCATGCCCTTCAACCTGATTCCTGTGATCCAGTATGATGACTCCGACCTGTACTTGGTCTCCCATCTTACCAGGGAGCCCTGTGGGGGGACCCCGCCATCCAGCACAGATTGGCTCCTGTCCTTCGCTGTCTATGAGCGCCACTTCCTTAGGATGACCTCGAAGGCGCTGCCCGAGGGCGCCTGCCACCTCAGCTGCTTGCAGATTGCCTCCTTCCTGCTCTCCAAACAGAGCCGCCTGACCGGCCCCAGCAGGCTCAGCAACTACCACCTGAAGACCGCCCTGCTACACCTCCTGCTTGCCCGGCGGCCAGCCGCCTGGAAGGCTGAGCAGCTCGATGCTCGTCTGCACGAGCTGCTCTGCTTCCTGGAGAAGAGCCTGCTGGAGAAGAAGCTCCATCACTTTTTCATCGGCAATTGCAAGGTGCCCGAGGCCATGGGGCTCCCTGAGGCCATACGCAGGGCTGAGCCTCTCAACCTCTTCCGGCCCTTCGTCCTGCAGCGAAGTCTCTACCGGAAGACAGTGGACTCCTTCTATGAGATGCTCAAGAATGCCCCAGCGCTCATTAGCGAGTATTCCCTCCATATTCCCTCAGACCATGGCAGCCTGCCCTCAAAAGCTGTCATCTTGTAGAGCATCCACGACCCAGAGGGCCAGGACACAAGGCATCCTACATGTCCACACCCCTGGGGGCATGTGCAGGCCCTGTCCTGGGAAAACGACAGGCTTTGTAGGGCGCCGTGGCTCAGCCTGCCGGGGGAGCCAGACCCTGTAGCACAGAGGAAACAGAATTCCAGGCCAAAGCTGGTTTGCTTTCATGCCGTTGGGGCTTGCTGGTGAAGCTGTTGTCTGGGTTTGGGGACTGATCCTTCGCAGCTTACTTTTGGATCACCACCAATGGCCAAGATGATGACAGAAGTCTGGACGCTGAGTTACACACAATGCAAACATCGATTTGGGTGTGATTCTTTTCATATCCCAGGTCCAGTCGTTACTTGAATATCAACAAAAGATCTACAGGAATGCTAACAGGGACCCGTGTTAAGACCTTGCACCCTGATTTCTGGTAACCCTTGACCCCAGGCATCTGCAACCAAGCAGCGGGCACCAGTGTGGGAATTTGCAGCGTTCCATCCACAGCCTGCACAGTAGGGGTCCCCACTGTGGCTGCCGTTTTTATACTATTTAGAGAAAAGCCCTAGAGATATGCAAGGCCCCAGGTGGCTAATGTCCCTGTTACACAGAAGTGGGTACTTGGTGGCAGACAGAAGTTTGAGCTGGCCGTTGTTTCAGCTACACATCTCACTCAGGGTGCACCCTCTTTTCTCTGCCCCTTCTCCCAGGATGCTGTGTCCTGAACCCTGGGGGTGCCACATACTACGCTGGGTACAGGCATGGTATGTGGGCCCCTCACCCTCGTTATTCTCTCCACAGCTGGTCTCTCTGGCCACCAGTATGTTGAGAGGTGGGGGGCACTGGAGATAGACGATGAGAGAGAAAGAGGAGTACAGGGTCACTGGGGCAAAGGGCAGAGCCTGTTACCTGGGGTCTGGTTTGCAGGCTGGCCTCTGATGCCCAGTTCAGAGAAGGTCATAGAGCTGAGAGGTGAGGGATGCTGCAGCCCTGAGTTTTCCTCAGGGTTCCAATCCTAGAGCAGGGCGTGCCTGGAAACAAGATTGCTGTGGAAACCCAGCTCCACATGCAGGCCCCCAAATCCCCTTGGCTGTTCATTCCAGTGGGGCTCCCTCACTGCACAGAGCCCTCCCTTCTGGATGGGCCTTCCTGGCCACACAGATGACCAACACCCTAAGAGCCTGACAGAGGCTTGGCTGACTGGGACGCGTAAGGACAGACTACAAGCACAGCCCTCAGACCTCAGAGAGGCCACCTTGGCACTGCCGGGCTGCGATCCCTGGGCAGGCACCAGAGCCGGCGGTCAGAGCTGGCCTCGGTCTCCAGGCCTGGTTCAGAGGGAGTGGGAAGCCACTCCCTCCTCCAATTATGGCTTCACTTGCCCTTTGGGAGCTCCCCTCTTGGCATTGCCTCAGTAACCTTTGCAGAGGGCCAAGGTGAAGCAAGAATGAGTTCTCCTTCCCCAGCGCTCTCCTTCCATGGTTGAAACTGGCCGTGCCTCCCAGACACGTACCCAATTCCTCAGGGGTGTTGGGCTCCCCATGAACTGAAGAAAGGATCCTGTCTCTACCCCAGGAGTGCTCTCACCTAGCCTCAGAGTGTTCTAGAAGACAGACAGTTTGCCTGACAGGGTTAATTCACAGTAGGAGGCTCAGCTGTTATGGGGCATCGAAGCCCATAGGAAGCTGTAGGAAGCTTCCTTCCATGTGAGCTGGGGTTAGACTGGGCAGCACCTGGGTCTGCCCCTCCCCAGGCCCACATGGTCTCCAACAGTAACCCCAAAGCCCCATTTGCAGTTGGGGGGAATTTCCTTATTTATTGTCACCCATGCCTTTCCTTTCCCATCCTCATCCGATGTGCTTTGAGGAGACCCCAGCAACCAAGGAGCAGCCTCCAGAAGCCAAGACCAAGCCTGAGTCTCCGTCGGCTTCCCCTTTGCTTCCAGAAGAAAATTCACTGAGAACTTACCTTCCGGCCTCTTGTTTATACAGAGACAACAACTCAGCGGGGAAATGGGGATCTTTTATGCACCAGAGCTGCTTCTGAAGCAGAGAGCAGCGGGACTCTTGGTGTTTCATGCTGCCTTATTTATGTTAAAGGAAGAATTAAATTCTTGCAAGGAGTAGAAACTGGTCACAGTGTTTGTTTTTAACTTCAGGAAATCTGTGAGCTTCCCAGGGCAGAGCTGAGGAGGGGGTGGATTTCCTATTGACACACGGAAGCTTTCACTCCCTTTTTATTCTTATGCTTTCAGGAAATTTAAAAAATAGCAAAACAGAATATTTCTGGCCCATCTTTGAGGCAGCCTGCAGAGTTCCAGAAAGGGCCTTTGAAAGCAGGCTACATAGGGTGGATTCCAACACAAAACCTTATTTTACAGAGCTGATGTGTGCAAAGAATGTGGGCCCTGGGAGTAACGTGAAGCTTTTGGCTTGAAGAAAAGAGAATGTCTTTTAAACAGAAGAGTTCTAGACCTTTAGGTCACTTAGGCCTCTCCAGTAAGGACAGCTTTCTCCGAGGGATCTCTTTCCTTCCCGAGGATGCTTGACGGGACCCAGCATCTGCTCACTTGCTGTACCAAATGCCCCAGGACTTTGGCTGCACCTCTTGACAAGTGAAGTGAGCAGGCCTGGCCTGAAGCCACAAGGTCGGTTAGGTTGAACGAGGGCCCCTCCTCCTCAAAAGCCCCAGCCCCTCTCTCTGCCTTGTCAAAGCACAGCCTGGCAGTCCAGTGGTTAGTACTCTGCACTACCACTGCAGGGGGGCACGGGTTCAATCCCTCGTTCAGGAACTGAGATCCTGCAGGCCGTGATACATGACCAAAAAAAAAAAAAGCACAGCCTGGGTTGAGAACGCGGTTTGTAATCAAACCAGCCAGCACTGGTTTGTTTGTAATCACGGGTGTCATCAGAATCCCATGGAGAGCTAGGTCAAATGCCCAGACCCCACCTTGAACCTACACGGCAACCAGGTAAGGCTCTCTTTCTAAAGCGCCCTCAAGTGACTGATGACACCCCTGGCTGAGGATGACTCTTCACTTCCTTTCCAAATGGAAAGTGAAAGAAAACCCAAGTGGACTGCTTTACCTACAAAACTGTTGGGAGAAAGGCCTGGTAGAAGCCGACGAGGCTGCTTGGGATCTGTGGTCCAGGCGGCATCTGCCACACCACAGACCTCCGTGAGTACACCCACACTTACACTAGTGGTAGGAGAAGCAGAGAGGGGATGGGGGAGGCAAAGCTGGTGAGCACTCCTTTCTAGCAGGTCACGCATGGGTGTCACCGGGGCACAGGTTCCTGGGCCACACTGCAGACTTCAGTGGAAGCTCTAGGAGTCAGGTACAGGAATCTGCTTTCTGCCGAGTTTCCCAGGCGATGCTGGAAGCCCAAGAACCCCTGATACTGGAGGATTAGGGAAGGCCTCACGGTAGGGCTCTGCCAGATACTGTTTCTAAAAGATGGGCAGGACTGACCAGGCAAAGCATTTCAGCCAGAACCATGGAGTGAGGGCAGGAAAGCACCGTAGACGTAGGCAACATTTAAGTAGCACGTACTGTGTACCAAGCACCCTTCCAGAGCGGGGTTGGTGGCAGCTGTAGCAGCAGGGAGTGACTGTCCTGGAAGTTCTAACTTAAGTCTCTCGGCAGACTGGGATTCAGAACATCCTCATGCCCTTTCTGGTCTCCGCCTCATGGGATAGAGCAGGAAAGTTGTTTGGTTTGACCACAAGCAGAGAGCCAAGAGCCATGCAGTAACGGAAGTGTGGGCCTTCGGCTCACCTCACCACGGCCCCCCACTTTGCCCTCCCTGGACTTGCCCCCTCCCTCTACCCTGGAGGGACATCTTTCAAAGTTAACATTTTTCCTTGCCATCCAAAGATAGCTTGTTTTTCTAACTTGTGTGTCTGTTCTTTTTAAAAACAAAACCAATACAGTCATGATAAAAAAAATTCAACCACAGAAAAATTAAGTAACAGATAAAAGCTCCCACTCCTGAATTCTCAGCCCATTCCCCTGCTAATCAGTAGGAAGTATCTTGTTTATCCTTCCAAAATGTTTCTATATATGTACGTATCACGTGCGTGACTGCATCCCTTTAGTTCTTTTACATAAATTGCACCATACCATCTAACTCTTCTTGGACATCTTTTTGGAACATTTGGCTCTACCTTATTGTTTAAAATAGCTGCTTGCTATCTCCCTGTGTGATAGATGTACCTTAATTTACCCACCCTCCCCTGAGGGACACTTAAGGTGTCTCCACTTTTTTGGCTGTTTAAACAACACTGCAGTGAACATCTCTGTGTATAAAACCTGCTTTGAAGTGATCCTCTCCTGGTAATCGCTATATTCTGTACTCACCAACTTGCTGTATATGGATTCACCACCAAGCATCTTAACATAAAAATAAGAGTAATCCCTTTATTCTGGGATTTATTCAATCATCATGACTCTGGAGTGAGGAAAAGCCATTTTTAACCAAGTACTGAACAACACAGCTTGTGTTCCACCCTGGGTCAGATGCTATGTGGGGAACAGAAATATAAGACAAGGGGAGGGCTCTGTCCCCAGTGAACGGGATCTATTAGGAAGACAAGACCAATGGCCACAAAATAAGCCAGAGAACAATGAAGACTGGTAAGTAATTGAAAGGGAAACGATGTGGCTCTGAGGCCTGCATGGCGACAGGGGTGTGTGAGCTGCCGGATCAGCTTTGGGATTGAGCTGTAAGTTTCTGCGTCACGCATACACCCTTCATACCGTCATTCATCCAATCACATATTCATGTATTTGCCCCTTCACAAAATACTTGGTGAGTGGCTATCACTTTCTATATGTCAGGCACTGTGCCAGCTCCTAGGAAAACAAAGTTCAAGTGAGACACTTTGTCCTTATACACAGGAAAATGTGAAGAGCCTCCCCAAAGAAAAATCAACACGATTGTCGTTCTGTCACCAAATTCATCTGAGCCCAGGGCTGGCTTATTTCCTCCTGCACGATGTAGAACCCTGCTTTAGAGGTGAGAGTGGCATTTTCTATCCCTTTGGTGTTCCTCTACAGCCCCAGAAAGAAAACAAAATAAAACTGTCAACAACAAACTGTCTCCCAGCAAAATGGAACCACATAAACCTCAGAGGTGTTCAAAGGTATTACTTCTTTTTTTGAGGGGAAAAGTTTAGGTCATAAAAGTGCAAGATGAGAGGCCTCCAGACTCCTCCGGGATAAGTGGTCCACACGTCTTCCTCTAGGCTTCCACGGGCTAGCCAGGAGATGTCCCAGCAGAAGCGGCAATCTCAGGAGACTCCAAGTGCTCTCAGATGCCCGCTCCCCAAGGCCCAACTCCTTCCCTGGTTTCCTGCTCTCTCTGCTCCTTGCCCTCCCTGCGCTGGAGGCTGTGGTTCTGGTTCCCAAAGGCCCCGGGATCAGAGCCAGGCTGGCTCTCAGAGGGCTCGCCGGAAGCCCCACTGCCTCAGGGGTGGCACAACCTACCACATCAAAGAGGAGGAGTGTTGAGGTGACCGGCCCAGAGGAGGGGGCACGAAGACAGCTGCTCCTGCCCCAGCCGTTCCCTGGGAAGCTCAGGCCCCTCCCTCATTTGGGCTGGGAAACACCTCCTGTTGCCCGTCTACTTAGAAGGCGGGGACTCTGCTGAGCTGCATTCCCGTGGCCGTCTTCCGCCCACCCCTTCAGCTCAGCACCAGCACGGCGGCTTTGGAGCTGCGGCTGCTGGCTGCTGTGAACACTTGAGGTTTCTGCTCAGACGCGCTGAGACCTAGGCAGGTGGAGGCTGCCCCTCCTTCTTTCCTCCTAAGAGAGCTGAGACGGACATCTGAGTTCTCAGCATCCTCACATCCGTTGACCTGTGTCACCCCCTGATCCTACCACTGAAGGCTTCAATGTAATAAACATATGTTGAAAACCTTAAAAAAAAAAATGTGAGATGAGATTTTCAGGACAGGGGCGGGGTAGGGAGTTGGGAAGAATTCAGTCCTTTCTATTTCTTTAAAACCCACCGATCAGTAAGGTTTCTCTTAGGGTAACTTTGTTTAAAATAGAAATAGAAAGCAAAGACCCACTTCCTGCCACATCTCGCAAGGCACCCTTGGGCCTGTCTTCCCAACTGGCCAGAGATGACTCACACAGCCACCCCCGGCCTCATTGCTCACCTATTCCTGCAGAGAACTGAGCTGTGTTAGACCAAAGTCTCCTGGGACAGTGGTCGGGCCTCCAAAGGCGGATATTGGCCTTGGGTCTCTCCTAAAAGGCATGGCTAGTGCTGAGTCAGCCCCCCAGGAGTTGAACTTCAGGTCAGCCCCGAGATCTCCCGGCCAGAGATGAGGAATCAGCCCATACATACTCCACGATTGCTGATACCCCAGGAATCAGGGCCAACGGATGCAGCAGCAGAAACCTTAAGTGGAGCCAGATTCAGGGCCAGGGAGGTTGGTGGCGTTCGGCCCTCTTGATAGCCACAGCTTCCACCAGAACGATTCCTAAGAAGCTCCCTCCACACATCTGTTTCCTCCTTGCAGCATTTTGTAATCAGCCAGGAATAGAAGCGACTGAAGCCCCACCCATCCAGGACAAGACAGGACCTCAAGCAGCAAGATTGCTCAGCCTGAGTGTCCAATGACCCAGAGAGAGACAAGGAAGGGAGGTCCCCCTGCCCCATCTCCATGTGCCCACTCAAACTGGAAGCCCAGTGTGACATTCTGCCCATGAGGGACCCAGACTTCTCCCATGACAAAACCGTGCAAAGACCAATGAGACTGAGATTCCAGACAGTGCAGATGGCACAGGGGCTAAGAACTTGGACTCTGTTCAAATCCCAGCTGTGCCACCGTCCTGCTTAGCAAGTCACATAATTTCTGTGAGTCATGGCTTTGCCTCGTTTCTTCTCCTGTAAAATGGGAATAATGCTGCCCACCTCATACAGCCATTGAGAAGACTGAGTGTAAAGGGCACCTGTGAAGCACTCAGCTTAGGGCTTGATGAATAATAAACAACAAAAACAGCAGTTGTTGGAACTTCCTTGGTGGCGCAGTGGTTAAGAATCTGCCTGCCAGTGCAGCGGACATGGGTTCGAGCCCTGGTCCGGGAAGATCCCACATGCCGCGGAGCAACTAAGCCCGTGCACCACAACTACTGAGCCTGCGTCCTAGAGCCTGCGAGCCACAACTACTGAGTCTGCATGCCACAACTACTGAAGCCTGCGCGCCTAGAAGCCTGTGCTCCGCAACAAAAGAAGTCACCACAACGAGAAGCCCGCACACCACAAGGAAGAGTAGCCCCCGCTCGCCTCAACTAGAGAAAGCCCGCGCAGCAATGAAGACCCAACACAGCCAATAATTAATTAATTAATTTTTTAAAAAAGGTAGCGATTATTATCCTTGCTCTTTTTTAAAAAATTTTCTCCCATGTTTTAATCTTTATTTATTTATCTATTATTTTAATTTATTTTATTTTGGCTGCACCGGGTCTTCGTTGTGGCATGCGGACTTCTTAGTTGTGGCACATGGGACCTAGTTCCCCAATCAGGGATCGAACCTTGGCCCTCTGCATTGGGAGTGTGGAGTCTTACCCACTGGACCACCAGGGCGGTCTCTACCCTTGCTCTTAGGAGGGCCCCTTACAGCCAAACTCCTACTTTGTGGTTCTCCCACTGATAGTGAGGCTGTCCCTCTAGTACCTCCTCCGCCACACTCAGTCACACATTAGTCTGTCTTCCCTGGGGGCTCCTTTAGCACACAGTGTGGGACCTGCAGGACCTCCACACCTACCTTAGGGCCAGGCAAATGCTCAGGAAATGTCTGTGCACCTAACCAAAGGGGGTCTGCAGCACTGGCCCCAGTTTGAGGGAATAGGAAGGGGTATCTTTCCTTGGCCCCTCTGCCCCCTCTGCTTTCCTGGTCCTTTTGCAGAACAGCTAGTGCTTAGATCAGCAGTTACCATAGCAACAATAGAGCCAGAGAGAGGGTACCAGGCAGGGCATCCCTGCTTCTCGGGAGACCAGGTGCCTCTTCTGGACAGCAAATAGGGGAAACTACTGTGATGGCTGCCTCATAACAATGAGCTCCCTGGAAGGGATCCAGGTTTCTATGTCATCCATATACCCCTTATTTCATCCAATCACGTATTTGCCCCTTCACAAAACACTGAGTGGCTGTCGCTGCTATACGACAGGCACTGTGCCAGCTGCTAGGAAAACAAAGTTCAAGTGAGACACTGTTCCTGCCTCGAGAGAGCTCCCAGTCTAGAGAGGGAAGCAGAAGGGGAAGGCCGGGGAGGGCAGGAGGTAGAGGGGTATGTGTGAGGGTGGAGCAGAGGAGTGCAGAGGTTAAGAGCAGGGCCTCTGGAGTCGACTGCCTGCATTCAAACCCCGGCTCTGCCTACTACTCGCCATGTGACATCTGGGCACTTTACTGCATCTCTAAGCCTTAGTTTACCCATCTGTAAAATGGGGGTAATTAGCACTTACCTCAAAGGCTGTGAGGTATCACTAGTATATGTAAAGTATTGCCTGACATATGGCAAGCACTCAGTAAACAGAAGGCTTTCTATTGTTCTGACTCTACCCCTGGTTCCCTCCTCCACACAGCCAAAGCCAGTTTCAGATTAGAGCTTCTTCCAGTGCTTCCTCAGCAGAGCCCCAGCTGACTCTTACCCCAGCTTCCAGGCTTAGCAGCCCCCACTGCCCCTGCACCTGGGAAGTCTGTGTGTACCCCACCCCCTGCTGCCAGCAGATTATCAGAACAGTGTCCCAGATAAAGTCCCCAAAGGGAGTCTTTCTGTTTAGCACATGAATGGCCAAGTACCGCTTATTTCAGGATGGAATTTTTAAAATACCTCCTGCTCTGATCATTTATAGGGTTCCTCAGTATTCATCCTGGTACTTTCCTCCTTTGGCAGAAATGCCCAGAAACACACACACACACACACACACACACACACACATACACACACACACCTTTGAGAGATTTTCTAAACCTCTGAGTATAATCCAAATATTCCACAGCTTTGGAAGTGTACACCCAGATTTAGCAAAGGCCACCCCTGCTAACAGACATCCTTGCTCCCCAGGCCCCCAGTCTTGTGCTACCAGGAGAGGGGTGCCACGCTCAGACTCCCCTGCGTGGGCAGCACAGAGCCTGCCTCAGTTGCTTTTTCCTCCTTGGCTGACGGGCCCGTGAATGGCTCTCTCCTGCTTGCTCTCCGCCAGGGAGCTGACCGTTGCTGTTCAACCACACCCTCTGAGGAAGGCTGTCTGCTACTAAGTGGGCTGGGGACTCTTGCTGTCTGCGAGGGGATTCTTGGTTGTGGTGGATCTTTGGGAGGAAATGACAGGGCAACGTATCCTACAGTTCTTGTTGGGAGCATGTGTGTAATCATCCTTTCCATGAGCAGCACGGTTCCAGGTGGGTTTGTGTTCCATGCAGCATCCAAGCTGCCCGGTGTCTGGGCAGGCCTGCAGGCATTTCAGATCCCTAACACTTTAACCCTCGTAAGATGATAACATCCTCTGAGAGGGCAGAGAAGCTGAATTCTTTTTTTTTTTTTTTGCAGTACGCGCAGGCCTCTCACTGTTGTGGCCTCTCCCGTTGCGGAGCACAGGCTCCGGATGCGCAGGCTCAGCGGCCATGGCTCACGGGCCCAGCCGCTCCGTGGCATGTGGGATCTTCCCGGACCGGGGCACGAACCCGTGTCCCCTGCATCGGCAGGTGGACTCTCAACCACTGCGCCACCAGGGAAGCCCCGTGAGAAGCTGAATTCTGAGTACTCCTCCATAACACAGGAGAGGGTATTTATTTTACCATCATCAGCAACATGGCAAGATTCCAAGATTCACAATATTAAACTAGGCTTGGGATGCACGGAATGGGGGTGGGGGAAGGAATAATAGTCCCAGCTTCAAAGGGTTCACAGGTCATTTGAGTCTAAACCTGCACACATGAAGCAACCAGAAAACAACTCCAAACCATGCATCAAGCTGTGTGCAACGCAGGACATCTTGTTCCACAAAGCGTTGGGAGAATGAATGCAGAGTTCATGTCTAATCATCCTCAGAAGCCTTGCCATGATTATAGTGCTGTTGGCCACTCACTGAGCATTTCCCTGGAAGGTGCTAAGTCCTTATATGGATGACCCCATTACTTTTCAACGACCCTATGAAACAGGTCCTTAGTCGTTCCATGTTACAGATAAGAAACTAAGGCTCAGAGTGGTTAAGCATCTTGCCCATGGAATTTAATGAGCGGCAGAGCTAGAATCTGAACCTGGTACACCTGGCCACACAGCCCTCTGCTTGTCCTCTATGGTACACCACCTCTTTGCCCAAAGAAAAATTCTTATCTGAATTTTGCAAGAGAAAAAGCCGGTTGAAGATAAACACGAGGAGGCTGCTCTGAGGAAGATTCGGGAGTGGAGGAAACAGCACTTGCAAAGGCTCAAGAGCCTGGCACAAGCCATATGTGAGCAAAATGTTCGCAAAGACCAAATGCCCAGGCTTCCAGGGACTCACAGGGGTGGATGAATGGGAAATGGGGCTCCTGGTGGACCCAGTGCTCAGTGTGTGTGTAAGGCGGGGAAGGGGCTGGAGGCTAATCAGTGAGAAGCTCCTCGGGCTGGATATCTAATTGTCTGTGTAGACTTTTGGTAATAAATGGAACCAGGCTGACATAAACCACAGGGGAACCTAAGGCAGAGCAGCAATGTTTCCCCTCCATCAGGATGATCACTGACTTTGACAAAGGAAATGTGGACCAGGTGGGATGTGAGGTAAGAAGTTACGGGAGAGACACCCCACCACAGCCCTCACCACCAAAGCTCCGAGGAGCAATGTGGAGGTACCCAAGGGCAGTTCCTGCAGCAGTGAAGATGCTCCACCTTGGACCTGACCATTTGTTGATAGGTTTAATCCACTCTAACACAGCCACTCTGCTGTCTGAGATCAGAGAAGTTTACAGCTAGAAGGGAGCTCAAGTACCATTTACTCAGCATCCCCAGCACCCATCACGACCACTGCCAGCTGTCCTGGCCATCCCAACCCACCCACACTGTGCCAGGATGTAACTGGGCTCAGCCCAGATGCGCTCCAGTCCAGAACCACCAAGGAAAGGAGTCCGCACGACCGCCTCTAGTCATCAGTTCTGATGTTATCATCATCTATGACGAGGAGGCTCTTTCAATGCTGTGGTTTAAACCGTCTTTCTCTTTTTCTCATAGAGGACAGATTTCACCTTAAATCCATAGTTGAACATGCTTTTATAAGATATTCTCCAGGGGCTTCCCTGGTGGCGCAGTGGTTGAGAATCCGCCTGCCAATGCAGGGGACATGGGTTCGAGCCCTGGTCCGGGAAGATCCCACATGCCACGGAGCAACTAAGTCCATGTGCCACAACTACTGAGCCCATGTGCCGCAACTACTGAAATGTGCCCTAAAGCCCATGCTCTGCAACAAGAGAAGCCACCACAATGAGAAGCCCGTGCACCGCAACAAAGAGTAGCCCCCGCTTGCCGCAACTAGAGAAAGCCCGCGTGCAGCAACGAAGACCCAACTCAGCCAAAAATAAATAAATAAATTAATTAATTAAAAAAAAAAAAGACTTGGCCATCCAGGACCTTTAAAAAAAAAAAAAAAGATATTCTCCAATTGTTGAAAGTGGTTATCTCCGAGATATGGGATGATGGAAGACCTCCTGTTTCCCTTTCACTGATTTTTTTTTTAACCCTGATGTAATTTTTTTAAACACCCACCCATAAAAGAAGTAGTTGTTTTGAAAGCTCCTCATGGAGCCTTACTTAATTGCCTCTTTTCTCCAGGTTAAATGCTTCTAGTTTCATCCAGAGGTTGACAATTCAAATTCCTCTGTGGCTGACAGGTGACATAAAGGAAAGATAAGGAAGGAGTGTAAGGCAGTGCAGGTGACCCTTGCCAACTGCACAGAGCACGCCTGGCTGAAAGGCTTTCAAATGCCAAATTGGGCTGTGGGCCGCCAGCCTGCAAACTTTCCATGAACACTCTTCTCCATCCTTTATTTCCTGGCTCTCCAAGCTTTCTGAATTAGCATGTGGAGCCCCAGCAGAGAACATCTTTGGTTCAGGCCATCCAGAAACAGGCCTTTATTTGTTGAGTCAACAGCAGTCTCAGTCCCATGCCAAACACTGGCCAGCACACAGGATTTACATCTGCAAAGATGATCAATCCCTGAGTCCCAGGAGAGGCCACAGAAGCCAAGCAAGGATCCTAGGGAAATGTGACTTGCAGACCTCATTCTGTGTTGGCTCGGGTGCCATGGCAGCAGAGCGCCCCATCCTGAGTAGATGGTACAGAGACTGCCCCACCAAGTGGCGCCTGTTCTGGCAGACCCGCTACTTCCCCAAGCAGGCTTGCTCTGTCCAACTGGCACAGAGTCACACTGGTAAGTATTTACATGAGTCAAAATCCACCCAGAGGCAGCAGATGGCCAGGCCAGGCCAGGCTGAGACATGAGGAGAGAGGGGCTGGTTTGGGCTGAGTCAGAGGCAGGAGCAGCAGACAGCTCATCCACGGGCACTGACAAGTCCAAACATCACTCCTGCCGCTGCCTGGTCTCAGCATGGCTGGAGGCTGGGAAAAGATCCCGCGTGAACAGAGCAAATGATCACGAGCTGATCCTGAGACCCTGAGAGAAAATGGCATTGTACGGAGCTGTCCCACTCCTAAGGCACCTGCTGGCACACCTGGCCATCCTTTGGGGCTCCTTATCGTCTTCAGTGGTGGGCATTGTTGGACGGAACCAGCCGAGGTGCCATATCCAGCCAAGAGAAGCATTCCCGTAAACTGGTGCAGCCACTATGGAGAACAAACGGAAGTTCCTTCAAAAACTAAATATAGGGGCTTCCCTGGTGGCACAGTGGTTGAGAATCCGCCTGCCAATGCAGGGACACGGTTCGATCCCTGGTCCAGGAAGATCCCACATGCCACGGAGCAACTAAGCCCATGCACCAGAACTATTGAGCCTGTGCTCTAGAGCCCATGAGTCACAACTACTGAGCCCATGTGCCACAAGTACTGAAGCCTGCACGCCTAGAGCCCGTGCTCCGCAACAAGAGAAGTCATGACAATGAGAAGCCCGTGCACTGCAACGAAGAGTAGCCCCCACTCGCCACAAATAGAGGAAGCCCGCACGCAGCAACGAAGACCCAACACAGCCAAAAATAAATAAATTAAATAAATTAAAAAAAAATAGAGTCACCATATGATCCAGCAATCCCACTCCTGAGCATTTATCTTGGAAAAACAAAAACTCTAATTTGAAAAGATACTTGCACCCCAATGTTCAGAGCAGCACTATTTATAATAGCGAAGACATGGAAGCAACCTAAGTGTCCATCAACAGAGGAATGGATAAAGAAGATACACACACACACACACACACACACACACACACACACACACACACAGGAATATTACTCAGCCATAAAAAAGAATGAAATATTGCCATTTGCAGCAACATGGATGGACCTACAGATTATCATACTAAGTGAAGTCAGACAAAGATAAATATCATATGATACCACTTATATGTAGAATCTAAAAATATGGTACAAATGAACTTAATTACAAAACAGAAACAGACTCACAGACATAGAAAACAAACTTATGGTTACCAAAGGGGAAAGTGGGGAGGAGGGATAAATTAGGAGTTTGGGATTAACAGACACTACTCTATATAAAAGAGATAAACAACAAGGACCTACCATACAGCACAGGGAACTGTATTCAATATCTTATAATAACTTATAAAGGAAAAGAATCTGAAAAAGGATATATATGTATATTTATAAAACAGAATCACTTTGCTCTACACTTGAAACTAACACAATACTGTACATCAACTACGCTTCAAGAAAAAAGAAAAGCTCCTGAAACTAATAAACAACTATAGCAAGGTTGCAGGATACAAGGTTAATGTACAAAGCCAATTGTTTTCCTACATATTATCAAGGAATAATTGGATTTTGATCTTAAAAGCGAAACATCATTTATTTTGGCACAAATCAAGGCAGGGGGCGCGGAAAATTTAAAAAAAAAAAAAAAAAACCCCACAAACAGACTCACAGACGTAGAAAACAAACTTATGGTTGCCAAAGGGGAAAGGAGGAGTTTGGGATTAACAGATACACACTACTCTATATAAAACTGATAAACAACAAGAAGCTACTGTATAGAACAGAGAAGTCTATTTAATATCTTGTAATAAACTATAATGGAAAAGTATCTGAAAAAGAATATATACATGTAGACCTGAATCACTTTGCTGTACACCTGAAATGAACACAACACTGTAAACCAACTATACTTCAATTAAAAATAATTTTTTTAAAAAGAGAAGCATTCCCACTGCAAGACAAGCAGCTCCAAAAGCTCTACGTTTAAAATCTCAACCAAGATGAGTGGAGAGATCAGGGGCTCCTGTGTCTTTGTCATCTTTGTCATCTTTATCACCCACACAGCCCAGGCTTGGTACACAACAGGCAACCAGAGGCATGTGTTGGGATGAATTGAAAGTGTCTGTGACGCAAATCCAACAGAATGACCTTTACCTCTGACTGGGTTTGGGATGTGTGTCTTTTTTTAAGGCAGGATGTTGGCTATAGAACATTTTGTGAGCCATCCTGAGCCCTGACAGCACCGGTGATATTCTGACGTCAGTAGTCCAGGGTGATAATGGGTGTTTAATTTCCTGCTTTGGAATTCTTTTAGTCACAGGACCCTCGGTGCCTCCCGGGCCCACAGCCAAAGTTTGAGGGAGAATGAAACTCATGCACACCCACAGGGACTGCAGCTTTCATTTGCCAAATGGAGAGTATTTGGACTGCAAGCATTTTCTTCCCTCTCGACTCTCTCACCAGGAAGTTGTGGAGGGTGCCATCTGTAGTGACAAGCACCAGTGATGGGGCGGCCTTGAACCTCAACATCAACACCAACAACCTGGAGGTCAAACTGGGTCGATAACCATGGAACTGGGAGGCACACAGGCTCTCAAAATGTCCCTGGACAATCTAGCACTGAGATTTCTAGAGAATCATTGGACGCTGTGGGCTAGAGGAGCCATACAAATGATTATCAGAAATGATTCTGTCTCCATGTTTATTGGGAACCTCAAAAAAAATGAACAGAGATCGACTGCCCCACCAAAACAAGTGCTGTTGCAGAATCACGACATGCCTGGGAATTCTGGGTGGTGAATGGGTGGACTGCAAGGCTCAGCAACCTAGCCCATAGTCAAAGGCATCGGGGTTGTTCTGAAAATAGAGATTCAAGAAGCCGAGGAAGATGTTCTTATCTATGAGAAGAGCACATACTGTGGGGTCCTGCTTCATGGCTGCGATCCAGAGCCGGAGCGCGGGGGTGTGGTTCACACAGCTGCAAGACAGGAGAGAATCGTTAGCACAGCTAAAGGGCTAAAGGGAGCATGGATCACTTTTTAGACTTACAAGCTACAAGAAGTGGATTTACTGGGGCAATAAAGTTATCTCAGTTACCTTACTATCAACTGAGCATAATCACTTACTGGAGGAAAATCTAATTCTTGGAATGGCTGTGTGTGCTTTAGAATTGCAAAGGTTGTTGCTTTTAACCCTGCGGTTAAAATGCTTGCGGACTGAGTGCTCTGGGGAAATAAGGTATCTGCGCTTCACTGTTTGCCAACAAAAAGACAACCCCCTGAAAGACACATCCTTCTGTCATTCTCAGATTTTACTTTAGGAGGCTTGAAAAAAATAAAGACAAGTAGTTTCCAAAAGCACTTTTTTTGGAAAGCAATGAGTAAAACAATCATTAAACCTTGAAATAATGGAGCTGACTGGGTCCTTTCAAAGACCGATCAGGATGTTTAGGTCTAGGATCTGTAAAGTGACTTGCCCAGGCAATAAACTTGTTAGTGTAAAATCCAGGAGAAGAGGTGAGGGTTCCTAATATGTGGTTCAACACTCTGCTCCCAGAAGAGACAGGTTTTTGTAAAGTTTATGGTGTGACATAGTTTTAAATATCCAAGTTTGTTATATCTGAACTTCCCTAAGTGGGACGCACAGGAGATGCCTCCTGGGAAGACTCAAGTGTGTGCATTATGAAGGAGACGCAGTTCTACCTCGGCAGGACTGGATTCCCAAACACCAGAGTGGCCGGCACCCACCATGCAACCGGCTGGCGTGAGAGCAGAGCCAGCACAAGTTCAACCTCTCCTGTGAGCATCGTGGGAACAAAGCACATGTTCTGCCCAGGGCTCCTATGAAGCCTCCCTGAGTCTACCAGGTCATTTCTTCTACCTTAAACATCCCTACACTTCCATGGCGTATGGCTGGCCATTTTGTTTGTTTGTATAACATCAAGCATATATTACTTTAAAAATCATTTATTTTTTGAAGGGTCTGCGTTTCTGGGGAAAGATTCCTTGGGGAACAAAGGTGTGTGGGATCCGCTGGGTGACACAGCAGGACCAGGTGGAGGGCCACCGAGGAAGCTGCAGACAAGGCGCCAAAACCCTGTGACTGAGACCCTTCCCCTGCTTGTGTTCACCACCGGCCTGTGCTGGGTGGGTGTTGAGGACAGCAGGCTCTGTAGCATGGCAGGAGGCTTTCGGACACAGTCTTATCAGCAGAAATATGGGTAAAGTTTGGGTCCACAGTTAGTGGCATATAAGCACAGATGCATTTTGAACAAGGAAACACATAGTTTAAAACCCGACTGTGTTTCACATTCACATGTGTCACATGTCCAGAGAAGGACAAATGGCACACAGACCATTTCAAGCACTAGGGCGACCCTAGGAATCCACAACCACACAGTTAAATGTCTTACTCAGCTATTCCATATACATCCAGCCGCTCAAACCAAGGCCAAAAGAGGTAATCAATCATGGATATACAGTCTCCACCGAAGAAGACTGTGTTCTGATAGCCAAGAATCTGAAAGTTTAAACAGAGCAAAAGCAAGTTAATTTACCTATATACTAATGTGTTTATAGACACTAAGTACAAATATCAAATTAATTCCCAAAGAAGGAGAACCAAGACTTTGATTCTCCTTCCATTTTGTTAGGTGAATGCGTCTTCCCTTTTCCTGAGTTTTCTTCCACCTCCTTTAGGGTCATGCTCCTGGCGTGCTCAGTCCTGCCCTCCTTTCAACCCTGGGGCATTCGTGAAGCTCATCTGACTGGAGGATTTTGAAGGACAGCCCAGCGCAGCCACTCCTTCTCAGCCTAGAACAGGTTCCTCCCTGTGCTAAGCTTTCCAGGGATGAGCTCAGCCCCTGGAGAGGGGGCCCTGCCCCTGACCATCACTGCCTGTTCCTGGGAGGGAGGGGCCACATTAGGAACCCCACTTGTTGCAGTTGTGACTCCCATTCTCCAGGGTCCACTTTATCTGTAATAAAGGGGATACCACAGTCTCCACACATCTTCCTCTTCTGCCTTGTTTCTCAATCAACTCAAAACTAAGGCAGGGAAGAGCAGGGCTATCTAATGGGCTCGCTCAAATCCCAACACTCTCTTTCTATCATATTTTCTTTGTTTATTTGAGCTCTTTGAACTTCACATGCATTGGCCACCCAACACTATCAACTTTTTAAATTAAAATAAAATTTCGCATTCCCAAATGGGACAAACCAACCTGGATAGAGGAATCATCAAGAAAACAGATAAACTCTTGACAGAGAGATCGCCAAAGACAGTGGCGGGGGAAAGGTACTTGAGAATTTAAAAAGCAACAGTGCTTGGCAGAGGTTTTGCTGGGCCAGGTCTTCCCACAGAGAAAAGTATGACGCTAGTTACCTAGTTAAATCAAGCAAGAGACTCTCTTTGACCCACGAAAAGCATAATCAACTAAATACTTCCCCATAGGTGTAGATCTAGATTACTGTGCCCTTATTTCTCAGGCTTGATTCTTCGTACTCCAGGACAGCTTGTTGCCTCTATGATGTAGTCTAGGGCTGAAGTTAAGAATGAGTTCTGGGGACTTCCCTGGTAGCACAGTGGTTAAGAATCTGCCTGCCAATGCAGGGGACACGGGTTCAAGCTCTGGTCCAGGAAGACCCCACATGCCGCAGAGCAACTACTGAGCCTGCGCTCTAAAGCCCGCAAGCCACAACTACTGAGCCCACATGCCACAACTACTGAATCCTGCGTGCCTAGAGCCGTGCTCCACAACAAGAGAAGCCACCGCAATGAGAAGCCGCAACAAAGAGTAGCCCCGGCTCGCTGCAACTAGAGAAAGCCCATGCGCAGCAATGAAGACCCAATGCAGCCAAAAATAAATAAATAAATAAATGTACAAAAAAAAAAAAAAAAGAATGAGTTCTGGTACCAGCAGACCTGGTCCTACCTTGGGCTCTACCTCTCATTCAACATGGAACCCAGGGCAACTTACCCACCTCCTCCTCCAAGCCTCATTTTTCTCATCTGTATAATGGTGGTAATGTTTGTGCCCTCCTCAGAGGTTATGGTGAGGAGTGACGGAATCATGCATGAATATACATGAACTCTCGTGATCAGAAAGCACAGAGACCCCCCCAGAGGTTACATCTACAGAAAGCAAATCCTTCCCCAACAGAAAAGATCAATGGGATCCTCCACCTGCCACCCTTCTCAGAGGAGAAAGCAAATCTTGGTGCCCTGAAGTCTATGTCTTCGTTACCTCCCAGTACGGCATAGAGGAGACCCCCTGACTACTGTCCTAAAAGTCTGAAAACATGTTAGGTGGCATCGCTTTGTTCGAAGAAACTCACAAGATGGTACCAAAGCGGAAGAATCTGGCCAATGAAAACTCAAAACAGAGGCTATTTTCAGTCATGTGTAAATAAGTCCTGATTTACAGGGGAAAGGAACAAATTATTCAGTTTTTATGGATTCCAGAAAGCCCCCAACCTTCTTTATGTTCAGAAACAGATAGTAATCACCCAAACTTTGACCACTGGCTTTGAAACGTATACCTCCAGCTTCTTATTGGCCTTTCATGGCACAAATGAGAACTGAATCTAAACTGATGGACTCTGGAACTTCTATATAACTCTTCTGCTTTACATAGCAGAGGTACTCTTGAGAAAGTCCTTGTCAAAACAGACCACATATGGACATTTACTAGAACCCATGATGAGTCCTTTGGTAAAGTGATGAGATATTTTGAAAATGAATAGCTGCTTAGTAATTGACATTTATTTAGTGTACATTTTTCAAGCTTTTCATTTACTCAGAGTAGGAGTCTGCCTTTGAATATATATGATCTTACAGGTACAATCAATTTTTATATAAACACTCATAAAGCAATTTAAGCCTTATCAAGGTGCTTGGTACAATAAAAAGTCAAGATAAGCATATGGATGAAATGAATGAGGCATCAGTTGTCTTCTGCCAGCCTCTCCCTCGCCCCTGCAGTACATTTACACGTTCCCTCGGACTTTCTTTAATCCAAGTGTGACATCAAGATTCCTTGGAGTTCTTGATACAGCTGTAGATTCTTGAGCCCTGCCTCAGACAGGCATTTCTCCACCAGATTTCATATAGAGCAAGTCTAAAAATCCCAATAGAGAAGCAGTCTTCCTATAAACCAGCACAAAGTACTGGCTCCCCTACAGACACATTGCAGTAACCCAGGAGCACAACCTGGCCAGGCCTCCTTGGAGGTTTACTACCGTCTTTAGGATCTTCAATAGGAGAGCTCCCTCCTCTGCAAACCTGAGACTTTCTGGACATGTGAAATGACTTGTCCCCTTAGAATCACAGAACTTCAGTACTGGAAGGGCCACTGGGATTCTTCTAGTGTGACTCCCCTTCCATTTTTCCATTTATTTATACCATGCTCATTATTACACAAAGGATTAGAGTTGCAGTGTACAAAAACGTGTACACTACAATATTAAATATGAAAAATAATACCATGCTAAGATCAGGGAAAGTAAAAGCTAGAACAGAAGGTCAAAATAAGGAAGGAAAACGGTCTCAAGACATCAAGCCAAGGCTCCTGCAGAGTTCTTTAATAAATAAAGCTTTGGATTTGACTTGAGTTTCCTGGCAGTTCAAGTGGAGAGGAAAACATGCTGGTGAGCTGATTCTTGTCTCCTGCGTGGAAGCACAAGAGACTCTCGCTTACAGAGGAGGAAACTCCAACCCAGGGAAGTAAAGAGGGCTCTCTGGTTAGTGCCAGAGCTGAGACAAAAACACCATTCTCCTAAGTCCCAGACTAGCGTCAACCCTGTGTCATTCAACTTCAGATATGTATGTATGATGACTCTAATCACAGAGGCTTCCCCAAGTCTCTTGTGAATTCTTTGCCTGTTCTTAAAATTTATGTAGCAGCAAGAAGCTTAGAATCAGCAAACTCTGAAAGCCTCTTTCCCTCTACATCCAAGGACTGGCTCAGCTCTGAGCGACCCTGTGAGAACTTCCCCCTCAATTTTCCTCTTTCTCAGTCCCTCTGTCAGGGGCTCTGCCAGAGCAGCTAACTAACCAAGAGGTGTGACACAATCATGGCAAAGGAGCTTTTCAAAATTCTCTCCTTCCTGTTTCATTCCATGGATAAGAAGGTCTTCAGGCAACTTGACTCAAAAGAGTTCTTCTGTGTTCTCAGTTTAAACTAAGTCCCTTGTTTACAGCCAATTATCTGCTCTGACAAATTTTCAGATACTCAGAAGTAAAAATAAACCGACCGTCTTAATGTCCAATGTCTTATCGTTCCTAAGTGTTCTGTCATCAGAAACAAAACAGGAAGCTGTGGTTATCTCGACCCACTTAGCAGTGCTTATGTTAATATCCAATGTCATTTAAAAAAACTGTTTTGAGTTATTCCTGTCACCCACCTGCCACATATAATGATATTGGTCATTCTTAATGTTGAATAGCTTTTCTCATGATGGACTCCCTCACTCTCAGAACTATTGTCCTTGGTATCGTCAAGCAAGGCAAGATGGCCTGCTTAGAGAAGACACTTTTCCACCAAGGCCCTAGACATCCCCACAAGGCCATGCATGGCCTGGGGAGGGAACTGAGCCTCTAGCTTCAAGCCCTCAGGCTTCCTTAAAGTGTTCACACATCTTCAATTCAGGTTAAGAATTGAGATGTTTTAGGGAAAGCCATTTGATGCTCTGGAATAGTAGAAAACTCTAATTTTAAAATTTTCTGTTCTCCACTTCACTGAAAAATGACTACAGATCTTTTTCTTGCTTTTAGATGTGACAAGGGGTTAGGAGTGAACATGCAAATCAAGAGGGAGGGACTGCTTGGTGAGACCTGAGTATCGCTACTTCCACCCCAAACTTGAAAAGCCTGGAAGGGCCACTCATCTACTGCGAAGGCCTCTTGGGCTCCCCCAGGTGGACGAAAGGAGGTTCGTGCTAGAGCGCACGTAGAAGGAAGAAGCGCGTGACGCGGGGCTCTCCCTCGTGGCCATCGTGGTGAGGCTCACTGGCCGTGGCTTCCCCGCCAGGAGGTTCAACAAGGAGGAAAAGGAAATCTGCAAAAATTTTTTTAAGGAGCAAGATTGTAAAGAGAAGCAAAGCCCAGACTTCCTCAAACCAGGCATTCTAAAAAGCTTCAGACTACAATCTTGGACTCTCAAGTGCAGCTTCAGTAACTGCACTTTAGACCTTGACTTGGCCACCTGCCCTACACGTGGTCATTTACACGACAGCCGACAAATCCCGGACCTCTAACCAGGACAGCTTGGTGGCTCTCAGCGGGTGCTGCTGTCCTGGTTGGAGGAGGAAGAAAGGTTTTTCTTGATGGAAATAGTTCTTAAGAAGCAGACCCGGGACTTCTCTGGTGGCACAGTGGTTAAGAATCTGCCTGCCAACGCAGGGGACACGGGTTCGAGCCCTGGTCCTGGAAGATCCCACATGCCGCGGAGCAACTGAGCCCGTGTACCATAACTACTGAGCCCGCGTGCCACAACTACTGAAGCCCGCGTGCCTAGAGCCCATGCTCTGCAACAAGAGAAGCCACGGCAGTGAGAAGCCCGCACACCGCAATGAAGAGTAGCCCCCGCTCGCCACAACTAGAGAAAGCCCCCATGCAGCAACAAAGACCCAGTGCAGCCATAAATAAGTAAATAAATAAATAATAAATTTAAAAAATAAAATAGCAATTTATTAAAAAAAAAAAAAAATGAAGCAGACCCCCCTCCCCCAATAAAATACACAAAGCCACTTGCCGGTACATCAGCAATGCAGGCCCTTATCCAGAAGCAGAAGCAAAGTACTCAACTCCAGGGCAGAAATCTTTTAAGTTCATATAAGACAACGGGGAGATTCTCAAGATTTCAAATTTCAGGTCCCTGCTACACTGACATACTATAGCTGAGGCTGAGCTAACGAAGATGAACTGATTCCCTTTAAAACAAACCAAGGGTATAGAACAAACTTAGAGTATAAATAAAGCCACTTCTCTAGAAAGAAGCCTGAGAAGTAGGGTCTGTGCAGAACACGCCCCTCCTACTGACCACCACTTACAACCTGGAGCTCCCTGTGAAGATTCGGAATGCAACCTGTCAACATTTGGGGGGATCAAAGGACCACCCTGAAAATTCTATCCTGGAATCCTTTTCACGGGCTTAATTCTTTTGTCAAAATATATTTGTAAGATAGTAGGGGGGAAAAGCTAGTTGGGTAAGTCTTGACAAGTCAAATATTTTTAAAGTGATGGGTGGTGGATGAAAATATAAATGAATATCAAATCTCTGAAGGAGGAGAGGATTTCCTATGTATAAAAGTATCAGAAGAAATCACAACAGGAAAGACTTATAGAACAATAATGTTATATTTATATATGTACAAAACAAAGACAAAAAGTTAAAACAAAACCAAAAAATGTGCCTTAGAAACAGACCAATATCCGTTATAGATAAGGAACTCTAAAAAAATAAATCAACAAGGAAAATCAGTAAGACCTTGACAAACAGATGGGTAGTAGACCATTTTCATAAATAAAACACGAAGAGATGGAATACTTTGGGGGAAAATCTACCACCTCACTAGCAATCAAAGAAATATACATTAAATCAACGATGAGAAACTACTGTTTCTCAAAACAGGCAAATATCTTTTTAAATGAAATCTCCCAACAGTGAAAAGGGGATGATACAAAGGGCATTTTCCATACACTGAGGGTGGGGGTATACAGCACATGACTTGGAGGAAGCAATTTAGCAACATCCAGCTCCAGCCTCTAAAGTGGTCATACCCTTTGATCTGGTAACTCCATTCCTGGAAGTGCAGCCTAAGGACATATTCTAAAATAGAGAAAAGGATTTTTATGCAAAGAAGCTGCTGTTCCTGGCAGCATCATTCACAACGGTAAGCAACTGAAACAAACTAAATAACTCTAATGAGTGCTGCTGGATAAATAACTATGGCTTATACATATGGCAAATTATGCAGAATGAAAAGTGATTTTTTTTCCATCTTTAATAATTACACATCTAATAGAGAAATGCATTCTCATTATTTAAAAAAAATTCAAACACAGAAAGCAGTATAAAAGGTAAAGACTCTCCCTTCCTATCCCTGCTCTTAACCACTTTTCTTTCCCACCCCAGTGCTAATCCCCTTCCCAGTAGCAGTCACCAGTAGGAGTCTGATGTGTGTCTCTCCAGACATTTTTCCAGGCGTTTATTTACATGTATATATATATATATATATATATATATATATATATATGCATATATAGTTAAGTTTTGTTTTCTTCTACAAAATTGGATCATATCACTTGTATTACTGTGTAATTCACTTAATATTTCTAGGCAATCTTTTCATCTCAGAACACATGGATCTACCTCATTCTTTTTTTTAATAAATTTTAAAAATTCTATTTATTTTATTTTTGGCTGCGTTAGGTCTTTGTTGCTGTGCGCGGGCTTCTCATTGCGGTGGCTTCTGTTGTTGCAGAGCATAGGCTCTAGGCACGCAGGCTTCAGCAGTTGTGGCTTGTGGGCTCTAGAGCACAGGCTCAGTAGTTGTGGCGCACGGGCTTAGTTGCTCCGCGGCTTGTGGTACCTTCCCGGACCAGGGCTGGAACCCGTGGCCCCTGCATTGGCAGGCGGATTCTTAACCAGGGAAGCCTTCATTTAACCATTCCCTATCTAATGTACATTAAGGTTTATAATTTTTCACCATAACAAATAAGGCTGCTCTAATAAACACCCTTATACCCATAAATAAGCATTTATAGAGTTTATTAAAATATGGGAAAAATCCTTATGTCATAATGGTAACCAAGTTCTACATACAGTACAATTTCAACTACATAATAATATACATAAGAAAAGGAGAGAAAAAAATAATAACAGTGGTTGTTTCTGGGTAGTGGGATTATGAATTTCTTTTCTTAGTTTCTATATTTTTCTGTATTTTCCACACTTTCTCTAATGAACAAGTATTAATTAAATAAATTAATTTTATTTAATTAATTTTTAAATAACAAGAAGAACTATTATTCTATTGTTTACATGGTGGGAGAAGGTATAGAGGAAGTTTCTTAAAAGAAATACAGCAAATATTAGTTTACCTAGAAAGCAGCTGTCAGAATTGGACAATGAATTAAGTTACCAAACTAGCAGCACTAAAACTGCTCAGGTAGCCACGGTGACTAGAAGATAACCAGTTCCCTAGTGTGGAGGAATGGTGATTACAACCAAAAAATGGCACATAGGTGGACATGCTGAATTAGCTAACAAATCCAAGAGAACTGACAACGTATGTCTGAGCCAAAATCTCATAAATGAATGTTCACAGCAACACTATTCCTAAGAGCCAAAAAGTGGAAACAACCCAAGTATCCATCAACTGATGTGTGGATAAACAAGGTTGGTGTATCCATACAATGAAATACTACTAAGCCATGAAAAGGAGTGAAGGATGAAACTTGAAAACATTACACTAAGTAAAAGAAGCACATGGAAGGCTAACGTTAAATGATTCCATGTATATGAAATGTCCAAAACAGGTAAATCCATAGAGAAAGAAAGTAAATTAGTAGTTGCCTATAACTGGGAGGGTTGGGAAGAGATGGGGAGTGACTGTAATCTGGCTGAATCCTGTCCTTCACTGCACTTGGACTTGATTGGACTACTTCCATAATGAAAACATTTAGAATGAAGGCACTGCCACCCGAAAAAAGAACAGCTGAGAGGTTCTGCCAACATTCCAATCCACAAAGATAAAAGAAAGATGGGATCAGGTGCTATTTTGAAATGAAAGTCAGTAATAAAGATTAAAAAACTAAAGCTTAAAAAAATTACGCTGCTGAGATTAATGATTCAGTAAAGACTAGCAAATTGGATTGAAGACAGAACGTGTGGTTAGAGAAGGGCAGCCCAGCAGTTTTTAAAACTCAGGAAAATGTTCAGAACAGGAAAGCAAGAGGGGAGCCTGCTGGTTAGAAAGAAAAACAGCAGTAATGTATCTCAAAGAATTGTAAAAATGACATAGAAAAATATGGTTATATAACAAGCACAATAAGCCTTTAATTTCGATGAAACTTTTTTTTAAAGAAAAATTTAAAAGTCAAACAGGGCATTTATTTCAAAAGAAGAAAATGTCAGTGTAAGGTTGCAAAAGTTAAACTGAGCCGTTTGCTTGAGGATAACGTGGCAGAAAATTATACACTGGTCTCTTAAGTTGTTTATCACTCAGAAAGCCCAAGGATATTTAAAATATTTTCAACTCACAGAAAATCCTGATTGTACAAAACCATGGGAAAAAATTGTACACGTCATCTCTATTAATAGAGAGGGGCCACCTCTATTAGAATTATTCGGACAAGTTTCAATTTCACTAGAATCTCCTAGAGTCAATACACTGGTATTGAGAGGAATTAATCAAATAATTCAAGCTCAGTGGGCATGTTTCAGATTCTGATACTGCCTTTGTTGTAGTTATAATTCCTGCTAACATTTTAGGGGACAAAAGCTACATTCAAATCTGGTAGAACAATGCTGAATACTCAGTGGTCCTTAAACCAGCCCTGGTTTAGGTAGCTTTCACTGATGCTATTTATTAGATCTGACAGGGTTGTTGGCAAGATTAAATGAGAGGATGTATTCAAAGCACCTGTAGCATCATGCCTGGCACAAAAATACAGGTTCACTTCCCCTGGAAGAACCCAGCTAAAGAACTGTGCCTCCGTCGTAATATTATACGTTTCTTTAGCAATCTGTAATTTTCAAAGTTCATCCATCATCCAAACACAGAGTAGGAGGAACACAGTTCAAAATGTGTTTTTAATTATCTCTGAGTTTAAAGGGTTTTGTTTCCCAGCTCCTTTCCCTGGCCCAGCAATTAACTGTAAAATGGTAACCAGACATGATAAAATCAGTTCAGCTGATCTTTGAAATAAAGACCTTAAACATTCTCTATGGGCAAGAGCTTTCAAACTTCTTTTTGAAAGCAGAGGTCCCCCTCCCTCTCCAAATTCGAGTTTATTGGATGTCTTGTTAAATCCAGTGATAAGAGCAGGGCTGGTGTGGCTGAAGCAGGATCTGGAACCACCCACCAGACCTCCCCTACTCAGTGGTCCCTCTGTAGAACCCAGAAACTCTCTGTTTTAAAACACTCCCTCATCCTATAAATGTGGAAACCAAGGCACAGAGAGGTCCAGAACCTTACCAAAGGTTCTGTAATCTTGTAAAGCCAAGTCTAGGATCCAAGAGTCTACCTCATCCTAGTTGCCTCCTTGGAGTCAAGACCACAGTCTGTGTTCTCAGGACCAAAGGCTGACATTTCTTTTCTTTTCTTTTTTTTTTTTTGTGCGGTACGCGGGCCTCTCACTGCTGTGGCCTCTCCCGTTGTGGAGCACAGGCTCCGGATGCGCAGGCTCAGCGGCCATGGCTCACGGGCCCAGCTGCTCCGCAGCATGTGGGATCTTCCCGGACCGGGACACGAACCTGTGTCCCCTGCTTCGGCAGTCGGACTCTCAACCACTGCGCCACCAGGGAAGCCCCAAGGCTGACATTTCTTACACATGACTATTCATCATCCAGAAATACTGCAACTGTATAAATCTAAGATAGGCAGCTGGCATTGTAAATAAACTGAACTGCTTCCACTTAACAAAGGTCAAATGGAAGCATATTAGTAATCAGCCTTCTCTTTAGGGGATAAAAATAGCATTCTCTGGCTGCCAAAAGAATTACAACCCACCCATAGGGGGAATTTATCAGTTTCTGGAACAAAGATAAAGGAAGTCAAAGAACCGCCTTCCAGGTTATTCTAGATGTACAGGGTAAGTAACCCTATTACTGCTGGATTTTTTTTTTGGCCTCGCCACAGGGCTGGTGGGATCTTAGTTCCTCAACCAGGGATTGAACCCAGGCCCTCAGCAGTGAGAGTGCAGAGTCCTAACCACTGGACCACTGGACCACCAGGGAATTCCCCATTACTGCCAGATTAATGGAGGATCTGATAACAGTCATTGCTCCTTGCTTACCCATAGACACTTTCCCCTTCTTTCTTGATTATGGAACTCTGATTTTATGCAAGGTGTTCCCAGCTAACAGACTAAATTTCCCAGCCTCCCCTGCAGATATTTATGACTCTACAACTAAGTTCTGGCCAATGAGATTTAAGTAGTCATGGGGTAGGACTTTCAGGAAAGCCTTTAAAGTAGTATGGCCTTTTGCCATTTTTTTCCTTTCTGTTGTCCTTTCTGTAACCTGGGACTTGGATGTGATGGCTGCAGTTCTAGCAGCTATCTTGTTATTCTGAGTATACAAGCCTTGCACCAAAAATAACAGAACAGGAAGAGAGAAAAGGCCTCAGTCCCTGGTAACTTCATGAAGAAGGCATCAAAACAGCCCTGTACTACCTTACCTGTGTGTGTGTGTGTGTGTGTGTGTGTGTGTGTGTGTGTGTGAAAGAATAAATCCTTAAAGGACAAATTTACAGTGGTTAGGACCCTTTTACTAGCAGCCAAACACAATCTCTAACCAACATAGACCTTGGACTCAATGGCAGAAGCTAGAGGATCCGTGCAGAGATACTTAAGGAATGTGGTGATTCTGGGAAAGGAAGAAATTCATCACATGCCCTCCCTCACTCCTTGCCAGATTTTCAAGAAAAGTTCCAGAGCAGGTTAGCAGAGGGCAAGTACCCACAAGTTAAAATCAGATGCCTAGTAACTGAACTTATCAAAGTCTGGCAGGAAAAGAATAAATCTGTGAGAGTGGAGGGTGCCAGGGTGACCAGGGTGGGGACCTGTATCACTTCTTCCACTGCATCTGGCCAGGAGGGGGACCCGTTTTGTACCTCTTCCAGGTTGCAGAACTCCTGACGCAGGGCTAGCTTCAGATCAGTGCATTCTCTCCCACATCTCAATGCTATCAGACACTCCTTGGTCAAATGTGGGACCTGATAAGAGGACACAGGTTCTTAGTGGAGAAGTCTGAGGGCTCCTGCTCTGCCTAAAAATGCAGCCAGAGCTTTGTCACTCCAGCTGAACAGGCCAACACCCACATCCAGGCTCCCCAGCTCCCTCTGAGGGCCACCTCTGTGGTTTCAGGAATCCACTTGTCACAGCACCCTGGTAAACAAGGTGTTTTAGAGGGGGCTCTCCGGTGTTCCTTACTTGGTCAGCTATTTCCATGCTGTACAATCTTGGGTAGGGCACTTACCCTCTCTAAGCCTCAATGTTCTCATCTGAGGAATAGAGCAATAATAATACCCACTTTAAAGGGCAGTGGTGAGGATTAAACGAGTTAACCTTTATAAGGTAGTTAGAACCGTGCTTGGCACATCACAAGTGCTCAACAGACATCAGCTATTAATATCATTGAGTTATTTTTGTTTCTTTTCAAAGAGAACTGTCTTAAAATTTCTCCATCATATTCTCTCCCACTATCAACAGGTGCCCCCTTTTCTCTCTTCTACACATTTCCTGGGTGGTTGGCACTTTTGTTCCCCATAAAGGCCAATCTCCTTCTGTGCATTACCTTTTTCACATCCCAATTTTTTTTTTTTTTTTTAACCTGGGATCTTGGAAATGGTTCCTTTAAAGTACCACCAGTTTTCAATTCTTTCAATATTCCTGTCTCAAGTTACACAGTCATAACCATGCCATAACCGTAACTCTTGAGACTGCTAGTTCAAATGGAAAAGTACCTATCGGCTAAGCCTTTAACCTTTAATATCAGAGGTCACAGCTTTACTATAATTCCACACCAGTTATCCTCCTAAGGCACACATATGTATTAAAACATATCAATTTAACCAACGATTTGACTTTTAAAATGGATTGGAGTTTGGGAAAGACAGACAAAGTAAAACAGAGTGTAAGTGGCTTTTAAAAAAAATTGGATATACCTTATAGAATAGGTCCAATAACATCTTTTGGCGAGCTCGCTCATAAGAGTCACATGGATACAGCTTCCTTCCAGGATAAGCGTCATCCAGGTACTCACAAGCAATGACAGATTCATAGATCAGTTGACATTTGCTGTTCTCCAGGACAGGAATTTTGCCAAAAGGGTGCTTTGTAAAGTACCATTCAGGCTTGTTTCTCAGGTTAATGTTGATAACTTCATGTCTTGCAAAGCAAAGGGAAAACAGGACAGAACAAAAATGAAAGGCTTAGGCGGGCAGACACTCATCTTGAAAGCAGAAGCAATCAATCTATAAAATTAAAATTTGCAATGAGTTTTTTTAAAATTTAGGTTTGTACAGAGAAAAATACGTAACAACATCGTCTTCATTCCTGCCGTAAGATGTGCTAGATGTTTTCGATGCCTTATCCCATTAGCTCCTCACGATTCCCCAGTGAATCGGGGAATCATGACGAGCAGCAACGGAGGGGAGGCAAAGAAAACATTTAACACAGCCCCTGTGAGAAATAAGCCTCCCTGTGGTTGAATCTCCTGCCCAATATCACCCACTAAGAAGTGGTACAGCCGAGATGGGAGGCCAGGCAGTCTGACTCAGAGCTCACAAGCTTAACCATGGCACCACAGATTTCAGTACACTTTAAAGTTTGAAAGTACAAATCTGATATCTGGAGACATTTTTCATTTGCCACAACTGGAGGGAGGGGGATTCTACTGCCATCTAATGGGTAGAGGCCAGGGATGCCGTTAGACATCCAGCAGTGCACAAGACAGCTCCTCCCTCACCAAACACACAGAGCAAAGAACTATCCAGCTCCGAATGTCAACAGTGCCAAGGGTGAGAAACCCTGCCCCCAAGAAGTATTTACATCAGTTCCTAAGCTGCCACTTCATCACTGGGGGTAAAACATCAATTGTTATTTTTCTTAAAAAAAAAAAAAAAAGGTAACCTTAAGGCCAAGTAGAATTGAGCAAGAGGGAAGAACCTGGAAATATAAGCCATAGAAACTCCACAGAGCAGAATTACAAAATTTTCTTTAAAACATCTCTGTATTAGTCTCTGCATCTCTTTAACATGAATCCGAAACTCCCGAACTACCGATTCTCCGAGGCCGGAGTCAAGAGGCTGGAGTAACACATCTCAACACCTTGGCTTTGAGCCGGTCCATCCAGCCGTCCACATTCCAGCAAAGTTGCTCTGCCTTCCAAATCCAGATGTCCTTTGCAGGAGCTCATCGTGCAGAATGCCTTCTGGCGGGTGTGTACCTATTATCAGGTGTGTGGGAAACTTCAGGACACCTCTTTGATAGCAGTTCCTTCTATTTCACCATTTGGAACTATTTGTTCATTCATTCAAAAAATAGTTTTAAGCACCTACTACGTGCCAGGCTCTCTTCTGGCCCATGAATAAGAGAGACAAGTCCCTACCTTCAAGAACTTACATTTGTGTGTGTGTCAGTGTGTGTTTCTATGTGTGTTGGGGGAGGGGCTGGGAGATGTAAAGGAAAGACGGATAAACAAATAAGAAAACATTGCAAGCGCAATGAAGAGAACAGAATTGACCTGAAGACGCCTGGGGTGGGGTGGGGTTTACACTGGACAGAGCAGTCAGAGAAGGCCCCGGTAGCCTCCGTGGTGCCTTTCTTCACAAGCTCTAGGGGAGGAACCAGCTCACCGAGCCATCATTCAGTTTACTCTGAGCTGTCCTAAAAGTCTCCTGCACAGGCCTGTCTCTGCATTTCAGGACGGCACTCTCAAGAACCTGTCCTTTGCTAACCGTTTATTGACTTTGCCTCAGAAGAAAGACACAGAGAGCCTCTGAAATCTGACCAGGGCTCCCCAGATATCAGACATTCCCACGCGCCTACGGGGGCCCCCCTGCTTCTCACCTGATGCCTTTAGCCTGGAGGACCAGGCGCGTCCTGTGCGCGTAGGGGCAGAACCTCATGCTGTAGAGGCGGATCAGGCCCTCTGGGACAGGCCCTGGGGGGGCGCTCCCTGCGGGCGGAGGGGGATACAGGGAGGCAGATTAGCCCAGAGGGGAGAGGGGCCCACTCGCCTCCCCAGGACCCCAAGAGGGCCATGGGTGCTCTGTTTCCCATGTCCCAGAGAAGACATCTTTTTTTTGCACGTGGCTTTTGTGCAGAGGAACCCTGTCCCTCCTCGCTACGCTGGTCTGGAGGCCAAGGCCGGCAGCCACCTCACCAGAGCCAACATCCAGCCACGGGGCGCCCCCAGCCCGCGGACAGCTGTCAAGAGGACTCACCTTTCCCCAAGGTCCTGGTTGCATCGTCAGTCACGCTCTCCTGGAGTCTGCGCAGCGACCAAGACTCACAGCTGTGGCCGTGTGGCGGCCTGCCGCCACTGCAGGCTCCAAGGACAGCAGCGCTCCGGCTCTCCCCTTTTGCCCTATATTCAGCTTTGGAGCAACAGGTCAGTGGCGAGGTAGAGGGGGAGTGATCCAGGATGGCAGCTAGGATTATTCAACCTGCAGAGACATAGCCCCAGATTCGGAAGCCGTAGCAGGAGTGGGGAAAGAACAAAAAGCAAAAAAAACAAACAACAGAAAACAAACAAAAAACACCTGAAGAGTACACCTTGCTTTGAACTCACAACGTCCTGTGCCGTCTCTTCTCTGCATCAAGAATCCGTGAAGAATGGGCATTTAAACTCCACTTATTTCAAAGGAGTTTAATAAAAAATTGACCAGGGTAACGCTAACGTTTTCTTTCCCATTCTAAACCCTCCCTCTTGTGTATCTAAGACAATTTGCCATACCCTGTGTATAATGAGTACTTTATTTTAAAATAAGGCCAAACTTTTTCATGATCTAGCAGATAAGAAGAAAAACGTATTAGTGTTAAGATCTTGCACGACCCTAAAAGTGTCTCCTTATATTTTGTGTCCTCATTGCCTCACCCTAGTTCTGGCCATATTTATGAGATTTTACTCAAACTATGAAAAACTGGTGATGAACAGAAACAAGATACCTAGAGGCAAAGACAAATTTGTGAGCTCTTTCCAACTCCCAGTATAAATTTCAGAGAAGACCCTTTTTAATTACCAAGGACACGTTGCGAACAGCCAGCAATACAGGGGCCACTTGGATAGCACGCCCATCTACATGAGATAAAGGAGGTAGCTATCTTTTGCTCTGACCTTAAGAAGCTGAGATTCTAAAATTTAGCAGGTGGAAATACAATTCTTTTAATTTTTACAGGATAGAGTTGAAATGGGAATTGCTTGTAAATGTATTTTATGGGGTTGACAGGTAAAGAAGGAAATAAAAGTATTATGTTTCACTCACAGTGACTAAATGATTTCCATGGGTTACCTTATTTGATTCCCACAACCACTCAGTCAGCTATTATTATTATTCTTATTTTACAAGTTAGAAAATAATCTCAGAAAAATAGGAAATGCCCTGGTGGTCCAGTGGTTAGGACTCGGTGCTTCCACTGCCAGGGGCCCAGGTTCTAACCCTGGTCAGGGAACTAGGATCCCGCAAGCTGCGCAGCGTGGCCAAAAAAAAAGAAAAAAGAAAAAGAAAAGTATTTGCCCAAAGTGACCAGTTAGTAGGGTTGAAGAACTTTAAAAATCCGAAGTCTGGCTCATTGACTTGGCCTCTAAAACTGGCAACAGTGTGGAAAGGACATGAATCCCAAAAAAGATATAGTACATAATAGCTGCTCAACAAATGTTAGCTGAATCTAAATATCTTTTATTAAAGTACCAGAACCTAATTATGTAGCTTATGAACGGGCACCTTTTGGTCTTTGGAATTCCAACCTATCCAGAAATTATTGGCTAACTGTGTTTACATTTTTTTCTGCTGAATAAGAATCTTTGAAAATCTTCAGAATAGTCACTCGACTACATTCTTTGCTAAGTTACTCAGAGTGATTTTATGTAAGATATGGTAAGTTGTCACTTTCTAAGAACTGGGGAATGGCAAAATGTATGCATAAATGTCCTCTGGAAAGAAAGTGCATATATGCCACCAAGAAGCCTGGCATTGGAAAAGACAAACTGGTTCTTGACTTGCCATGCTGGCAGTTCTGCATCTGGAAGACAGAGGAAGTAATAACTACTCTTCTGGAGCTACTTTTGATCAAAAAGTACAAACTGGAGGGTAAAATAGGAACAATCAACATAACCATGTCATGTGAGAGCTTCTGGTAGACAAGGAGCTGCCTCCTGATCAGACAAATATAACGCTCACATAGAGAAAGTATATTTCAAATAGTTGAGAGAAAATATAAACAGATTCTAAAAGGAAAGGCCGTATGAGGAATGTGAAATTCTCAAAAATCAAAATAAATTATACTAACATGGATTAGGTGCTTTATGTGTATTAACTCATTTAATCCTTAAAAGAGTCCTCTAAGGGTTGTATTCTTGCCTCAGTAAAATGAGGCTAGCAAGGTTAGGTCACTTGTCCAAAGCCTCACATCTAGTAAGAGGTGCAAAGGGTACTATGAAGCCTGGAAGTTTGACTCCAGGGGCGGCACTCTAACCAGGATCTTAATCTATACGAGAGACGGGAAAACTTTTTCTGTAAAGGCCAAGACGGTAAATGTTCTAGGCTTCTCAAGCCACCTTGTCTCAACTACTCAACTCTATCCTTGTAGGGTGAAAACAGCCATAGATAATATATAAATAAATGGGTGTGGCTGTGTTCCAATAAAACATTACTTATGAACGTTGAATTTGAACTTCATATATATTTTAATAGGCTTTTTTAGAGAAGTTTTAGGTTCACAGCAAAATTTAGCCGAATATATAGAGGTTTCCCACTAACCTCTGACCCCCACATGTGCACAGCCTCTCCGACTACTGAGCACCCTGCATCAGGGTGGGAGGGACATTTCTTACCATTGAGGAGTTCCACGTAATTTTCACATGTCACAAATCATAATTCTTCACTTGATGCTTTTTTGCAACCATTCTTAGTTCTTGAACTGTGCAATAATGAGCAGTGGGCTGGACTCGGCCCACCGGCTTTAGTTTGCCCATCCCTGGTATACACTGACAATGACTGGATTAGCAATAGCTAAGCTAAGGATTCCATTTGTAAAGTAAAAGGTTCCTGGCTCCACCTTTCTACCATGCCAGAAGAGAATGTATTTTCATGTTGTGTCTCCTCATTCCCACCTTTTCAAGAAAAGCAACTCCGAGAGTTGGAAAATACTGTTTATTAAAAGTATGGCTGACCCTTAACAACTAGGGGTTTCAAGGTGCTGGTCCGCCACACAGAAGGAAATCCAAGTATAACTTTACAGTCAGCCCTCCGCATCCGTGGTCATGCACCTGCAGATTCAAACAACTGCAGATCATATAGTACTGCGGTACATAGTGAAAAAATCTACGCATAAGTGGACCCTTGCAGTTCAAACCCATGTTGTTCAAGGGTCAGTTGTATACCTGTATATGGGAAGTCACATTCTGAGATGATGCAAATCTATTTGATGTAGTCAGGGGAGAATGGACAAAGGGATGGCAAGTTCTTCCTCTGAATGGAAGCAATATTATGTCAAAGTTCTCACTGGGCACTATATTCAAACCCTGGCTTTGGCACTTAGGCAAGCTATCTAACCTCTTTGACCATCAACTTCCTCACCTGTAAAATGAGAACACTAAGCGCCTACTTGAAGGGTTTTGATGTAGCGAATGAAATTGTTCAGGTGGCCGTCCTCAGTATAGTAAGAGTTTAGTGTACTTCAAAATTAATGATTAATACTAGTGAATAAGGACACATTTTTAATAGCATAGTGCATTCTGATTTTATATCCAAAAAGATAAAGTGCACTGCAATTCGGCTTTGCCAAGCACATTAGAATTAAAATTCAACTCAGAATGCTTATTTCATCAGTTACCAGTTTAATACCAATTGAATGGGTTGAATGCTGCAGGCTACCTTTCAGTAATGTGGTTTTTAATCTTACCACTGAACACTATGGTTTCCCTAGAAAGATTTTAATTATGGCCTTTAAACTTAACCCTATTTCCTCTCTAAAACTCAGTAAGTACCTCTTTGAAACCCTCTTTGCAAATGTTCCTTGTATATCATGTTTACACCTCTATTATACTGAGTCATTCAAGAAATAAATGGTAATAAGGCTATACTAAACCTACTCCAAATTGGTTTCCAGCTACCTGAAATATGACGGCATCTGTTTTGAAAATGGGGAGAACTTCAGTCCTGGGTGATGATGACTTAAGCCTTCTAGGAAAAAAGTGCCACCACATTAATAATAATCTCTTCACTCTATTTACCTGAGTCTCTGTTTTGAGGAGAGGAAGTGGGGTTTGCATTTTGCAATTAAAAAAAAATTTTTTTTTGTCATACCAATCTCTGATAGTGGCAGAACCTGGAGGACATTCCTCTTAGTATTTCAGAAGCCTAATTTACATGACAGATTGTGTTACTGGGAGTTCCACTATTATTCACCAAGTTCAAAGAGTTAGGCAAGTGAGGAAAAAGGCTCTTTTTCAAACGGGTCTAGATTTAGGACTTGTTTCAAAGAAGTTAGGATCAGAGAGAATCCTGTATTCTAATGTCTTTGGGACATTAAATAAAATTACTAAAGTTGTCAGTGGGGGAACTTCATCTTCCCACTGGGGAAAGCAGGGTCAAAGGAGACTTTCTTTTTAAGTACGTGATTCTGCTTTCCTGTCCCTATTTTATAGCTTAAGGGATCAAAGAAAAGAAATTAACAACCTTATATAATAACACTTGAATAAGCAAAGGCAGATTCTCAAGATCCTAAAATAAGCCAAAATGAAACACTTGTAAAATCAAACAAATTTCGATTTGTTTGGGTTTCGAAAAGGAACATCAACACTTCCTGTCCTATCCCAGGAACAACAGTGGTGTGTCAAAAAAGTGGCTACAGTCCTCTCTCAGCTCAATCTCTAAAACTTAAAAGTTGATGAATAAAGAGTCTGAGGCAGAGGCATATTTAAACGCTTATTTTAAGAATGGTCTGAATGACTGTTAAAAGAGTTCAGGCTGGGTTTAAATCACCTCTTCAACATTTACTGGTCGACCCTGGACAAATCACAGCAACTTTCCATGCCCTGATGTTCTCATCTGTAATTCAGACCTAATGGTACCAACACATTGTATGGTCTGGGTTGAAGTAATTCAGACTATGGATGAGAAGCATTTAATACGTAGCAACCGTTAGCTATTATTTTTATTATTTGAATGTTGCAGGGAAGACCCATAGTTCTGACAAGAAAGAACATTCCTGGGGACCAAATGCCCCTGTCTGTCAGTGCCCTATAATGTAGCTAAATTAGTGGTGCCCAATGCAGGGCTGACAATTAGTGATATGGGGTCGTCTTTACTTGTCTCCAGTCAAATCAGAAAACGAGAACAATTTAATGACTTTTTTTTCCCCTTTAAGTTAAAGGTATTCTCTTTAAAGACCTGTTCCTTACTCTCAGATTATAGCCCTTGCGCTTTTTTTTTTTTTTTTGATGATAAAATCTCTGATGAAACTTTGGTGAAGTAGTTGAACTTTCTTTTAAAACGGTTACGCAAAATTAAAAGTTGGCAATCCTATTCTGGGTTCCCAAATTCGTGAAAAATTCAAAATTGACCTCTAACCCCTCGTCCCTTCAAATGCTATGCAGGCAGCAGCAACCCACCCGGCGCAGGTGAAAAGAGAGACGGGTCCGAGGCACCTCCAGGTGCGCGTCCGACGGAACCGGATGGGGAGAAGAGAGCCGCAGGAAGAGGCGGGGCCCAGGCGGAAACCGCCCCCTAGAACGCGATCCTATCCGCCAATTGGCCGCGGCGCCCGGAGCTTCAGCCAATCTTCCAAGCCTTTGTATGTGCCCCGGCCTCGCAGTGCCAAGCTGAGCCAATGGGCGGCCGCGTTACAGGCTCCTGGGTCCCGGAGTCTTGGGTCCTCACGGGTGTCTGTGGCTGGCCAAAGTGGGAGCCAGGTAGTGGCTGGTCATGGCACCTCAGTCGCCTGGTGTACATCCGACCGAAGTCTGCCCGCAGCCTGCCCCGGGTGGGCCAGGCGAACGGCGGCAGAGTTGGGTCCGCCCGGAGCCTGGGCGTTGGTGGCGGCCGAGGTGGACGGCTGGAGGCCGTTTGTGAAGTCAACCAATTCTCAGCTGCCTCTCAGGGTGCGGCCCCCTGGTCGCCTGCATCACCATGGGGCGGAAGACTCGTTTCAAATGTGAACTCCCTGGCCCACCCTACCGAATCGGAAATCCAGGGGTGAGCCTTAGGTGACTGTTAACACGCTCTTACGTTTAAGAATAAGGACAGGAAACTAGACTGTACTGGGCAGGTCGACAGCCCGCCCCCTAGTTCTGATACAAGAGCCCTGTGCTGGGTGTGTTTACCCAGAACTTTATGCCAGCGTCTTAAGGCCTCACTTAACCTCAGGACCTTAGTTGGATCATCTGTAGAATGAAATCCAGCCTTATATACTGAACTGATGGAGGTGGTCTTCACAGTATTCACTTACATATATGGGACACATTCTATGTGCCCAGCGTAAGATTTGGTAGGAAGGATTTGAAGGGGTTAGTGACTGGAGACTGGGAGAACAAACAGGAGACCACCTAGTCACCTGGCTTAGAGGTGACGTGGGTCTGGACTTCAATGGCAACAACAGTAAGAAGAAAGGTGTAAAATTGAGTCAGTGATGGAAAGGAAAGAATGAGGAATTGAAAAGTTCTTAACTCAGAACCCAGAAGACAAACTTGAAAGGGCATCTCTTGAAATGACAACACGGTATCCAAGTGGAAATGTCCTATGGGCAGTTAGAAATCCAGATTGAAGTTCAGCTCTCACTAGAGGTGATTTAGAGGTTTTCAGCATGGACTGTGATAGAACCCTTAGCATCCTTTGAGCGTCCTGAGACAGGAAATGTGTTTACATTTCTGCAGGAGGGACTTGAGGAAAGCCCACTGTAAGGCCATAGTGTCAAATCAGAGAAGGTGATCCAGTGAGACATGAGAGCACTTGGTAAAATAAAAGCATGTTATTCATATTAGTGAACCGATATATTATCCGATATATCCTGTCCCCTTCAGAGCCCATAGTCACAGGCCTCGAGGTTGTTCTGCAAGTAGAGATCTAAGAAACCTTGAAAGGCTTTTGGATCAATGAAGAGGGATGATACTGCAGGATCTTTCATCATGGCTTCCATCCAGAGCTTAAGATTTGGAGTGTGGTTTACATACCTGTGGGAGATGGAAAGAATGAAGGTGTGAGCAAGGCTAAGTAGGAAGGCATTGCAAATTCTCCTATATATCATTATTACCACTCTGCAGTTTCATATTGTTTTCCTCTTTTAAAAATAGTTCTTTAAAAATACTTATTTAAGATGCATGCAATCATTGAATATGAGATTTGGAAGATATTGTAGAGGTCCTTGTTTTATGAAGAGGAATCTAAGACTAGAGTGAAGTGACTTGCTCAGTTAGCATGAGAACTTGTCCAAACGGACATGAAAGACAACCAAGAATGTTATATATTTGTTATTCTATGGTCAGATTGTGACTAAAAGTAACCCTTAATAGCTCTAAGCTCGAAGAATTGGCAGTAAGGCAAGGTCGCTGCCAAACTTCGAAACACAGTTTGGAAAATAGTGTGGGACTCTTGATGGTAAATGGGAGGTAGCATTGGTCATACACTCCTTCCTGAAATCCTTATGAAAATGCACATCCTTATGGATTTTTAACCAGGAGGGAAGGAGTAATTACTTTTAAAACATTTTACTACATGTCACAGAACTCCCCACCCCTACCGGCCCCAAGGATGAAAAATGGTGAGTGTAGGTATAGGACATGCCCTGGAAAGTCCAAGTCTCCTCCTGTCTGCTTGCTCCCATTCATGCCAGTTGAATGAGATATGTTAATTTTTGTTCATAAAAAAAGGTTAGTATATACTATTTTAGTTATCATTATCCTAAATTAAGCACAAAATATTCAAATATCTTACTCATTTAACTCCAGGGCTACCAGCCATTCAAACCAGGGCCAGATGAGGTAATCAATCATAGAAAGAGAACTGCCACCAAAGAAGGTTGTCTTCTTATTAGTCAGAACCTGAACATTAAACAGCATAAGAGTACTTGTTATTTGTGCATCTGGTAAGATTCATCAAAAGAAATGAAGAAGGCAAGAGTTAAGAAAGTGAGAGCAGCAGGTTTAACCCTGACATATTCAAGTTGGCTTTTTGTCTGATTAGTTTAAGCTTTAGAATCTCTTGGTTTGGGATGAAGCAAAACGGTCAATAAAATAAACTGGAAAATGGAGAAAAATAAAACAAGCTACAGAGTACATGATCTTTGTAATAGATATATCCAACAAAGGACTGGTATTCAGAATATAGAAAGAACTCCTGGGAATCAAAAAGAGAAAAGGCAGAAAACCCATCAGAAAACTGGGCAAGACTTGGACTTCACAAAAGAGGAGGTCAAAATGGCCAATAACCATTTGAAAAGGTGCTCAACTACATTAGTCATCAGGGAAATGCAAATTAGAACCAAAATGTCATACCACTTCACGTCCATCAGAATGGCTAAAATGAACAAGACAAACTTAGTAAGGGTGTGGATCTACTGCTGATAGGAATGTATCAATAATTTCGTACAACCATGTTTTAACAGTACCTACTAAAGCTGAGTTCATGCATACTGTATAACCCAGTAATTATATTCCTTAGAAATGTGAACATATGTTCACCAAAAGATAGGTATAAGAATGTTCACTGAAGCACTATTTGTTACATCCCCAAAGTGGAAATGTTTACTGTCTATCAGGACTAAAATGGATAAATTGTACAGGAGTCATACATTGGAACACTATACAAAGAATAGGAATGAACTACACACAATATAGATGAACCTCAGAAACCTGATATTGTATGAAAGAAGCCGGACCCCAAAGAGTGCATATTATATGATTCCATTTGTATAAAGTACAAAAACCATCCAAAAGTAATATTCTGTTTCTAGATATGGATGCTAGTATCATGGCTGTGTTCACTTTGTAAAAATTCACCAAGCTGTACTCTTATGCTTTGGGTAAATCTCTGCATACTTCAATAAAAAAATTACTTAAAATATATTGGAAATAACTAGATTAACTGCTAAACAGATGCCAGATAAAATTATTTGAAAACCAAACACAAATACTGTGATTCTGAAATTTAAGAAGGTGAACTGGTATGGTTTTGCGAACAGAAGAACTGAGAATATCATCTGGCTAATCAACACCAAACCATTTTATAAAACATCCATAGTTTTTCTTAGGGCCGTTGTAACATTCTGCATTGAAGATAGAACATTTATACCTATCTGAGTATTTGTCTTTGGTCTACCACCAAACTAATCATCTGAGCAGTATGGACCGCATCTCACCTTCTACCTCCCATGCTGTCCAGCAGAGTGCCTTGCAATTATTAGGCACTCAGTATTGTACAATGAATGACTATTGTTTGCGGTTGTCCTTAAACTGTAGCGCCTGGTAATATTATGCATAAATAAAATAAGTATGATAGTTTCACTCAGAAGGAAATGCCCTCTCAGCAGCCTGAAACATGGAAATGGTACCACTCACTATAAAGTGTGAGTCCTTAACCTGGAGTTCTGTGAACTCAGATGGGAAGAAAATTATATGTCCCCCAACTAACCCCAAATTTAGCAGGTAGTATGTGGATGTTCTACTGCTCCAGGGGCTGGTACCTTCAACCTTCACCTTGTTCAAGAGTCAACTGCAGTTGTACGTAGAGATTACTTGAAATCAGGAAACATGATTATCTTCATGTCCCTATATGTGAAAACTGATTCCCTGGCGGTCCAGTGGTTTAAGACTCTGCCTTCCAGTGCAGGAGGCGTGGGTTCGATCCCTGGTCAGGGAACTTAAGATCCCCCACGGCATGTGGTGTGGCCAAAAATAAAACAAAAACAAAAACAAAACCTGATTCAAGAAAGAATATAAAAATCCTGAAAATCAATTAACATTAAGGAAACTGTACTATTAAACTCCACCCCCATAAAAGACACCAGACTCAAATGTTTTAAAGAAATAGCCAAACCCTATCAAATGATTTCAGATCTTAGAAATCCAGAGAAAGTAAGCCAACGCATTTTATGAGGTTACAGTAGCCTTGATATAAAAACCAAATAAAGATATGATAACAAAAGAATCTTCTTTACGAACAAATATGCAAAAATCATTTAAATATCAACTAATTCTAAAGTATATATGAAAATCCACTGAAAACAAGTAGGTTTTACACAGTAATACTGGCATGGTTCAACACCAGAAAAATCTGTCAGTGCCACCATATATATTCACCAGATTAAAGGGAAAAAGTTCAATGAACATTTCAGTAGATCTAATAGATGCAAACAAAACACTAAAAATCCAATACTCATTCATGACTTTTTTTAAAATTAGAAAACTAGTAATAGAACTTTCTTAATAAAAAAAAAGGTTTCTGAAAAAATCTCCAGCAAAGTTCATACTTAACGATAAAAGGTTAGGATGGATTCCCATACAAGACAGGACTGTATCTTCTCTCAGGAAAAACCTAAGGTTGAGTGAATGGAGGATGATGATTCCATATACAGGTCCAAATGGCAGCTCTTCTGCAAAGCAGGTAAAAACACATCTGGGCTTCCCCAAATGTCTCTCTGACTAATGGCAAACTCTTGTGGGAAATGTTTATTATATAATAAACATTTTAATATAATTTTATTTAAGTTTTTATGCAAGTAATTTTCTTTCTTTTTTTTTTTTTGCGGTACGCGGGCCTCTCACTGCTGTGGCCTCTCCCATTGCAGAGCACAGGCTCCAGACGCACAGGCTCAGTGGCCATGGCTCACGGGCCCAGCCGCTCCGCGGCATGTGGGATCTTCCCGGACCGGGGCACGAACCTGTGTCCCCTGCATTGGCAGGTGGACTCTCAACCACTGCGCCACCAGGAAGCCCGATTTTATTTCTTTTTATATGTTTATGTAAGTTTATTATATAATAGTAAGTGGGAAAAAGAACACAATGACTTATACTCTGATTACAGTTATGTTAACTTTTTAATATATGTTCAAGGACTGGGCTTTCCTGGTGGTGCAGTGGTTAAGAATCCACCTGCCAATGCAGGGGACACGGGTTCAAGCCCTGGTCTGGGAAGGGAAGATCCCACATGTCGCGGAGCAACTAAGTCTGTGCGCCACAACTACTGAGCCTGCGCTCTAGAGCCCACGAGCCACAACTACTGAGCCTGCGCGCCTAGAGCCCGTGCTCCGCAGCAAGAGAAACCACCACAATGAGAAGCCCGCACACCACAATGAAGAGTAGCCCCCGCTCGCTGCAACTAGATAAAGTCCGTGCACAGCAGCAGAGACCCAACTCAGCCAAAAATAAATAAATTTATATATATATAAAATATATATGTTCAAGGACTGAAAACATGGAAAAATAACAGGTGAAAAACTGGAAATGTGGGTGAAATTTTTCCGTGATATTTTCATGTCAGTGCGATAAAATGTTTTAAAAGCAAGCCCATGACAAACCATTATTAGGTGTTTTGGTTTGTATCTTAAACACAACAGCTTACAGCTGCTATCTGTTGTAAACTAAAATTTCCTATTTGGTATTATTGCTAATTAAAGTGATTTTGGAAATGGGAGTATGAAGAAAAGAGTAGAAGGTGACAGCAGATACAACGTATCACTTCAATAAAAATCAAGGAGAAGGGGTTAATTACCTCCTCTAGCTTGCTGAATTCTTTATGCAATTCTTCTTTCAGGCCAGAGCAGTCTTCCTTATTTTGCCTTCTAAGAAAGCTTAATAACAAAGGTGGTACCTAGACAGAGAGTAATTTCTTAGTTTATCAGTGTGACGCTAACTACACCAGCCCCCTCATATAAAAGCGCCATAGAACCCTCATAGACCCAGTGTCAGGATGTTCTAGAAACTTCAAAAGTACACCAATTCCTTTGCTCACAGAGGTCGGGTACTGATCTTAAAAACAGTTTTGTTGCCTTAGATGCTGTACTGGTCAGGATTTTATAAGCTGCAAATAAGAGAAGCCGATTGGTGAGCTTGGGTCAAAAATGTCCTAAAAAGACACTGAGTGGCTCATAGAATTGTTGAGAGGCTGAACAAACAGGTCTGGAACATTTCAGAATCATGCTGGGAACTGACCTGATGGGAAGCACCCACTGCCACCAGTGAACCGAGCACTGGATGCTAGTCTGTGCCGCTGCCAGAAGTTGGACTCTGAGGTAACCAATGCCACTCTGGAATTCAACCTGGCAACCACCGCAGCTCCTGAAAGCCAGGAGCTCTGCCACCAGCCACCCTCACCAGTAGAACCAGCGCCCCACACCAAGCCTGTTTCCCCACATGGCTCATTTCTGAATTGAACCCTACCATGTGTGTGTCTGAGAGGAAAAGCCTAGGTCCAGACCTTGGCCCCAGCTGCAAAGGGAGCTGGGAAGGGGATTTTCCTGATTTCTATCTTGGGGAGGGCATGAGAAGACAGTTCAAAGTGGTTGATGACCTGAAGACTTGACAGGTGTCCTGTCAGATGCTTTCATGATTGTGGTAGAAGGTTTGTGTTTTAATGCTCGGTCTTTGGTACTGTCTCACTGCAAGAGACAAAAGTCCACTCGTCCAGTGGAAGTAAACAGGCACTTGTAAAAATACAGGAGAATGTCCTGAAAGCCCATCCATCCCAGGGTACAGCTTGCCGTCATTGGAACTGAAGGTGTGCAGGCAGCCCTTCCTTCTGCGTTTCCATCCGGGCCTGCCTGGTCTTTCATCTCTGCTTCTCCTTAAATGTCTGCTCCTTGTTATTTTCCAAATGTCAAATCCCTTTGCAATGCTCTTAATTTCTGATTCCTTAAAAATTCTTTTTTTGTGTGACTTTGATTTGTCGTCTCCAATGGTATATACATACACCTCTAAAACCTCAACACTTTTATTGTCTTAGTCTCTGTGTCTCATTTCCAAGTTCCCAGGAGAGAAGATGATTTGGCTGTGGATGCAGGTGGGGGCATTTCTGGTTTGCTGAACTGGGGCCAACAGGGTGGTGTCATAATAGTGCTTAAGGCCACCTCTTCCCTAAGTGTGAGGGAAGTAATGGTGGGCATCTCCAGCTGTTAGCTCATTTTCTTTCTGGACAGTACAATGAATCTCGTTACTGTTTTTAAAAATTCTCCAACATCTTTCTTGTAAATGCCATATTCCCTGTCCATCATCTTTGATGGCAACCATCTCTAGTATTCTTTCGTTCTGCTAAGCCAGACAACTCCCTCTTCCTTCCCCATTGACTTCCCTTTGCAATGTCTCCTTTAAGAAAATGTTCTCCCTACAAGTCTCACCTTCTGGATATTTCTCTAACCACTTCTTTCCCTAGAGATAAGATGTTTCTTATTGTGCTGAGATATATCCTGACAAAAGTAACAGAATTATAGAGATATAACCTGACCATGCTATTCGCATTGTCTACTGTTGGTCATTTCTGTGTTAATACTAATTGTTTGAACTCACCCAAATGTTTGATTTAACATTGATGCTAATTAAGACACAGACAGTTCTCCTATAGGAATGCCATTTACTCAGTCCACAAGGAGCTATTGCCAACACACAGAAGGTGCTCACAACTAGACAATGTGGCTAGAACAACAAGAGCTAACACTGAGTATCTACCATCTGTTGGACTCTAGGTGTTTTATATTAACTGATTTTTATCAATGGGATGGGATCTATTACTATACTCATTTTACACATGAGCTGAGGCACAGAGGTAAACTAATAAGCAACTAGCTCACCATCACATAACTAGGAAGGGCTGGTCACAAGCCTAGGCAGTGGGCCAACAGTGATGGAAACACGGCCCTCACCCTCAAGGAGCTCACAGCCCTGGTACAACAAACAGGCAAGAAGACGGCAGTCCCCACAGGGGAAAGTTAGCACACGTGGGCACACAGAGCTGGGCACTAACCCAGCCCGGACAAGCTTCTAGAAGACAAAGGTATCTGAGCAAAGGCTGTTGTCCCTTGGTTCCTTGAAGGATTGGTTCCAGGGCCCCCAGCAGATACCAAAATCCACTGATACACAAGTCCTTTATAAAACAGCATAGTATAGCGGGCCCTCAGCATCCTCACGTTCTGCACATACAGGAGTGCAGACCGTACAGGAAAGAGGACTTGGAGACAACCAGGCAAAGTGAGAAGGGGGAAGAGTCTTCCAGCAAGAGTTGAGAAGAAGGTGGCAAGTTTGGGAAAAATAAAAACATTCAGCATGACAGGAATATAAAGTGTTAGGAGAAGAGTGGAGAGGTGTAACTTTGGGAAGTTAACAGGATCTGGACCATGAAAGGGCTCGTAGGACATGTCCAAGCAGACAAGAGCATAATGCTGTTTGTCTTCCCCACCCAAATCACTGAACCATCAGTGACAGCAGTGATTTAGCTTAAAAAACAAAGGTGTTATATAGGAGCTGAAATTTCTTGAACACACACCTTAGAAAACAACTCAAAGACCATCTTTTGGCAAGCTTTCTCATAGGGGTCATCTGGCAACAGCTTCTTTCCTGGATATGCTTCATCCAGGTACTCACAAGTGATGGCAGATTCGTAGATCACTTGACCCTGACTGTTTTCCAGAACTGGCACCAGGCCGAAGGGATTCTTCTTGAAGAACCACTCAGGCTTATTTTTTAGGTTGATGTTAATGACTTCATGCCTGAAAAACACATAGAAGACAATGAAGAGAGTAACATTTTTCTTGTACTCCTGAATAAAGCCTCATTGGTCTTATCATCCACTTAGCTGGTCAGACCCGAAATTTCAGAGTCAGCTTGGCCTTGATTCCTTCCCCCTGCCACCTCTTCCTCAAATGAAAGGATCAGCAAGACCTGTCAGCTAGACCTTCGAATCACATTCTGGCTTCATCCACTTCTCAACTTTAACACTGCCACCTCATCTAAGATGTCATCTGCCACCTGGACCTCTACAATAGTCCCACCAGCCCCTCCGCTTCCACTGTGACCTCCCTACGGTCCATTCTCCACACACAAAAGTAAATTGGATGAGGCCACCCTCCTGCTTACTTACAGCCTCTCGCTTGCTCCTCATTGCAATGAGGATAAACTCTAAACCCCTTGATCTGGCCCCAGCTTACCTGTCACATCTGCTTCCTATGACTTTTCCTTTAGTCATTATGATCTTGCCACACTGGCCTTTTTTTTTTTTTTTTTTTTGCGGTACGCGGGCCTCTCACTGCTGTGGCCTCTCCTGTTGCAGAGCACAGGTTCCGGATGCGCAGGCTCAGCGGCCATGGCTCACGGGCCTAGCCACTCCGCGGCACGCGGGATCTTCCCAGACCGGGGCACGAACCCGTGTCCCCTGCATCGGCAGGCGGACTCTCAACCACTGCGCCACCAGGGAAACCCCACACCGGCCTTTTTTATATTTCTTGAATTACTTTCTTCATTGTACTGATAATACGTAACTGAAATTACTTTGCTTACTTAATTACGTTTGTTATGTCACTTCCCTAGAATGTAAGCTCCATGAAAGCAGGGATCTTGTGTGTCTTGGTCATATTCAGAAACCAACATGTAAATCAGCAAAGTTATAAGTAGATTTAAATGCTATGAAGAAATATAAACATTTTCAGATAGGTACTCAGTACACATTTGTTGAATAAATAAGTGGAAATGCTTCAAGATTGTCAATTAGATACTCCATTTGGGACTAAGAAGTATCTTAATTGTAAAAATATATGAGCCAACTAATTGAGTTTCTCCACACCCCACCACTCCATTGTATGAGAATCAATGATAAAATTCAATTCCTTTTGCTAATTTTAATAGAAAGTTCCTCACTTTTTTCAAGAATATTAGGGAATCCAAAAAATCCATCCACTAAATAAACTTTCAGATTAAATCTCCATGCCTTGATACTTTTTTTAAAATGTTACATGGGTAAATCACACTAAGTGTGAAAAACAGGTGAAGTCCAGGCTATATTAAGATTGTTTTTAGAACTAACTTGTATCTTGCCTAAGAGATTTTAGGGGAAATAAGAGAAAAGAAAGTTTCATATAATCGTTAAAGCCAGGTCCATATCATTGTCAAAACTGGATGAGTAAAAAAAAAAAAAAAAAACTGGATGAGTGTTCAATAGAACAGATTAGCTACTCAAAAGTAATATACCCAGCACCTTTTGTTTCCTATTTCCTCATCCACCTCAGCAGCTAGCTACAACAGCATTATCTTGACGATTTAAATATGCAATCCCTCCCCCCATGGAAACAAAGGAACAGCCAGATTGAACACTGGCATCTGTGTGTATGTACGAAAATGTTCGTGTGCTGTCAGATTACCGGACACTTCAGATACAAGCCACTGCAAGAAAAATGACGTTCCCTGCTAAGAAATTATCAACATTTCTGAAATTTTATAGTATGAAAAGAAAAGGTAAATCCTGGGCTTTTGTCATAAAGAAAGTTCTCAGAACACACATGCATTTTGCTAACCTGGCATGGTGAGCCAACAAGGCAACATATCTGCTGCAACAAGTTGGAAGATGCACCTTTTAGAGAAAACCATGCTTTAGTAAATTCTATCATGTGGTAAAATCTAGTACCTCTCTAAGCAAAGCCTTCTGGGACTCAAAACTGATCCATAAACATAGCAGACCTCTGTTGTTCGCACTGCCTGGCAGCTGTTACACCCTTCACCCTCCATACACACACTTTTATGTAAAATCACTGCAATTTTCCTTTGGGAAACTGTCCCAATAAGATATGGTTGTTTTCAACCCAGAGTTCCAGAAGGGCACTAACCCAGGACTTTGTGGCCCCAGATCCAGCTGTGTCTTGCTCCTGGACTTTTCAATTGTATGAGCACAAGATATGTCTTTTTTCAATCCAGCTGAAATGGATATCTCTTAAATGCAATAAAAGAATCCTGACTAATACAGTAAACATTACAAGAGTTGGATAAAATAATGTTTTGATAAATGTTACTATTGAATACTTTGCTATGTGTTCACAATCTGTTTCATCCAAAATAAGATGCAAATCCTACTGAAGTGATGACTAATTCAAAGATAATTAGTTTTTTTTCTTTAGAATATATCTTACTTATTTTTTTAGAGAAAAGAATTGCCTGCTTAATTCTCCCCCAAGAAGACTAAAATTAGTTTACAAATTCTAAGCACATACATGGAAAATTTCTTTGTCATGGGGGCTTTGTTTTAAACTTCCACACTACAGGTATCTAATGTCTGTTCAACAGATTCCAAAGGTCATTGGAAGGGAGGCGGTTCAATGGCTATTCAGCTCAGGGAAAAGCCAATGACTTGCATATTTCCTGTGGATAACCCATATGTCAATCACCTTAATAGTTTCAGTGAGGCTTCCCCAAAGTCTGAATTTTTAGGCATAAACACTTTATTTCACTCAACCAACAACCCAATCTATAGGAATATTCACAGTACAGTTAACTCAGCACTCTGTCCAGAGGAGGGTCAAGGTCTGGACTCTTCAAGGGGGCAAATTACCGACTATTCAGGAAGGGACTATAGCCTCAGAATAACAGCAAACAATATAAACAGGACATGAAAGAAGCGGGGTGATAGAGAAGGAAGTACAGCAGAACTCAGGGGTCTGCCAGAGCTAAAAGAGCTGCCTGTGGTTACCATTCGAGGGATCTCTGCATGCCACTAACTTTACTGGAGCCTCAGCTTTTCTGATCCATAAAATGGTTAATCTAAACGGGGTGTCCTAGACTGGTGGTGTCTGTGGCATTCCTCCCGCCCCCCGAGGATAGGGTTCATAACTTTCTCTGTCCCCCCCCGCCCCCCCAAAAAAGGCTGATGTATTTTGTAGTAAAGGAAGCTGCGGAGACCCTATCGAAGATTTCCGCCCGCTCTTCCCGCAGCTGTTGGTTCCTGGCTGGCTCCGGGAGCGGCCCGCGCCTTGATCCTCACCCAATTCCCTTGGCCTTCAGGACCAGGAGCGTCCTCTTGGCGAACGGGCAGAACCTCATACTGTAGACGCGAATCAGGCCCTCGGGGACCTGCCCCGGGGGCGCGCTTCCTGCGGGGAGAAGCGGAGGCGGTTACAACCCCGACAGCAGCGGGGACTCTCAGCCTCCCGCCGCCCCCCGGGCCTGGCCAGTTTCCCGCGGGTGTAAGACCTCCTGCGTGGCTCCGCTCCGGAGCACCCCAGCCCCCAGGCCCTGGCCCCGACACACGTCTGAGGGTCGCCGCGGATCGCGGCGGGCAGGCCTCACCCTTCCCCAGGCTCCTGGCTGACCCTCCGGACATGTCGGCGCAGCACAGGCCCGGCTGGCGCCCGGGCTTGCAGGCGATTCCGAAAGTCGGTGGCCCCGCCTTTCCTCCTTCCCTCCCTCCTCCCTCTCTCCCTCCCTCCCCGTCTCTCCCAGAAGCGCCAGCAACCCGCGCGCAGAAGGCCTCCTGGGCGATCCGACCCCGCGCCCAGGCTGGCTTCCCCACAATCCGCGAGAAGGAACGCGCCGCCGCCGCCGCCGCCTCCCGCGCGCCTTGTGGGAGATCGTAGCCAGACGCCCACCCCGTAAGCCCCGACCCAGGGCCAGCCTTCCCGGTTTGCTGGGGCAAAGCTTCAAACACCGCAGATGGCGGTCGCACCAAAGTTCAGCCTGCTGGCCAAGAGGTGCTCCCATGACGAGCCAGCCCAGCCGTACAGCGTTGGGGCATTGGGAGCAGGCTTGGTGGCCCTAAGTCACCCAGAGATAATGAGAGCGTGGAGGGCTCCCCGCGGTGCCAGAGGGGGTCCCTGGCCCGGCTCAGCATCTCGAGCGAGTGCGGAAGTGCGGCGGCCCTCAGATCCTCACCGCCCCACAGTGGCCCAGGCGCAGAAGAGAGGGAGCAGCAGTCGCCCTCCCCCACCCCATCCCTGTGTGTGGCTTTGTTTGGTTTTTTTTGTTTTTGTTTTTTCTTCTACGTGTGGGTTTTTTCTTGGAGCTGTTTCATAGGAATTCGTGTAATAAAGACTTGGTGTTCTCTTGGTGCAATGGAAAAAAAAAAATGCACAAATGAAGCTCAAAATCCTCAGAGCCTTTCCCTGACCCCGACGGATGGTGGTCTCCAGTTTGCCGGTACGTGGGCCCACACCAAATCCAGACCCTGACCTCCCACACCCCACGCCCTGGCAGCAGGGACCCATGCCCAGGCCCAAGTCACGTGGCTCCGACTTGGTTGCAGCTCTCCCTCTACCCAAAGGCTGCCCTTACCTCAGAGCCTGTGGCCCCTGGGACCAGTGCTTGCTTAAGGTTCCAAAACATGCTCTCCTAAGGTTCCTTTCCATAGCCCAGGGCCAGGTCGCCCAGCCACCTGGAGAGCCATTTCCTTTTCCTGTCTGTACTAACTTAATATGACTACTGGGGAGGGTCACTGTCTCTACTGTCACCCTTAGGACACATCCTTTTAATTTTAACCCAAAGGAAACAGCACAGATCTGGATATTACTAATCTCAGAATGATGATGCTGCTTTCAAAGATCTATTAAATACGGGGATTTTGAAGCCCTAGTAGGGGCACATGCTTAGAGTCAGGCAGGTGGGTTAGTGAATTTAGTCTGCAGGTCTATGAAAAATGTCTTGCCAGATCGTTCACTCAATCAGGAAAGAGGGGGTTCCAGGGCACACAGAACAGATACTGTGTGTATCTGAAAAGAGTAGTCAATGTCTTATTTGTCTGCATAGATTTCCAAGCTGGTGCCTCCTGTGCTGTTTATTGGGGAGGAAGGAGCAGGGAGCGCTTTTATTTTGATTAGCTCTATTTTTGGAGCTGCAGGGTGAGGTGATAAGCATGCCCATCCTGGAGGCTTCCTGCCTGAGTTTGATCCTGACTCCATGCCTGTATTAGTTTGCTAGGGCTGCCATTAACAAAATACCACAAACTGAGTGACTTAAATGCTGGAAATTTATTCTCACAGTTCTGGAGGCTGTAAGTCCCAGATCAAGGTTGCACAAGCCTCAGGGTTGTTTCCTTCTGAAGACTGTGAGGGAGAATCTGTTCTGCGCCTCTCCTCTAGCTTCTGGTGGTTAGGTGGCAATCTGGTGCTCCATGGAGTGTAAAAGTATCAACAAATAGCAGCCTTCATCTTCACATGCCCTTCTTCTTGGGTGCATGTCTGTGTCCAAATTTCCCCTCTTTATAAAGACACCGGTCATACTGGATTATGGGCCCATCCTACTCCAGTATGACCTCATCTTAATTTAACTAATTACAACTGCAATGAACCTTTTTCCAAATAAGATCACATTCTGATGTACTGAGGGTTAGGGCTTTAACATACGAATTTATGAATTCATAATTTAACTTATGAATTTATTATGAAACCATATGAATTATAATGACCCCTTATTAACCATGTGAATGTGGGCAAGTTCCCTCTGTGTTTCCCTCTTGGTGCAATGGAAAAAAGAAGAACACTTTATAGTTCCCTCTTCTGTAAAATGTGGTGGTAGAAACTTAATGCCTCTCTTATAGAGTTTGAAGAAACATTAAATTAGTTAATAAATAAGAAATGCTTAGTTCTTGGCACAGAATGAACGTTAAATAAATGTTTGTTATTATTAGATAATAAACAAAAAAATTAGACCACATTTTTGCTAAAACATGAGTCTTACTTAACTCTTTTTTAGAAAATTAACTGTTTAGAAGGCCTTTAGTACATTAATGATATGCAAATTAACCCTGTGAATTTAAACATAGCAAGGCAAAACCTCTGATTGGCCAAACTAGTGATTCCAGGTGTAGGAATTATTTGAGAGCTTTTATTTGGAATGGCTCGTCCCCTAATTGGTATGAATAATGCAACATTTTGTTGTAATGATTAGAAAGATCCAGCTAATCAATAAAGTAAAATGTTAATTCCTCAAAGAAAGAAGTTGAGACTCACTCCCTCTTGTGAGAGCACCGGAATCACAACTAACTGCTGAACAGTCATCGACAGGAAGACACTGGAACTCACCAAGAAAGATACCCCACATCCAAAGACAAAGGAGAAGCCACAATGAGATGGTAAGAGGGGCGCAATCACAGTAAAATCAAATCCCATAACTGATGGGTGGGTGAGTCACAGACTGGAGAACACTTATAGCACAGAAGTCCACCCACTAGAGTGAAGGTTCTGAGCCCCACGTCAGGTTTCCCAACCTGGGGGTCTGGCAACAGGAGGAGCAATTCCCAGACTTTCAAGGTAGGTGGGATTTGACTGCAGGACTACAACAGGTCTGGGGGAAACAGAAACTCCGCTCTTGGAGGGCACACACAAAGTAGTGTGTGCAACAAGACCCAGGGGGAAGGAGCAGTGACACCATAGGAGACTGAACCAGACCTACCTGCTAGTGTTGGAGGGTCTCCTGCAGAGGCAGGGGGCAACTGTGGCTCACCGAGGGGACAAGGACACTGGCAGCAGAAGTTCTGGGAAGTACTCCTTGTTTTGAACCCTCCCAGAGTCCACCATTAGCCCCACCAAAGGGCCTGTAGGCGCCAGTGCTGGATCGCCTCAGGCTAAACAACCAACAGGGAGAGAACTCAGCCCCACCCATCAGCAGACAAGTGGATTAAAGTTTTACTGAGCTCTGCCCACCAGAGCAACAGTCAGCTCTACCCACCACCAGTCCCATCAGGAAGCTTGCACAAGCCTCTTAGATAGCTTCATCCACCAGAGGGCAGACAGCAGAAGCAAGAAGAACTACAATCCTGCAGCCTGTGGAATGAAAACCACATTTACAGACACAGACAAAATGAAAAGGCAGAGGACTTTGTACCAGATGAAGGAACAAGATAAAACTCCAGAAGACAACTAAATGAAGTGAAGATAGGCAACCTTCCAGAAAAAGAATTCAAAACAATGATAGTGAAGATGATCCAGGCGCTTGGAAAAAGAATGGAGGCAAAGATTGAGAAGATGTAAGAAATGTTTAACCAAGACCTAGAAAAATTAAAGAACAAACAAACAGAGACAAACAATACAATAACTGAAATGAAAAATACACTAGAAGGAATCAATAGCAGAATAACTGAGGCAGAAGAACGGATAAGTGACCTGGAAGAGAATGGTGGAATTCACTGCCACAGAACAGAATGAAGAAAAAAGAATGAAAAGAAATGAAGACAACCTAAGAGACCTCTAGGACAACATTAAATGCACCAACATTCACATTATAGGGGTCCCAGAAGGAGAAGAGAGACAGAAAGGACCCGAGAAAATATTTGAAGAGATTATAGTCGAAAACTTCCCTAACATGGGAAAGGAAATAGCCACCCAAGTCCAGGAAGTGCAAAGAGCCCCAGGCAGGATAAACCCATGGAGAAACACACTGAGACACATAGTAATCAAACTGACAAAAATTAAAGACAAGGAAATATTATTGGGACTTCCCTGGTGGGGCAGTGGTTGAGAATCTGCCTGCCAATGCAGGGGACATGGGTTCAAGCCCTGGTCTGGGAAGATCAGACATGCGCAGAGCAACTAAGCCCATGTGCCACAACTAGAGCCTGCACTCTAGAGCCTGCAAGGCACAACTACTGAGCCTGCATGCCACAACTACCAAAGCCCGCGTGCCTACAGCCCGAGCTCTGCAACAAGAGAAACCACTGCAATGAGAAGCCTGCGCACTGCAATGAAGAGTAGCCCCTGCTCACCCCAACTAGAGAAAGCCTGTGCACAGCAATGAAAACCCAACAAGGAAGACACAAGGCAGCCAAAAATAAATTTATAAAAAAAGAAAAATTATTAAAAGCAACAAGGGAAAAATGACAAATAACATACATGGGAATTCCCATAAGGTTAACAGCTAATTTCTCAGCAGAAACTCTACAAGCCAGAAGGGAGTGGCATGATATATTTAAAGTGATGAAAGGGAAGAATCTAGAATCAAGATTACTCTACCCAGCAAGCATTTCATTCAGATTCAATGGAGAAATCAAAAGCTTTACAGACAAGCAAAAGCTAAGAGAATTCAGCACCACCAAACCAGCTCTACAACAAATGCTAAAGGAACTTCTCTAACTGGTAAACACAAGAGAAGAAAAGGACCTACAAAAACAAACCCCAAACAATTAAGAAAATGGTAATAGGAACATACATATCATAATTACCTTAACTGTGAATGGATTAAATGCTCCAACCAAAAGACACAGGCTCACTGAATGGATACAAATGGACCCAGCTATATGCTGTCTACAAGAGACCCACTTCAGACCTAGGGACACTGACAGACTGAAAGTGAGGGGATGGAAAAAACATATTCCATGCAAAAGGAGATCAAAAGAAAGCTGGAGTAGCAATACTCATATCAGATAAAATAGACTTTAAAATAAAGAATGTTACAAGAGACAAGGAAGGACACTACATAATGATCAAGGGATCAATCCAAGAAGAAGCTATCACAATTATAAATATATATGCACCCAACATAGGAGCACCTCAATACATAAGGCAAATGCTAACAGCTATAAAAGAGGAAATCAATAGTAATAATAATATAATAACAATAATAACCATAATAGTGGGGGACTTTAACACCTCACTTACACCAATGGACAGATCATCCAGACAGAAAATAAGGAAACACAAGCTTTAAATGAAACAATAGACCAGATATATTTCGTTGATATTTATAGGACATTCCATCCAAAAACAGCAGATTACACTTTCTTCTCAAGTGCGCACGGAACATTCTCCAGGATAGATCACATCTTAGGTCACAAATCAAGCCTCAGTAAATTTAAGAAAATTGAAATCATATCAAGCATCTTTTCTGACCACAATGCTATGAGATTAGAAAGCAATTACAGGGAAAAAAACGTAAAAAACACAAACACATGGAGGCTAAACAATACATTGCTAAATAACCAAGAGATCACTGAAGAAATCAAAGAGGAAATCAAAAAATACCTAGAGACAAATGACAATGAAAACACGATGATCCAAAACCTATGGGATGCAGCAAAAGCAGTTCTACGAGGGAAGTTTATAGCAATACAATCCTACCTCAAGAAACTAGAAAAATCTCAAATAAACAATCTAACCTTACACCTAAATGAACTAGAGAAAGAAGAACAAACAAAACCCAGAGTTAGCAGAAGGAAAGAAATCATAAAGATCAGAGCAGAAATAAATGAAATAGAAACTAAGAAAACAATAGCAAAGATCAATAAAACTAAAAGCTGGTTCTTTGAGAAGATAAACAAAATTGATAAACCTTTAGCCAGACTCATCAAGAAAAAGAGGGAGAGGACTCGAATCAATCAAATTAGAAATGAAAAAGGAGAAGTTACAACAGACACCACAGAAATACAAAGCATCCTAAGAGACTACTACAAGCAACTCTATGCCAATCAAATGGACAACCTGGAAAAAATGGACATATTCTTAGAAAGGTACAACCTTCCAAGACTGAACCAGGAAGAAATAGAAAATATGAACAGACCAATCACAAGTAATGAAATTGAAACTGTGATTAAAAATCTTCCAACAAACAAAAGTCCAGGACCAGATGGCTTCACAGGTGAATTCTATCAAACATTTAGAGAAGAGAAAAGAACACAAAAGAACCTGAATAGCCAAAGCAATCTTGAGGGAAAAAAATGGAGCTGGAGGAATCAGACTCCCTGACTTCAGACTATACTACAAAGCTACAGTAATCAAGACAATATGGTACTGGCACAAAAACAGAAATATAGATCAATGGAGCAGGTTAGAAAGCCCAGAGATAAACTCATGCACCTATGGTTACCTAATCTATGACAAAGGAGACAAGGATATACAATGGAGAAAAGACAGTCTCTTCAATAAGTGCTGCTGGGAAAACTGGACAGCTACATGTAAAAGAATGAAATTAGAACACTCCCTAACACCATACACAAAAATAAACTCAAAATGGATTAAAGACCTAAATGTAAGACTGGACACTATCAAACTCTTAGAGGAAAACATAGGAAGAAAACTCTTTGACATAAATCACAGCAAGATCTTTTTTGACCCACTTCCTAGAGTAATGGAAATAAAAACAAAAATAAACAAATGGGACCTAGTGAAACTTAAAAGCTTTTGCACAGCCAAGGAAACTATAAACAAGACGAAAAGACAATGCTCAGAATGGGAGAAAATATTTGCAAATGAATCAAGGGACAAAGGATTAATCTCCAAAATATATAAACAGCTCATGCAGCTCAATATTAAAGAAACAAACAACCCCATCCAAAAATGGGCAGAAGACCTAAACAGACATTTCTCCAAAGAAGACATACAGATGGCCAAGAGGCACATGAAAAGCTCCTCAACATCACTAGTTATTAGAGAAATGCAAATCAATGAGGTATCACCGCACACTGGTTAAAATGGGCATCATCAGAAAATCTACAAACAACAAATGCTGAAGAGGGTGTGGAGAAAAGGGAACCCTCTTGCACTGTTGGTGGGAATGTAAATTGATACAGCCACTATGGTGAACAATATGTGAACAATATGGAGGTTCCTTAAGAAACTAAACGTAGAATTATCATATTACCCAGCAATCTCACTACTGGGCATATACCCTGAGAAAACCATAGTTCAAAAAGACATATGCACCCCAATGTTCATTGCAGCACTATTTACAATAGCCAGGACATGGAAGCAACCTAAATGTCCATCGATAGACAAATGGATAAAGAAGATGTGGTACATATATACAATGGAATATTACTCAACCATAAAAAGGAACGAAATTGGGTCATTTGTAGAGACATGGATGGACCTAGAGACTGTCATACAGAGTGAAGTAAGTCAGAAAGAGAAAAAGAAATATCGTATGTTAATGCCTATATGTGGAATCTAGAAAAATGGTATAGATGAACCAGTTTGCAAGACAGAAGAAAGAAGTTGAAAGAGAATTTACTGTCCTAGGAAACTACAGCTCTGTAGTACTGCTCTGCATTACAGTGAACCATCTCCAAGGCCTTTGTGTTTGTGTGCATAAGATGTGAACATCTAGATACACACTGCTGTTAGCCACAGGTAAAAGGCCACAGTAGTTGTAGTTTTTGTAGCTGTAATTGTCAGTAATATTAACCTGAGGAAGCTAAACTGAACTGATTCTGCTGGTTAAAGATAAAGAGTTAGAGATCCTTGTGGCAAGAAATAGTTTTCTTCCTTCTAAGTATCACCTGTTTTTGTTGCCCATATACACCTACTTGATAAGAACATTCTTCTGTGAATTTTCAGGAATGCAACTGGAATAATTTTATACTATCTAATATATAAGAAATTGATATTAATGAGGTGTTTTTATACATGCTCAGGTCATGCCAGGTTTCTACCAGTAAAAACTTACAGCCACAGTACATGTTGTTTTTTGGAAAGCATTATTTCTTTGTCTCTAGTCTAAGGGAACACAGTACAGAGACCCTAAAGGCAAAGGAAATTGAAAGGAAGTCAGATAAAAGGATATAAAATGGAAGGTACTGATGGATTTTAGTGCTTTTTAAAAATTTTTTTTTAAATTTATTTACTTTTGGCTGCGTTAGGTCTTCATTGTTACATGCAGGCTTTCTTTAGTTGCGGTGAGTGAGGGGTGCTCTTCATTGCGGTGCATGAACTTACTGCAATGGCTTCTCATTGCGGAGCACAGGCTCTAGGCGTGCGGGCTTCAGTAGTTGTGGCACTCGGGCTTGAGTAGTTGTGGCTTGCAGGCTCTAGAGCGCAGGCTCAGTAGTTGTGGCACATGGGCTTAGTTGCTCCACAGCATGTGGGATCTTCCCGGACCAGGGCTCGAACCCGTGTCTCCTGCATTGGCAGGCAGATTCATAACCACTGCACTACCAGGGAAGCCCAATTTTAGTGCTTTAAAACTTACTTTTGTGAGAAGTTTCAATGGAGAATTTAATGCAGATGAGACTTGAAGCTTTTGAAGAGGATCTTAAGACTTGATGAGATTATTCAAACTCAAATTCTGAACATGTAATGATGGTAAACCACGGTCTTCAAATTTTTTTGTACTTAATGCTCTCCTAAAGTGTATTTTAAATGCTATTTGTGCCACAATGCAAATTGTCTCCTGTTTTTGCCCATGAATGGCCCTTGGAATTCTTTAAATGATGTCTGTGTTAGAGTCCATAGATACCAGTTCTGCAAAATTGCCCCAAGCAACCTCACAAGCCTCCATGGTGAAGCCCCTCTACCTCCAGGTACCACCCACAGGGATAAATACCTAACTTTTTGTTACACTGTAATGTATTTTATCATACTTCTTAAAAATAACCCTGTTTTCCCCTTTCATCAGCCGCTACAAAGTCTTCCTCTGACATTATCTTGTCTTTCACTAAGTACATGGTTTGTCAAACACATGTGACATAGTGCCACTCACAAATGCAGCAAGGGGTGCTCTGGCCATGGGTCCCCTGCTTTAAAGGACTCAGGCCTCTGTCATGGTAACAGCAGGTAATAGCACCCAATATGCTGCCAGCACCACTGCGACCCGAAAGATACACTGCTGTGATTAACCCCTTTCTGGCTCCAGAGTTCTCAGCTTTTTTCTCTTGAATGCTGTGAGGTTTGTGCTTTGTGCCCCTACCGATATCAGTAAATCTTTCACAGTGAGAACTGGAACTCATTTTCCTTATTTATCTCTCCCAGTCCATTCTCTGGGATAGTCTATCTTTCCCCTTCCCGACTAAGAAAGAAAGGCCACTCATCTTCCTCTGATCTGCATGGTGCAGAGGTCAGGGCACCTTCTCCTGAGTATCAGCCATGGATATTTCCCAGAAACCCAGCTGGAGACCTCTGTTTTCAGCTAAAACCCAGTCGTGATTTCGTGGAGTAAGACAGCCACAAGATTGCTTTTTCAATTTGATTCTGTTCAGTTCCTCCTTTTCTCTAGCACAGGGCAAGTTCAGATTCCCAGAGTCATAGCTGATCGCAGCCAAGGTCCGTATTTATTTCCCAGAGTCCACACTTCCTGCCCACCTTACATCCTCTACCTACCATTTACTCTGGGAGCAGTGGCAGGAGTTACCTCATCACATTGCTTTAAAATGCTCAAGTTGTAGTTAAAGGTATATTGTGTTTTGGGGGGTGGTGCATGGAGAGCTTGATGGAAATACAAATAAGCCAACTAGTGAGGGAGTAGCAACAGAAATTGCCCAGAGCTTAAGAAGCACTAGAGGAGAAAGCTTGACTGTTGTCCAAGACACTTCTCCCTGTGACCCAGCAATGTGGGATTTTGTCAGCCGGTTTTGTGTTTGGCACTCGCACTAAGCACTGCCTGTGTTTGGCACTCGCATTTCAGCAAAGAAATTCTTCAAGGCAGAAACACAGAGTTCCACTCCTTCCTCATGCCACCTCAGCAAAGGACACAACCATCTCTGACTGTGATAATCAGACACCCAGGACCATCCTGGATTCTTCCTTCTCTCTTACCCCTCTTTATCAATCCATCAACAAAGTCTACAGGTTTTTACCTTTAAGATATTTGTAACACATGGACTCAACAGTGGCTTTCAACTGGGCGTGATTTTGTCCCCCAGGGGACATTTGACCATGTCCATAGATAGCTTTGATTGTCACACCTGTGGAGATGCTACTGGCAGGGATGCTGCTAAACATCCTGCAAGGCATGAGACCCACCCCCACCCCCATCCAGTCCCAAATGCCAGTAGTGCTCAGCCTGACAACCCTGCTTTGCTTCCCTTGTTGCAACTATGAAATCGACTCCTAGCAGATCTTCCTATTTCTATTCTCTCTACTCTCCTACACAGTTGATAATCCTCCTGCAGCCAGAATGATCTTTTATAAACATAAATCGGGTCATGTCATTCCTCTCTTTAAAACCGTTTAATATATTTCTGTGGCTCTTAGGATAAAGACCAGAATTCTCAACTTTACCTGGCCTTTACCTGGTGCTTTGCTGCTTCTCCAGCCTTCAGTGTTTTCTACTGATCCCCCTCTGCTCCAATCACACTGCCCTTCCCAGTTCATGCCATCTGTTTTCCTGCCTTAATTCCTTTACAAAAACTGTTCTCTGCCCATTCCCCATCCTCTACCCGCAGCAATCACTCCTCATCCTTGAAATCTCAGTGAAAACAGCATGTGCACACAGAAACCAGCTCTGACACTACCCATCCAACCAGGAGAGGACCACAACATAAGCCCTATACTATCATTTTTCTTTTCTTCTTAATTCAATCTGTGATTCCTACATTTGTGTAATAGCGTGGATGTTTATCCCTCACTCCCTGGGCCCCACCAAGAAGGAAGTTCTTCTAAGTTCCATGAAGGAAGGAACTGTATCTGGTTTGCTCACTATTTTGTTCCAAGTAACTAGCACAATGCACAGTAATACTGGGTAAATATTTGTGAATGAAACGAAGAGAAGGTGGCAAGATGGGAAGGAGAGACCTATAGAAGGGAAGAGGAGAGGACTGGAGGGGGGGAGGGCAGAAGGAAAGTAGGGGAGGTCAAGAGAGTGTTTGAGTGGGAAGGGAAGAGGCAAGGAAAAACTGCTGACCTTTCGATCAGTTACTTCCAGAAGATTTCTGCCTCCTTGAAATAGTTGAGGGTCCATTAGAGTGTGTAATAAGTAATTAAAGGCTTGAAGCTCTAGATTTAGACTAGATCTGGCTTTAAGTCCCACTCAGTTTTGTAGCCTTGGACAAATTAATTCTCTTATCCTGTTTTCCTTTTCTATAAAATGAGGCTGATTGGGGGGTTTGAATATTAAATGAAATAATATCTGACCGCGCTTGGAAAGACGTCTGGCACGGTCACCACTCAATACTAAAGTCTGCTACTGATATTTATTAATTTTGTAATTATATGCCCCGTACTGGGCCACTCCAGCACCCACCTTGGGGCCAGCCCCTCGCTTCGCTCTCTGCTCTCCCATTGGTCAAGACCCGTCAGCGCTTCCACGAATCCGCTTGGCTCGAGAGGGAGCAGCTGAAAGGACAGAGCCAATGGGCGCAGGGGTTGCGGTCTCCCGGATACGGTGTAAACAGTGGAGACCGCCAACCCAGCAGCCCGGGGCCTCGGTGTAACCGTTGCAGATACTGGCCTGGGTCCGGCGTTTGCTGCCCCCGGCCCGGCCGAGAGACACACGGCCCATGGCGCAAGGCCGGGAGCGAGATGAAGCCCACAACGTCGCCCTCGGCGCGTCCCTGTCTGTGAGGTGAGGCGTTCGCGGCCCCGAGACTGACTCGTCTAGTGGAAATTCTTCCCTCAGAACTGCATCCTCTCCCTATCCGCTTCCTCCCGTCCCTGTAGACCTGCTTTCACGCAAATTCGACCTCTTTTCCTTCAACCCCCAACGCCTTCCTGCAGACTTCCTTTCTCTGTGACTTCTCTCCATTCCCCTCGTCCCCTTATTCAATGACCACATTTCCAGCTCTTTCCACGCCCCACCCCTCCGTCCCTCACTATGCTGTGACCCCAACCCTCGCTGGCTTACCCAGTACTGCTCTCCTCCACTCTCCATTTCTGCCTCCTCTTTTTGGCTATATTACCTTCAGTGATCCGTTTTGCTTTCATATATATTCCCCACTCCCCACCCCCATCTCAATGACAGCCCTCCTCCCATCCTAGTGGGCTTTGGTGATTTTCCCCGAGGTTAGGGCCATCAATCCCTTCCTCCTATCTCCTATCCACCGACTCTGGATTTGTTTGCACTTATACTGGCCTTTGAAAAGCATAAAGCGCTGCCCAGGTGTAAGCTGGTATTGCTCTCCTTCCACATTCTAGAGTGTTACCTGCCCTATGTTCACACAGCATCCTCCACCAGTCCTGGCTGTACTCTCCATTCCCATGAAGTTTCGCTCTAAACCAGTGTCTTTCTCTTGCCCTCTCCACCATCTTTAAGCATATCTTTACTATTTAAATAGAGGTAGACTCTCCCCCTCTTCTCAGTCTCTCTCTCTCTCCTTGGTCTAGCTTACACTCACCAAACACTCCTTACTTAAAAATATGTTACTTTTGTGTTCCAATCTTTTCATTCATGTTGACGTATTCCTTTTACTTGCTGCATTTATCTCTACATTTTAGATCTAAAATATGGCTACACATGCTCCATCTTTGTAAAGAAGCAATTTTCCTACTGGGCTCACAACCATAAAGCAGGCAGTCCTATTCAAAGTTGTTTTTTTAACGTTTATTTTAAAAATCAAAACTAATTTTAAAGGTAAGGACCAGGATGCACCCTGTTTTGAATTAGGACCAAGCTCTTTTCTCTCTCTGTTGTTTTTACTTTTTCTTTTCCAAGTATACAAGACCCCAGAAATCCTTCTGAGATTTTTTTAAGTTTGAACAGAGGTTGTGCTTCACTGGAAAAGCTCTCTGAAGAAGGTTCTTGAGACCTATGGAACTTTAGGTGGCATTTAAGTTTCTGTAGTGCCTGGACTCAAACTGGTCTCACAGCAACCTTGTGTGTTTGGGCAGAAAGAGGGTGAAAAGAGAATAGATATGTTTCAAAAATTTTGATGATCTTTTGTTTAAAAAAGAAAGAAAGAAAAAGTATTTGAAATGTATTTTATTGATGTTGACGTATCTTTTCCCAAAGATGGGTGCAAGGATTCCCCAGGCAGAATGTTCATTTTGTCAGCGACAGCACCATTTGCTACCCTTGTGGGAATTTCATAATATTTATTAATATTGAAACCAAGAAAAAGACTGTACTCCAGTGTATGAATGGAATTGTGGGTGTCGTGGCAACTAACGTTCCTCATGAGGTTGTGGCTTTTTCTGACCGGCGGCTGAGACCCCTCATCTACATATACAACTTTCCTGGATTAACCAGAAGGATCAAATTAAAAGGTATCTTACAAGACGCTTCCTCTGCCATGACTGAAGGATTTTGTTTTAAGATGTGACCAGATCTAGCTCTTATAAATGAAGTCTTTTTGTTTTTGAAGGATTGTTTTTTCAGTTTTGGTGGGTTTTTTATTTGTTTTGTTTTTTGGTAATACACATTTATAAGGAAGGAATCAGGCTGATCACTTAGAATTTAATTAAGTAGGCTAGAACCTTGCTACTTAATATGTGGTCTGCTTACAATTAGCATTGCGTTACCTAGGATGCTTATTATAAATGCAGAAACTCTGCTGTCATCCAGGACCTACTGAATTGTAATCTGCGTTTTAACCAGATTCCTTAGGTGATTCATACGCATGTTAAACTTGAGAATCACTGGGCTAGAACACTCTGTTAGAGTGTTTGTAAACCTTTTTCAGAACAGTATTTTCTTTCCTTATGATTTATGGAAAATCTAACTGAATGGATGTTGTATAACTTCTAAAGATAAGTCTCTTAGCCTCAATTTCCTTATCCATGAAGTGGGGATAATGGTATCTACTGTTAAGGCTGTGGTGATAATAAATGAAATTAAGTGTAACATATGTAATTATATAATACATTTCATATATATATATATGAAGTGTATATATATATATAATATATATATGTCATATATACAATGTCAATCAATGTTTCCTACAATTTAAGTTATTATTGACTCATTCATAGATACATCTGACCCAGGCTGGGCTGTTGCACATATACTAGGGCCTCCATGTAACGATTCCCTCATTTAACACATCTTGGACAGAAAGCTTAGGAAGTCTTGAGGCTGGTCTCAGTTCTGTAGCTTATGATCAGAGAAGTGTTTGGATCATGCCAAGGATATTCACTGTAATTTAACATTTTATTTGTGGGGAAATTTGTCTGTGTTCTTAACAGACTAAAACAACATTTAAAACATAACCCATTCATACATTGGGAACCGTCTACAGGCATATCTTGTTCTATTGTGCTTTGTTTTATTATGCTTCATAGATACTGCATTTTTTACACATTGAAGGTCTGTGGCAACCCTGCATTGAGCAAGTCTATTGACACCATTTTTACAATAGTATTTGCTCACTTTTGTCTCTGTGTCACATTTTGGTAATTATTGCAATTTTTCAAACTTTCCCCATTATTATTATATTTGTTATGGTGATCAGTGATCTTTGATGTTACTATTTTATTTGTTTTGGGGTGCCACAAACTACACCCAAATAAGATGGCAAACTTAATCTCTAAATTTTGTATATGCTCTGACTGTTCCACCAAACAGCCATTCCCCTGTCTCTCTTCCTCTCCTCAGGCCTCCCTATTCCTTGAGACACAACAGTATTGAAATTAGGCCCATTAATAACCCTACAATAGCCTCTAAGTGTTCAAGTGAAAGGAAGAGTCGCACATATCACACTTTAAATCAAAAGCTAGAAATAATTAAGCTTAGTGAAGAAGGCATGTCAAAAGCCCAGATAGACCGGAAGCTAGGCCTCTTGCACCAAATCATTAGCCAAGTGGTGAATGCAAAGGAAGAGTCCTTGAAGGAAATTCAGAGTGCTACTCCAGTGAACACACAAATGATAAGAAAGCAAAACAGTCTCATTGCTGATATGGAGGAAGTTTTAGTGGTCTGGATAGAAGATCAAACAGCCACAATATTTCCTTAAGCCAAAACCTAATCCAGAGCAAGGCCCTAACTCACTGTAATTCTGTGAAGGCTGAGAGAGGTGAGAAAGCTGCAGAAGAAAAGTTTGAAGCTGCCAGAGGTTGGTTCATGAGGTTTAAGGAAAGAAGTCATCTCCCTAACATAAAAGTGTAAGGTGAAGCAGCAAGTGCTGATGTAGTAGCTGCAGCAAGTTATCTAGAAGATCTAGCTAAGATAATTAATAAAGGTGGCTACACTAAGCAACAGATTTTCAATGTAGATGAAACAGCCTTCTATTGGAAGAAGATACCTTGTGGGACTTTTATAGCTAGAGAAGAGAAGTCAATGCCTAGTTTCAAAACTTCAAAAGATAGGCTGACTCTCTTGTGAGGGGCTAATGCAGCTTGTGACTTGAAGTTGAAGTCAGTGCCCACTTACTATTCTGAAAATCCTAGGGCCTTTAAGAACTGTGGTAAGTCTACTCTGCCTGTACTCTACAAATCCTGGACGACAGCAAATCTGTTTACAACATGACTTACTGAATATTTTAAGCTCACTATTGAGACCTACTGCTTAGAAAAGAAGATTCCTTTCAACATATTACTGCTTATTGACAGTGCACCTGGTCACCCAAGAGTTCTGGTGGAGATGTACAATGAGATTAATGTTGTTTTCATAGCTTGCTAATGCAACATCCCTTCTGCACCCCATGGATCAAGGAGTAATTTCAACTTTCAAGTCTTATTATTCAAGAAATACATTTTGTAGGACTGCAGTACATACTGACTCTTCTGATGGATCTGGGCAAAGTAAATTGAAAACCTTCTGGGAAGGGTTTACCATTCTAGATGCCATTAAGAACATTCGTGATTCATTGAAAGAGGTTAAAATATCAATATTAACAGGAGTTTGGAAGAAGTTGATTCCAACCCTGATGGATGACTGAGGGGTTCAAGACTTTAGCGGAGGAAGTAATTGCAGATATGGTGGAAATAGCAGGAGAACTAGAATGAGAAATGGAGCCTGAAGATGTGACTGAATTGCTGCAATCTCATTGTAAAACTTGAAGAGATGAGGAGTTTCTTCCTATGGATGAGCAAAGAAAGTGGCTTCTTGAGTTGGAATCTATTCCTGGTGAAGAATCTATTCCTGGTGAAGAGGTTGTTGAAATGACAAGAAAAGGTTTAGAATATTACGTAAACTTAGTTGATAAAGCAGTGGCAGAGTTTGAGAAGATTGACTTTAATTTTGAAAGGAGTTCTACCCTGGGTAAAATGCTACCAAACAGCATTGTGTGCTGCAAAGAAATCGTTCATGAAAGGAAGAGTCAGTTGATGTGGCAAACTTCATTGTCTTATTTTAATAAATAGCCACAGCCACCCCAACCTTCAGCAGTCACCACCCTCATCAGGCAGCAGCCATCAACATGGAGGCAAGCCCCTCCACCAGCAAAAAGATTATGACTCACTTAAGGCGGAGATGATGCTTAGCATATTTTGGTAATAAAATACTTTTAAATTAAGGAAATTATTTTTTAGACATAATGATATTGCACACTTAATAGACTACAGTATAAATATGACTTTTATATGCACTGGGAAACGAAAAGAATTTGTTACTCACTTTATTGCAATATTTGCTTTATTGTGGTGGTTTGAAACCAAACCCATATCTCCAAAGTATGCCTGTACATGGACCGTAACTACCCTTCATCTTTAAAATTTCCACAGCTTTACAGAAATAGAGACACAGATGTAGAGAACAAACTTATGGATACCAAGAGGGGTGGGGTGGGATGAACTGGAGTTTGGGATTGACATGTATGCACTACTGTGTATAAAATAGATAACTAATGAGAACCTGCTGTATAGCACAGGGAGCTCAATGCTCTGTGGTGACCTAAATGGGAAGGAAATCTAAAAAAAGGGGACATATGTCTACATATAACTGATTCACTTTGCTGTACAGCAGAAACTAACACAACATTGTAAAGCAATTAAACTCCAATAAAATATTTTTTTAATTAAAAATAAAATTAAAAATAATTTCCCCAGCTTTATTATTTGGCTGTAGCCCTGTACAAGCAATTGAAAGTTAATTCAAACAAATAGCCAACATTAATATTGAATAATGAAACTCTAAAGACATTTATAATAAAATTAGGACTAAGTCATCAAGGATGCCTGTTGTTACCACTAATATTAAAACCAACGTGGAGGGGCTTCCCTGGTGGTGCAGTGGTTGAGAGTCCGCCTGCCGTTGCAGGGGACGCGGGTTCGTGCCCCGCTCCGGGAAGATCCCATATGCCGCGGAGCAGCTGGGCCCGTGAGCCATGGCCGCTGAGCTTGTGCTCTGCACAAGTGAGAGGCCCACGTACCGCAAAAAAAAAAAAAAAAAAAACAACGTGGAGTTTCTAGCCAACGCAACAAAATATGAAACTGAAAAATTATACCTATGGGAAAGGAGTTAATGCATAATAGTATACTGGGACTAATAAAATAATGCTCAGTAAGATGCTGGTTTCAAAATAAATATCCATACAATTAGAAGATTTAAACACTTAGGAATACTCCAAAGAAGAAATGTGACTGACCTTAAGGAAGAAAACTACAAAAATCACTGATATAAAATATTTAAACATAGGCATATTCCTGCATGGAGAGTCCAGTTATTATAAAAATATTTCTCATATCTTCACAGAGTATAATTCATAGGTTTGTCATATGTTTTAGAGAGCCAGGAGTACTTAAATGAAATGAATATTCTTCCAGAACAAAAAGTAGAGAATGGGAATAATTTGAAAGAGATTGATGCCAAGGCAGAGGGCCCTCTTAGCATTATGGTGCTATAGTTATGTAGAGTGTTGTATTGGTGCAGGGATCACTCCATCAATGGAAGAGTTGAAGGCTGGGGACAGACTCTAGAATATATACAGCTAAGTATATGATGAAGATGCTCCCCTACACATACGCACACAGTAGATGATATGGATTATTCAACAATGGTATTAAAACTATGAGAACAAAAGTATCAAGTTAGGTACTCATGTCATACTGTACATCAAAACATATATCAAACAAAAATAAGAGTGCATTATAAACAACAAACCCATTGAAAAGTAGAAAAAACGTGGTAGAAAACTGAAATAATTTGAGGATGGGAAAGAACGTTTCACACGAAGGATAAAATTTTAAATAGACGTGTTTTTGATTACATACAAATTTAAATCTTATGAACATCAAAAATACATGAAAAATTAACAGGCAAATAATAAACTGAGGGAAATATTTGGAACAAGGATAACCAAACATTTTCAGAGCATTTATGAAACAATAAGAAAAAAGACAGATATTCATTAGAACAATGGAACTTGCCCAAACTACAAGACTACCAACGACCAAAAACATAAAAACTCTTCCATCTCAATATTCATTTTAAAAAGTGTCTTTTAAACCAAGATGAGGTTATTCTGCTTATCAAGTTCACAAATTTTTTTAAAGTTCCTAATTGCTAGGCAGAGTGCAGTGAAATTGATAGCATTCTTTTTTGTTGAAGGTGGGGGTAAAAATTGATACAAAGACATGAATGTACAGACAGACATAGGAGAAGGCAAAGCCTGCATCTATGGAACCACACTGAAGAAGAGCAGATAAAGGAGGGGAAACCAGAGGCTCATATGCAAGGAGTCAGAAGCCGACATTTCCCTGTTTTAGCATCCTCGTGATGCACATTTTAAACACATTGTTGCTAAGACTTTTAATGTCGCGTTTCATTTCTTCAACTGTAGGTACAAATGAGAATAGACCTTTTATAGTTGTTCCAAGAACTGGAAGATACTAAGCTAAGGGCCAGATATGGCCTAAGAGTCAGAGATATGGAAGTAAGCTAGAATTACTACAACTCCCCAGGGTTTTTCAAGTTGTTAGAATAATTTTTCTAATTACTGTGTTTCATATAGTTATGGAATATTTTATGGTTCTTGGGCCGTTTCAAGCCAAATGGGGACATACATGGTGCAGCATGGTCAGTTTTGCACTGAAGACTAGAGAGAGTGACCTTGTGGTCTTAATTCACTCTAAAATCTTTTAAACATGTATCTGAACTTAGCTCATAGCTTTCTGTTAATAGTGTTAGAAATCAACCAAGACATCTCTTATTCCAGGAGCCAAATGCTTTTGAATTACGTAAAAATTATTAGATAAGGGAAATTAAACTATAAGACTATAGTTAATCTGAACATAATGGTTAAATCTTCGTAATGGATTTTGTATTTTAGGCAATGTTCTTCTGGACTACACTTTACTTTCGTTCAGTTACTGTGGCACCTACCTGGCTAGTTACTCCTCCCTCCCAGAATTTGAACTGGCCCTCTGGTAAGTTGCAGCCTCCTGCAGAATTCCTTTCATTGGGTCACATTTTAATCCTGTCCTTCTGGATTGTAACAAAGGACATATACATGAAAAATCCAGAACAAGGAAAAATGGAAGGAATAAAAGTCCTAATCATAAGGTTTAATATAGTCACTACTTTCAGGCAGAAAATTGGCAGGGCAAAAGCTAAAAGAGCTTAATTACCGTCTTTCTCTTTTTGTTAACCTGTTATAATATTTCCTTCGTCAGGTACAGAGCACATGGATAAGTACATAAAGTTTCATCTTTTCTTAAAACAAATTGTACCTTTGAATTATTTTCATATTTTCCACTAACGTTGAAATTAAGATGGTCTCTATATTAGAGCTCAGTCTGAGTAATTGTTTTTAGGGACGTTGGAACAATTATATGTTCAGAGAATGGAACATTATATCCCATTTTCCAGCTGTAGAGGAAATACTTGTGAATAAGACACATGCCTGGTCTTTTCTGAGTCACTTCATGTGGCCACCTTCAAAGCTGCACTCGCTCTTCCATCCATAATATAAACTGCTTCGGGGGGGAATTTATCTTATTAAGGGGAAATGCAGAATGTTCCACCAATGGTTGAGGACACTCCTTACATACCAGCATTTCTCAGGAAAAAATGTAATAATCTAGATCCTGAGAACAACACTTAGTTTATGCAGAGTTACTTTTTTAAAAAACAGCTTTACTGAGGTATGACTGGTGTATAATATACTGCATACACACACACACACACACACACACACACACAACTTGATAACTTTTGACTTACCCATAAATCATCACCATAATCAGGATAATGAATATATCCATCACCTCCAAAAGTTTCCCTTTGCTCTTCAGACCCTTCCTTACTGGCTCTTGCCACACATTCCTATATACCATCGTTGCCCTGCCCCTCGGCCCCAGGGAACCACTGATGTGTTTACTCACACTCTGGATTACTTTGCTTTTTCTAGAATTGCACATACATTATATACTCTATTTTTTGGTCTGGCTTCTTCCATGCAGCACAATTATTTTGAAATTCTCTCATGTACTGTGTGTTTCAATAGTTCATTCCTTCCTATTCCATGGTATGGATGTACCACAGTTTGTTTACCCACTCACCTGTTGATGGTTGTATTGGTTTTCTAGGGCTGCCATTAACAAAGGACCACAAACGGAGTGGCTTAAACATAGAAGTTTATTGTCTCACAGTTCTGGAGGCCTGAATTCTGAGATCAAGGTGTCAGCAGGGTTGGCTCCTGCTGAGGACTGTGAGGGACAGTCTGTTCCAGATTGTGAATAACTGTCTTCGTGTTCACATGGTGTTCTCCTTGTATGTGTATCTGTCTCTTAATTTCCCCTTTTTATAAGGATACTAGTCATATTGGAGTAGGGCCACCCTAAATGGCTTCTTTTAATTCAGTAAAGACCCTCCTTCCAAATAAGGTCACATTCTGAGATACTGAGGGTGAGGACATCCACCCTTGAATTGTGGGGGACACAATTCAACCATAGCAGTACTTAAAGGATGAGTAGGAATCAGCTTTGTGAAGAGGAAAAGGAAGAGGATTCTAAGCAGAGGAAAGGCATGTGCAAAGGCCATGAGGTCAGAAAATATGGTGAGTTTGCAGATTTAATTAAGAGATCATAATGATGAGGACAAGAGATCAGCCATGAGAGGCGAGCCCAGAGGGACAGTCTGAGGCCAGCTCATGAGCAGCCTTGTAAATATGTGACCATGTAGTTTGCCATCCAAATGAGGACACTTGTGAGAGTGAAAGGGGTATGTTATCAATAATTAATACAGAAGGATACTCACCCTATGTATGAGTCATGCTAGTAGGCACATCCTTTATCCTAGAGACATTGGGAGACTATTAAGGATTTTAACCAGGGATGTGACATGATTAGATCTGCATGTAAGGACACTCCTAGTCACATCATGGAAGGATGTTGGAGGGAAGTAAGCCATGAACATCAGTTAGGAGGCTGTGGTGGTCCAGATGAGAGATGGTTGTGGCATGGACTGGGGTGGTGAGTATAGGGACAGAGAAAAGTGGAGATGTTTAGGAGGCAGTACCATAAGGCTGGGTGACCGACTGAATGTTGGGCGTGGTACTGAGGGAGAGGGACAGTTGAGGGTTTTACCCAGAGTTGTGACTTGGGAAACTTGAGGACGTTGTGGTGCTTTTCAGAAAGATATAGAGAGCATGGGTGGAGGGAGGTTGGACGAGGCAATGGGGAAGATGAGTTGGGACAGCTGAGTGTGCCTGAGATAAAGAAATGGGGATGTCCAGTTGGCAGTTGATATATCAGTTAGGATTTAGGTTCAGTTGCTGTCACAGAAGCCCAAATCACCCTAAAGAGGTGGCTTAAACAAGACTGAAGTTTCTTTCCCTCCCATGCAGCGGTCCAGGTATGAGCAGCCCATGGCTGGTCTGGTGGCTCCCCAGTGTCTGGGACCTGTCCACCCTATTTTGTTGTTCTCCTACTCCTAGCGTGTTGCCCTCATCTCTAGTCTGAAGTGGGGCACCAGCCATGTATTCTGGGGAGCCATGTGGAAAGGAAAAGCATAAGGGGAAGGACACAAACATTTGTTGGAATGCCCAGCCTGGGAGCTGCACACACCACTGCCACTTAGATCCCACTGGCCATCTTAGTCACAAGTCAAATCAAGCTGCAAGGGAAGCTGGGAAATATGGTCCTCACTGTGGGTGACATGTGCCTGGCTAAAAACCAGGGGTTCTGTTACTCAGAGGAAGAAATGGAGAACAGATGTTGAGAGACACAATCTGTCACTGTCCTAGATAGCCAGACCCAGAGCACAGGAGAGAGGGCTGGAGATTAACATTTGGTTGTTGTTACATCAGATTAGTAATCACAGTGCGAATAGTGGATTAGAGCACCTACAGAGGAACCTCAGACAGAACCTCGAGGAAGACCAATAAAAGGGATTGAAAGAGGCAGAGGGATCTCACAGGACACTCAGAAGGAGCAGTCATGGAGCAAAGAGGGACAGAGGCATGGAGGTTCCAGAATACGCCTCAGCCTGGATTCCAGAGAAAGCAGAGCCTGAGCCGGAAGCTCACCAGCGACTTCTTTAGGAGGGAGTAAAGTTCCAGGTGGGAGGCAAGCTGGAAAAGGGGGCAGGGAAGGGGAAGGAGCCAATGTGAATGCACATTACTTTACTGGGTACCACTTGGCTGCTCTGTCCCACAGGTGGTCTTCTGAGAGGCCGTAATGGACTCCTGTGAACATGGACAGTCCCTGAGCTATGACACAGGGGGCTGGGGAAGGGAGAGGAAGATATGGGAACTTACCCACCTACTCCCGTTACCCTATCAATCAAAGTTTCCCTGCCCAGGGTATTAACTCCGCCACGCTTTCAGATTTATTGCAACCTGGGATGGCCCTGTGCGTGTGGAGCGGGCATGAGGTGTGCCCGTGAAGTTAGTTGAAGTGTAGACTGCTGGACAGCCACCGAGTCAGCTAGGCAGAAGAGGTGGTCCAGGTCCCAGAGACAGTGCGAGGCCGACAGGTATGGGGTGTCCCGTAAGAGCCATGTGACAGAGAGTCCAAGAGTCATCCCAGAAGGTAGTTGTGGTGAGCGGAGTCAATTCTGCAGAAGTGAAGTTAGACAAGGACTGAGAAGTGCCTGCTGGGTTTGAGATGAAGGCGGATGTCAGTGGATCTTGGAGACACACAGCTTTGTCGATGGAATGGTGGTGATGGGATGCAGATTTCCTGGAGTGAGGAGAGAGTGGGCGTGAGAAAGAGGAGGCGGTGAGTTTAGAACAACTTGCTAGGGAAGTCTGGCTCGAAGGGAGGGAGAGAGACGTGGAAGGGTGAGACTGAGGGAGGGCTTTTTTTTTTTTTTTTTAAGATAGTACAGATGAGTGCTTAATTTAAGTGCTGACAGGGAGGAGTCAGGAGAGAAGGAGAGTCTGAAGGTGCAGAAGAGAAGGAACAATGGATAAACTAACGTTCCTAAGAAGTCAGGACCTGTAGGGTCCAGAGCACAGGTGGTGAAATTGGCCTTAGGCAGGAGGAAGGATATGCCTTCATTGTAACAGAAGAGGAGAGGGAAAGAATGATACAGATCCTGGCAGGTCACTACACTCGCTAGCAGAAATTTGGAGGAATTCTCAGCTGATGGCCTCTGTTTTCTTTGTGGAAATCATTTACTGAGAGTAAGAAAGAGGTGGAGGAGTTTGAGGCTTCAGGAAAGTGGAGAGTATTAAAAAATCAGCACTTTAGAGAACAGGAGAGAAAACCAGCCAGAGAAACATAGCAGGACTGGAGGTGGTATAGAGGGTCCCTGGGGGTGGTAACCATGAATTTATAATGTCACTGACGCACTTAGTCCTGTGATCTTTCTTCTTTTCTCTCAACTGCCCAGGCTTTCAGTTGTATCCATCCAGGGTTGATGGGTTTTCCCAGGCATCTGAGGCAGAAAGTCAAAAAATCCAGGGAACCAGTGGTACCAGCAAGAGAATGGTTGATATTGATGGATGGGACCTTTGTGACGGGGATGGAAAGAGGTGGAAGCAGGAGGGAGCTGATAGACAAGGCGAGCTCCACACCTATTAGTTCCAATTCGCAAACCACAACCCTGAATGGAGTTCTGGCTCCATTCAGGAGTCAGACAGCTCAACATTAATTTTTTTTCTGTGTATGTCATCTAGCAAAGGAACTTTCTCGTGATAGGCATTCACGATATTCTCTCAAATAGGTAAATGATTTAGTCTGTTTCAAGGTACTAGTACTATGATTTTAAAAGCTCAGTAAATGGTCTACTGGCATCAGTGTGTACAGCACGTCTCGATCTATGAGGAGTGCTCGTGTACGAAGAGATTTAGGTACCTACACTTACTTTTCAGCAAATGTGATGATATATTCCATTTTCTAGATTTGAATGGGTCAAATCCAAATTTGATAAGGAGATAAAACAGCCTTAGTATATTGAAGAGTAATATTTTAAAATAGTTATTTTGCTTCCCTAGGAAGGCACACTATAATGATAAGCATAATTATTTATAAATTTGATATTAAGATCATAGATTAATAAGTTATATCATAAATTCTCAATTTATGTAAATTGTTTTCAGATAATTAGATAAATGTTCTCAAGATATGAAGTTCATAAGAATTATTTTTCACCAAACTCAATTTTCCTCTCAGGAACTGGGAAGCGGGTGTCATTTTGTGCAAGAAATCACAACCCGGTATAGATGTGAGCCAGATGACTTTTAACCCCATGAACTGGCACCAGTTGTGCTTGTCAAGTCCAAGTGCAGTGACTGTGTGGACAATCGAAAGAAGTAACCAGGAGCATTATCTCGAAGCAAAGTAAGAGACTTCATTGCAACACAACAAAGTGGGGATTTTTGTTTGCATTCATGTAACGTGATTGGATCAGTCTGGTGAATTAAGTGGCCTTGTACGTGCATCCTTTTTTTTGTTTGTTTTTTAAATACTTTTAAATTAAGTTTAATTGGAGTATAGTTGATTTACAATGTTGCGTTAGTTTCTGCTGTACAGCAAAGTGAATCAGTTATACATATACATACGTCCACTCTTTTTTAGATTCTATTCCCATATAGGTTATTACAGAGTATTGAGTAGAGTTCCCTGAGCTATACAGAAGGTTCTTTTTTTTTCCCCTTCCTTATTTATTTATTTATTTATTTTAAGCAGGTTCTTATTAGTTATCTGTTTTATACATACTAGTGTATATATGTCAATCCCAATCTCCCAATTCATCCCACCACCATCACCCCACCCCCGCTGCTTTCCCCCTTTGGTGTCCATACGTTTGTTCTCTGAATCTGTGTCTTTATTTCTGCCTTGCAAATGGGTTCATCTGTATAAATGTGCATCTTAACTTAAAACATTCTTTCTACATATATCAATATAATTTCCATGGAGTGGTTGTTTGCATTTCGAAAGGATTCTCTGTGCTTTGATTTCCCACTGAGTTTCTTTTAAATATCAAGCTTTTCCCACATGGTTTAAATCAAAATTGTATTTGCTCTTACTATTTCAAAACATTCCTATTGTATATATATATATATATATATATATATATATATATAATTATTTTTTTAATAAAAAGGTCATGTTATCACTTTTTGCTCCTATTACTTTGATGCCCAACTGAAATCTCAAAAATAAGAAATTTTTAGATATGGGAAGTGTGTAGATTATACCTTCAGCCACATTATCTGTAAACAAAAGGGTAGTTGCATGTAGTGAAGTCATGGAATTGCCTGTTTAAATAGAACTGGGTCAAAGAGAACTTCTATGACCAATGTCCTGGTGATAGCTGATAATAATGGTACCTTTGTTGAAAAGAATTCAAAGACTCAGGGTGCCCCTGAGCTGACCATTCTCATCATACTCCCCAAAGTCAAAGACTAAGGAAACGTTGGACATACACATCCTTGAAATTGCAGTTTTTGAAAAACTGCCTTCTTAAAGAGCAATGTAAAGTTAGTAAATGAAGTTTTCTAATGGAAAACCCTGAGAGGCACTTCTTTCTCCTCAGTATTCTTTATGTCTCAATTTCATTTTTACAAGAACCCATTGAATAGGCAAATCTGTCTCAAGGCAGAGTTGACAACACTGTACCTTTTTATAAAGTGGGTAATGTCTCTATCAGATCCTCGCCACGGCAGGCAAGTAATTTATCACATCTTTCTCTCCTTTTGCTTCCCTTGAATATGCTTCTTTAGCTCTGAATGTTGAGTTGTGATTTTTCTATAGGCAAATAAAGTGGGAGGCAAAGTGAGTGGATTGTCCTGGATCAGAAAACAAGCAGGATTTGAAAATACTTAGTTAAGTCTTGCATTTGAGTAGTAAGTACTGTTTTTGCGTGATCATTTTTCAAAATTATTCATCATTCATAAAACATAACCAAAACCATTTTGAGTTTAACACATAAAGCCATGAATTCTCTAAACTCACTTTTATAGCCATGTTGTGGTTTAAAAGTAAATATTTGGCAAATCTGAAAATAAATTCTTGATACTAGAGGTTGTAAAGGTAGCTGAATACAACCTACATTTATGTTTTTTTTGGTCCATGTGTGTTGCCAATATTTAAAATTTGAGAAATTTCTCATAAATATACAGATTATGATTTTCTCTTGAAATTTTGGAACCAAAGTTCTCACAAGTCAGCAAACCCTCTTGGTTGGAACTGAGTGGTGCCTGCCAGCTTTAGGGGGTGTGTATAGAGAAAAAAACTCAGATTTTCTTTTTCTATGTAGGGAAAAGCCTAGTTCTTCCCTACTGTGTTTTTCTTCCCCATGAGTCTCCTTTACTACTCACAGTGAACACTTCAATTCTGACATTTGTGGAGGAGGTTTTTCCCGGCACTAAGCAAGTCTCCTTGATACCAGCTGGGTGTCTTACCATTCAACTCAATTCTTACGCTATCTACCCAGAGACAGAGTCAGATTCCACAGGCTAAGGGTTCAGTCCTACAAGACTGTCCTCCCCTTTCCACTTCAGACGCTAGCTGCAGCCCAGGTTGTTACCTGTACTTCTGACTAAGTGGCTATAGATTAGAGGTTTCAGTGACTCCCTCCTTGGGTTCCATTAATTTGCAAGAGCAGCTCACAGAACTCAGGGCAACAACACTTACTTACATTTACTCGTTTATTAAAGGATATGATAAAGGATACAAATGAGCAGCTAAATGATGAGACACGTAGGGCAAGGTCTTGGAGAGCCTTGAATGAAGGAATTTCTGTCCCATGGAGTTGGGCTGTACCACCCTCCCAAGTGTATGTGTTCACCAACCTGGTGACTCCTGGGACTCTGCAGACTCCCTACCATTGTGATTTTATGGAGGCTTCCTCATGTCACACGATCAATTATTTGCTGCATTTCCAGCTCCTCTGCTCACTCTGGAGGATGGGAGTTGGGGCTGAAACTTCCAAGCTTCTAGTCATGGCTTGGTCTTTCTGGTGACCAGCACCCGTTCCGGAGCCACCCAGGAGCCCACCTAGAATCGCCTCAGTAGCACAGAAGATGCTCCAAATGCTCTCTTATCACTTGGGGACTTACAAGGGTTTCAGGACCTCTGTGCCAGGAAACTAGGAAGAGACCTATATACATATTTTCCACTGTCTCACAGGAGGGAAAACACTTTCCCATCTGCCACAATCCTACCTGGCCACATACCACCTGCTTAACCCCTGTCAGTGTTCAAATTTACAATTCCTGCTTTACATATTAACTTTTTGAAAAATCCCTGTATACTTAATTTATGACTGTGTATTACTTGTACTTTTATGATATATATTTTTAAATCTACTATTTGGTTTCATCTGGTTTTTGCTAGGTTTTTTTAATGAGTTGTAACACCTCCCATTCTGCTTACCACTGATATGCAGCAGTTCCATCAATGACTTGTTTCTGTTAATCTGATTATTCTGATGTCTCTTTCTTCCACAGGTCAGTAAAACTGCCTTTGGAAGATGGGTCACTTTGTAATGAAACAGATGTAGTTTTTCCCCAATCATTGCCCAAAGATCCTGTCTATGGACCTGTGCTCCCTGTGTCAGCCGTTGCCGGACTAGTGGGTGAAGAGGCAGAAACTTTCAGGGTAATGACCTGGCCCCTCTCCGTGTTTGCCTATTTGCGTTCATGACCATCCCATGAGACATGCAGGATAGAGAGGACCTTCCTGGTTTTTATTTCAGACTAGCCCTGGAGGCCACGAGAGATGAAGGCTCTGGAGTTTTGAGTTTGGGTGACTCGGAAGATGATGGCCTTGCTAACTGAAACAGGGGGCCCAGATGTGATTTCAGTTTTGGACATACTGACTTTGGAGTGCTGGGCAGCATCCAGGTGGAGATGCCAGGTGGAAGCTGGCAACTTGGACCTAGTGTCAGGGAGGAGAAGGCAGGGCTGGAGACACAGTGTGTGGTCAGAGTCATTCCGCCAGAGACGATGGTGGGAGCGTGGCGGGGGGCAGGGGATAGGGGGTGAGGAAAAGGAGAGAGAGGGTGTCAGGGAAGAGAGCCGGAGAGGAAGGAGTCAGCCAAGAGACAGGAGGAAGAAGAGGAGCCTGAGGGGGGACAGTCACAGAAGCAGGAGCAAATCTAGGAGAAAATGAGGCAGTGGAGAACGGTGGAAGAAAGCTTCATAAGTAGCTGTTTGCCGACAGTTACTCAGTTTTTTTCATTCAGCAGATACTTACCAAGCTCCTTGTAGGTAGCAGGCACTGTTTCAGGCAACAGGGTCGTATGGCGACCAACCAGGCATAATAACCCTGCTTCTCGGAGCTTCCGTTCTACCAGGGAGACAAAGCGGCAGCACCACCAACACCAGAAGTAAAGAGATACAGCAAATCGTTGTGAAACGTGACAGTTATTACAACAGGATAAATGAGAGGTGGGCGTGGAGGTGAGAGAGAGATTAACATGCTGCTCAAGGAAGGCCTCTGGGGAGATGACTGAAGGACAAGGAGGCGCTCCTCCTACTATAAGCAGGGTAAAGAGTGTTCAGGCAGGGAGAACTGCGCCTGCCAAGGCCCTGGGGGAAGAAAAGAACTCGGTATGTTTGAGGAGCTGAGAAAAGAGCCCTGTGTCCGGAGCAGAGTAAGTGAGGGGGAATGAGGTGCAGTGATGGTCAAGAGCGAGGCAGGGAGTAGAGAGTGACACATGCAGGGCCTTTGGGATGAAGGTAAGAGGCTGGATTCTGCTGAGCCTCTGGAACCTGCGTTATGTGAATGCTTGTGTGAAAGCTCCAAGCCCAGAAGAACAGAAGTAGAGTTTCCCCAGTGTTTCTGAACACTGCAGAGAATTAAGCTATAGATGTTTAAAATAGTTCCATGTGATAATTAGTTTATCAAAAAATCTCTGGCCAGCAAGGGAAAAGGTTGTATGCTCTTAGTATTTCCTCTAAAGGATGACAGTTACTCACTTTTTTAAATTACAGAAAATAACTAATTCCTTTGAATAGTACAGGTCCTGTGCTTGGAAATGCAACCACATTCAGCCACAGTGGGGCAGCAAAGTAAAAACAAACACATCAGCCATCAAGGTTTACAACTTGAAACAATGTTTCTATGCTTAGTTTTTGATGCCAAAGAACCCACATTTTCAACCATCTCAAATTTGTGTGTGTGTGTGTGTGTGTGTGTGTGTGAACAAATTTCTGTGGGAGCCCACATCGTTCACCCTTTGTGCCAACTTGATGGTTCCTACATAAAACATTTAAAATTCAAGCAATTGTTCTTGTTATTTGAAAAATGCTATGAAATGCCACCTTTAAATAATTAAATGTGGAGTTACCATTTTTTAAAATGCTCATAATAAACAGACATCTTTATTTCCTAGGACTTTTGTAACTCAGTGCATTTTAACCTTTTTCTGAAAACAGAAATTTAATATTAAAGCATGACACCTATAAATCATACAGGGAATATTATTAAGGCCATTTACTTTACATTTAAATTAGAAATCAACTTTCCCAGTATTTACTTCTTTCATTTTATAGACAAATAAGGTGAGAAAAATTGCTAAAAACAATGAGTGAAAGCATAACTAAACTTAGATCTCAAATGTCTTGATTCTATTTCTTCCTGTGAATGAAATTTCTTGTGACCCAGTACCAATGGCAAAGAAACCAGTAATGACTTGACCTATTTAAGGGTCTTAAAAATTGACCCTTAAAAAGGGTCTTAAAAATTGACAAATGTGGATTTTTATAAAATTACAAATGTTAAATACTCCCCTATTTCTCTTATAGCTAACACTAGAAAGACACATTAAATAGGACTTTAAGTAGGCCCGCATCACGTTACACAACTTATTTGGGGCATTAGAAATGGTATCCAGTAGTAGCATGGGGGAAATCAAAGGCAGGTGTTATCTGGTCAGAAATTGGATCCAAGATAGTGAATTTAATCTCAAGGGTCCAGTTTTCTTTTTCCATCTACTTTTTTTTTTTTTTTAAAGCAGAAGTTGCTAAACAGAAATTCCTTTTAAAACTCAAGTATTCTGACACATATTCAGATGCTTACAATTTCTAAAGCAATATTAAGTTGGGCTTGAGTTTTTTATATTTTGTCCTCGAGTGATCAAAATGTTTGATTCCAGAGGACTGAACAAGGAGGTGGTGTTACCAACAAATACTTTTAAACACTATTGGCACCTTTTCTTTTAAAATTCTCAAGTTCCAGGATTGAAAATTATTGTTTCTGCTTGCACCACATAATATTACATTCATTTTTAAATGGAACATATTTACTGATGAAAGAAAGTAATAGGAAGACAAGCCCAGGTTTATCTTAAAGTAAGAAAAGCCACACACAATACTAGTTTAGTATACCAAGGCAAGAAAATTCCAAGTTTTAATTCTCACCTTCTATGGCATACATACAGATTCACTGGTATTGTGAGAACCAGATATGTGTGGTTTTTTAAAGATTTTTGAGCCCATTGCCATACGAGGTAAGAGTCTGTCTTTTTGTGATTTATAGTCTAAGGTCATCAAGACAACCCAGGCAACTTTTAAATAATGATGATTAAATAATGATAGTCAGTAGTATCTCTTTTCCCTCTGAGTCAAATCTCAGTTTAGACACCACAAAAATGTCATTAATCAGCAACAGTTTAATCCTTTTGAGTGATTTGTTCCCTTTCTTTTCCTGCCCACTGGGTGGCGAAATTGTTACTCAAGTATTTATTTTCTAACAATCCAAGGCTATGAGGGCATGAAATAGGCCAATCATACAATTAAAGACAATGTATCCTTTAAAAAATTATCACGTGGAGTGCTTCTATGTATGATTTCTGCCTTAGTCATATTTCCAGGTCCATCCCAAATGATAATTCTCTCTCTGTCCACTTCCTTCTCTCTACCAAGAAGAACAAATTGCTTTCTCATAGATTCTCTTGTAATAGTTAAACACTCTTCTACTATAGCCTACTATGTTTTCTTTTTTCTTTTTTTTTTTTTCAAGAAGATGTTGGGGGTAGGAGTTTTATTTATTTATTTATTTTTGCCGTGTTGGATCTTCGTTTCTGTGCGAGGGCTTTCCCTAGTTGTGGCAAGCAGGGGCCACTCTTCATCGCGGTGCTCGGGCATCTCACTATTGCGGCCTCTCTTGTTGCGGAGCACAGGCTCCAGACGTGCAGGCTCAGTAGTTGTGGCTCACGGGCCTAGTTGCTCCGCGGCATGTGGGATCCTCCCAGACCAGGGCTCGAACCTGTGTCCCCTGCCTTAGCAGGCAGACTCTCAACCACTGTGCCACCAGGGAAGCCCCTGTTTTTTACATTTTTAAGTGATTAAAAAAAAAAAAAAAAGGGATATGTGACAGAGACCTATGTGGTCTGCAAAGCCTATTCTCTACCTGGTCCTTTACAGGAAAAATTTGCCATAGACCCTTGGTCCATATTATTTTTAGTTCCCAAAACCAACATTTCTTCTAGGCACATCCCAAAGATTTGTGCATTTCTCTCTGAGTTTTCCATGGAATCAAAGTCAAGTAGGATGTTTCATGAACTAGAGAGGCTACCAGAGGCAGATAAAGTGTCCTCTTATTTCCCGTGACAGTTAACCAAGCAGAGGATCGAGGCCAGCCTCTCCATAGCCACTCAAGGAAAATCACATTCATGCCCCCCTGCAGAACCAGGAGGGGAAAGGTTGAACCAGGAGGGGAAATGGTGTGATTTTAGCTAAACAATGACTTTCTTAGATGCAAGATATCAAAAAGTCCACCAAGAAACAGTGTAGAAGTTATTACTCAAGACTGTTGTGGGACTTCCCTGGTGGTGCAGTGGTTAAGAATCCGCCTGCCAATGCAGGGGACACGGGTTCGAGCCCTGGCCCAGGAAGAGCCCACATGCTGCGGAGCAACTAATCCTGTGCGCCACAACTACTAAGCCAGCGTGCGTAGAGCCCATGCTCCACAACCAGAGAAGCCACCGCATGTTCACCTGTTTTGTCTTGGAAATTGTTTTTGCTGAGTATTTCTCTGGCTCTTAAGCCATGACTGTTGTCTTAACACAAAGTTTTAAACCTTTCCTTGAAGCCTAAAGACGATCTATATACTTTGGTTCACCCGACTATGCACTGCTGGACTCCAACAAGTGACCTATATGTTGGCTGTGAAGAGGGTCATCTTTTAATGATTAGTGGAGAAAACTTGAAGGTAACTGTGCTTAATAAGATAGAAGACGGACCACCAAGGGGTAAGAAACTGCTTTGCTTTATCTTCCCAGAAGTGTAGCCATTGGTGATGGTTTTGCATTTGACAATGGATGTTTTGTTCCCTATTTTTCTCTTTCTAGAGACATCTTTGATTCCTCCTTCTTTATCCTCTAGTTCATTACCGAGTCCTCTGGATGTTTCTTGTAGCTAACTAATGTTTATTGAGTGCTCTATGCTCTAGACTTTCTGCTATCACTCTATATGTATATGTCACATAATCCTTAAAACAAATTTGTAAGGAAATACATTTTGATCTTCATGATATAGATGAGGAAATGGACGCATTAAGAGGTTAAGAAACATGCCCGAATTCACATAACTAGTAAATTATGGAGCTGACACGCGAACCCAGACAATGACTTCAGAGTCCAAGTTCGTAGCTACTATGCTCTATCCTTTCCCATACATATATGCCCGTTGTGTTTAATCAGCTAATGTGCCTTCCACAATGACCCTTTCTCCACAAGACCTTCTTTTAAGACCAACTGCCATCTTGAAAATTACTTTTTGTTGCTTGGTTAGAATTTCTGAGAGAATCTGACCTATTCTCCTTGGATCTGGTGTCCATTCCTGGTCCCATCAGCTGTGGCCAGAGTTGGGCCTGAGTCAGAGAAGCCAATGTCACCTTGTGGGGGGCTACGTGTAGACACTTTGAGAAGGGATTCTCACCAGGGCAAGTTCTCCAACCTGACCAATGCACGCTCCACTCCAATTCCTCTTATTATTTCACACCTTGATCTCTGCAGCAACCTTAGGGCTGACTTCATTGACCTTAATCCGCAGCTGACCCGAATCAGGCATCTCATCCCTGCCAAACTTGAAGACCATTTTCAACATATAACTCAAGGACTACTTTGCCTTGATTTCAAGCCTTCTCTAACCTGATCTTACCTGCACCATTAATATTGTTTTAATAATATTATTAAAATAAAAATATTATTATTTTAATAATATTATTTCCTGCTACTCCCCAGTATGAGTTTCCTGATCTAGCCAGTCATTTCTTCCCATCATTTTACAGACACACCACCCAGCTCATTCCCTTGCCACCTTACTCTCTGAATCCTCCAGTTTCCAGCTCAAACACCACGTCCTACAGCAAGTTTTCCCAGCTGCATGTTCCTTATCTGCTCCCTCTCCTGTTCCCTGACTCACTCCACTGAGAAAGTGAAGCCACTAGGTTCAACTTTCCTACCCCAGTCCCCATCTCTCTTCCCTTTACTGTCACCTGTACTCTCCAGGCCCAGTCCACCCTCTGATCTCATGTCCACAATGCCACCCCTCAGCTCTCTAAAAACTAAGCCTCTTTTCTGGCCTATCTTTCCAGTTTCAGCTCTCCCACTTGATCCTTTTAGAAGTTCTCATCATTCCTGTGCTCTCTCTAAATTCTGCCTGCTGGCATTGGTAGTTACCTTTGTCTAGGATGCCCCTCTCTTCCTTGTCTACCTGGCAAAATTATCCATTCTGGAGCCTTGCTCTGTCCTCACCCCAACCTACAGGCAAAATCAGGTGCCCCATTTGGGGTTCCATCAGACTCACTTCTTTGTTAGAGCCTCATCCCGTGCTGTTACAATGCCCCATATGCCTGTCTGTCTTTGCCACTAGTCACCAACTCTTTGAAGTTAGGAACTGTGACTTAGTCAAACTTTGGCTCTATAGTTTAATTCCAGAGATTGCTAGGGAGTAAATTGGCACTTCTGTGTGTTTGTAAAGTGAATTACCAAACAATGTTTCGCATTTCCAAATCCCTATCACACTTGTAATGTTTTACACAATTTAGGACTTAGTTGTATGTAGTCTTTTTTTTTTTTGGCCACACTTCACGGCATGCTGGATCTTAGTTCCCTGACCAGGGATTGAACCTGCGCCCCCTGCAGTGGAAGCGCAGAGGCTTAACCAATAGACCACCAGGGAAGTCCCTGTATGTAGTCTTATATTGTTCACTATTTCCTTTCTGTACACTATTTTTTATTATTTTCACGATGTATTATAAATATTTTCAAATAAATATTTATCTAGCTTCTACAATGTGGAGGAGGACACTAAGCAAGGTGCCTCCAAGTTGACATAGGTGGCAAATATATAATCTCATAATCAGCACATTCAACGTGCTGATTTATATTTTATTAAAGAGAATAAGACAAGTTGACAAATAATTGCAGCCAGGAAAATTAAGATGTGAGGAGAACTTCATAAAGTGCTATGGGAATTCAGATGAGGGAAGACTGCCAAGTTAAGTCATTTTGTAGGTGGCATTTAAAATAGCCCTTAAAGGATGGGTTCACAGACAGAGATGAGGGTAGGTGGAATTTGGGGCAATGGTATCTGCATAAACAAGAAAACATGGGGAAGGCTGAGAAAAAGAAGTGGTCCAGTTTGTCTGGAGCATCGAGTGTTATGCAGGAATAGTGGGGAACAAAGGGACATCTATCTGATACCATATCTGACCTTGAATGTCTGACTAAGGCATTTATACTTAATTCAGCCGACAGTGGACTGACATCAACTCCTGAATGGGGATGTGCCCCAATTGGAATTGTGCTTGGGGAGATTAATTATCCATAGTTCAGGGAAGCACAATCCTAGAAGCAGGTGGCTATAAGTAGCAGGCACCTAGACTAGGCCAGGAGTCATAGCAACCTGGACTCTGGTGGCAGTTGGATTGGAAAGAAGAGACTGCTGGGGTGAATAGTCTTTGAGGAAAGGACAGTATGTGTCTTAGCATCTGGCGAAATGCCAAGCATGTAGTGTTCAGTAAGTAAAAGTCTGATACATGTCTCTGAGCCTTTGATCTTATAGTTCTTGCGGTTTATCTACATAAAAGGTAATATGCTTTTTGTTACTTTCCCCAGGACAATATTTTATTAATAACAAAGTTCTTATAGATCACTTTTTCTTTTTACTTTTTTAAGTCCACTGTGTTTTATTTACTGAGGTATAAATTTATATACCATAAAATGTACAAATCTTAAGTATACAGCTTAATATAATACGGTTTTTGTCTTTTTTCTTTCTGACCCCTTAAAATTTCTGATAATTGCTTTCCTAAAAAAGAAAATATATTAACTATATAATTCCACAATGTTACTTCCATAGATCTGATGATACAGAACATTAAAAGAAAAAAACTTGTGTGATTTACATCAGTAGTCATTGCAAAGCAGCTTTTATTCTTCATTGTTTGAGAAGCATAGCACATATCCTGATAGGAAGTTGATTTGTGGAAAGAAGAATTACAAAGAAATGAATAGTCCTAGGAAAGCAAGTGAGATTAATTACTCTGTACAGCACTTTTAATTATGTGTCACCTGTTTTGTTTTTCTTTTCCAAAGTTGGAAGAAATCTTATCAGTCCAGTCACCATGGCATATCAGAAGGGAGGCGTGCTTGCTTCTGGAATTGTAATGTATTTTTTTCTTCAAAATTAATTGCTTTCAAGAAAATATACAAACATCTGAAGCTAACACAACATTGTAAATTAACTATACTTCAATTTAAAAATGGTTAAAAATTTATTTCAAATAGAAAGAAAAGAAAATATACAATTTCCATTTGCTTCCGTTTTCTATGATGAGCCATGATTTGGGATGTCAAGTTCTGTCAGGTTATTAATTAAAATTCTGTTTGGGGAGATGTTTATTGTAAAACTTTTTATTATGAAGAATTTCAAATATATACAAAATTAGAGATAACAGTATAATGATCTATTATATGTCTATCTTACTGCAAATAAGCAAAAACAGGATTAAAAAATCCAACCCCCCAAACACACACACACACACAAACACACACACACACACACACACACACACACACACACACACGAAGGAGTCAAGTCTTAGAGAGTTCACCAGCCAGTAAGTGGAGAAGCTGGGATTTGAACCCAGGTGTGGCAAACTCCAAAGTTCTTGCTCTCATTTATTAGGGCACATAGCCTCAGTAAGTATGAAAAGAGGCCAGACCAAGTTACATTTCCATGTGGTTGTAATCAATGCTAAGGTTTGGAGCTGACCTACACTAAAATCTCAGGTCTACTGGTAGCCGTCCCAGAACACTGTTAGCTTTGTGTCTTCTTTTGCCACAGATCACATCTCCAGGAACCTAAGGGCAGCTAGGCAATGATATCAGAATGAGAGATGTAGCTCCACCAACAAGAAACAATCTGGAGCTCATTAACCTACATGTAGCTTGTAATCTCCTCTCCCCAACCTTGCAACAGACTACTTCCTCCTACATTTAGTCTGCATTTGTCCTTCTCAAGGCCACCCTTGGTGTGTTTTTTTAACCTAGTTTAAAGGAGAGGTTGGAGCATCTGCTCTGGTGAGGGATGGAGAAGGATGATGGGCATGGAGAAAGCACCTTGCACATTTCTCCCCCCAGGTCTTAAGTCTGAACCCAGCCGTTTTTCTTGAGAGTAGTTAAATTAACCTAAAGCTGTTTACAACTAACTGATCAACATTTAACCAACGCTTTTTTACTGGATACTTGCCCTGTTTCTAGCACTGTGTGAAAAACTAGAAAAGAAAATACAAAGGAAATAAACAGCACACTCCCTACCTTTGAGTCATTTAGAGATTTAGGAAATGCACAAAATGATGATTATACATACATTAAGGCTAAGGTCATTGAAGTAAGGAGACTTCTGGATACCAGCCACACGATAAACTCTGCCTCATCTGCCCCACCTCCTATATAATGAAGAATGTGGTAAGAAGATAAATGCTAAAGAAGTTCAAAGAAAGGAGAGATCAGTAAAATTTTAGGTAATTGAAAAATGTGTCACAAAAGAGATAAAATTGAACATTGACCAGGAAACATGGTTAAAAGTTGGCTAAATAAAGGTAAGAAGCCACGGCATTCTAGATAATGTAAACATAGATGATGACTCCAAAAAATGAATAGTAGATGGTAATCAATAATTCTTAGCTTGTTTGATGAGGAAAGTATATTGAATACTATGCATTGATCAAGACTAATTTTCTTCATTTATCTCATTGTTTTTGGTCTCTAGGATGGCTTTGTGTATTCTTTTCTTATTAAAGATACAAATTACAAAGTAGAGGATTTTCTTGAGGTTGAAGGGCCTGTGGAACATTTGATGTTTTCTCCCAGTTACAGAATGTTGCTGATTCAGACAGACAAGGTATGCTAGATGGTGGTTTCTTGACATGAAATTTAAGATATTATTATTATCATCATTGCATGACAGGAATGAAGGGCAGAGTGTGTTGCATAATGAAACACTACTATTCAGGACTCTTTAGCTTGCAAATGAAAAAATACCCAGTTTAAAAGACCTAAATAACAGAAAGATGTTTGTTTGTTTGTTTTTGTGTGTATAACTGAAAGCAAGCAAGGAATTGATATAAATCCAGGAGCTCCCATGAGGCTGCATGCCTTGTTTTTCTGCCATATCTTGGCTCTGTTTCCTCTCTGCTTCCTCCTTTTCTATGCAGACTCGCCCCTGTGGTGTCAAGAGAGCCTTCTGCAACTCCAATTTTGTATTTTTATCCTCTTGGTGACCCTGGTAGAAAATACCAGTTGGAAAAAAATGTCCTGGAATCTAGACTCATTGTACTAACTTGGGTCACCTCTCTACCCCTGGGTCAAGTATTATGTCCAGAGGAATTCTAAACTCTCATTGACCAGGCCCAAGTCACATGTTTACCCTTGGACCCTGGGTAGAGTCAATCCACCCAAACATGAACTGAGACTGGGGTCATGGGTGGTTCTCTAAGGAAAACACAGGTTCTGTAAGAGAAGAAGGGAGGGAAATAAATACAGGTTAAAATCAAATGCCCACCTGAATTATACTGTTGGGAAGACTCCTAGGTCAGGATATATTAGTTTATATTGTTAGGCAATGATTTTAGATGAATTACAAGTAAAGTTCAATGATTTTCTGCCTAAAAGAAATTTAAATTTAAATATGGAAAGAGTTAAGTTTCTGTAATTACCAGAAGTTAAACTGTGCTAACGATGTTTTAATAAATGACAAATTTTAAATATCTATGGAGAACAGGAAACAATAAAAAAGTAACATAACAGAAGGGAGAAAGACACAAATAGAAGTTCTAAAAAATAAAAATATACTAACAAAGAAAAAATTAAATGAATATGTCTGACAGAAGACTGGAGAATCAATGAATGGAAGATAGATCAGAAGAAGTTGTCCAGAATGAACCCAAGTGACAAAAGTATGGGAAATACAGAAGGGAGGGTAAGAGAAATGAATGATACAGTGAAAAGATCTAACATGTATTTGATTGGAATCCCAAAGAGGAGAGAGAGTGAGACAGAAGTAATATTTAAAGAGATATTTTCCAGAACTGATTAAATACATGAATTTACAGCTTCAAGAGGCCCAGTGAATCCCAAGCAGGAAAAATATACACACTTAGACTTAACAAAGTGAAATTTTTGAAAACCAAAGACAAAGAGAAAATCTTAAAAGCAGTCAGAGAAAAACACAGATTATTTCAAAGGACTTTCAGTTACACTAACAGCTGACTACTCTGGCAATAATGTAAGTAAGAAACAGTGGAATGAGATCTTCCATGTAGTGCAGGGGTCAGGAAACTGTAGACCCATGGGCCAAAACCAGCCTGCTGCTTGTTTTTGTAAATAAAGTTTTAGTGGAACACAGTCAGACCCACTTGTTTATGTATTATCTATGGCTGCTTTCACACTACAATGGTAGAATTAAGTAGTTGTGAGAGACCACATGGCCTGCAAAGCCTAGTATATTTACTAGCTGTCCTTTTATAGAAAAAGTTTGCTGACCCCTGATTTAGTGAAATAAGGTTATTACCACCCGGAATTCTATACTCAGGGAAAATAATTTTCAGTACAGGGGTAAAAAAAGACTTTCTAGATACTCCAGAATTGAGAGTTTGTTAGCACATCATCACTAGAGAAAATTCTAAAGAATGTACTTCAGGCAGAAGGAAAATGACCCCAGGTGGAAGGACTGGGATGCAAAAAGAATGAAGAGCAGTAGTAAATGTGTAGAGAAATGTAAGTGAACACTGACTGTATAAAACAGCACAAATAATTCAAAGTTGGGTTTAAAAATAACATTGAATTAAAATTCCAGACAACAATAATGTAAGATGGAGGGAAAGGAGTAAATGGAATAATGTATTTCAAGTTTATTTTATTTCCTGGGAAGAGAGTAAATGTTTTAAGTAACTTCTGATATTTATAAGCTAAGTATGCATGTTCTGACTGCTAAGGTAACCATAAAAGAACTGAAACATCAGATGAAATTTCCACATCATAGAGGGGGGAAGTGAAATGTTAAAAAAAAAAACAACGCAAAACAAGGTAAGAAAAGAGAGAAAAAGAAACACAAAACAAATGAGAAAGTAGAAAGCATAAATTAAAATGTAATGTTTAATCTCAAATATACTAGTAATTACAATTAAAGCAAAACAGAATAGTTGGTCTAGTTAAAAGGCAAAGATTACCATATTTGATTAAAAAAGAATCCATGGCTTCCCTGGTGGCACAGTGGTTGGGAGTCCGCCTGCCGATGCAGGGGACGCGGGTTCGTGCCCCGGTCTGGGAGGATCCCACATGCTGTGGAGCGGCTGGGCCCATGAGCCATGGCCGCTGAGCCTGCGCGTCCGGAGCCTGTGCTCCGCAATGGGAGAGGCCACAACAGTGAGAGGCCCGTGTACTGCAACAACAACAACAACAAAAAAGAATCCAAACCTAACTCTGCACTGTTTTCAAGTGACATATCTAAAGCATAAGATTGAAAGTAAATTTTAAGAAATACAGTAACATTGAAAATAAATTAAAAATTGAAAGTAAATTTAGAAAATGGGAAAAGATATATCATGCAAACATTAACCAAAAGAAAGCCTTTGGAGATATATTAATATTAGGCAAAAAAGACTTATAGGCAAAGTTCATTACTAAGAATAAATGGGCTTATTTTAGAATAGTAAAAGGTTAAATTCACTAGGAATACATAAACTTTTAAATCATATATGTACCAAATAAAATAGCCTCAAAATATATAAAGCAAAACATGACAAAATGACAAGGAAAAACAAAATCATGATCTCAATAGGAGATTTTAATATACTTTTCTCAGTACATGATAGAATAGACTATGTGTACTCAACATAGCAGCCAAAGTGAGCAAAGCATCTCTCTCTACTACTCAGAGCCCTCCATTGATTCCCCATGTTATTCTGAGTAAAAGCCAAAATCTTCACTATGCATTACAAAGCCCTTCATGATGTGGACTCCACTCCCCACACTGGCCTTATCTCCCACGACTCTTCTTATTCACCCTGCTTCAGTCATGCTGGTCATCATGCAGCTTGCTTACACGCACCAGGCATGCTCCTCCCTCACAGTGTTTGCACTGGCTGTTCCTTCTGTCTGGAATGCATTTCCCACAGAATCCACATGAATCCCTTCCTCATTTCCTTCAAGTCTTTTCTCTAAACACACCTTCTCTGTAAAGCCTTTCTTGGACACTCAGTTTAGAATTTCACCCTCTTATTTTGCAATGTCATATCCTCTTTCCCTGCTTTATTTTTTTCTTCTTAAATTATTGCTCTTTAACTTACAATATATATTATTTAGATATCTTATTCATTGGCCAAAGTCCCCAGTAGAATGTAAGCTCCATAAGGGCAGGGAACTTTTGTCTGTTTTGTCCTCTGATGCAGCCCCAGCATCCACAGCTGTGTCTGGCATAGTGTATCCACTCAATATTTGTTGAAGGAATTAATAAAAGGTAAATGAATGAAAGGTAAAATCAGTATATACCTACCAAATTTTAGACTTTACAGAGTTGTATTTTTTAGATAAACAGGAACGAAAATATTCACGTTTAACCTAAGTAAACTTGAAGAACTTGTGATCAGTTGAAAGCAGACTTCTTATTGCTAGTTAAATAAACATACCGTATTACAGTTACTTGGCAGGGATGCATAATGTACAGGATAGATTTTTTGGAGAGGTGAATTTGGAACCTGAGTATGATAAACACGTCATAAGTAACAGCTTCAGCCACACCTCTACAATTTTCACAAATGTACATTTAAAAGTTTTTGTTAGTGCCCACCATGGTCTAGTATGTGATAGAAGTTAGTTCATCTTAACAACTTTTCTGGTTTTCTACATTTTCCAAATTTTCTGCATAAGTAGACATTATTTTTAAAGTCAGGAAGAAGTGCTTTGATATGTATTGTAATCTTTAAAAAATGCTTGGAAATGGAGAAAAGAAGAAAGTCCTATTTACTGATTATTTTAATTGAGGAATGAATGAATGAATCAATAAACATTTATATTTTAAGCTTCTCAAGGTCAGGGCCTTACTGAGTTTATCTCTACTTTCCCACTACCTTTTCTCACACAGTGCCTTGTTCACAGTAAGCATTTAATAACTATTTGTTGAACTGAACACACAATTGCATTATTTTTTTCTCTTTTGGTATATTTACAGGGATCTATTTATATATACACTTTTGATGAGGAGCCAACCTTTGAAAAACTCCTAGCAGCTTGTGATGGGAAATTTCAGGCAACAGACTTTATCACACCTGGAAATGAATACTGCATGGTAAGGAATATGGTATTGTTTCACAGTAGGATTTAAGGGTAAGATTTTGGAAGTTCATGTGCAGCCTGTTGTAAATCCCTGCATTGGGATTGGGAGCACGAAGTCTTAACCACTGGACCACCAGGGAAGTCCCCCAAGCGTACTCTTGAAGATGTGGTAGGAATGCCAACTACTTCCATCATCAAATCTACTCCCCAGTTAGAATGATATCGTCATATTGTGATTCATAATATTAAGTCTCTGAACATGACCAAAGCAATTAAAATCTTAGGAGCCATACTGTTTGTTTGTTTTTATTTTTTAAAGTTTTTGTTTTATACTAGAGTATAGTTAACAATGTTGTGATAGTTTCAGGTGTACAGTAAAGTGATTCAGTTATACATATACATGTATCTATTCTTTTTCAAATTCTTTTCCCACTTAGGTTGCTACATGATATTGAGCAGAGTTCCCTGTAGGAGCCATCCTGTTTGTATTCACCATCCAAGCTTTCCAAGCCAGATCGTTAAACACATTCATTGCTAATGAGTTGTCAACACTTATTAAACTATTAGTGTTTACCCTCTCAGAGTGATGCAGCCCGATCTGAAAATGAAAATGAAATAGTTGCCATGCACAAAACATGTATTCAGTCTACTTCGGAAAAAAAAAAAAAACTTCCCTCTACATGCAGAAAAGAAAATTTTTTTCTGGTGTTTAACTGCTTACTTTTAGTTGATCTCAAGAAACATATTTCAGTTTTCATATAATTCATCAACAAATCCATTAAGATTTTGGGAGTTCTAGCAAATAAAAAAATACATAGACTATGGAATAGGTAACACTTAAGGTTCCTTCCAATCTTCAGATTCTGATTATGTGATTTTTCTTCCAGATGTTCTCTGATAAGAATTATGTCTGTTTTTAGGGTTGTTTCAACTCAATAAAAAAGTTTAATACAAGATTTTCATGTTTAGGATTTAGCTACTTGATCCATAATATCATGTTACCCACTCCCTAGTATTCAAGAAACAGAATTTAAATTGTATCACATTGCAGTTACTTTAAGCTGCTTTCAGTCTTGATCCTGTGAAAGAGTAAAAATTATCTGTAAAAATGAATATGAACTTTGGGTTTCCAGTCCAGCATGTAAAGAACCTCACAACAAGAAAAAGCTGAATTGAGCTTCCCTGGTGGTGCAGTGGTTAAGAATCCACCTGCCAATGCAGGGGACACGGGTTCAAGCCCTGGTCCGGGAAGACCCCACATGCCACGGAGCAGCTAAGCCCGTGCACCACAGCTACTGAGCCTGCACTCTAGAGCCCACGAGCCACGACTACTGAAGCCCGTGTGCCTAGAGCCCATGCTCCGCAACAAGAGAAGCCACCGCAATGAGAAGGCCGCACACCACAATGAAAAGTAGCCCCCACTTGCTGCAACTAGGGAAAGCCCATGCACAGCAACAAAGACCCAATGCAGCCAAAAATAAATAAATTACATAAATTAATTAATATATCTTAAAAAGAAAAAAGCTGAATAAATTTAAAATCAACAATTTCTCTTAGACCCATCAGATAATTGAGGTCATAGGGAAAACCACTCGCCCCCAAATTATAGAGACAGACAGGCAGATGCAAAGAATTACAGCTTACTGGAACAGATGCCCAGAAGTAGAAACCACCACTGGAGCCAGTACCCAGGTGGATTACAACTGGAGAAACTGCACATCTCAGACCAAAACAAGGACACCAGAGGAAATTTTAGTTTCTGACACATTCAGCTACAGCAATCAGTAAACACAGTCTAACTCCTAGCCAGATAAACATAAAACCTCACACTACAGCCTATTTAATTCATATTCTTTTACCCAGTACATCATGTCCAGCTTTGAACAAAGATTGTAAGGCATACTAAAAGACAACAACGGAAGAGACAGAGCAAACATCAGGACTGGATGCAGATATGACAGACACGTTGTAATTACCAGGCCAGAAATTTAAAACAAGCTATGGTTAATATACTAGGGATTCTTATGGAAACAGTGGACAATGTGAAAGAATGACTGGATAATATGAGCAGAGATGTGGAAACTCAAAGAAAAGAAATATTAGAAATAAAAAGCAGTGTAACAGAAATGAAGAATGCCTTTGGTGGGCTCATCAATAGACTGAATTTTGCAAAGGAAAGAATCAATAAGCTTAAAGAAATGTCAGTAGATCCTGCAACACTGAAATGCAAAAAGAAAAAAGAATGAAAAAGAAAGAACAGAATATCCAAGAACATGGGACAATTATAAATGGTATAACATACACATAATAGGAATACCAGCAGGAGAAGAAAGGAAGGAAGGAACAGAGGAAATATTTCACGTAATACTAGCTGAGAATTTTTCAAAATTAATGACAGATCCAGGAAGCTCAGAGAACACTAGCAGGATAAATACCAAAAAATCGACACCAAAGCTTGTTATATTCAAATGATAGAAAATCAAAAACAAAGTAAAAATTTTGAAAAAAATCCAAAGGGAAAAAAAACCTTACCCTTGAAGAAACAAAGATAAGAATCACAGTGGTCTGCTCTTCAGAAATCATGTAAGCAAAAGTAGAGTGAATATCTAAAGTGTTGAAAGAAAAAAAAAAAAAAAACCCAGGATTCTATATCCAGCAAAATTATCCTTCAAAAGTGAAGGAAAAAATATTTTCTCAGACACATAAAAATTAAGGGAATTTGTCACTAGCAGAACTGCCTTGCAAGGAATGTTAAAAGAAATTTTTCAGAGAGACAGACCAGCAGGCAAAAGATCAAAATCATAGGTGAATTGAACAATACCATCAATCAACTGGATCTAATTGACATCTATAGACTACCTCATCAAATGATAGCATAATATACATTCTCCTCAAGCTCACATGAATTATTCACCAAAACAGATCACATTCTTGGTCATAAAACATACCTTAACCATTTAAAAGAAATACGTTCTCAGGCTACATGGAATTAAATTAGAAGTAAATAACAGAAAGGTAGCTGGAAACTCCCCCCACCCCAAAATAATTGGAGAGTAACAACACACTTCTAATAACACATGGCTCAAAGAAGTCTTAAGAGTAATTAAAAATTTGAACTAAATGAAAATGAATATACTACATATCAAGATTTATGGGATTTTGCAGTGAATACAGGGCTTAGAGGGAAATTTATAGCGTTCAATGCATATATTAGAAAAGAAGAATGTTTAAGATCAATAATCTAAGCCCCCACTTTAGGAAATAGAAAAAAAATTAAATCCAAAGTAAGCAGAAGAAATAATAAAAATGAGAGCAGAATGCAATGAAACTAAAAATAGGAAATCAGTAGAGAAAATCTAAGAAACCAAAAGCTGGTTCTTTAAAAAGATCAATAAAATTGATAAACTTCTAGCCAAGTTAATGAGGCAGTGGGGAGAGGAGGGAGAGAGAGAGAGAGGAGATACAAATTACTAACATCAGAAATGAAAATTAAAGAGGGGTCATTACTACTGACCCCAGGGACATTAAGAGGATAATAAAAGAGTCCAGTCATCCTTCAGTATCCATGGGGGATTGGTTACAGGACTCCCCGTGGATACCAAAATGCACGAATGGTCAAGTCCTTTATATAAAATGGCATAGTACAGTCAGCTCTCCGTATCTGCAGGTGCAGAACCCACAGATACACAGATACCCACAGATACAGAGGGCCAACCATATTATGAACAACTCTGTGCCTACAAATTTGATAGTTTAGATGAAATGGACCAATTCTTTGAAAGATGTAATCTACCAAGACTCATACAAGGAGAAATAAATAATCTGAGCCTATATCTATTAAATACATTGAGTAAATAATTAATAATAACATTACAAAACAAAACCTCTCAGCAAACAACAAATAGTGGGTACCTTCTTCAGTCTGATAAAGGACATCTTTAAAAAAGAAAACCTTAATGAAATCAACTGGAAGTCCTAAATGCAATAAGACAAAAAAAAAAAAAAAAGGGGACGTGGGGAATAAAAGGTATTAAGATTGTGAGGGAAGAAATAAAACTTTGTTCTTAGATGACCTGATTGTCTATGTAGAAAATCCCAGAGAATCAATAAAAAATCCTTCTGGAGCTAAGTGATTATAACAAGGTTGCAGGGTGCAAGTTTAATATACAAAAGTCAATTGCTTTCTTATACAAGCAGTGAAGAATTGGAATTTGAAATTTAATACCACACAATAGCATTTACGTTAGCACTGAAAAAGTAAAATAGGAATAAATCTAACAAAATATGTACAGGATATATATGAGAAAAACTATAAAACTCTGATGAAAGAAATCAAGATCTAAATAAATGCATAAATATTTCATGTACATGGGTAAGAAGACTCAGTATTATTAAGATGTTGATTCTTTCTAACTTGGCATATAGATTCAATGCAATTCCGATCAACATCCCAGTAAATTATTTTGTGGATATCAATAAACTGATTCTAGAACTTACTGATTCTAGAACTGATTCTAGAATTGGGTAGGACTAACACTACCCAATTTCAATATTTACTATAAAGCTACAGTAATCAAGACAGTATGGTATTTGTGACAGAATAAACAAACAGATCAATGGAACAGTATCTTGAAATATAGTCAACTGACCTTTCACAAATATGCAAAAGCAATTTAATTGAGAAAGCATAGTTTTTTTCAACTAATGGTGCAGGAGGAAATGGACATTCACATGCCAAAAAAGAAAAAAAATCTAGTCACAGATCTTACACCCTTCACAAAAAATTAACTCAAAATGGATTGTAGACCTAAATGTAAAATACGAAAACTATAAAACTCCTAGGAGGTAACAAAGGAGAAAAATCTAAGTGACCTTGGGTTTGGTAATGACTTTCTAGACACAACACCAAAAATGCAATCCATGAAAGAAAAAATTGATAAGCTGGACTTCATCAAAATTAAAGACTTCTGCTCTGCAAAAGACACTGTCAAGAGAAAGAAAAGACAAATCACAGGCTGGAAGAAAAATCTTTGCAAAACATATATCTGATAAAATACTGGTATCCAAAATATACAAAGAACTATTGAAACTCAACAATAAGAAAATAAACAACCCCATTGAAAAATGGGAAAAAAATCTGAATAAACACCTTAACACAGAAGATATACAGGTGGAAAATAATGATGAAAAGATGTTCAACATTTTTCGTCATTAGAGAATTGCAAATTAAAACAATACTACACACCTATTAGAATGTCTAAAATCCAAAGCACTGACAATACAAAGTGCTAGTGAGGATATGGAGCAGCAGAAACCCTCATTCACTACTGAGGCAAAATGGTACAGCCACTTTGGAAGACAGTTGGCAGCTTCTACAAAATTAAACATACTCTTACCATATGATTCAGCAATTGGGCTTCTTAGTGTTTACCCACATTAGTTGAAATTTTATGCCCACACTAAAATCTGCATGTGAATGCTTATAGCATCTTTATTCATAATTGCCAAAACTTGGAAGCAATCAAGATGTCCTTCAATAAGAGAATGAATAAACCAACTGTGGTACATCCATACAATGGAATATTATTCAGTACTAAAAAGAAATGAGCTATAAAGCCATGAAAAGACATAGAGAAACCTTAAATGCATATTGCTATGTGAAAGAAGGCAATCTGAGAAAGCTGTATGGTTCCCTCTGTAAGACATTCTGGACAAGGCACAATTGTGGAGACACTAAAAACAATCAGTGGTTGCCAGAGGTTCAGTGGGGAGGGAGGGAGGGATGAAGAGGTGAAGCATTTTTAGGGCAGTGAAACTATTCTGTATGATACTGTGATGGTGGTTACATGTCATCGTACATTTGTCAAAAACCCACAGAATGTATAACACAAAGAGTAAACCCTAATGTAAACTATGGCTTTAGTCCATAACACTGTATCAGTATTGGCTCATCAATTCTAACAAATATACCACAATAGTGCAAGTTGTTAGTAACAGGGAAAATTGTATGGATATTGGGAAGGGCAGGGAGGGAAGTGCAACTCTCTACTTTCTGCTCAAATTTTCTGTAATCCTAAAACTGCTCTTTAAAGCAAAGTCTATTAATTTTTTAAAATACCAATTGTGATTTTCTATTTCTAGGCTTATTCACTAGGAAATTCATTGAATTTCCAAGTAACTTATTTCAATTATGTTACACAGAAAAAAAAAACTTTATTTCACTTTTCTAATCCTAATTAGTTATTATGTGTTACTTAAATTGCATTAAAGGTAATAGTTAATATTTGTTCAAATCAGAAGTATTGACGTTGAAATTGTAATTTTAATCCACATAAATAAAATGAAATTTTATACTAAATCATCAGATTGACATACTAGAAAGGAATTTAGAACATACTCCATAGCAAAGTCTTGTTTTCCATTTGAGTTTTCTTTTTCTTTCTTTTACAGACTCTCACACAGTCAGGAGAAGTTTGTGTTTGGGGTATAGAGGATGGTGCTTGTGTCAGCAGGATTTATCTGAATATCCCAGTAAGTGTGCCTTATAAATGAATTTAAAAATATATATATTGAATTCTACTCCAACCTACTTTTTCATATTCACATGTCAATAGTCTGTGGAAATACTCATTACAGAGGCCTTATTGCATTTTTACCTTATATATTAGAGTAATTCTTGTGTATAAAGTATATTCCACAGCCCAGAGGGTGGAACATAAGGTACTCTATTGGTGTATGGGAAAGAACAAGAGTTTCTGTGGTGGTAGTTATTCCTGAAACCCTAATGGTTTATATCTCACTCAGGCTGTAAGTTCATTGTGGATTGACAGGTTCTCTGCTCCACATGGCCTTTAAGGGAACAAAGTCGACAGAGGCTCCACTAGCTAATAGCTCCTCAGTGCCATGGTATGGGAAGAGTGCTGGAAGGTCTTGAATTAGCAATTAAGTGCTTTTACTAAAAAATGATACATCTCCTTGGCCATAACTAGATAAATGACCCCATCTAACCTCAAGAGGATTGGTTAGAAATGAAAGAAAGGGACTTCCCTGGTGGCGCAGTGGATAAGAATCTGCCTGCCAATGCAGGGGAACATGGTTTCAAACCCTAGTCTGGGAAGATCCCACATGCCGCGGAGCAACTAAGCCCATGCGCCACAACTGCTGAGCCAGTGCTCTAGAGCCTGCGAGCCACAACTACTGAGCCCACGTGCCACAACTACTGGAGCCCGCGTGCCACAACTACTGAAGCCCGTGTGCCTAGAGCCCATGCTCCACAACAAGAGAAGCCACCACAATGAGAAGCTCGCGCACCGCAACGAACAGTAGCCCCGCTCGCCAAAACTAGAGAAAGCCCGCATGCAGCAACAAAGACCCAGTGCAGCCAAAAATAAATAAATTAAAACAAACAAATGAAAGAAAAGTACCACTCTAACCAACATGAACCAAAAATTAAAAAGTGGGGGTTATTGACTCAATCAACTATAAAGTATAGAGTTTGTCTGGGCTCAGCTGTGGCTTGATCTAGCAACTCAAATGATATTACCAAGGATCTTGTTTTCCTCTCTGTCTGTATACTATGTCTTTAGTTTCATCTTAGGCTTCATTTAGTGGTACCCAAATGCCACAGGTACCAACGTCACATCAGATCATCAGGGAAGAAAGCCTCCTACAGTGGGAGGAGGAAGAGAAAAGTTTTCTCCTTTTCAGAAGGCTTAGTAAATACCTCCTAATGTCTTAATAATAACCCTGAACTAATCACTGTAGACAGGGGGATGAGAAATGCTAACTGGCTTAAAGTCAGCCAGGAAATGGGAGTCAGAGCTGTTCCACTCAGCCCTGAAAATAGGGGAGAGATGGTTTCTCAATGGATATTCAAGAAATTTTCCAGAAGGAAGGTGTGTTGATGCTGGGTGGCAAACCACAATTCCTTACCTAAACCTAACCCTAGCCTACCATAAGGTGATACCATTCTTTCCACCATGTTCGTGGTGCATTTTACATAAAATAATATTTTAAAAAATATAAAAAGACCAAGAAACAGTGGTAATGCTATTTTTTCTTAAATTATCATTTTCTGTATTACACAGTTCTAGATGAGGTATGGATCTTGGTAGTAGGAAGAGAAGTTACAATCCTTCTCTGTTATAAATTAAAATCTCAGTTATAATACAAGATGAAGCATCATACCTCACATAAGAGGATTACAAGATGCAAAAGGATGCAAGAGGATTACAAGATGCATAAAATTCAATGAGATAAAAAACTCATCCTAAAAAGTAAAGATAAAAATTCTTACCTGAAAGAATATGTGTAGATTCTATAATCTATGTGACAAGGTTTATATGTATTCATTTCTGTTAGAATTACTAGAACTAGAAAAATCTTAAAGCTCATCTGATCACACCTTTTACAGATGAGAGACATAGAGATGTTTAACAACCCACCCAAGGGTCTGTATAATCAGGACTTACCTTGCACTTCCTGGCTAAGGAGGGATATAGGTACAACCAAAAGGCCCTCTTTCTGCTTCAGATATCTTCCCTTCTTCTGATCAGAGGGGAGAGATTCGGACGACTGTCACAGTTAATTAGACAACCCTTCATTGAGCTCCAAACCAGGCATTGTACACTCATGTAGTTCAGCTCTTACTGAGGAGAGTCAGTGGTTTCTCCTTACTGGAGGATACTGCTGCCCCGTGGGGAAATGATAAGTGGATTGACCCAGCAGTGCTGAGGCCAGATCTCCCTGCCTGTGCTGGGGACTGTGCTCCCCATGAGCATTTTAGGCAGTGGTCCTTAGAGAACCCTGCTCAGCGTCATGATGGCAGGATGCATGAACACTACTAGCTTCCCCTGATGGTGCCTGCTAGGGTAACTAAGACCCCTCCAAATATTGCTGTACATATTTAGCCTAGTCCACGATAGCCCTGGAATGGAGGGTAATTTCAACTGATTATTTTGAGGAAACACAGACACACAGACACACGTACACACACACACACACACACACTGAGATCTCCCATAAAGGCTTTTAGCTAAAAAAACAAACCCTCACCACTTCGCTTCCAGTTTCATACTGAGATACCACTAAAGATTCAAACTGGTTAAGGCTTGGAAAATTCACTTTAAAAAACAAAACAAAAACCTGCTCAATGGGGAAACTGTGCATTCTAAATGGGGCAGGACACCTGAGTTTTCCTCTGAGCTTTGTTACAAGCTATGGGATCCTGGGGCAAATTGCTACATTTTTCTTTGCCTCCGTTTTCTAGTCTGCAAAACAATGATCTCTTTAAGATCTTTTCTAACATTCCATTATTTTATTCAAAACAAACTACAAAATGTAATTATGTTACCACCCCTTTCGAGTTGGGCCCCAGTAGGGGTCCTCTTCTCTGGTGTTGCCCGTGCCAATCGATTGAGACTGAGTTTGGTTCAGAAACAAAGGAAAGTTTTATTCTTTGATCAGAGAACGGAGAGGTGGGAGCTCTCGCTCTAGAGCACAGGTTTTTGGGACGGGGGATGGGTGGGGATGCTCTATATGGTTCTCCTCATTGCGGGGACGGGGTGGGGGGGTTGGAGCTCTCGCGGGGCTAGTGCAGCTGTGCTGCTCTGGCTTCACATCCAGGTTCTGGGTGCAGTGTCTCTGCGCACTGCCTGCCACTGCCGCCATCTTGAATTGCGGTGTCATTGGCAGCGCTTCTCCACACGGCCACGGAGGCGAGGTGTCACCTTCCTGGTCTGAAGTGCTGGGTGCAAGACTGCGGCACACAGAACCCTATGAGCAAGTGAAACTAGATGAAGCACAAAAGAAGAGGTTAGACCTTATCACCTAGATTCCATCTTATTTTTCCCGGGAAACCCAGTGGGCTTTGTCAGTGACAACTATAGAGGAATGAATCTGATTCCTTAAGTATCATGACAAAAAATTTATTCTCTTAGACATCGTCTTCTGTAAATGATCGTGACATAAGCAGGAATCTGTGATGCATTTCTTTGGTGACAGGCCACATGGTCCAGTGATATATTGGGTTGGCCAAAAAGTTCTGTAACATCTTATGGAAAAACCCAAACAAACTTTTTGGCCAACTCAATAGTTATTTTCTTAAGTCTTCCTCAGTTATGCCAGCATCTCAGGATCTACCGTTATCCAGCAGTTGAATGCTGATTTTTAAAAATCGCTAACATTCTATAAAGATGTCCAAAAGATGCTAGGGATATATTTTAAATTTCTTATTTTTCATTATTATCAGGTATAATAATTTTGCAATCATTTAAGGATAGAAATGAAGCCATGGTTTAAAGTTCAAGCAATTTCCTTATATTTTTATCATTCTAATTTTAGGATAAAAGAGGAGGATATACAGATTGCTGTGACTTCTTATGCTATCGATTAGCTGAAGAATGTTGAGTGTATAATTTGTAATACCACACAACACTTGCCACTCTTCTTGTTCTGCAGGCTTTTCAAATAAACTGTAGAATTCTTATGTGAGGGAGAGCAGGTTTCATTTTCTGGCACAGTGAAGTTGAGCATCTGGGGGGTTATTTTATTTTATTTTATACTGAATTGTAATTGATTTACAATACTGTGTTATTTTCAGGTGTACAGCATAGTGATTCAGTATTTTTGCAGGTTATACTCCATTATAGGTTATTACAAGATAGCAGGTATAATTCCCTGTACTCTACAGTATACCCTTGTTGCTTATCTGTTTTATGTATAGTAGTTTGTGTCTGTTAATCCCATACCCCTAATTTGTCCCTCCCTCCTTGTCTCTTCCCTTTGGTAACCACAAGTTTGTTTTCCATATCTGTGAGTCTGTTTCTGTATGACGTTTATTTTAAACAGGCAACAGTTCTGGCTTGCTCTCCCTCCTCCCTCTCTGCAGCCGTGGGGACCAAGGGTGGCTTTGTCCACTTCCTCAACATCCAGGACGTTGAATCCCCTCACTCAGTTCATAAGGCCTATCTCTCTGAATCGCCCGTGCAGCACCTCCTGTAAGTAATGCCTGCTTCTGCCAGCAACTTTGTCAGGCCTGTCTGTTGAGAATTCCAGTGAAGCCCTAATTTCTTTTAAGTTTTACATGTATTGTTTTGAAAATTAATATATTGACTCGGTTCTACCTTCAAGAAGTACAGAGCAGTGTATGGTAAAGTTTCCCATGCTTGTCCCTGAATACCCAGTTCTCCTCGCTGGAGGCAGCCTGTTACCAATTTCTCATGTCTTTTTTCTGGATATATTTTATTCACAAACAAGCAAAAAAGATAAGTACTTCCTTTTAATTATATGAATACATATCAAGCACTTAGAGTGTGCCAAGCACTTCTGTTGTATTAACTTCATGAGATAGATATTCTTATTGTGTCCATTTTAGAGATAAGGAAGATGATGCACAAAGAATTTAAATAATAATTAATATTACACGCATAGTAAATGGCAAGTTTTAGGATTTGAACCGAGGCAGTTGGGCTCCAGAGTCATTGCCTTGGCTCTTACAGGGCAGCAAACCATATACAATGTTCTGCACCTCAATTTTTTTTTTTTCAACTTAATGGTATGTCTTAGAGAAAGTCTTCTATCCACACATGAAGACCTTCCTCATTCTTTTTTACAGCTACATAGCATTCCATTATATGGGTGTACCATAATTTTTTTTTTTTTTTTTTTTTTGCGGTACGCGGGCCTCTCACTGTCGTGGCCTCTCCCACTGCGGAGCACAGGCTCTGGACATGCAGGCTCAGCGGCCATGGCTCACGGGCCCAGCCGCTCCGCGGCATGTGGGATCTTCCCAGACCGGGGCACGAACCCTTGTCCCCTGCATCGGCAGGCGGACTCTCAACCACTGCGCCACCAGGGAAGCCCCTGTACCATAATTTTTAAAAGACAGTATACTGATGGACATTTAGTTGATTTCAATTTTTTTTTTTTTTTTTGCTGTACGTGGGCCTCTCACTGTTGTGGTCTCTGCCGTTGTGGAGCACAGGCTCCAGACACGCAGGCTCAGCAGCCATGGCTCACGGGCCCAGCCGCTCCACGGCATGTGGGATCTTCCCGGACCGGGGCACGAACCCGTGTACCCTGCATCAGCAGGCGGACTCTCAACCACTGTGCCACCAGGGAAGCCCGATTTCAAATTTTTTGAAGCAATACTTTTAAGAAGACAGCATAGAGCATTGGATTTAGATTCATGTTATTATTCTTTCTTTCGTTATATCATAATAGTAAGTATTAATAAGAAATGACATTTATGCCCTGCTTTACAGCTTGAGGTGCTGTCACACATCGTAGCTTATTGAGTGTGATATTTGCCCCACATTCAGAAAAGTATTATGCTTGTTCCTATTTCACAAGTGAGATAATTTAGGTTCAGAGAGGTTAAGGGAAGCATTTGCCCAAGATTGCTCAACTAGAGCCGGGAGGAGCTGGGTTTCCACCATCTGTGTTGTTCCTACAAGCTCTGCTGCCTCTGGCTCAGTGGGGAAGGGTCTGTAGTCTCCCTCCATTTACATTCTGCTCCTCTGTACTGTATTTTTTGGTGCTCCTTTTTCAGATCTTTCTCTCTTACCCTAATTTGCATTTCCCACTTGTTCCAATTTGATGATAGGATAGAAACATTTCACTACATTCTTCCTCTTTCTGCCAGGATGGGTACTAAGAGGCATTGGAATGTTCCACTCATCACTACTTTGACAATTGCTTATGTCCACTTGAAATATTAAGAAAGCTTTACTATCATATTTCATTTACTTATGATGAAATAGTTACCCATTTTGAGTGAATATTCTTGACCGTGTACTTATAAGTTGCAATTGGGAAACAGTATTAGCCTAGAATGTAATGATTACGTTTATATATAATCACTCGCCTTTTATAAGGTCTGATAATATTAAAAATCACAAACCATAAGAATAGCTGGTTTTGGATGTATCTCCATGCTGTCATTCAATAAATTTGTTTACCATCTTATTAGTGAAACAAGTAGAATCTGATAATCAGATTTCTTCTTTTCTAGGTATGACCAGAGAGGAATATATCTATTAGTTGGAACATCAGAAGGACACGTCTTTGTTATCAATGCCAAACCCTCAAGCTTATTTCAGATTCTTGGATTCATAGGTACTTACGTAGAATGCTTATTAACTTAAAATGTTGGTCACTTTATTCCAAAGAATTTAAAGTTGTGAAAATGGGGCTACGGTGAAACAATTACTTGTAGCATGTTTTCTAAAACAGAGACATTTAAATAACTGTTCAAAGTTACTTAAGAGAATTCCCACATCATATTTAGAGGTTTCGGTACATGTACTTGGTACATAGTTGATGGTAAATAAATCTTCTTGAATCAATTAATGAAATGGCTAAATGTTTCTAATGTTACTACAAAGGAACGTTGGGTTGGTTTATCCCTGAAATACTTTTTAAATAACATTTGATCTCTATTTAATTAAGATATCCAAAGAAAGTTTTGTTCCATGCATCTTTAGAGTTTCCTCTTTAAACAAAATGACATCCAGCTTTTGCAGTAATGTGCATCCAAACGCCCAGGTAAACCACAGATTTGGTAGGTGAGATAGCACATAGGTGATAAATAATAAGAACTAATACTTTTCTTTCTGGCTTTACATACCAAACATGTATGTATATTTTAAAATCTATGTATTGATTTTTAAAAATTGAGTGCCTGCTATGTGTAAGATGCTGAACCTAGGCTCTGTAGGAGCATCGAAAGATCAAGGAGACAATTTAGTGGAAGAGTAATAGCAGAGATCTGTGTAGGCTCAGGGGAAGAAGCAATTAATTCTGCCATGTGTGAAGAAAGGAGTGGAAGTGATGGGGTGGCACAGAGGACTGGGGGAGAGTTTTCCAAAGACTTAAAGTAGTGGAGGATGGGGCTTGTTGGTATTCTAGCTTGGGACAAAAGTTTGAGCAAAGGCACTTGGAATGGTAAGAAGTCTAGTGTTAACAGGTAAATAAGAGTTTACTAGATGATGATCATGGTGAAAAAGTCTGAAAGAAAGTGGAGCACGCTGAACATCATTCCAAGGAGTCTGGACTTTGTTCTGTGGTTAATGACACATCATCAGATGTTTTCAAGATGGGACTGGTGTGATTTGACTTGGTTTTTAGAGGATGACTCTGGCATCACTGTGAAGGCTGGAGCAGAAAGGCAAGAGAATGGAATAAAAAAGACGAGTTAGGAAACTATAATATTACAGTAACTTAGGCAAGAAATGATATTAATCATAACAATAGCCAACATTTATTGAGGGATTCCTTGCCATGTGATAGCCAGTATTCTAAGTACTTGGCATGTGTTAATTCATTTAATTCTTACAGACAACTTTTATGAGGTAGAGACTACTGTTATGCCCAATTTAAACATAAGGCAATTGAGGTACAATGAGGTTAAGTATTTGTTCAAAGCCGTGAAGGTAGGTGGTGGTGGAGCCAGGACTCAGACTCAGGAAGACTGACTTCAGGGCTTGTGCTCTTTTCCACAATGTACGAGGCCATGCAGCCATCATGGGAAGAGAAAGGAGGGGACAGCTCTGAGTGATGGAATTGGTAGGACTTGAAAATTGATTATATGTGAAAGGGAGTGATCAGCAATGACTCCAAAGTTTCTAACCTGGATGGTGGAAGTTTGTGCTGTCATCAATTGAAGTAAAAACTCAGGGAAGGGCTTCCCTGGCGGCGCAGTGGTTGAGAGTCCGCCTGCCGATGCAGGGGACACGGGTTCGTGCCCCTGTCCGGGAGGATCCCACATGCCACATGCCGCGGAGCGGCTGGGCCCGTGAGCCATGGCCGCTGAGCCTGCGCGTCTGGAGCCTGTGCTCCGCAACGGGAGAGGCCACAACGGTGGGAGGCCCACGTACCGCAAAAACAAACAAACAAACAAAAAACCTCAGGGAAAAAGAAAGTTATGGAGGTAGAGGTATAGGGTGATAGCTCTGTAGAGTTGAAGCCAATAAACTCTTCATTTGGGAATCTTTACCATAAATTTGGAGATGAAGATTTGTAGTTCAAAGTCTAATGATAGAATTCTGATCTTGAAATCCTGGAAGCTGATGAGATAGATGGTTTAAGACAGAAATGAAGCAAATCCAATTGTTTAATGAGGTCAAACAGGTAACCTAAATATGTAAATTAGATGACATGGAATGTGGTAGGACCTATGGCTGACCTCAGAATGGGTACCAGTCCTGCCTAAATGTTACATTTTTCAATATATCTGGTCAGTCAGAGTGTGGGATGGGAAAAGCTACCTACTCTGAAGTTGTGGGCAGAGGAAGACAAGGCAGTGAAGAAAACTAAGGATGGACCAGAGTAAAGACAGAACTGGGAGTCACCCACTCCAGGAAGAGCTTGAAGAAGGAAGGCTACGTGAAGGGGTGGATTGTGGCAGAAGTGTGAGTGGGGTGAGAGGGCTAGGATGAGGCAGTCAGTGTGTGAGCCCAGGGACAGCTACTCCTCTGGAACAGAGAGACAAAGAGGTTCAGGAGGGAGGGGAGGTCAGAAAAGGAAGTCAGTAAGTAGCAACTTCTGTTCTTAGAAGTTTGCAGTGGAGAAAAGAGAATTAGTAACTTCTAAAAGAGAATTAGAATTAGCAGGGTTGAAGGAAGGTCCTAATTTGAAGATAGGGGAGTCTTGAGGACTGAATAGGGGAAGCCATACAAGACATAAGGAAATTAAAAGAGGTAATTGATAGCACGTGGTGTAATAGGATATTAGAGGTGTGGGCTCAGAATCACAGATGGAAAGGGTTACATTTTGTTCCCACAAAAATGTCAAGAAATGAAGCAGGAAGATGGGTACAAACAGAGAAAATGTGAGATTCAGGATAAGAAAGTTGAGGTCAAGTTTGTGTCAGATGTTTTCTGTCTTCCTCATTAAGTAAGAGGAAAGGTCATCCAGTGGACACCTGAGGGGGTGAGGGCTAGGATGAGGCAGTCAGTGTGTGAGCCCAGGGACAGCTACTCCTCTGGAACAGAGAGACAAAGAAGTTCAGGAGGGAGGGGAGGGACTGAGATGGGGCCTGAGAAAGTGGACACATGCTGAACAGTCCCTGGGGAGAGTGGCAGTAGTGAATCTGGAGAGAATCCAAGGTGAGCCCCAAGCACCTTGCAGAGGTCAGATCACCTGGGTTTCTGGAGGACAAACTCACAAAGGCATGTGTAATCCCACCACACCTGCAAAACCTTGACTACAAATGCAAAGAACACTGATGCCTGAGTTTATGCAGTATCGGGAATGGGCAGATGGCTGGAGTGGACATTCAAGAGGCCAGAGCGTGCAGCTGCTGCTGAGTGGGGTGGACATGGCAGACTCTGGAGGCCTCTCTGTCTGGAAGGAAGCTGAGTCCAACCGAGCTGGATTGAATCTGCCAACCCAGACATCTAATGTGGAGAAGCCCCCATCTGTTCATCAAAAATGTTTCCATCACTTATGTTTAAAGGTCACTTAAATATCCAGTAAATAAATTTGGATCTAAAGATTTAGTGAAGGCAGTTCTATAGTGTGATATCTTACCTGGGAGTATAAAAGATTCTATAAACTTATCAATGATGACTTGTGGTATTGATTTCCATTTTCTTTCAGAGGTGGGCAAAGGCATTTTACAAATATCCACAGTGTCTCCTTTGGAAACAGATGTAGTAGAAGTGATGGTGCTTTCCCCACTTCCAGAAACAGGAAGAAGCAGGCTGGAAATATTTACTCTGCCTAAAATACTACCACAAGGTAAAGAAAAAAATGATCAACAAATTCTGTCCTGGGCATCCAGTTGAATAGCTGCTATAGCTTTCCTTCTTTTTTTTTTTTTTTTTCCTGGTGATAGCATTTTTTTTCCTTTTAACATGTGAAGAGGTTAAAATGGCCACCACCTTTTCTGTGTCTTACAAAATGAAATTGATGTGGCTGCTACATAACGTGAAATGTGGACTTTCCTCTAGGTCCCGTCATTCATATGAATCTGTCTTATTATCAGAGAAAAAACAGGATCAACTGTCACTTTTGTCAAATTGATTTGTCATTTTGTGATGTCTCTTTTTTGTAGCCTTAAATATACATAGTCAAATTCAGATAGGTTACTGTGTAGTTACATTCACTGATAAAATTATAAAGAAAGCTTTTGGGATGAAAAGGTCTGATAAAATAGACACTTTATTTTATCAATAGATAACAAATATATCTGGGTAGCTATTTTGCAAATATATAATTATAGAGTATAAAAGAGTCAAAAACCTCAAAGTACTTTTGTGTCTTAATTAAGACTCTAGACCATCATGAGTTTCTTTTAATGCTGTCTCTACTTAACTGATAAAATTAACCAAGACTGTATAAAAGATATTTTACTCACTACTAGTCATTTAATACTCAAGTATTTCCAATGGAGCCAAGTAGCTTTCCAATCATTTTTATCTCCTAATAGTTTCTGCATTAATTGAGCATTTAACTTTTTAATTTTGCTTTTCATAGTTTTCATAACAATTTTTAAAAAATAAAATCAATATATGGTGCAAGTGATTTCTCTTCTTCCCCAAATCTTATAGTTTCTGCAAGCTTTGCTGATGAACGAGGGAGGCTGAGAGATGCATTCATTCATAAGTTCGTGTATGAGATAGAGCATACTCTGTCCTCAGCTGTCTTGAACTTTCAAAGTAACCGAATATATGGCTTCTGTAACCAAGTGCCATACATCTGCAGCTATCTTCTTCCTGAAAAAGTATGCCAAAACTTAAGTGTGCTATCATTTTTCTTAGTCGTCAAGATTGACACATCGTATCAATTAGATGTGATCCATGCTTTAACACTCTAGTCCAGTGAACAAATGTCCTTATTGTAGTAACATAATTTCTTTGAATTAGATATATGTTAGCATGATTTGTTAATTCATCATAAAATACATTTGAGCAACCTCACACTTACAACATCATACTTGTCAGATAAAAGTGCAGATGACACGATATTAGTTTAGTGCCTTTCAAAACTATTTTTTAAAAATCTATCATTAGAAAATCTGTTCCACAGGTGTCAGCAGCTACAGGGTTGATGATTCTGGGTGGAACTTTGTACCTGAGTCCTAAAGAAAATTGCATAAAATGCCTAAACTATGTTTCTGGCATCCTTTCATCATACTCTCTTCAAACTTCTCCCATACTGTGTCATTTCCTGCTACATATACTGACCCAGATTATCTATCACCCTTGCTTTTCTAAATCCTTCAATCAAAGGGCTTCTCTCCCAGAGTAGACAATGTCAGCAAGGTCTGAGACAAAGACATTCAGAGATGGAAGAAATGGTTTATCATAAGGAGGATTCAAGAGAAGCTTCCTGGTGGAAGTAATATTTGCACTGGACTTTGAAGAATAAGACAGATTTAGAAATGAGAAATATTGCGTGCAATCTTGGCAGGGAGGTGGGTTTCCTTATGTAGGGAGGGGGGCCAAATTGGTGGGGATGGGTTGGGGAAGGGCATTCCAGACAAAAGTCACAACACATGCAGAGGTTTGAAGGTGGGCATACATGAGAAACATGGGGGGAAATTGACTCATTTATTTTGACTTGAGCACAGGGGTATGTGAAATGGATTAGTGAGAAATAAAGATTGTCAGTTGTAGGCTGGGATTTTTAATGGTAGCTAACATACAAAGAAGGCTTTTCTTAGTTGGCCAAAATGAACTTTTACTTGCAATCAGAGATGGAAAATGTGGTGCAAATACAGGTGCCCACTTTATCATGTATCAGTTTATTTCCAGTGACAGTGTTTTTGGATTTGAATCTGACTCGATATGCTCAACTGCAAACCCCAAGGTACCACTGCCCTGAGCTTTTCTATAATGTGGTCATTTTCTTTGGCAGGAGCATAGTGGTATTTGCATTCTTAAGTCATACCAAAAAGTACAAAGCAAGCAATATGGACCTGGAATGCTCTCTCTGTCTCCACATGGATTGTGGCTCATAACAATAGCTAAGTGTGGAATTCTGTGTATCCGAGATATTCATACTTTGGTAAACTCCTTTTTTTTTTTTTCCACTTACGGGATGTGTGTCTTGATCTCATATAAGGAACAAAAGCTCTTACAATAGGAATTAGAACTCTTAAGTAAATTGGCTCACAACTTATTTAAATTGACTCACAACTTATTTAGCCCTAATGGTGTTATTGATTCCAACACTGGGTGTATTTATGTGCTAAGGTTTGAGTCTCTAAGGGAGGAAATGCCAACAAATGGTCTGAGATCTTGCAAAGAAGGAACATGGGGCTGGGATACAGTAGGTGAGCTCCAGCCCAGCTCCATCACCACTTACTGTGTGTCTTGGAAACTCACTGAGCCTCACTGAGCTTCAGCTGCTCCTCTGCAATTTTAGGGAAGCCTTGCTTGCTCTCACCCTGTGGGATTCTGGTGAGAGCTGGTGAGAGGGTACATGCAAAACTTCTTTGGAAATAGTGAATTGCTGTGCAAACCTAGGGTTGATTACGGCTAGCTCCCTGGCCTGGAGGGCCTCTAGGCTTGTTGCTGCCACCCCGCCACCTGACTCTTCACGTGATGCTAGAAGAGCATAAGGGAGAAGGGTGTGGCCCTTACTGAGTCCTCCCCTATCACTTGCAGACCTTGATGTCACCAGTACCACTACCAATTCTGATTTCCATTTTTCTCAGATCTCTGAAAAAATGAAAATAGTTTCTTCTCCCAAAAGAGTGAAAGATCCTTTTCTAGGTTTTGAGACCAAGTAGTACTGGTTATCAATTTAATTTAATTCGGTCAGTTATTTTTACCCAGGGATCTACCCCACACACCCGAAGCATCACAATCACCCCACATGCCACTCTCCCATGGGGCCACAGGTAAACTGGGCCCTGGCTGTGCATATCCAGCTCTCCTTGCTCACTTGTGCAAGAAAGCATATTTGGAATATAGCTGGACAAAAGTGATATTATTATTATATAGGAAAAATCTTAAATCCCTTAGAAATTATTTTTAGGTGAACAATGTGCAGACTCTGCTACATTGTCTCTTATTCAAATGATTTGTAAATGTACGCTACAACTGATAGTGGCAAGACGTCAGAGTTTTTCTGGGTGAGTATGCAAAGTACCTCGTAGAGGAGGTTATTCATGGCAGTGCTGTTTGTAAAAGCAACCTAATGTCCATCATCAGAGGACTGGATAAATAAATAATGATACATAAACAGTATATAAATAAAGTATGGAATATTATGCTGTAATACAGAATGAGGAAATCTTTATGAAACGGTATGGAAAGAATCCCAAGATATATTGTTAAGGAGGAAAGGCAAGGTGTGTAATATATGTATTATGTTACAATTTATGTTAAAAATTGTTTGTATAAAAATTTGTTTATGTACATTAAAAAAACCCTGAAAGGATATTGAAGGAACTAATAATATTGATTGCCTTTGGGAGGTGTTGGGGAATGGGGGCAGGAAGGAGATTTCACTGCATACTCTTATAGTTTTTAAATTTTGAAACATTTGAATGTATTGCCTATTCAAAAAATTAAAAATTTTTTAAAGGCATCATGGTTGATAACTAGTGTGACAAAGAAATCTCAGTTTTTAGTCAAAGAGTTTAAACCATTGCACTGTGTACCAATTAGTGATTTGTTTGGGTTCTAATGAAACTGGTTTAATTGGCATCCTGTGTCATTCTTCACAGAGCCCATCACCTTCTCTCATCACACTCAGCCTCTCTGCACATAAAGGGAACTTGCCTAATCCTTGAAGGCATCTGAATTTGCCCGCACTGCTTGCTCAAGGCCCGTTCTCGTAGTCTTCAGCAAGTCCATTCACCTCTCTGTCTGATTTTCCTATTATAAATTGATGATAATAATCCCTCTTCTTCCGTATTACACAGAAGGGAGAACAAACCAGTACTGGTGCATGTATTTTGTACTAGGAATTTTCAGTGCTATGTATTATTAAGAGGCTACTCCATACCAGCTAAAATGCTGTTGACAAATAGAAAAAGGTTTATCCACGAGCAAAAGTGCACGTAACCCCCTTAGAAAAACCATGTGGTAGAATCGCATTTGTAATTTCTGCACTTTGTTCCTAAAACTATTAAGGAAACATTTGTTCAGTGTCGGAGTCATTCTCACCAGGGGCGTGGAATTCAATCGGTGAGAATTTCAATGGATGGACAGAGCATTCTGGTGAATGGGAAGGATGACGGCACCCTTGTTAACCTGAGATGGAGGTAAGTACAGTATACAATAAGCAACCTCACATGCTACGGTGTTTTAAAATAAAGATGTTGTTATTATTTAGGTAGTAGCAAGGCCAACACAACAGGAGACAACTGCCATTGAAAAGATTGTTATACTAATCATCCCAAGAGGAGGGGATATGCCATGCTATGGGGGTGCCACGTGGGGAAGCACCAGGGAGGGAAAGGAGGCAGAGGGAGCAGGGAAATGTGGGCAAGTGTCTTCAATATGGTTTCTATGGCAAGGAGCGGGAAGGTTTGGGATTGACTAGTTTGGATAATTTCAGTGGGCTCTGGGCCATAGGGGATGCTGCTAGTTTTCTGGTACCTGACCCAGGGATGATTAGGATAGAAATAGTGGTCCCAAGTGTGAAAGCCCAATAGAGGAGTTGGTTGGGGTTGTGGGCTCTGAGTTGGTGGGTTTGCATTTGAAAGGTGAGCTCCATATGAGTTGTTTACCATCTCTATGAATTGCTGGTCCTGGGAGGGGCATTTCCTCCAAGGTTATTAGCAAGACCCCAGATGTCAAAGCATCAAAATACAAAAAATAAAAAGACCCAGTTAAGACCTATGAAGTGATCAGTCCTCCCTTTCATAAAATCTGTTGGAGGAGCACAAGGAATGAGGACAATTCTGAACAGTAGATCATTTTTAAAACTCCTATTTATCTCTAAAAAACCTGACATAGGTATGTATGTATCTGTAAACACATACACGTTTACTTTCCTAATTAGACTTTGCCTAGACAATATTAAATTATTTAGACTTTGCTTAGACTAAAATTAAAATCCTAAATAAACAAATATTAGCCAAGCATACAGATAGTGGCCAGGGCATAGAGAACATGAAGGTGACACCCTGGACTGGAAGTGTTGCCTTGTTTGATCTGCCGATGCACGTCACTAGTCAATGTGCAACTCATTTCCACAAACATTTCACGGTGCCTCCTGTGAGCAAAACAATAATAAAACATGGCGTATCTCAGTGGCACTGCGAAATGTTACATATTATGGAGATTCTATAGCATAGCAATTTTGGTCACCACTTATTTCAAAGACCCATTTGACGACTGACTGTATCATCGTGCCCATTTTATACGTGGAATCCTGCATAAAACGCTAACCTGTATCTCACTATATAAATCCTAATGCATTCTTTGTAGTAAGGGATCACATAGCATCTCAAGCAACAGCAAACATGTGCTGGAGCCCTATTTACGGCAGTGAGGACATTTCCATCCATTGGCAGTTAATCTCATGGACCTCTGACTCAAAAACAGTTGAGTTTGAAAACTTGGTCCAGCACTTGTGACCTTAGGCATCTGACAGTCCCTCTAAATCATCTATAACCATGTTATTCAAGGTGGAATCTGCAGCACCTGTGAGCTTGTTAGAAATGCATATTCTTGGGCCTCATCCAGACTTTTCGAATCAGAATCTCTATGGGTGGGGCCCAGGAATCTGTTATAACAAACCCTCCAGGCCGTGCTGATGTGCCTGAAGTTTGAAATGCCCTGGTGTATTGAGTGGAAGTAATAATACTTTCCTGAGTGTGCAGTGGGGGCTATGAGGACTGAATGTGGTAACGTGGTTATATATGTGAAGCAGCACAGCACCTGTTATCGCTGAGGGTTCAACCAGAGCAGTGGCTCTTCTGTGCAATGACCGGGGCAGATGGGTACAGTGGGCATGCAGGGTAAGGGTATGGGGACAGTGTGAAGAGAGATGACCCCAGGGAGGTCAAGAAGTTTGTCATGTCCTGGAGCCCATGAAAGTACTGTCCTTTAAGAAGCAGAGTCCTGATATCTACAGGGCACTGCAGAGAACTATCCACATATTTCTTTGCGTAGAAATGGTTAGGTATCTGGAAGTAATACTGCTAAATGTGTCTTTTTCAAATTGTGATTTTGTAGGCTATGTGCTTTCTTTTTTATTAATACAGGCAGTTTGGAGGAAACTTAGCCAATGAAATCCTTGAATATAGCCAGCAACTTCCAGCTTACCTGAGGAGCACCATGGATGAGGAGAATGATTATTTAAGTATAGCAAAAAAAGATTCCTTGGATTTGGGATCAGAACCTGAACATGCAGTTGAGTTTCACTATAGGTTTCTTTCTCCTTCCTTCCTCCCTCCCTCCTTTCTTTCCTTCTTTTTTTTTTTAAATTTTATTTATTTATTTATTGATTTTGGCCATGTTTGGTCTTCGTTGCTGCGTGCAGACGGGCTTTCTCTAGTTGTGGTGAGCGGGGGCTACTATTCCTTGTGGTGCACGGGCTTCTCATTGCGGTGACTTCTCTTGTAGCAGAGCATGGGCTCTAGGTGTGCAGGTTCAGGAGTTGTGGCATGCGGGCTCAGTAGTTGTGGCTCAGGGGCTCTAGAACACAGGCTCAATAGTTGTGGCACAGGGGCTTAGTTGCTCTGCGGCATGTGGAATCTTCCCAGACCAGAGCTTGAACCCCTGTCCCCTGCATTGGCAGGCAGATTCTTAACCACTGCACCACCAGGGAAGTCCCTGTTTCCTTCTTTTTTTCCTTCCTTCCTTCCTTCCTAAATCAGATATCAGTTTTCAGTTTGTGGTTTTCTTTTAGCAGATATTTTAGTAATAGTCCTCATTATGCAGCTACCTCATGATTTTCAAAAAGAGCATGCACTACATTTAAGAGAAAATATTCAGCCTTTCTCAACACAAATACCACATTTCAGATCTCATTTAAACCATAGTACAAGATCTGTCTGGGCTTGCTTGAAAAAAAAAATCTACTACAATTCTGGCGCTAGTTCAAACTAGTCTCTCTATACTTTTACATCACATACATTATTTAGGATGTGTCTAGCCAGAGAACATTTATTCACTCAATCATTTAACAAATATTTATCGAGTGCCTACAAAGTGCTGGACTCTGGGGGATACAGGCATGAAAAGATAGGAAAAGTTTCTGCTTTCATGGAGCTTACATGCTAATTGGGGGTTGGGTGTGAGCAGAGAGAGATAAATAATCAAATAAATAAGAAAAAAATAGGTAGTAACAAGATCTATTTTGTTACCAAATAATCTATTTTTGTTACCAAACCAAATAAAATGGTTTGGTGTGATAGTGTTTGGCTGGAATAGCCCCTCCACGGAGAAAGGCTGTGATCTGACTTAAAAGAAATGTGCCAATATGTTGGGGAGGGGCAAGCACTCAGGGCAGAGGGAGAAAGAGCTTGGCACGTTTGAAGACCTAAAAAAGGCCTGGGCAGCTGAAGTGAGCAAGGGAGAGAGTGGTAGGGGATAAGGTCCTGGAGGTGGGAAAGCAGGGCTTTGTAAAGCAGGTAGCATTTGGACATAGTTTTACATGTAATGAGAACCTATTAAAGTGTTCTGAGCAGAGGATTTACAAGATCATATTTACATTTTTGAAATGATTACTTCCGCTGTGTGGAGAATGATTCCTGTAGGGCACAAGAGTAGAAGCAGAGAAGGAGTTAGAAGGCTTAGGTACCAGTGATAGAGGTGCAAGAGTGTTGTGGAGAGGTGGTAGTTTCCAGGCAGTTTGCAGAGGTAGAGCTGACAGAACTTCTGATGAATTGGACATAGAGGGAAAGGGAAAGAAAGGACTCAAGGATGACTCCTAGATATTTTACTTGAAGAACTATGTAGAAGAAGGTACCATTCACAGAGAAGGGGAAGACTGTGGGGAGAGGAGCCACTGTGGGGAGAAAGAAGGGGATCTAAAATCAGTTCCCTGGACTAAGCATGAGAATACTGTTAGACATCCAAGCGAGATACCAAGTATGCTATTGTGTAGATGTTCTGGGGAGAGTCCAGGACTCGAGATGTTGATTTGAGAGTCAGGGGCATGTGAATGGAATTTAAAGCCATAAAACTGAGTAAGGTCATCATGGAAGAGTGGATGGTGACAAACAGAAGGGGACCAAGATAGAGCAACTTCTAGAACTCCAGGAGAAGAATTCAGGGAGGCGAAGGAGATTGAGAAGGGGCAGCCAGTGTGGTTGCAGGAGAACCAGCAGAGTGTGACGTTCCAAACTCTTTCAAGATTTTTTGCTGCAAAGGGAGCACAGAAATAGGGTGGCAGCTAAAGGGGAAAGTGGTGGTCAGTGGAGAGTAGCCTTCCTGGGACAGGAGATTCCAGAGCATGTTTAGATACTGTAGGGAAAGATTCAGTAGAAGGCAGAAATGGATGATGCAGAAGGGTGATGGAAATTTTTTTAAGTGCAGAGGCTTCAAGAAGGAGGAAAAGATTAAGATCCTAAGCACAAATGGTGGGGCAGGCCTTGATAGGCAGCAGCATTTGGTCTACAGTAACAGGAAGAAGGCCAAGAGTGATCTGGTGAACGTGTGACCTGTCTGATCATTGCTGCTTTCTCAGTGAAAAGTGTGGCTGATATAAGCACAGAATGGAAGGAATAAAATTAGCTAAACATTACATCTTGAGCAGGCAAATTGTTTGGTAGTATATTTTAAAATGCAACAAGTGAGGGATTCAAAGCAATTAAATGAAGTAGGGTAGGAGGAGAACTTGATGAATTTTTAATTTAAGCTATGTCTGTCTTCTTCTAAGATAAATGAGAATGTGAGGTTAAGCGATGACTCATTACAAGAGGAATTAGTCAAAGTTGATAATACGGTGGAAATACCCTGGATACAACAAAAAAGCCAAGAGGTATTTATAAAACACTAGAGAAGTTTGAAATAATGCTTTGTAGGGGTGCCAAATAGATTAGTTTCCTGTGAAACCCCCTGGAAAGTTAGAAAGTGGAAAGAGATACTACTTGGCAGACCATTACATCGTATAAGTGTACCTTCCCTGAAAGCAGGTAAACACACTAAACACGGCCCAGTGTTTTAGATAAAGTTATGTGAGCTTTAAGTGCTGTACTTAGGCTAATAGGAAACCCGAGAAAAGTGTCCACGTAGGCCAAAGCAAAGAATGAGCTAACATACCTCATGCTGAAGTACATTTGGGGGGATGCTGCAAGATAGGCTTAAATAAAAGGGGTGGGCCCGCAACAGAAGAGACATTGTGGCTTCTGATGTGCAGAAAGGTGACAGAGGTGGCAGCCTGTGTCTGGATTTAGCTTGCTTATCTAGTCTCACTCAAGTTCCCAATAAAATAGCAGACTAGTTTTCTGTTATCAACTGTTCTTTAATTTTTCACTAAATTATTTTCTTTCTGTTGGCCTTATCATTGACCTCAGTTCCAAGTTGCTTCAGTGGCCACTTACATAGTAGCAATTTAGATTTAAGCAAAGTATTGCAGTGGTATTATTTCATGTACACTTTATATTATTAGTCTTTAATTTTTTCCTTATTTCTGTTTCTAGGGAAGTGCTATCTATGTATCTAAGTATGTACATATGTATCTATCATCTCGCTATCGTCCCTGTTGCTTGTTTAAATGATGTACTTTCTCCATTCCAGGCCATCAAAAACGAGGTTAAACTGTTTTCCAACAAAAGGAAAGAGATAAAAAGAGGAATCAAAGCACTTGCTAAAACTGTAAGTGTTGCGATTCCATATACTAATACATTTGGCCCTCGGTCTAAAATTACATTTTGAACTTTATTTTGTTCAAGCCAGCATGAGACACTACACCCCATTTTTTTCTCCGCCTGTAAGCTTAGTTTTCTTGGGCACTTTAATAGGGTATAATTTTTATCATACCATACAACAATAAACAGTGGTTTTCTTCCTGTCTTCCCCAAATACTGTCTTTAATACTTATTTTTGTCAAAGTTATACATTTACATTTTTACAAATTAAATAATACAGAGTTACGTAATTAAAAATAATGTTTTGGGGGCTTCCCTGGTAGCACAGTGGTTAAGAACCCGCCTGCCAGTGCAGGGGACACGGGTTCGAGCCCTGGTCTGGGAAGATCCCACATGCTGCGGAGCAACTAAGCCCGTGTGCCACAACTACTGAGCCTGCGATCTAGAACCCGCGAGCCACAACTACTGAAGCCCGAGTGCCTAGAGCCCGTGCTCCGCAACAAGAGAAGCCACCGCAGTGAGAAGCCTGCGCACGGCAACGAAGAGCAGCCCCTGCTCGCCGCAACTAGAGAAAGCCCGTGCACAGCCACAAAGACCCAATGCAACCAAAAATAAATAATAAATTTTAAAAAATGTTTTTTCTAGCAGCACCTGCTCTACTTTTCTTCACTATGATTCCTGCAGTCCTGAGGTAAATGTTTTCAGTTCTTTCAGCCTTTTTGTTTCAATATTTACCTCCATCTTTGTAATGGTCTTCTTAATACTGGTATTTCTTGATATTTCTATTTTGACACTCGCTGTGGGCTTTCTGGTATGGAAGATGAGTACTCAGGTTCTTTTACACCCTCCACCACTACTGTATGCACATAAATCAATGCTCAGTAGGTACACTATTATAGTTATATAAATATTCTTCAGAGCTGAGCCACATGGTATATTATGACTACATTTCCATTTTTACAACTTTATTTTTCCTGGAATTAACAATTGCCTTTGTTTTAGATTAAGCCTTTCTATTCAAACTCTCTCAAAATGCTAGATACCTGAGGTAATCAATCTGTCAGTGAATTTTTTTGTGTGTGTGTGAGACCTCCCTTCTAGAGCTTTCTATGTTCCAGCACTAGTCTACGCACCTTGCTCTCTAGACCAGGCACACAGCTGCTGTTCTAGGGACTTCTCTTGTCCATCTTCCTGGGAAATTGTCTCACCTGCCTCCTGAGTTAGAGCCCCTGTTTCCAGTGGTTTTTCTCAAATACAATGATTTACCCTCAGAATTTTGAAGACTTGCTCCATTGTCTTTTAGCTTTCAGTGTTTGCTTTAGAGAAGTCAATATCTTTTTTTTTTTTTTTTTTTTTTTTTTTTTTTTTTTTTTTTTGTGGTACACGGGCCTCTCACTGTTGTGGCCTCTTCCGTTGCAGAGCACAGGCTCCGGACGCGCAGGCTCAGCAGCCATGGCTCACGGGCCCAGCTGTTCCACGGCACGTGGGATCTTCCCGGACCGGGTCACGAACCCGTGTCCCCTCCATCAGCAGGCGGAATCTCAACCACTGCGCCACCAGGGAAGCCCTCAATATCTTTTTGATTCCCAGTTCTCTAGGTAACCAGATTTTTATCTCTGGAAACTTACAGGATCCTTTCTTTTTCTCTGGTGTTTGGAAATTTTACAATATGCACCTTCATACCTTTAATGGATATTCTTGATTTGCTGGTGCAGACATACTCTTCACCCTTTTTCACCCTGCTCCTAGCCCCAAGAGGCTGGCCTCTGTGGATGGCATCTGTGAGCTCTCTTGCCTCTGTCTTCTGTTTGGGTTTAGACAGTGAGTGGCATCAGCAGACGAGCAAGGGGCAGGAGAAGACAAGGTCAGTGTCTTTATTTCTCCAGTTTCCTCTCTGTGATGTTATGAGTTGGCAGTGACTGCTAGCCCTCTCCTACAGCTACTGATCTCCCCAGGTTCTAGTAACCACTTCCCATCCTTGCCTTTCAGACCTGGGAGTGGTGATAGCTTCCCGTGGTTGCTCGCTTGAGATGCTTTATCATGCCTTGCTGATTTCCCTTACCATGCCAAATCTGTTTTAAAGGTCCCTCTCCCCATTTATGCCATTTGAGTGTGTCATTCTGTTTCATACCAGGACCCTAGCTTGTTTGGGCTTTCTTGTCTCTTTCATGTGCTAGGCACTGGAGCACTTTTAACAAGAAACCTTTCTCTTTCAGGTCTGGGAAATGTTCTTTAATTATTTCTTTGGTAATTTCCTCCCCTTAATTTTTGTTTTCCTGATTACTAATGAGGCTGAACATCTTTTCATAACTCTGAAGACTGAATTTCCTCTTCTATAAATTCCCTGTTCATGTCCTTTGCCAATTTTTCTATCGGGTTGCTGGTCTTTTTCTTTTTGATTGTAGAAGTTCTTTATTTTTAACTTATATTTCTTTATAATAATTAGCGTTAGCTAAGCTGTGGTAACAAACAAACTCCAAAAATATAATGGCATAGGGATGAGAAATTTATTTCTTTCCTATATAATAATTCTGGGTAGGTGTTCAGGTCAGCAGCTGCTCTGTTCCATGCAGTCATTCAGAGACCCAAGCTGACAGAGGCTCTGCTGTCTCTAGCACATGGCTTCTAAGGTTGCCTTGCTTGATCTCATCCCACTCAGCTGGAAGAGGAAAAGAGCACGGAGGCGTGCATTGGGCAAATCTGGAGGTAGCCCTTATTATTAGGTTGCACCACATGAGATTGCTGTTTTATATGGTTCAGCCCAATATACTACAAATATTTTCTGTTTTGTCTCAACTTTTATACTGCGCCTTTTTATTTATTTTTTATATAAATTTATTTATTTTGGCTGCGTTGGGTCTTTGTTGCTGTGCTCAGGCTTTCTCTAGTTGCGGCGAGCCGGGGCTGCTCTTCACTGTGGTGCGCAGGCTTCTCATCGCGGTGGTTTCTTTTGTTGTGGAGCACGGGCTCTAGGCGCACGGACTTCAGTAGTTGTGGCAGGTGGGCTCAGTAGTTGTGGCTCGCTGTATGTAGAGTGCAGGCTCAGTAGTTGTGGCGCACGGGCTCAGTTGCTCCGTGACATGTGGGATCCTCCCGGACCAGGGCTCAAAGCCGTGTCCCCTGCACTGGCAGGCAGATTCTTAGCCACTGCGCCACCAGGGAAGTCCCTATACTGTACCTTTTTAAATGCAAAAGTTTAAAGTTATTATCCGAGTGCATTGATCATTTATAGCTTTTGATTTATGTGCATGATTTTTAAAGGCTTCCAAATCTCACGTATTTTCTCCTGATACTCCTTTATTTCACCTGTAACTTACTTTTGTGAGTGGATATGAGGTATAGATCTAACTTTATTTTTTCAAATAAGTAGCACATTTCACCAGTGCTTTTTACTGAATATACCATCCTTTTCCCGCTGATTTGCAGTGCCTCCTTCATCAATCCCTGGATTCCCATGAATACGGAATTATTTCTAGACACTCTATGTTCTGATATTGAGCATGGATCTTTTCCTTAGCCAATTCCAAACTATTTTAATTGCTATAGCTTTATAAAATGCTTTTATATCTTGAAAGTAATTCTCCCTTCGCTCTTCACTTTCAGAAAATGTTGGCCTCTTTAGGCACACTTACTTTTTCATCTGAATTTTTAAATTAGCTTGTTGAGCTCTGTAAAAATCTCTGATTTGATTTTAATTGAGAATAACTACTTACAGTGTGATTTGGTGAAGAATTTATTTGCCATCTCTGAAATTTAATACGTATATATTGTATATATTTATAAAATATATAAATCTTATATATTATATATTACATATAATTAAATATATATCTTTATTCAAATTTTTAACAAGTTCTTTAGTGAAGTTTTATAGTCTAAAAGTGACTTTGTATACATCTCTTGTGAGGTCTTTTGTGAGTGAAATATGTTCTATAACATTTTCTAATTGGATACTACTGGATATGAATGTTACTAATTTTATATATGACCACCTTGCTGAATTCTCTCTTTTTTTTCTTTTTTTTTTGCTCTGTGCTTTTTCATTATTTTTTTCTTTTTTTTTTTTTTTAAATCTTTATTGGAGTATAATTGCTTTACAATGGTGTGTTAGTTTCTCCTTTATGACAAAGTGAATCAGTTATATATATACATATGTTCCCATACCTCTTCCCTCTTGCGTCTCCCTCCCTCCCACCCTCCCTATCCCACCCCTCCAGGAGGTCACAAAGCACCGAGCTGATCTCCCTGTGCTATGCGGCTGCTTCCCACTAGCTATCTATTTTACATTTGGTAGTGTATATAAGTCCATGCCACTCTCTCACTCTTTATAACTGAAATTCCCTATTATAATTTCACTACACCAGTTCAGCAAGCTTGGGAAGAAGATGTGTAGGAGATCTGACTTCAGCAGGTATTCCAGTCTACCTTTTGCTGAGCTCTGTCCTGGGGACCTATGGGGCCATGATACATCATTCAGATCCAACTGATTTTCATCCTTCAGACTTTACAGTTTCCAGGCTATTGAAGGATCCTTTTCTTCCCCCTGTTAATTGCAGTGTTGGATTTATTGATTTATTATACACTTTTCTTCCTCTTAATTTTATGGATTGGGGCAAGAAAGGAAGACTGTAAAGCCTATTCTCAGTCAATTTTGAAACTGAAGTCCTCATTTTTTTCTCTCATATTGTCTTTGTTGTTTTTGTTTATTTGTAAGGGCTCTTTATATTTTGAAGATATTAACATTTTGTCATATATGTTGTAATGTGTGTCCTTTGTCACTGAATTTTTTTGAAGCTATAAACTTTTAAAGATTTTTATTATAGAAATGTTCAAATATATATAAAAGTGGAGGGAATAATAATATAATAAATCTAATCACCAATATTTTTGCCTCTATACACTATCCTCTCCCCTGATTGTTTTGAAAAAGACCCCAGATGTCATATCATTTCACCTTTAATTATTTAAGTATATGTGTCTAAAAGATAAGAACTCTGAAAATACTTAATAATAATACTACTAGCACACCTAAATATTAGTAATTCCTTAATATCATTACATATTTTTGTTGTTTTTAGATGAATGAGTTTTTATGGATTAAACCTTAAAACCTAAGTAAGCCTATTACCTAATGCTTTATTTGATAGTTACATTTAGATAAACAGAATATCTTTTTTTTTTAATTGGTTGCTGTCTCAAGAGACTCAGAAAACCATCCCTTTAAAGTTTAATTCTTTGCTTGTCTCCATCCTTTACTATTGGAAAATTCAGATTCTGGACATGATGGAAGAAAATGAAGCAGTAGATAATATTGCAAAATTAGAGCAACAAGAATTTGGTCTGGATCTTGAAGAACTGGAAAGACTCCACGATGAAAGTGAGGAAGAAGTGGCAAAGGTATGGAAAAATCTGACTTAAGCACCATAAAGATTTAATAAAGAAAGTAAAAAGAAAATAGGAAGGAGAACTTTTCTAGGATAATGCAAATAAAACAAACCTTTTCCAGCGTGATGTGAATACAGCAGATTCAGTGCATATAAATGGAATGAGTCAGAGAATTACTGAATTTGGGAGTCAGGGCAAAGAAGAACATCTAGACCAGCCAGACGTCTGATGTTTGTCTCTCCCCCATGACATTAATGCCAACCATCTTCCACCATATATTTGAACATTTTTAGAGATCTCCTCAGCCACCTCATACATTTTTGGTTTAGTAAGCCCTTTCTTAATTAGAGTTGAAATCTTTCTCCCTGTACTCACTGATTTTTCTACTCTTTGAGCACCATCTCTATAGCCACTGTGAAAGTGGTTAGAGAAGACTAGCAATTACCATGTTTCCTATGTATCTTGTCTAGGCTAACTATCCCAGCTCCTATGATATCATATACTGTAGTTTTAATAGTTTTATTATTATTGTAGTTTTCCTCTAATTTCATTTTATTTCTGTATGGCACCCACAAAAGAATTTTAATTATTATCTTTCCGGTTTAGAGAAAAGCATAAACTGAAACCTCCATTTTTCTAGGTACTGTACTTCTATTAATTCACCCTTTGCACTGTTTTGTGGCAGTCACAACACATTGCTTACTCATATGGATTTTATTTTTGGTAAAAGCCTTAAGAGTGTTTTACACAGGATGTTCTTAAGCAACCTCTCTCTCAACCTGCACAGTACATTTGATTCTTTGAGTGTGCAAGTATAAAAACATTTTTATACTTGCACACTCAAAGCTGGATATAAGGACATTTCAGTGGATTATAGTTGGTTAAACAACTACACCAAAAAGAGACTTGTTATTTGACTGATGATTCTAGGAGAGAAATCTCCAATCATGTGGCCCAGGACTCTGTCCTGTTAAACATGTTTATTAATGACTGGAGTGAAGATGTGAAAATGAGGCAGATCTGTCCAAATGGTAAATGACATGAGGCTGAGAATGAGAGGAAATATATTAAATAACAGAATTAATACCAAAAGTACCTCAAGGGACTAACTCAAGGAGATAAAATTCACCTGGATGTTCATTCGCCCATCCATCCATTCATTCTGCAACATTTATTGAACACCTATTACATGCCAGGCACTACTGTAGGTGCTGGGGATACAATGAATAATACAGATAGGTCCCACCCACATGGGGCTACTCTAGTAGAGAACAGAGACCATAAACAAATCTCTATATATTATATGATGGAAACAAACCAGATTCGATAATAGATGTGGGGGATCTACTTCTGTGGTCAGAGAAGACAACTTTAAAGAGGGGACCTTTCAGTTGCAAACTAAGAGAAGAGAGGGAGCTGGCTATACAGAGATCTGAGGAAAGAGAATGTCAGGCAAAGGGAGCAGCAAGAACAAGGGCCCTGAAGCAGAAATTGCTCAGAGTATTCCAGGGCCAGAAAGGCCAGAAAGGCTGTAGCACAGTGGACAGGAGAGGGCCTCACAGAATGAGGTGGGAGAGGTAGGCAGAGGCCAGCTCTGAAGACCTTGTATGTTGTGGTGAAGAATTTGGCTTTTGTTTTTAAACATACAACAGGAAGCTATTAGAAATGATCCCTTTTTCTTATTATAACAGATAGGCACCAATCTAGGGGCTTTTTGAATGTTATTTGATCATCACAGCAATCCCCCACTTAAGGAAACTAAGGCTTAGTTATTGTTTTCCCCACTTAAGGAAACTAAGGCTTAGGTGGTCGAGTCACTTGGCTAGGAGCCCACAACTCGAGTCTGAGCAGGTAAGCAGTCCTGGTCTGCCCACCAGGCTTCTGGCTCATCCTCCTCGGCCCTGGCCTCACAGGCCTGGAATGCCACCTCCTATTCTGGCACCAGGTCCTCCCAGCCCATTCATCTTGATCACTCTAAAATGAGTTCAGCTTCGCTGCCTGCCCCTATTCTCACCCTCTCATTGCTTTTTTCTCCAAGCTCTTGTCTGACCACTCGGCCCCATGAACCTGCTCCTCTGGACTGTTGACCTACTGACCACTGATGAAGCCACTCTGCTCACCTGACCCCCACCCTGTGCCTCTGCCCCAGATGCCCCCATCCCTTGATGCTTATCAAATTCCCGTGCATCCCTCGAGGAGCCTCCTTGATACTCTGTCGCAGGCTTTGGTACAGAGAAAGGCTCTTCACGCGCTCATTTCCCTCACGTTGTTTAGTTTTCCTGAGCTCCGGGCTTTTGAAGAGATATCAGCCCTAGATTGGGCGTGATAGTAGAACCAGACAGTTCAGGACAGAACAGTGCTAGCAGATGGCACCATAAATCCACCTGGGAGCAGAACACTAACCCCTGGGAAGAGCTAAGGATCCCAGTCCTAAAGGGACCAGCCTACTAGCCCACCCTGGCCAGGATCTCAACAATAGGGCAAAGACCAAAGCCCAGTAATGACCACCTAGACACAGTATTAGCATTATTCTGGAGGGATTGATAAATAGCCTCAAGAGTAGCAAGGGGGGGAATGGAGGAGCCTGGGAATCAGACAGGTTCTGACAACTAATATGCCAAAACAGCTGTTTAAGAAAAAATAATTTAGTACTACAAAGCTACAGTAATCAAGGCAATATGGTACTGGCACAAAAACAGAAATATAGATCAATGGAACAGGATAGAAAGCCCAGAGATAAACCCACGCACCTATGGTCAACTAATCTATGACAAAGGAGGCAAGAATATACAATGGAGAAAAGACAGTCTCTTCAATAAGTGGTGCTGGGAAAACTGGACAGCTACATGTAAAAGAATGAAATTAGAACACTCCCTAACACCATACACAAAAATACCCTCAAAATGTATTAGAGACCTAAATGTAGGACCGGACACTGTAAAACTCTTAGAGGAAAACATAGGAAGGGCACTCTTTGACATAAATCACACCAAGATCTTTTCTGATCCACCTCCTACGGTAATGGAAATAAGAACAAAAATAAACAAATGGGACCTAATGAAACTTAAAAGCTTTTGCACAGCAAAGGAAACTACAAAGAAGATGAAAAGACAGCCCTCAGAACGGGAGAAAATATTTGCCAACGACTCAACAGACAGAGGACTAATCTCCAAAATATGTAAACAGCTCATGCAGCTCAATATTGAAAAAACAAACAACCCAAAGCAAAAATGGGCAGAAGACCTAAATAGACACTTCTCCAAAGAAGACATACAGATGGCCAGGAAGCACATGAAAAGCTGCTCAACATCAGTAATTATTAGAGAAATGCAAATCAAAACTACAGTGAGGTATCACCTCACACCTGTTAGAATGGGCATCATCAGAAAATCTACAAACAAGAAGTGCTGGAGAGGGTGTGGGGGAAAGGGAACCCTCGTGCACTGTTGGTGGGAATGTAAATTGATACAGCCACTATGGAGAACAGTATGGAGGTTCCTTAAAAAACTAAGAATAGCATTACCATATGACCCAGCAATCCCACTACTGGGTATATACCCAGAGAAAACCATAATTCAAAAAGACACATGCACCCTAATGTTCACTGCAGCACTATTTACAATAGCCAGGTCATGGAAGCAACCTAAATGCCCATTGACAGACGAATGGATAAAGAAGATGTGGTACATATATACAATGGAATATTACTCAGCCATAAAAAGGAACGAAATTGGAATGGATCTAGAGACTGTCATACAGAGTGAAGTAAGTCAGAAAGAGAAAAACAAATATCGTATATTAATGCATATATGTGGAACCTAGAAAAATGGTACAGATGAACCAGTTTGTAGGGCAGAAATAGAGGCACAGATGTAGAGAACAAACGTATGGACACCGAGGGGGGAAAGAGGCGGGGTGGTGGTGGTGGTGGTGTGATGAATTGGGAGATTGGGATTGACATGTATACACTAATATGTATAAAATGGATAGCTAATGAGAACCTGCTGCATAAAAAAGTAAATAAAATTAAATTTAAAAAATCAATGAAATCGAAAGCTGATTCTTTGAAAAGATTGATAAAATGAATAAGCCTATAGCTAAGCTAAGAAAAAAGAGACAGATACAATTACTAATGTTAGGAAGAAAAGAGGGACATCACTACAGATTCCATGGAAATTAAAAAGGAATAAAGGAATTATATGTTTTTGAAGATTCTGTTGTTACATTCTCTAGCTCAGAGATTCTTTCCTCAGCCATGTCCAGTCTACCATCATGTCCAGAGCCCATCAGATACCTTCTTTATTTCTAAATAAAGAACATTTTTGATCTCTGAAAAAAAAAGAAAAAATAATTGAAAACTGTATTAGCCATTAACTCAATGGGTAAAATCAAAAATAAATAAAATGCAAATTACACAAGGTATTTGTTCAGACAATGAATAAAATAAACATGAATAAATGAGTAAATGAATGAATAAATAAATAAGACATTTTCTAATCTGGGAGATATTATTTTCAGCTAGTTTGCTAATGATCTGCCAACAAAGTGAAATGCCAAAAAAAGAGGTTCTGTACAACATTGTAAATCAACTATACTTCAGTAAAAAAATTTTTAAAAAAAGTTTCTGAAGAGGACCCTAAGGACTAAGGATTGTTGGGTGTCACTTTCATGCCAGCTCTTTTGGCAAACTTTATTAAAATAAGAATACTTAATCACTTAAGGAGGTAAAACTAATTGAGGTAACATATGTTTCTAAATGGCAAAAGGTACATCATACGATCCCCAAGAATAGTGGAACATTCATTTCACAGTGGACATAAACAATAGAAGAATATAGTGCAATAAAACCCCAAGACAGAGGTCACAAAATGCCACTTCAAATATGCATTGACAAGGATTAAGCCAACATTTACATATTTCAAACTTTTCTAATAAAACAGGAAGACTTGGCACAGTGGGTTTGCTTCACCACCTTGCGCCAACCAGGCAGATCTGTGATGGTATGTGTGTTAGCTATCCAGCTACCATGGCTGTGCAACTGCCCACACACCTGCCTTGGCTCCTGTGTAGGACCTGCCTGCCTTAGTGGTGTTTGTGTTGACACCCTAGTCCTCAAGGAATGGAATCCTAAGCCTCCAGACTAAACCAAAGACGGGGAAGTATCCCCCTCCAAGTGCATCTGGTTTTTACAATTGAGATTGTTTTTGAGGCCACATTTTCATTCTTACTTTTCCCTTCATTTGTGTTCCTTAAGATAAGAAAGGATGCTGAGATGCAAAACCTAGCCAAGAGATATTTGGCTGAACTTATCAAAGGAGAATGCTGGAATTCGATGGCTGTGAAAGGCCGAGCTCTTAAGGTAACAGATAGAACTTCAGGTACAACACCTTTGCCAATGAAAATTTTCATGGAAAGTCTCATGGCAGAAAATTTTAAAAAGAAAAAGTTTAAGAAAATCCATATATAGGAAAGCATTCGAAGCACACCTTGCTCCTTCTTGTACTGACTCCACCTCGATGTGTCATTTTACCTTGTCTCGTTCTTTCCTCTCCGCTCAGTCCCCATGTGCTTCTAAGCCAGCATCTCTTAAGCTTTGTTTCAGCACCTCTTTCCCTCTTTCCTCTACGACACCACCTGCATCCGGGTCTCAATATCTGTCTATTCCAAAAAGCCACTTCACTCACATTCCACACAGATGGAAAACTAGACAGAATATTATTCACATTTCTTTTTTTTAGATACATTTATTTATTTTATTTATTTATTTTTGGCTGCGTTGGGTCTTCGTTGCTGTGCGCGGGCTTTCTTTAGTTGCGGTGAGTGGGGGATACTCTTCGTTGTGGTGCATGGCTTCTCATTGCAGTGGCTTCTCTTGTTGTGGAGCATGGGCTCTAGGCGCACGGGCTTCAGTAGTTGTGGCACGTGGGCTCAGTAGTGTGGCTCACCGGCTCTAGAGCACAGGCTCGGTAGTTGTGGCGCATGGGCTAAGTTGCTCTGTGTACTATTCACATTTCTACCTGTACCTGCCTTCACATTTTCTTTTCCTTTTTTAAATATTCACAGTGAGATTTTTATGATCTTTTTTTTTATTTTATTTTATTTTTTTTTGGCTGTGTTAGGTCTTCGCTCCTGTGCGTGGGCTTTCTCTAGTTGTGGTGAGTGGGGTCTACTCTTTGTTGCGGTGTGTGGGCTTCTCATTGTGGTGGCTTCTCTTGTTGCGGAGCACGGGCTCTAGGCACACGGGCTTCAGTAGTTGTGGCACGAGGGCTCAGTAGTTGTGGCTCGCAGGCTCTAGAGCGCAGGCTTAGTAGTTGTGGCACGCGGGCTTAGTTGCTGCGCAGCATGTGGGATCTTCCTGGACCAGGGCTCAAACCCATGTCCCCTACATTGGCAGGTGCGTTCTTAACCACTGCGCCACCAGGGACGCCCCTGCCTTCACATTTTCTAAAGGACAGTTTTTTGTGCCTTTTTATTGAGATTCCTCCCAACACAGTTTCCCTCTTTGTGTAGGGTGACCAAGAGTCCCAGTTTATGCCTGTGGTCCTAGAGTAACTATTAACAGCACCTTTTTCACTTTCAAATATGCCCCCTGTTTAGATAATGAAGTATTGATCACCCTCCATTTATGTGATTGAGTATTGCTCTAAAACAGGGTTTCTCGAGAACGGCACACTTGGGGCTGGATAATTCTTTGTTGTAGGGGCTGACCTAAGGATTGGAGGATTTTGCAACATCCCTGCCCTCTATCTACCAGGCCCCAGCAGACTCCGCCACCCCAATCATTGACAATCAAAAATGTCTCCAGACATTGCCAAATGTCCCTGAGGGGCTGGAGAGGATGGAGACAGTGGCCAGCAAAATCACTTCTGGTTGAGAAGCACTGCTCTAGAAATAAATCTTTCACAAAAGCACAGTATTTTTTATACAACGTTTACACCAATACTGAAGGCATACATTGTTTTATTTTATTCCTTTTTTTTAAATCGAAGTAGAGTTGATTTACAATGTTGTGACAGTCTCTGCTGTACAGCAAGGTGACTCAGTTATACACATATAGACATTCTTTTTTTATATTCTTTTCCATCATGGTTTATCACAGGATATTGAGTAATGTTCCCTGTGCTATACATTAGGACCTTGTTGTTTATCTACATTTATTCTAAATGTAATAGTTTGCATCTACCAACCCCAAACTCCCAGTCCATCCCTTTCCCTCCCTCCTTCCTCTTGGCAACCACAAGTCTGTTCTCTATGTCTACAAAATAGATAAGTTCATTTGTGCCATATTTTAGATTCCACATACAAGGGGTATCATATGGTATTTGTCTTTCTCCTTCTGACTTACTTCACTTAGTGTGATAATCTCTACATTATTTTATTTTAAAGAAAGCTTCCATGGGCCATTTCACTCATGCATGATAACCTATGGATTAATTTTGTTGAGAGAAAACGTGCCCCACTCTGCCCCAGATACACACAATTGTTCTAAAAATGGATTTATTTCATTTTGCTCTTTTTTTCCCAAGTGCTTTCACATCCCACGTGTGGTTGAGAACTTCCCAATGAAAGAACGCACAGATGAGGAGCTGAAAGAATTGAAGAGAGTCGTGCAACAAAAAGAGATGGAAGCAGAGTGTCTTAAAGTACAATTTTAAACATATATGTGTTTATATAAGTGACGTGTTTTCTTTCAGGATTTCCTTCACACAGATTTGAGTTGGAATACTACTTAAAATACGTTTAGATATTGTTTGTGTTTATATTTATATTCCTTTATGTGTAGGAATATATTCTAATGAATATAGGAGCCTATATCCACGTAAACAACATTGGCTATCCCTCAAATATGGTGATATACTTTTAAAATTGCGATTTGGGATTTTGTTCTTGTCCTGGTCAGAAGTTCTTCATCCACACATACTCTTTTTACCACCTCTTATCACTGGGGATTGTGTTTTAAGATAGTTGGCCAAGGATGAAGTAGAATCTGTTTTGGTGGGATTTATGGTTTTCCTAAAGCAATCCTACCTTTTTTTTTTTTCCAGAAATCTCTGTCAAACCACTTAAAAACACTGCCCAATTGGTGTAGTTTCATTTTGGCCAGAACTTTGCATCCATTCTTTTTCTAAAACTAAAATGAAGGCATGCTTAATTCTTTTTACATACTCATACCAGTCCTATGTGAATAAGTTCCTTTGTAAAATGTGAAGAGAAGGTATATTTTTTAATGCTTAAGTACCAAGAAAGACTCAAAATATTTACGAGAAGCTGTCATCCCGACAGAAAAATATGAATATTACACACTATCAAGAAGAATTTTTACTCTTATGATTTATCTACAGTCTATCAATTTCTGAGGCTTTCTCTTCAGCAGGTTCAGGACATCACTTTAAATTCAGTTGTTGGCAAGACAATTAACATCTTAAAATGATTGTTGAAATAATTAAGTTGTCCCAAAATTGCCCTTTAGAGAATTCTTCTGATTGCGTAACTTTCATTTCATCTTTTTCTATATTTAGCTACAGAAGGAAATGGTAGAGGTTCAGTCTGCAATTACCTTGGTTAAAAAGCATCATGAAGAGGAGGATGAAGAAGAGGAAGAAGATGGGACAGCAAAAGATACCAACTTGCCCAATTACCTGCTTGGTAGTCTGAGTACTGATTTTAGGGTACCTACCTCTTTGTTGTCAAGCCAACTGGAACTTCATTCCAGAGAGGAGAAAATCAACCAAATTATATTACTGAAAGTGGGTGAATTTTTTCTTTACCCTTGAAAATCTCTAAAACTTTCCATGAGGTGTCCTGCAAAGGCTCAAATTGAAATCCAATGCCAATCAAATGATGTCTTTAAAGTACACAGAGAAATATCCACATGGCTAGCATCCATGTTCTTTAAACAGAGCTCGTGGACAAGAGTTGTTTTCATCCATTTGGAGTGGGTTCTGTGATACCAGGTTTTCTAAAGAGCACCCTCCACTGGCTAACACCGCAAACCATTTTTCTACTTAGATCTTCGGGAAACTCAAAGATAAAAGAAATCCTTGAATGCCACCTTCTAGGTAACCCAGATGTCAATTAGGACCTCCCTGTAAGATCAAGATGTGAATGCTTATGTATCTCCTTAATCTAGGAAAGTACAATTTCCTCTCTAAGATTTCTATAAGTGCTGGGGCTCAGGGATAAGGTATGGTGTCCTTCAGGCTCTAAGCTCCTACTCCTTGCTTTCCACCAAACAAGTCAGTTTCAGAACACACCTGTACATGCCACGCCTACTGAAGGTTTTCGAAAACTCAGTAACTGAGATTGCACCAGTGCAGACGGTTTGAAATTTAATGTTTGGCCATTCCTATTCCTGAAGATCCTTCAGCCATGTCTGCAATTTGAGTTCTAGCCTCTTGCTGTGTTACTCTGCTCTCCCTTCCTATCTTTTTCTCTTCTTTGTCTCCTCCAATACCTAAAATTCCTGTGCATTTATACTGAGAACTGTTGAGTTATGCCTTTTGTTGCTTAGCTTCTGCTGACCTATGCCCTCAGTGTCTCACCTTCCTGCTGCTTTATTAAGGTGTTTTCCTACACGAAAGTCATTTCAGCCTGAGAGAAATTCTGGTGCCAGCCGTTAAGATCATTTTCTACCCTGCTTTAATGGTTTCATCTTCAGTAGGATAGATGTATAGACTGAAGTCAGATGGTAAAGTCAGGTCTACTTTTAGTTTGACCCATCATTCTACTCACCAGCAGAGCTAGGGGCAATCCAGCTGGACCCACATCCACCTTAGTAACTGGCTGATCCAACTGGGCAGCTTGGGTTCCCTTTCTACCTGAAAATGACCTGTCCATACAGAGGAAGACTATTGTGTGTAGTTGTGCTTCTCTGGAAGATTCTCCAGACCTCTAGAGGCCATCTTTTCCTCACCTCCTCTCCCCAAACCTGGTTCCAAAGAAAAGATATTTCCCAACTTTAATACTGAATATTTCTTTTTAAATATTTTTATGATGGATTTTTTTAAGAACATACACAAAAGTAGAGAGAATAGCCCAAAGAGCCTCCAAGTAGCCATTACCCACTTATCAATATACCTGCACACTGAGCTACATCGTGTGTTTCTGGAAGTACGTTGTAGTATAACAGTTATGCTGTTGCTTAACCTTACCCATGGTGGGATGCCACTATAGATTACTGAACCAAGATGTGACTTAATATAAACAGTATTTTAGAAAGATTACTTTGCTTATAATTTGTAAAGTGATTTTGGAGGGAAAGTAAAGCTGTGGGACCATGTTGCCAGGAAAGGTATAATACATGGTGTGTTTATAATAACATATTGATATTTTAGGATATTATTTACAAGGTAAAAACTGCTTTCAATAATGAGTTTGATGCGGCATATAAACAAAAAGAGATTGAAATTGCACGTGTGAAGGAAAAAAATGTAAGAGTTCAAGAAATCGTTTTGGATCTGGAGTTGGAAGAAACAGTCTGGCAACCAGAATTTGAGGACTGTGAGAAGCCAGAGAGAACCCTTATTGTGGAAAGTACTGAGGTACGATTATCCGTACATCATCTCTTCCCTTCTTTCTCATGACGTCTTCCAGGCTCTTATTTATTCTTCTTATTTTTGCTACCAGAAGCAACCGTATAAGGTAGCATTCTTGGTTACGAGTAACAAAAACAGTTAACACAGCCCCAGCAATAATGGGGATTTCTTCTATGAATGCTGTAGAGTCCAGAGAAGACTTGGACACCAAGCCTAGAAAGAAGCAGGAACCACACGCTGGAACCTTGTGGAGAGTCCAGAAGTGCTCTTTCTTCATCTCTTGACTCACTTCTCTCTGCATTTCAGCTGCCTCTAGCAGTTTCTATGTTATATCGCCTATGCTCAAGAGAGCAATTTGTCCAAACTATAATCTCTTAGCCCTAGTTCTGGATTCGCCTGGGAAGGGGCTTCTTGGTCCAACTTGGGTCCAGCACCTGTACCCATGGAGGCTGGGTCACATAATGGGAATGAGGCTGATGGAGCTCCAGTAATTATCTAGCCATTAGAGTAGTATGGGTCCCAGAGAAAGGGGCTCACTGGACAGCCTTCTTAAAAGGTATTTGGCACAAATGCAGTTACAAATAAATGCTTAAAGAAGACAATTCAAATATAATCATATTTCATTTATAAAAAGTAACTCAAAGAGAACACCCTTGCTCACATGAAACCATCTTGATTACTTTGGGGCAAAAGATAATAGTGTTGCTTAGAAGTAATAACAAACACTCATACAGTCCCTGTTAACAGTAACCGTCTATTTTTCTCACTCTCTCATTTTGGACCTCATCTTCATTCCAAGACAGGAAATTGGTTGCAAAATCTGGATAGTCCCTCCATCTCCTTAATCCCTTCTAACCTCCTCCCGGTGTGTGGAAGGAAAGTATGGCTTGAATTTTGTAAGAATAACAGCAGGAAACCACATTTTCTCTTTCAGATTACAGCTCAGAAACATATTAATCCACAGCAAAAAGCCAAAACAGAATTGCTTGTGACCCGTGAAATGGAGCGATTGCTTCTGTCACAGGTATACGGTTTTTTTAAATGGTACCTAAGACCCTTTTCCTTTTAGGGATATTTGTTCCTAATTTGGTTGAATAGTCTTGTACTCCACCATAGAAACACATCAAGGTATTTGTTGTGGTCAGAGGTCACTGGAATCTCAGTGGCCTCCTCTTCTCCCCTCCATGCATGCCACTGCCCACCCTCCCCAATCCTAAATGCAGTCATTCTAACATTGGGGACAGGGGGGCTGTCCCCAGTGCCACTGGAGTGTCAGACCTCTGTCTCAGTGACCCTCTCTGACCTTGGCTTTTTCCGAAGGGCACCACCACAAGACGCCGAGCCCTCATGGACATGATGGGAGGAGTTCTGGAAGTCAAGAAGGAAGACATTTTGAGAATGGTGAGATTCCTGGTCATCCTTGTGGAAGGTGGAATGGGATGGAAAGAGCTACTGAAATGTGACCATTTTTTCCCATGTGAACCAGAGTTGTAGAAATTCTACAGCAACAAATATACCACCCCCCAGTACCTTATAAACTTACCACATCAGGCAAAGAAGAAGAAGTTTGAAACACCAGGCTTGCCTTCCAATCTGATGAAAAGCAAACAAATGAACAACAACAAAAAAACAACCACAGTTGTTTGGGTCTCTACAGAAAGTAGGGATAATACTGCACCTCTAATTTTCCAGATACACCAAGAAACATTCCCTTTGATACCTGACATAGGTATCCCTGGAGCTCAGGCATAGTTCTAGCTATGAAGATATCAACTCACACTTCTGAACTTGTCACTTAAGAGTCAGGGTACATCCCAAAATGCTTACCCTCGCTTAAGTGACAGAAAGACCATTGTAACATTTTTTCATATCCTTTGGTCAAAGTGTTAGGTGATTGCCTTGCCAATGTGAAGAACTATACCCTTTTAAAGGACTCTCTTTTTAAAACTGTAACAATAACTCTGAATTTGACTATATTGCTATATTTATGTTTAACCTAGAATATATGCTTTCCTTTATATCTTCAGGTGATTCCTCAACCTGCTTTCATGTCAAAACCTGATGCTTTGTGGTCTGAAAAGGAAAGGAAACAATTCAAAGAGTATGAGAAAAAAGTCAAGGAATTAAATGAAGAAAGAGATAAGTATAGAAAGGTCAGAAGAGCAAAGAATATAACCTACCTTATCAAGGGTGTTTCAGTATCTTTTCAAATGAAGTGCTCTTTATTTTCTCAGTGTCTTTAGTAGCCTAGAGATGGTGTTTGGGCTTAAATTCTCAAGAGAATTTGAAGAAGCGAGTGGAGATAAATTTAAAGGCTTACTACAATTTAAAACGAAAAGAACATGTAGCAATTTTTTAAAGTTCTTATTGATTTCAAATTTCACATCATTACAGTTCATTTGGTCCTTCATTCATTCTTCAAATATCTAGTGAACACCTATGGTAGTATGTTCAAGGCACTGCAAGGGACTGCTCTCTATTGTCTATGTCAATTTGAGTTGTATACTGTTGCTTGACTTGCTCTCAATTTCAAGGAAAAGAGAGAAAAATGACACAGTCAATAAAGTTCTAATTTGAGATTTTTGCAATGCAGGTCTCCCACTTTTATCCTTCCATCACAAGGCAACATTCCCACATTAAAAGTGCTTACAGTTATAATAGAGATGTAAAAGGTGATGGTGTACAACCAAGTAAATGATATTTATTCTTCTGTGAAGAAAGTAAAATCATACCATCATTTGAGGCAGAGCAGTTTGTCAGCTTTATGGTGAACAATTCCTTTGAACGTATTGTTAACTTGTCCCTGTTTTTATTCACTGCAGTCCTCTAACAATGTCTTTGTGTATTATCCAAAATGAGTAGTTTTGAATGCAGTAAAGATTTCAAGAAGTTACAGAGTATAGACGCCTAAAGTGGCACCATTTACTCCACAGTCTTGCACTGTAAAATAGTCTGCTGCCTACACCTTCACCCCCTGCCTCTTGGCCATGCTCACCTGGTAAAACCTCAGCCTTGATTAAGCCAGGACTCAACCTTCTCTGCACCTGCACCATGCAGTGGGTAAAGGAAAAATACTGACTGGTTTCAGTCTAATGACTTTAACCTTTATTGGGTCCCTAAAGCTGCTCAACAATGCTGTTCCCCCTAGCTTTCAATTTCCCCCTAGCTTAATCCACATCACCTGGGGGAGCTTTTTTAAAATACAAATTCAGAGTCCATCATTCTGAGGACATAGAAGGACCCTGAGATTCTGCATTTCTAACAGGTAACCACCTGGTGCAGCTTCTGCTGGTGGGTGGACTACAAGATCCTAGCGAGATCCTAGAGGGCCACTTCATGTGTTCTCCCCTATCCTCAAACCTCCAACACCTGACCGTCAACTCACTCTCACCTTATTTTCTTTTTCACTGGGAGAAGAGAAGCAACTAAAAGAGATTTTCCTTACTCCTCTCCCGCCACATCTACCACCCACCTGCATTGAATCCAGAGATCCTCCCTGCCTTTCTGTTCCTTATGGGTGAAATGGCCTTGCAACTGCCCAAGCCTGGTCTTCCACTCGTGCACTAGGTCCCATCCCATCTTACCTGTTCAGTGCTGTTACTCCAGCAATTTGCCCCTTTTCCCTGCATCGTCAGTTTTCCCCCTCTACTGGATTTTTCCATAGACACATGCTGTAGTCTTACACATTGTATACATCTCTCATCTTATACAAAAGGAAAAAAGACTCCCTTGATCAGGATTCTGGAGTTCTTTCTATTATTCTTGTGACTTTGGGGTTATTTATTTCAAAATAAAAAGTTAAAAGAAAAGAAAAAACAAACACTCCCTTGACTCCACTTTCTTCTCAATCCACTGCTCAATGTCTCCTCGAAAAACTGATGTTCACTGTCTCTATTTCCCCTCTTTTAAAAGAATCTTTTTTTTAAAAAAACTTTTGTGTTATGGAAAATGTCAAACATATATAATGACGCCCTTATGCAGCTTCAACAATCATTGACTAATGCAAATCTTATCTCATTTTATACCTCTGCCTACTTCCCTGAATTATTTTTTTACTCATTTGTAAAAAATTTTTTTTTTAATTTATATTTTGGCTACGTTGGGTCTTCACTGCTGTGCGCCGAATGGGCTTTCTCTAGTTGCAGCAAGGGGGGGCTACTCTTCGTTGAGGTGCACACGGGCTTCTCACTGCGGTGGCTTCTCTTGTTGCGGAGCACGGGCTCTAGGCGCATAAACTTCAGTAGTTGCAGCATGCGGGCTCAGTAGTTGTGGCGCATGGGCTTAGTAGTTGTGGCGCATGGGCTCAGTAGTTGTGGTGGCCGGGCTTAGTTGCTCCATGGCATGTGGGATATTCCTGGACCAGGGATAGAACCTGTGTCCCCCGCACTGGAAGGTGGATTCTTAATCACTGGACTACGAGGGAAGTCCCGGGAATGGGAGAAAATCTTGGTGTGATGGATTCTGCATTGTATATTCATCCTTCCTACTTGGTCTCCCATCTCTCACCTCCCCTGCTTCTCGTTTCTCAGCATCTGATACAGACATTTTTAGACAAAATTAGATTTCCCCAGGAATGTTTGAGGGAAAGACTTGTGTTTTTAACAAATACTCCTTGAGTTCCCACTATGTGCACCATGTTAGATCCAAGGGACACGTGGTGAATAGAAAGACACAGCCCTCAACCCTCAGTGTTCACTATCTGGTGGTGAAGGGGGTTATATATTAACTGGACATCCACAAAATAATTATTTAACTACAGTGTGATAAATTAGGAAGGACAAGTTCTATAACAGTAGACACAGAGGCGCTGACTTAGATCGGGGTGTTCACCTGGTCCCCTTTACAGGCTGGCCTGCCCGTCCCTTTGCTGCTGTGAGTGCTGCAGCTAAAGGCTTATACCCAAGGCCACTGGAGTCTTGTCCTTGGCTGACCAAGGGGGCATTATTGTCCAGAGACACAGCAAGGTTATACCACTGCTCCCACCCAGAACGGCCAGCAACTGACTGATGAGATGGGGGTATGAAAGTCCAGCCCTCTCGGCTCAAATTGGGACAGGTCAGCAGAGCCTCTCTATTACCCTTATACCCCTGAGAATCAGGCCAGGGCTGGGCCACCTGAGAGCACATCATAGCTCAGCTCCTGCCCCTTCCTACCCGTTTCCCTCACCCCCGTATAGGTGTCAAAAGCATGTGCACTGGAATCCTGTGCCAGCCTTTGCTGCTAAGACCCAAGGTAGTGCCCAAGACAGGACCCAAGAAAGGCTTCCTTGAGAAAGTGGCATCTGTTCTCACATTAGAAGAATGAGAAAGAATTAACAGGTTGAAGAGTGAGGAAGGGACGGCAGGCAGATGGAAAAGCCTGGAGAAGGGCCTGCAATGAGAAGAGTGTGGGGCATCTGAAGAACAGTTTTAGCAAAAGGCCATTTTGATATCCTAAAAAGTTCCTTTCAGACCAGAGAGCTTCAAAGGCCTGAAAGCTCAGTGTTTTAAAGAAGGGTGCATAGGGGACCCTTGGACAATCTGGCCTCAGGAGGCTGTGTCTTTGGCCATTTGCCATATAATGATGCTTCCATTATCCAGAAACACCTGAACTTGATAAACAACTACTAGGAGGCCACAATTCATAGGATTTTTCCATTCCTATGAGATAGTGTCATAAATTATTATAAGCAAATTGGCCCAGAGCTGTATTTGTTTTATTTTTAATATTTCCTCATTGCTTAATTAGCCTAATTTAGGTGGTGTTTCTCCTTGTATCATATATTTCTATACATTTTGCTAAACTTCTCTCTCCATAATCTTCCCAGGGTTAGTCTCTTCCTTTATTAAACCAGCATAGAGAAAACTTGGTCTTTTAAAATAAATTTAAAATAATAACAACATTCTACAATCATTGTAATAATTGATTCAGGTGAGAATTATCAATGGATGCTAAAAGTTTGATGAGAAACAAGATTTTTTTACATAGTCTCAAAGTATTTTCCCACAAATCAATTACAAATGGAAAAGCGGGAACGGTACAATAGAGAAACTAGAAGACGCTACCTAACCCAGTGATCACAGTTAACATCAGCCAAAGTGAAACGAAGCAGCATTGTGTCTCCTGAAGTGGTACACTGGGAAGGATACAACATGATTTGTGGAGCATTCCTGCTAGAAATGTACATGCTGGTCTAAGCATAGGAAACGCCAGACAGACAGACCTAACCTGAGTGGCAGACCCCAAAATTACTAGCCTGTATTCAAGTGTCTGCAGCTTATTCTGAAATGGTTGAGAGAGAGAGAGAGGAAGCGGGGGAGATTTAGCAAGCGATAAAGGAAATGGGGTAGAATATTAACCGTTGATTAATTTGGTTAAAAGCATATGAGAATTCTTTGTCCTATTCTTGCATCTTTTCTGTAAATTTGAAGTTATATCAAAATTTAAAAGTTGCCAAAAATTTCTAAGGCAAAAATAGTTTGTAACAGTATGTCTAGGATTGATCTGCAGATGTCATTCTCTTTAAAAATGTAAATTTATATCTTTCCACTTACCTACTGTGTGCTTAGTGCTAAGTCTTGTTGGAATTTTAAAGAAGGAAGTGGTACTTTTTCCTTCTGATGTAGAACTATTTAGAGGGAGAAAACATACAGAAAACAAGAGAGAGTATAAATAACATAAATATGTATATATACAGTTCACCCCTAAATGACTCAGGCTTAGGGGCCCTGACCCTCCTCACAGTCCAAAATCCGAGTGTAATTTTACCGTTGGCCCTCCACATCTGTGGATTCAACCATCCGTGGATGGTGTAGTACTGTGATACATATTTGTTGAAAAAAAAATCTGCGTATAAATGGACACACACATTTCAAACCCACGTTTTTCAACCACCAACTGTATTCATAACTTAAAAAAACAAACCAAGATTTCTTAGGGCCAGATTGTGTGCCTAGAAATTTCTGTCCTGTATAGAGGGTCAGAATTTTCTGGAAAACTTTGCTGCAATTTGTTTTACTGGACCTCTGTCTGCTTGCATCATTAGCCCTGATCAGTGATTTTAACTTTTTTTTTCCCAGTGTAATCTTTTTTAAGCAAAAATCTCAGATTCACAATATAACAGACCCAGCAGAAACATCTCTGGTTAAAGGGGGAGCCCAGAGTACCTCACGAGGCCTGCCCTCCACCTGCCCCTTTGTTTTAGCAAAATGTAAACAACCACTTCCTAGGAACATTTGATGTTCCTAAATGTTAACTTTGCTGTTGATTTCCTTTTAGTCATTAGAAACAGAAATGAAGAAACTTCAAAACTCTATTCAAGAAAGCACACAGAATTTTGATGAACATTTGAAAAGACTCTTTGAAAGGAGAGTGAGGGCGGAGATGGCTGTCAGCCAGGTAAATAAAAGCTTTACTTATATGACTTGTTCTTTTAAGGAGCCTCCAGGGCCTGTCATTGCTCTTAGGACAAAGACCAACACCCTGTCTGGCATCCAGGTCCTGCACTCGACGGCCGTGACTCCTGCTCCAGCCTCATCTGTGGCGCCCCCCTCACTTGCCATGCTGAGTTCTCTGCCTCCTGTTCACATCTCCTTCCTCCCAGCGCGGCAGTAAGACTCTGCCCACTTCTCTGCTTCCTGGGCTACATCTACTCATCTGTCAGGTCCCAGACTAGGTTAGGTCTTCTTGTTATATACTCTGTTCTTTTACTTCCTATCACTTATTACAACTGAATTTTAATTTATTGTGAATCACTTTTTAATGCTCCCAAGACTGTAAGCTCCGTGAGGGTAGGGACCGAGTCTGTCTTTTTCATTTTTGTATTTCCAGCAACTAGCAAAGGGCTGGGCTCATCTTGTATGTTGAATGAATGAATAATATACATGCCCTAAAAGATCAGATGAAAAATCTGACTTAATTTGATTCAGCAGTAAGAATATAAATGAAGCATACAATAACTTAGAAGCAAGAAGACCAAGAATGAAGGCTTTAAATTCTGAGGGAAAATTATTCCTAACATTAGATTCTATACCTGACCAAACTATCAACTGAATGTGAAAGGAGAATAATATTTTGAGAAATGCAAGGTCTCAAAAATTTATATGCACCCATTCTCTGGAAGCTAATTGAAGATGTATCTCACCAAAGCAAAGGGGTCAACCAAAAATGATGAGAGAGGTTAAGGAACCTCCAGGAGGATGTCTGTATTGTCAGGGTCCTAATAGGAATGGTACCCTGAAAGGGTTACGTTTAAGAGAGGTAATGCAGGGACTCTTCACTGAGGTATGGGCAGGGTTAAGAGAAACAGTAAAGAATGGTGAAACAGCCAGAGACTAGAAACGATGGGAAGCCAGTGTCATCCCTAGAGTTAAAGAGGCAAAGGAAGGGCACTATTACCAGGACCCAGCAAGACCCGTAGCCATGGGAGAGGGGCTGTTCCTCACTTATCGTGGCCACAGATAGAAGAACATAATCACTGGCCCAGCAGGGAGGGGATGTATGCATATGGTAGTTAGGTGGGGGGAGATTGGGAATGAATGCTCCAGCATTAGTCTTAAGAGTGCGTTAGTCATAATGGCCAAAACGTAGAAATAATCCAAATGTCCAACAACTATGAATGGATAAATAAAATGTGGTTTATCCCTATAATGGCATATTATTCAGCTACAAAAAGAATGTAATAATACATTCTACAACATGGATGAACCTTGAAAACATGCTAAGTGAAAGAAGCCAGACACTCTAGGCCACATATTGAATGTTTCCATATATATGAAATGTCCGGAATAGGCAAATCCATAGAGACAGAAAGTTAAAGTTAGTGGTTGCTTTGGGTGGAGGCATGAAGACCTCTGGGAGGTGTGGGGAGAAATGGGAAATGGCTGCTAACGGATTTCTTTTAGAAGTGATGAAATATTCTAAAATTGTGGTGATGGTTGCACAACTGGGAATCTGATTTTTAAAAACCATTGAATTACAGACTTTAAAGGAGTGAATTGTATGGATCGTGAAATACATCTTAGTAAAGCTGTTATTTTAAAAAGATAGAACATCTTTTCATACAAGACAATGAGGAAACTATCAAAGACTACTAAGTAACATCAAAAGGACTCAGGAGTCAACTTTAAAAGTTCCCCTAGGGCTTCCCTGGTGGCGCAGTGGTTGGGAGTCTGCCTGCTGATGCGGAGGATGCGGGTTCGTGCCCCGGTCCGGGAGGATCCCGCGTGTCGCGGAGCGGCTGGGCCCATGGGCCGTGGCCGTTGAGCCTGCGCGTCCGGAGCCTGTGCTCCGCAATGGGAGAGGCCGCAGCAGTGAGAGGCCCGCGTACTGCAAAAAAAAAAAAAGTTCCCCTAAATGGGACAATTTAAGATTCAACGATAATAATAATTGCAATTAACTGAAACCTATCAAATTTGTTAGATTAATGAATGTGTGATATTTTAAAAATAAAAATGCCATCAAAGGTTAACAAATTTATTATCTAAAAATTAATAAAGAGAAAGTGTCAAGTATTTACTGTTTTCCTGTATGAACTACACTGCTAGGTAACCAAATAGATAGGGAGAAGCGGCCCTTTATAAGAGGATTTCAATCAGTAAGTGAAAAAGGAATGATAGAAATATAACATCACCATTTTGCAGCTCCCAGTGGATTAATGGACCCAGGCATTGAGATCTACAGCTGCTAACATCTCAAAAAGAAAGACAACTTGATACTACCTGTTTCCTGATCAAAAAGCACAATATCCTTTATGATCTTCATAAAAGGATCAAACATAGGTCTGATCTGTCCTCTGATTCAGCTGCCAATTTTCAGGAAATACATGGGATAAAGGACTCTGAAAAACTTGCCATAAGTATGCAGTTAGCAAAACCCAGACTAGGTGAAACTACAGATAACTGCAAATAAATGTGAGGAAAAGAAAGGGCTGAAAGGGAACCTGTGGATTATAAGAGACTTCTAAAATGTGACAGTTTTTTCACCAGTATGTTATACAATAGTGCCTAGAGATACATATTTGGGTAATAATACTGCAAAGAAACATAAAGAGGTGATTACCATAAAAGTCAGGACAATGGTTATTATCGGGGTTGAGATTAGAATGGGGACACATGGAAAGGGCTCTGGTAAAGTGGTAAAGTTCTAGTTCTTAATTGAGTGGTGATAACAAGGGTGTTTTGCCTTTATAATAACTCATTCAACTATACATTTGTTTTACGTATTTTCCTATGTATGTGTTTTATCTTACAATGAAAATTGAAAAAGGTAAAAACAACTGAGCAGTTATTGCAAGTTTATATTCCCTTTTTCTTAAAAAGAATTTCTCTTGCTTGTATGTCATAAACTTGCTTGATGAGTGCCAAGTCTGTGACCCTCAATAGGAAATCCTTTCAAAGGTAGGCATATTGATCATTTTCCCCCTTTTTAAATATTTCTGCAGGAGGAATTGAAAATAATCAACCTTGTGTTTTCCTTACTGTTGGATGAAGAAATAAGCTCCAGAGAAGCCTTCCTGAACAACTACCTTGCAAGGAAGCAGGAGGAGAAAGTAAGTGTAGTGTCTGATACCTGAGTACAAGCATCTTCTGACAAAGGGGATCCCTCTTAACGAGAGCTCACATGCCTAGCCTCTTCCTTCCTTCTACATTCCTACTCAACTGTGTGCTTTCCTTGGCTCCCTGTCTGGGACTTTGCCCCAGGGTCAGATGAAAGTGCCCACTCCAATCTGTTCATAAAGTTATGTGATTCTGCGTCTGCAATCATTTAGTCAAACGAACTGTGTAACTTTCATATGACATATGGTTTATAAAATGAGGCCATGTGGCTTCATGGTTGAAGGGGCCCACTTTTAACCACTGACTAGCTATGGGACCTTGGACAAGACACATAACCGTTAAAGCTATTTTCAAGCTCTTCTCTAGGGAATATTGTTCTCTCTGGACGTTTTGGCACCCTAAGTTTCACTAAATATATAAGTAATGGGTTAGCTTATAGAATGAAAAGCTGTCATAGTTTGAAAATCTCAAATAGGAGCATGAATAGATATGTTTCATTAAAGAGACAATGAATACAAAATACATGTCACATGATGATGTTCAAAAGATGTCCGCTTTTATTAGTGTTAATAAATGACATTTATGAATGATATAAAGTATCAAATGACATATGTAGTTATTGTTGCCAAGAGGCTGTTAAAGAGCATATGCAAAGCACCTTCTAAATACAACCCTACTCATAACAACCCTACAGAGTATGGGATTTCTTTTGTAGATGAGGAGTCCATCTCAGAGAGACTGGAAACAGGCTAAGTCACTCACTAGTGTGTAACACACCAGAAATTGGAACTGTAGATATAAATAAAGACCCTCCAAATGAGAATAAGCAGACTGTTTATTCAGAGCTTGGTATAGTATGGGAATCAGCCACCATCACTTGTGTTTGGCAGACACTCAAAGCCAGGCAGGGGATGAGAAAGCTTCATGATGAATAGAAGAGAGGGCTTCAGCTATTCCCCGATTCGAAGTTGTTGGCATGGAGAAGCCTGGAGCAAGTTAATTAGAAGCTTGGCAACCTATGTGCTTGGTTTAGGAAGGAGCTTTGGCTTTCTCTGGTTGGTCCTAAGTTGAAAATGGTAGCAAAAATTAGGAAAGCTGAAAGTTATTGACCAAGTCCTGGCAGTTTAGGGCCGATCGCTGCAGAGGCTGTGGTTTCCCCTCCTGGCTGGTTGTAGGTTATGGGTCAGGGCTCTATCTTTATATACTGTCTGGCCGTTGTCCATTTATATATTCAGTCTCTCAGAACCAAGGTCCATGCAACTCCCAAGCCTGTGCAATTTTATCATCCATACTGCCCTGCCAAGAGTGTAGTGTGCTCCCTAGTCACTTACACACTCACATACAGAGCTGGCTACCCTTTGAAACAGGTGAGTGGATGTTTGTCCTTTCAGTCTCCAGTCAGTTTACTTTTTTCTGTGAATGTTATATGTAATCGATACTTCACTTCACATTTATCTTGTACTAGGGAATTCCTTGTTCTTTTCAGTATCCCCAATATTTTTGTTTATCCTGAAAAATCTCCAGTTCCAATCTTCTACTCCTGATGTTATTATAGAGCCAGACTACAGAGGCCATCCGGAAATCTAGAGAAGACCTCGATATGTACAAGGAACACTACGACAACTTGCTGGCGGAAGACAAAGTGAGAGCTGTTGTCTCACCCACTCGCTAATGCGATAGAGTTGCTGCTGCCTGGATTTGGGGAAGATTAAGAGGGATATAATTTAATTTCCTCATAGATTTTTCTCCTACTGTAATTCACAGTTACGGGTGTACTTCATTCTATGCCACTGTGTATTTCTAAAAATCACTGTGTAAAATAAATTTTTTTAAACTTCCCTCGTTCAAGCTTTCTCTTGTACAAAAAAGAGAGAGCTCATGTAGACTTTGGAGCTTTTTGAACTTCAGGTTGCAAGTCCCATTAGTTGGTTATGAAATCAGCTTAGTAGGCTATGATCAGCAGATTTATAATGGAAAAGAATAGGATAGAAAAGCAAACAAAAGAATAGAATAGAACGGAATGGAATAAAATAGAGGTAACTTGCATGTTTTACAGGTAAATATCATTTTGTGAAACTTCAGTTCTGAATGATTTCTAAGACCTCTTATATGAAGTAATGTTTTAAATTTACTGAGGTGCTTCTTGTTCAAAGTAAATCTTTGTTAAATCCTTGCACAGTGAGTGGTCACCCTCTAACAAGGTTATAAACCAAGTTTTCATGGAATTTTAAAATCAAAGTGACACAACCTATATTTTAAAGAGTATTGTCAACAAATAAAAGCCTTCTGAAAAAAGTTACAATCCTGTCAATGATATGTTTTCCCTTAGGTTCTAGATCGCAGCTTTAAAAAGGAATTTTCTGAAATTCCCAGTCATCAGGTGGATATACTCTACAAACTTTTTAAACGCCGACCAAGGTTTGTTTCCTCTTTGTTATCATGTTTTTGAGAAAAAAAATTTGTAAACGTTATTAGATGTCAGCTTTTTCTCCCGATTAGTTCGTAATATTCAATGTAACATCTTTTATGTGAAAATGTTCAAGTGTCTTGATCATAACTCAGTTTGTTAAAGATCATTCTTATATCTTACAGTAGGCAATGAAGACTAAGGATTTCTTTTTTACTATTTAAAAATAGTTAAGTATCTAAGTAATCATAGTGCTATTATAGGTTCTATTTTATACATGAAAGTAGTTCCTCATAAGACACAGATGGCAGACAGATTTATAAACTGTTTTTCCCAAGATGTGTTCCAGCAAGTATGAGTCCCTTGCCGTATGAATTGGAATTACACATAATAGTCTTCCAGGACAAAATAAGTTTAAGGAAATACTGGGTTGAAAAAGATAAAGTTAAAAGATTTTCTTTACTGAAGAACATTTCAGAACTTTTTGTAGCCTTTGCATCCCCAAGTATAAGAAATAGAGTAGGAAATGTTTTCCAGACTTATTCGACCACCAATACCCTTTCCTCGGAGCATCTCATGTGATTTGTGTTCAAGATAAAGTTTGAAAAATGCCAGTATAAATGATTGAAAATAACCATTATCAGAAGAGTTCTAAAATATCTGATTTGTATACCAAGAGTAGCATTAGAACTACATTTCACAGATTTTTATCAATTCAGATTTCCATAATTTTTAATCAGACATAATGTAGGAACCATGGAGTTTGTCACAAAGATATAGGCTCATTTGTGTCTGAGATGCAAACTCATTCTCTCACCTTTGACAGGTTACATGCAACCTGAGGAATTCAGTCTAGAGCAAGCCTTATGTCTTTGTTTCCCTATTTTTAAAGGAGTGAGTTACATAAGCCTGTGAAGAAAGAAGTGAGACCTCCCATATACTGGGAGGCAGCAGTGGAAAAAGCATAAACTCTATTGTCCAACAGAATTAGCTTTAAATCCTAACTCCACATCTATCAGACCTATGGCCTTGGCCAGTCACTTCTCTCAGAGCCTCACTTCCTTCATCTAGAAAAAGAGGATAACAATAGTAACTTCACGACGTATTGCAAAGCACCTTGAGAGTGAGTGCCTGGTACAAATCTCTGTACCCTTCTCTTCCCAGCTGCAGGCCAGGGAAACAAAACTAATCCATTAATGTAGATAAAAAGAGGCACTTCTCCAGTTGCACATATAGCTGAACATTCTCCAGGCTACTCACCTGCAACAAGGATACCAGCAGAGGATGTATGGGGCAGAACCAGGGGACATCCACACTTCCCTCAGGCATTTACTTACCTGCTTAAAATGCCCAGAAGGGAGACATTTTCTAGTGCAGGTGAAACTGCCAGTGCCGACAGAAACTGGGGACATCTATAGTCCAGCTGAGGTCATGTCTGGGGATCCAGAGGGGATGGAAGAAGGTCCAAGTGGGTGCTTTTCTCTTTGGGGTAATCCACCCACTAGCCACAGGAAACTGTCTTGCAGTATCACACCTCTGCTAAGGGTTGCATTAATTTAACAGTGATTTTTTTTGTATGTGAGAATGTGAAAGGTTGATGGGCTTTTATTGGTAATACCAGGATTCACAAACAAAAAGTGCACTCAGATACGACCAGTCTTGTGCCTTTTGGAGAGCGACCAGGATCTGGGAAATTGAATAAGGATGCCTTTGCCCAGTTAATGAAAGCCATGGATGACTTGGACAGTATTAATAACATGCCACAAGGCTTGGACCCCTCCGTCTGGGAACATTTCTGCATGACCAGACGAGCGAAAGTGGAAAATGAACAGAAAGTATATAATAACATTTTATTATTTTATTTCATTTCATTTAGTGTACTAGTATGAAATATATAGTTTATGGTGGTCAGTGCTTCTAGAAAAGCTAGTTATTTAGGTTTTCGCACTAGGGTAATAGTTAGTAATATTAATAATAATGATAAAGAAATAAAATATTAACATCAGTCCTACTGAGGGCTAAGTACTTGTAGACCCAAATTGATGGCCACTAGCCACATGGGGTTATTTTTTACTTGAAATAAATGTGGACAGTCCTAATTGAGACATACTGTAACTGGAAAATACACACAGATTTAGAAGACTTAGCATGAAAAAAAGAAGGGAAAGTGTCTTAATATTTTTTTATTCCTTACAGGTTGAAATGATAATGTTTCAGATATATTGTATTAAATAAGATAATAAAATTAATTTCATCTGTTTCATTTCACTTGTATAATGTGGCTCCTGCAAAATTTTAAATTACATACGTGGCTTGCATCGATGGCTCACGTGACATTTCTCTTGGACAGCACTGTTGTAGATACAACTTCTCCTGTCTGCTCTGGTCCTGAGTAGTCCCCATCCCTTTTTGCATAGAAGAATTATATTTCACCAGAATCAGCATTATAGTTTTGCTAGAATATTTTGTTAATGTAACAAAGGGTAGCAATTTGAGAGTGTGTTTAATTAGGAAGACACTTCTTCCTCTTGCTGCTTCTTGACCACACCTTGCCCCCCGGCCCTGCCACCAGTTACCTAAATTGTGTGCCACATGCGTCAGGCTGTCATATTTTTGTTAAAGTATCTATGATTGTAAAACTTTATCTAAGATGATAAGATATAAGAAAAATTCTAGTTGCTTGCGTATTGTCTTTCAGTGAGAAGCAAATTTGATACTTTTCTGATTATTCATGGGAGGTACCATGTAAGTTTTGGGTTTCTTATATTACATAATGGCAGGATTTAAATTTTTGTTTATTTCTTAGAAAGTTGGACTTGTTAAGGTTTTGTAACAAAGTTAAAAGATGTATATTTTTTAAAGTTCTTTAAAATTAGTTTGCTTTTATTTCTAAAGCTCCGTATGTTCTGAGATGTTGGTGGCTTGGTTTCTTCAGGTAAAGCAGAAAGCAGCTGGCTTAATAGAAATGGTGGCTTTCCTCCAGAGGAGAACTGAGGATGATGAGAAGGTGCAACATGAAATTGAAAAAGTGTCCCGTGAGCTCACCCTGTAATTTGAACCTTTCATTCATGTTCATTTATTCAAAATCTAGGGCTAAATTAGGTTGTGTTATCATGGGGAGAGAATGCTGACTCACTGGTTTTCAGCTGGCACTGGCTTACCTATATTCATGGCTTTATAACTTCTCCTTGAGAAAGTGCATTTTGTTACATAAGACCTTATTTCAGAAATTTGCCTACATGCTCCACTGTTCTTACTGCAAATGGTCAAGTTTTTTTTTACTCTTCAATTTCTGTTTTTCCCTTTTTTAAAATTTGGAGCATAATTGACTTACAAAATTAGTTTCAGATGCACACATAGTGATTTGATATTCCTATACATTACTCAATGATCTCCATGATAGGTCATTACCATCTATCATCACACAAAGTTATGACAATTTTTTTTTTTTTTTTTGGCGGTACGTGGGCCTCTCACCATTGTGGCCTCTCCCATTGCAGAGCATAAGCCCCAGATGCGCAGGCCCAGTGGCCATGGGTCACGGGCCTAGCTGCTCTGCAGCATGTGGGATCCTCCCAGACCGGGGCACGAACCCTTGTCCCCTGCATCAGCAGGCGGACTCTCAACCACTGCGCCACCAGGGAAGCCCAAAGTTGTGACAATTCTATTGACTATATTCCCTATACTATACCTCACATTCCTGTGACTTAATCAAATAGGCAAACTTGGGGAAAATCTTTTATTTTAATCTCCTTCCACATGAAAATACAAAGAACACGTTTCTGCTGGTAAGTACTTTTAAGCTCAAGCCACACAAGCAAACTGTGTGGAAAATTAAGTAGATATCCAAGAAATTTCCATGTAGAGGCCTAAGCAGCTAATATTTTTTCTTCAAGGGAGCTTGTTGTATTTTCCAGAGTAATTGGGATACTGTTTTAAGTCCTTGCTTCACTTTTGGCCATATTTACAGCCACATTGATAAATACTTCTCTGATGTTCCCAAATTCATCATTAAACATCATTTTCAGATCTAGGTGATAAGTAGGAATATGAATTACCTAAAAATAGATTTGATAAGTAGTATGCAGATTAAACATTGTTAATATAATGTCAGAGATCAATACACAAAGTCAGAACTTTAACAGATTTGTTATTTGGTAGCATCTCTATTTTTTCCACTTACATTCAAAACCATATTAATCTTTTCTTAATCATGAAGTAAAACTTTATGAATGTGTTTCTGTCCATACCATTCTTTGAGCAGCCCAAGTGTAATTCCACATCAGTAAGAAGAGGTACCATAGAGACCTCTAGGAAAGCTTGTCATTGGGAAAATATTTTCCACATTAATCTCCAGCATGTTTTCCTTCAACTTAAGGAAAATTAATTTTGAATTTTATATTCAATTTTTATGTCAGATATATTTTATCAAATTTATATATCAGATGATAGATGAAATTTGGAATATAAATGTATTACAACTACTTACTTTAAAGTCTTTTTCAATTTAGATTACAGGAAGACAAAGTGAAATTCCAGTTGAATTTGACAATCCAAATCCTCCTTAAACAAGGGCAAGTAGAACTGGAGAATTTCCAGTTACTGCTGGATTATTCTGATGCAATCCTCATCAACAAGAACATAATTGAAGACTTGAATTCTGTGATTCGGGTAATTATCATGCTTTAAGGAGAAAAAACCAACATATCACCTGCTGTACCAAATATTTTTCATATTCTCCCATTTCTATGGTAAATCATTTTCATTCAGTTGAACCAGTGGTTGCTAACTCCGACTCTACATTAGAATCACCTGAACAAGTTTACAAACGTGTCCAGACCTCACCCCTAAGCATGGATATTTTTTAAAAGCTTGCCAGGTAATTCTAAGGTAAAAGAAGTTCAGGACCATGGAGTTAAATGTTCATCCTAATATACATACTATTATTTTGTTAGAGTCAATCTCCTCACCTAATGATAAGTTTGATAAGCTTAGAGAATTGATTTCAGACCTTGCTTGTTTTCTGATATAAACATTTAATGTTATAAATTGCCTTCTAAGCACTATTTTAGCTGCATTCTGCAAATTTTGATATTTTGTATTTTTATTTTCTTTCCATTTAAAATATTATCTAATTTCCCTTGTAACTTCCTATTAGAAGTTACTATGGGTTATTTAGAAGTGTGTTATTTAATTTCCAAATATTTGAGGATTTTGTGCTATTTGGGAATTATGTGCTAATGTTGCTATACATATTACTTTTATAAATGCTCTTAACCCACAATATATTGTTATTATTGTTATAGATAGTTATTATTGCTATAGATAGTTATCTTTTAGAGTGATGAAAATAAGAAAAAAGCATTTTCTATTCCCCTCCAATTTCACTATTTCAAGAGATCTTTCTTTGTATAGATTGAAGTTTCTGTCTTGTATTATATACCTTCTACTTAAAAAACTTCTTTTAACAACTGAATTGCAAGTCTGTCGGTAATAAATTCTCTCTGTTTTTCCTTGTCTGAAATTGATTCACCTCTATTATTGAAAGATATTTTGCTGGGTTCCCTGGATTGACAGGTTCTTTCTTTCTCCCTCTCATTCTTTTCACTTTAAAGGTGTTCATCTTCTTCTGGCTTACGGAACTTCTGACAAGATGCCTACTATATTTTTTTAATCTTTGTTCCTCTTAAAATAATGTGTCTGCCTTTGAGATTTTTCTCTTTATCTTTGGTTTTCAGCAGTTTGAACATATGTCTAGGAGTGTGTGTGTGTGTGTGTGTGTGTGTGTGTGTGTGTGTGTGATCCTTTTAATGTACTGTTGACTTTGGTTTGCTAATATTTTGTTCATGATTTTGGCATCCATGTTCATCAAGGATATTGACCTGTAATTTTCTCTTCTTGTGGTGTCTTTGGCTTTGATAATCAAAAGGGTAATGTTGGCCTCATAAAATGTTTGGAAATATTCCCTCCTTTTCAATTTTTTGTTAAGTGTTTGAGAAGGATTTGTATAAGTTCTGGTATGTTACATTTTCACTTACATTCATTTTAAAGTATTTTCTAATATCCCTTATTTCTCTTTTGACCTCACTGATTATTTAATAATGTGGTGTTGAATTTCCACATATTTGTAAATATTCCAGTTTTCTTTCTGTTATTGATTTCTAGTTTCATTCCCTTGTGGTCAGAGCAGATACTTTGTATGATTTCCATCTTTTAACATGTATTAGGATTCATTTTATGGCCTAACATGTGATCTGTATTTGAGAATGTTCCATTTGCACCTGCAAGTAATGTGTATTCTGCTGTTATTGAGTGATGAATTCTGTATATGTCTCTTATGTCTAATTAATTTATAGTGTTCAAATCCTCTATTTCTATATTGATCTATATTGAACTATACTTGTTCTATCCATTAGTGGAAGTAAGATATTGAAGTCTCCAATTATGGTTATTAAAATGTCTATTTCTCCTTCAATTCTGTCAATTTTTGCTTCATATATTTTGAAACTGTTTTTAGGTGCATATATGTTTATAATTGTTATATATTCTTGAAGGATTGGCCTTCTATCAGCATATAAAACACAATTTTTGTGTTAAAGTTTATTTTGTCTGATGTTAGTATAACTATTCCAGCTGTTTTTTGGTTACAGTTTGCATGGAAGATATCTTTCCATCCTTTCACCTTTGAGCTACTTGTGTCATTGGATCTAAAGTGAGTCTCTTCTAGACAGAATATTATTGGATCTTTTTTTAATCCATTGTGTCTATCTTTGCCTTTTAATTGTAGGCTTTAATGCATTTACATTGAACGTAATTACTGGTAAAGAAGAACTTACTGCTGCCATTTTGGTATTTGTTTTCTGCATGTCATATTTTGTGGTTGTTCAGTTCCTCCGTTATTGCTTTCTTAGTATATAATTGGGGTTTTTTGCAGAGTACCATTCTGATCCCCTTCTCTTTTCCTTTTCCCTATACCTTTCCTTTTCCGTATGCTTTCTTAGTGGTTACCCCTGGGAATTACAATTGACATCTTAATTTTATAACAGACTAGTTCAAATTAACACCAACTTAGTTTCAGTAGTATGCAAATCTCTGCTTCCATGGAGCTCTGTTTCTCCCCCAGTATGTTATTATTATCATGAATTACATCTTTATATACTCTGTGTCCATTAACATAGATTTTTAATTATTATTTTATGCATTTTTCTTTTAAACCACACAGGAAAAATAGAGTACTTACAAACAAAAATACAAGAACACTGGCTTTTATATTTACCTATGTAGTTACATTTTTTATTTAGGTTGTTTTTTATTTATTTCTTCTGGCTTTGAGTTACTATCTACTCGCTTTTTATTTCAGCTTGAAGGACTCCCTTTAGCAATTCTTGTAGAGCAGTCTAGTAACGATGGACTTCCTCAGTTTTTGTTTATCTCAGGAAGTTTTTAATTCTTCTTCAATTTTTGTTGTTAGGGTAAGAGCAACAACCATCAGATTTGTTGATGGACTGAATGTGAAGGGTCAGGTAAAGAGAAGGATCGAGAACAAATCTTAATATTTTGGCTTTTGAGCAATTGAGAAGGTGATGGTGTCATTCACTGACATGAGAAAGACTGAGGAGCTGTAGCCTTGGCTGGGGACATAGGATGAAGAATGTTGGCTTTTGTTAAATTTGAGATACCTATAGAACACCCAGTGGAAATATCTAATAGCCAGAATTCAGGGTTGAGATACATATTTAGGAGTGTCCTATATGTAGATCACATATATTTAACTACATATGGATTATTACATATAGAGATATCTGCATATAGATAATTTATGCCACAAGATTGCTTGAGACCACGTAGGAAGTGGGTAGATAGGAGGAGGGTGTTTGGGCCAACACCCGAAGTCCAATTCTGAAAGATCTAGCAGAGAAGGAGTTAAGTGAGGAGACTGAGAAGGAGCTGCCAGTGAGATAGAAGGGAACCTAGAAACCATGAGAGAAACAGTTCCGAGGAGGAGGGAACCATGCACTATGTCAGTTACTTGACAAGAGCAGTCTTAGTGGAGGGTTGGGGCAGGAGCTCAACTGGTGATGGCTGAAGAAACAATATGAAGTGAGGAAGTTGAGACCAGGACTATAAAATAAATCTTATGACAAAGTTGACTGAAAGGAAAGGAGAGAGGAGATGTGGTAGCTCGACGGAAGTGTTTCTCAACCTCAGCACTACTGACATTTTGAGCTGGATGATTGTTTGTCGGGGAGAGATGTCCTGTGTTTTGTGTGAAGTTTAGCAGCCTCCCTGGCCTCTACCCACTAGATGCCATTAGCAATGCCCCCTACAGTTATGTCAGCCAGAAATGTCCCCAGACATAGTTGAATGTGCCCTGGTGGGGCAATACTTCCCACATTTGGGAAATACTGCTCCAGAGAAATGCTTGACCTTAAGATTTCGGAACTGGCGATGGCAAGATCAAGGGTATGATCATGGGAGCTGGGTGGCTGAGGAAGATAGAGAAAAGAGCATTGAAAGTGGGAAATTCAAGGAACTGAGGCCAAGCAGTGACCAAAAGATGAAAATAATTTTTAGAAAGAGTAGCAGTTGGTATAGTCTAGTGGCATGAACTTGGAAAAGCTAAGTTCTTGAAGGAGAAGGGAGGAAAAATATAAAACATTAACTGATGGAGCTCACATACAAATTTATTTTAGAGACATAGTAGTTTCACTGTTAGCAATCTGGGAGAACAACTCCATGAAAATATTCCTGAACTTCATGTAGGCAATTTGAAATGAAGTACAAAACATCTAGGTGTTTAAATATCATATTTAACCCATTGAATTTTTTTGCTTTTCCACTAGCTACCAACAAGATACTGCTGTGCCTAGCTGCATTAAATTACAATCCTTTATCTATAGTGTCAAAAAGCAGGGCAGACTAGGGGTATAAACCCATACAGATTGGTAGATTGGTGATGGCAAGAGGAGTTCCTGCCTAATCACTGACATAAAAGTAAATTGGCTATGCCATTCAAATGTATCTTATAATCCCTTCTGTTCAGTAACTACCATGCTTTATAGTGATCAGATTGTGCCCACAAGTAATTTTTTAATATCTACTACATTTTAAGAAAGAGGATAGAATTACCTCTGCATTCCAAGCGTTTTCTAAGAAAAGCATTCAGCTTCAAATATTCTGTATCCTGTATGCAGAATCATATTATATGAATATCGGAATGTACTTTTTCTTTAAGACTCAAGGACAAAAGAAAGTTGCTAGCATGATGGAAAGTAAAGAAGTCCACAAAGGAATATTTCAGATCGAGTGGGAACATAAGAAAATGGAGATGGAAATGGAAGATCTAAATCAGAAGGCTCGGGATATTCAGATGCTGTTTTTCTCAAGAGATCGTCAAAAGGTAAGTTCTCCCTGCCCCCCACTATATAATTTTAATTTCATTCATTAATGTATTCATTCATTCAACCAGTATTTAATAAGAAGCCTCTGTGATGTCAAGCATGTTCTATGCCAGAAGTAGTTCATAATGTGACTATGAATTCTGTCTATTTCTTCTGGTAGTTTACATTTGCTGCCTCTGGTTCTTTGTGACCCATTCGGTAGTATAGTTCTGTTTTGCAGTTCACCAAGAATTTCCTAATTGTCAAATCTAGTGGTCCCTTTCCCAGTCATAACCATCCCTGTAGCATTTGTCCATCTTTTTTTTTTTGGCCGCGTGGCATGTGGGATCTTAGTTCCCTGACCAGGGATCGAACCTGCAGTGGAAGCGCGGAGTGTTAACCACTGGACCGCCAGGGAAGTCCATCCATCTTCATTCTTAATTGCCCATTGTTTTGGCTTTAATCATCCCTGTTTTCTCCTGTATTTCTTCCAACATGTCAGACCACTCTGCCTCTTTTCCTCATTTCTCTTTTGTTTCTCTTAAGGATAGCTATTTTTAAGATTCTGCCCTCAGCTCTGTGTTTCTTTCCATGGCCTCTCCTTTGATGATTTCTCTTTTTCTGACTTTCATGATCACTGCTAAGACTCACCCAAGCTTTCTGGACTCCAATTAAATTCCAATTCCAATCTAAGCTCTCTGAACCTGACCTTTCTCAAGCTCTATTTCTGTATTTCCTACTTCCCAACAGCTCCTCTTCTTATTTTGCTTATTTCTGTTCTTTCAGCCATTCACTCAGGGTTAAAGTTGTTGTCCTCTTTGATTCCGCTCTTTCCCTTGTCTTCCAAGTCTTGACTAGTTTATCCATTTACTCCCTCATTCTCTATGCCCACTGCCTTTACCTTGCTTCAGTCCTTCCTTTTCAGTGGTTTAGAGTATTTTATAATAATCTCCTAACTAGTCTCTTGACCTTGGGTTTTTCTCTTCTAATTATACTGTATACTGCTGTCACATTCCTATTCAGGTCTAATAACATTACTACTCTGCTCAAACATTTTAAAGTTCCTCTTCTTACCTGGCGCATGAACTCTGAAATCCTTAAGTGGCGTTCGGTGTCCTTCAAACTATCTTTTGAAATTCATTCCCACTGTTGCTCTTACACATCAGTATTCTCAAACCAAACTGATTTTATATTCCAGGATTCTACCTCTGTGCCTTTGCTTATACTGGTTCTTCTACCTGCTATATTTTTCCGCATTTTTTTTTCACATCCCTAATCTATCTATTTTTCAAGGTCTGGTTTAAATACCACCTCATCCATAAAGCCTTTTGATTTCCCCAGTTCAGAGAAACCATGGCCCAACTCAAACCACCTTTTAATTTGCATGTCACCTTACATACATTCTGGCAACTAATCATACTACACGTTCTCTTTTTCTTGAAGTCTCTGTCATGTTATCTATCTTTGTTATCTCCCTCAGTATCTTTAACTGGGATATAGTTAATATGGGACTTAATGAGACACTCTCAAATGAGACACAATAAATATTTGGTGAGTTGAATAAGTGAATGAATGAATGAGAAGATAAACTCTAGGCATTTGTAACTATTAGTATATAGATGAGTGTATCAATAGTCAAATATAAGTAAATAGCATGACACTAGAGTCAAGTCAATCCTAACTTGGATAGATAATTTTCATGAGAAACAGTAACTTTCAAAACTAAGATAATCTTTATAAAATTATCTACTGAAAGAAATAGAAAAAAATATCCTTACATACATTGTGGGGTTTTTTTTTTCCTCTTAAAGTACCTAAATGAACCAAACTATGAGACTATGATTGCCATTCAGATTGGAATAATGGAGCAAACCATTGCTGTTTTAGATAAGGTAGGTCTCAAGGATACTGATCATTATAATTCCAGTAGTTGTGAATGATTTAAACAAAGTAATAGTTTGCAAATCATGAATTCAAATAGAACCTACCAAAATCTTGCTCTTTTACACTGATATTCAGGATGTAATTAGAGGTCTCTAAGTGGTGTCTTTGCAATTGTAACCAATGTGGTAGCCTGAAGCACTTCTTTTTTAAAAAATTTTTTATTTTATATTGGAGTATAGTTGATGAACAGTGTTGTGTTAGTTTCAGGTGTACAGCAAAGTGATTCAGTTATACATATACATGTATCTATTCTTTTTCAAGTTCTTTTCCCATTTAGGTTATTGCAGAATATTGAGCAGAGTCCCCTGTGCTATACAGTAGGTCCTTGTTGCTTATCTATCTTAAATATAGCAGTGTGTATATGTCAACCCCAACCTCCCAATCTATCCCTCTCTCCCTTCCCCCAGTAACCATAAGTTTGTTCTCTAAGTCTGGGAGTCTGTTTCTGTTTTGTAAATAAGTTCATTTGTATCATTTTTTAAAGATTCTGCCTATAAGCAACATCATATTATATTTATCTTTCTCTGTCTGACTTACTTCACTTAGTATGATAATCTCCAGGTCCATCCATGTTGCTGCAAATGGCATTATTTCATTCTTTTTAATGGCTGAGCAATATTCCATTGTATGTATGTACCCCATCTTCTTTATCCATTCATCTGTCAGTCATTTAGGTTGTGAAGCACTTCTTTTAACATTTGAATTAACCCCTTGGGAGATATCAGAGTGTAGGTGAATTTCCTGTTTCACATTAGGTTATGTAAGATTTATGTAGTAGAAGTGTTGATAGTCTTTCCTTTGTATTGTAAAGGCTTTGTTTTACCCTAATTGCCTAACAATGCTCAGTTTTGAGTGTTTAACATATATAAGATGGAAACAAAGTAATCTCAAGGCTATGTGTTTTTTAAATCTTCTCTTATTTCTAAGAATATACAAATATTTTTCTAAAATGTGTATTAACATACCATTCTATCTATCAACAAATAATTTAAGTACCCACTATGTGCAGGTATTATGCTAGGTACTAGGGATATGATGGTAAGATGTCCTAATGATGACAATGTATTTAAATTTTAAGAATAATGTCTTTATAAAATATATTTTTTTCAAAATTATTTCTGTGGGGTGTCATGGGAACAAAAATTTCAGACCCACAAAAAGAATGTGGAAAACTGCAAAAAGCTGCTTAAAAAACTGAGAAGGTACAGCAATCAAAAAGATGTAGCAAATTATACCCTAAGCTGCAATTTACGAGAAGAACTGGTGGCTGTCTCAGAGAGAAAAGACATCTGTAATGCAGTGGGTAAGATTTTTTTCTTTAATCAACTGTCAGTTTCTTTAAAAGTGATCATAATTCCTAAAATCTGTACAGTGGTTATAAAGCTACCAGTATTTGTTCCATATGTTTAATTGATTCTGAGTGCTGTTTCTGTATTTAAAAGTATAGATAATAATCCAAATAATTCCTTCTTCTTCATTTCTGGGATAAGGGTCTACACTGACTTGTGAAAAGATTGCCAAAGAACGATATGAAAACATGATACAACAGCAAAAGTTAACAAAAATTTCAAAAGAACAAGCTGAGCAGATTTCAATACTACAGGCTGAAGTTGAAAGATTAAGGATGAAAACATTTCCTGCTCTCGTTCAAATGTAAAAATGCTGGTGGGAAACATAAGACCAAATCAGTCGTTTTAAAAATAATTTCATTTGGTTAAAATGATTTCTGTCTCTCTTATATAAGGAAATTTAAGTAGAGTCTCCTCTTAGTGGCATATTTTTAATAGCAAATTGATTGATTTTAGCCTTAGTCATTATAAAAATGTCCTGCATGAATAAATGTCTAAAGTAACACGAATGATTTTTATTCAAGAATGAACACGATTTTAACTCAGAATATATTCAAGATCTATTTTATTGTCTTAATTTGATCAAAAATTATTTTCACAGTAGAAATATAGAAAGTCTTAAAGACAAAAAATTATTTTTAGCCACTACTGGTATTTCTAATTTTATAAAATTACCAGAAATGTTATGAGATTATGAATGATTTTTATCTTTTATACTTTTCTATATTTCCCATTTTCTTCAGTAAGCATTTCTCTATCATCAGAAAAAAAATTAATAGAATGTTTAAGATTATTCCCTGTCCTACCAATGGGAACAAGGTGAATTGTTTACTTTTGCCAAGCCCTAAATCATTTGTAAATTACAACATATTTTCTTCTACATAGACGTTCTACATAAACATGACATAATCTTCTATATGCATATATATTGCAACAGAACTTAATTTTGTGCCCCACACGATAGTTTAGTAAACAGGAAAAAAGCATTTTCTCATTGTGATATTGTGATTTATAATAAGAAATATATATATTTGGTCTTCGACACCATTCCTGGCACAGAGATCCTAAAACCCTCGGAATTTCCTAAGTGATGAGAGAGGTACAGGTGTCTTGTTATGTTAATGAGGTGACTTTTGGATTGCACGTAAGGATGGGGGCTGTTTTTGAGGAGAACCAACCCTGTGTCCCAACCTCCCATCCACCCACCCACCCTTTACACACACCCACCCCCCACCCCCACCTCTAGGAAGGGTAAAGGGGCTGGAAGTTGAATTGATCACCAATGACCAATGATTTAATCAGTTGTGCCTATGTAATGAGGTCTCCATAAAAGCCCAGAAGGACAAGGTTTGGAGAGTGTGCCCAGAGAGAGCAAGCAAGCTCTGAGCTTTTCACCATAACTTGCCTTAAGCATCTCTTCCATCCCGAGGTTCCTGAGTTACATCCTTTTATAATAAAATGGTAATCTGATAAATAAAATGTTTCTCTGAGTTCTGTGAGCCACTCTAGCAAATTAACTGAACCCAAGGAAGGAGGGAATCTTGGGAACCTCTGATTTATTGCCAGCCGGTCAGAAGCACAGGTAACAATCTGGGTTTTCAAATGGCATCTGAAGTGGAGGGCGGTCTTGTGGGTCTGAGCCCTTAACTTGTAGAATCTGATGCTGTCTCCAGATAGATGTGTCAGAATTTAGTTGAATTGTAGGACATCCAGATGGTGTTTTGAGAATCGCTTGGTGTGGAGAAACACAGACACACACAAAGGAATTTGGTGATCAGAATTCTTACATTTCCATGAAATAGTTTATCACTTTATTCATGTAGATGATGATAAATAAGTAATGAGAAGATTAACTGTTCAGAAAACTGCTTTGCCTTTCCATAGCCTGTGGACTGCTGCATTCCAAGGTAATACCATCGGGATCATTAACCACAATCGCCAAAGGGTGTCAATGTCTCAACGTTCTGCAATTTGTGAATTAAATGTTAAGTTTAATTAGTAACACCATACCCAATGTACACTGGTGTAGGTAAAGCAAGAGAGCAATTATAAAACATTCTATTTAGAAAAAAAATTTAGAAGTTTTAAAACCTTCTATTTATAAATTGCCAGGATAGTACCATAATTGAACACCTGTATAGTGATCAGTGGTGGGAATGGTAAGGAAAATAGAACCAACATCATTTTGACAGCTCCCCCCCCTCAGACCTAGAATGACTCCTGAAGTAGTCGATTTGGCTGATTAAGCAGGGTAGTGCCTATTGGTAACATTTCCATGTCACCTAAGTTAGCTACTGGAGCCTCCATTTGCTACTAAGGCAAGGCCACAAATTTCGCTGGACAGTGCTCTGTGGATTCCCAGGTCTTAACAGCCTGTTTCGTTTCTGTTTCTTAGTGTCTACCCTGAGTGATTCTGGCAATGCTCCTTGCTTGAATGCCTCAGCTTTGAGGCATAAATAGAGTGGAGGTTAGCAAGAGCCTCTTGCTCCCCCAAGCTGTATTCTAGTAGCAGCACTTTCAACAAGAGGCATCTTCTGCTTTGGGGTTATTGGCAGGTGCTTTGGAAGGGCACGTGGGTCATGGAACCCAGTCCTCTCTCTTGATATGTTTATGGTACTGATTCCTCTCAGCTTCTGCTGAACTAAGAGCAATTATATTTGTATTTTTATAGCCCTTTGAAATACTATCTATATTATCAAGTAGTAATATATATAATTAATTGGGCCAAACATAACATGGTTATGAACTCTGTTGCTGGGTCGCTTCGGTTCAAATTCTGACTGTCACTAAATAACTAGTTAATCTTAAAATTTCCTCATCTTTAAAATTGGGATGTTGATAATTGTAAAACTCAAATGAGTTAACATACTTTTAAAACTGGCACAAAGCAAGTGCTAAGTGTTAGCTTTCATTTTAATGAATAAAAATACTTCTTATTCAGTAGTTCTTAATAAATATATCCTATTAAATGGAGGTGAAATTCAATAGAAATTATTAAAAAGGGGACTGCTTCATGGGCACCCCTAGGCCCCAAACTCTCCCATAAGCCCCATCCATACTCCATGATCCACCTCCTCTTGTAGAAGTGCTCACTGAGCTGTTGGAGCCCTCAGCACCTAGCCAATGCCTTAGAAATCCCCATTGCTATAGCACCAACTGCTCCCCAACTCTCCCAAAACCAGAGTCCCATTGATGCTGTGGTTCCCCCAAATGGACATGTAAGGGTGACTCCAGGGGATGTGCTAGTCAGTAATGGGCAGCTGCAGTCAAATGCTGGCACCATCACCAGGGAAACCACTTCTCCTGCCACATTTAGGACCTCTGGCTGAGCAGCAAGAAGCAATGGAGGCTGATCAGCACCGCTTCCCAGGGATGCCCATCTGGGAATCCCACAGCCAGGGAAGGCCAGTCCTCTTGGGTTCACAGAAGCCAATGACAATGGCGTGTCTAGAAGGCAAGAATTGAGGCCGGGGTGAGGGTTAGGTTACTGGCATGGGCATTAACAATTAGAATGCATGCAAGAGCAGGGTCTTGATATGCCAACATTAATAGTCTGTTGGATCACGGGGAAGGACTGGGCTGAGAGTAAGGAGCAGCTGGGGGCGGAGGGGGGAAGCTTAGGGTAGTGGCTGTTTACCAAGTAGTAGGGAAGTACTTTTCTTTTAAGATTGGGGGGAAAAAAAACACAACTAAGTAAAGCTGTCTCAGCCCTTAAAAGGACCCAAGAGACTGGAAACCAGAACCAAGAAGCCACTGACCCACAAAGTTCTCTCTCCGTCATCTCTGCCTTTCTCTGTAAGGGCAGACTAAAGCACACCAGCTTTTCTGCTTTCAAGTTCACATACAACAGCTCCAGCCACAAAAAGAGATGGGCTTTCTTTTCTTGAGCTCAATTCCGAATTCTCAAGGACTGGGATGCTTGGGTCCATCTATGGCCAGGATGACAGATAACGTACAACATGGCAGCCAGAACCCCAACCCAGTGAAGGTGGGTTTCTGACTGAGGAGTCACTGTTAATGGAGTAGATACGCTAGCTTTTACCTATTTCACAGACAAAACTAGAAAGGTAGATGAATGTAAAAGGCCCTGTATGCCGTGATGCCCTGAAGTGGGTGATGAGGACATGTGGTTTTATAAGAAATAGATGATCACTTCACTAACTGAGATGACGAATACAAGTAACAAATTTGAAGAGACAGAAACTAATGTAATTTTGAACATATGAGTTTACCTGCTAGACCATCCAGATGGAAATATGTGGTAAATGGGTGGAAACAAAGGAGAGGCATAAACTTAGGAGAGGCATAAACTTAGGAGAGGCAGACATTTTCAGACAAGTTTCAGTTTAGACATTCACTGGATGGACTGTTTTTTAACATTTAAAATAAAACTTTTACCACAATAAATAGAACAATGTATTAAAACTCACTTCCACAGTTGTCCAAATTATTTTTTTAATCATGATTTAATTAAAAAAATTTTTTTCACCTTTCTTTAACTGTCAAGTTTTCTTTGGCAAATTTATTCAAAACACTAAATTTTCATTTTAGAACCTAGTTTATACTTATATAACAAAGGCCCTAAATTGATCCAGGTTCACCAGGATACCTTTCTCTAAGCCCTAATGGTTTACATCTTCCCTTTAAAATGTATAAATATCTTTTAATTACATTGTCATCCACAAAGACATTCTGGAGAAAAAAATTATGAATTAAACACCTATAAATTCTTCTTCATTTCTGTTATAGTGTAGCAATTTATCATCTAACCCATAGTGGTCTATCAGCTGAGTAAGGCTTAGTTTCTTGTTCTCCTCAGACATAGCTGACTGCAGCTCATAAAGCAACAGCTGGCTACAGCTTCTCCACTTCTTTATTAACATCTGTAACTGAGACAGGTCATTCTGAAACAGAAAAAAAAAAAAAGACATAAATGTATGTCAATAACTAGATAGCCATCCTAACTTACTTAATGAAAGTTGTCAAATCAGTCGATGAGTAGTAGGTTTAAAGGGTAACACATTCGGACATAAATGGGACTTCTACCCAGGAAAAAAGTAGAATGGTTTTAAGTAACTATCACTCAAATTGAGTTCTATGGCTGTTTTGTTTGGTAGAAGCTCTGGGCTATCCTTACCCTCAGGGAAAAATCGAATCATTAAATAGGGCAAAACTATGTAAAGAAGCAACAATATGGGTTAAAAAAAAAATCTACTTTTTCTACCACAGCTGTACTTTAAAAAATGATATTCAAATTAATATTTTTCAATGTCACTATCTCATAAAACTCAAGTCGTTATATTTAGAGAAGTCCTAAAAATTCAAGAGAGCAAATAAGAAACAGTATTCCATCATTTATGACACATTTGCTGGGGAAGAAGGAGCAATTGCAATATACCTGAATGATCCAGGTAAGTGAGGGTCATCTTCTTCCAAGTGCCCAAATTCTATTTTCTTCAACCTTATCTGGGTTGAAATCTAAAATCTAATATACAATTTGTTGTTTTCTTAAAGAAAATGTTCGGAATACTTTAATAATTTGTTACACACAATTGAGTAACAAAAGATCATTACTCAAATTACTTTTCATTGTACTCTGTGGTCCATTTTTAGCTTTTTTTCTCATTCACTGTCACTGTTGCTTCTGTTCTCATTGCCACTTGCAGCTAACATTTGAAGCTTCTAATACTGCTGTGGGCTGGAAACTAGATAGAAAGCTTCAACTGCATAGGAAATAAGGGCTGGGACTTTTAAAAGTTATACCTGGTGTTTAGAGGCCTCTTCTGCTCTACTCTAAATCTATGACATATTTGAGTTAAAGCTGTTGGAAGCCAGGTCTCTGGATACTTGGCTTACTTCTTCTTATGCTAAAATAAACTTTTCTTTTTGAAATACTTTCCTACCATTTATCTAAAAGTAAAAAAATTAATTAGGCAATAGTTCTGAAATTCTTCTTACCTTTGATCTATACATTTTGACTAGTTTTAGCCTCCGAAGAAGTTCTTCTTTCTCTTGAATCTGCTTCACCAATTTTGCTTTTTCTTTGTTTAATCCATGTTTGGGAAGATTCTCACTCATGAAGTCATTCCGGAGGTCACTGCATGACTCAGAATCAAGTGATTTAGATGCACATGCATTGGTATTCTTGAAGGTATTTTTCAAATATGTACTGTCTTCAAATTCACTGTCTATGTGTTTAAAATTTTCTTGAAATTCCAAACAGTTTTCTTCTGTTGAAGGTGCTGGTTTCTCTGAAAAGGTCTGATCATTTTCTTCACTCTCTACTTTAAGTCGTTTTACCACACCATAACAAGAATTAAATGAAGATCTAGTTTTCCTTAATCGTTCCCTAAGGGTTGCACTCATAGGCTGAAAAAGGCATCAAACGTTAATAATGTTAATCAAGACTTGATATAAATAAATCTACTAGAAATCAAGACCTTACGTTTCTATGGCAGACACCACTAGATGACTTTCTGTCTCCATATATCTAAAGTAACCATCACAAAGTATCTTTAATTCCTGTAAGCTCCACTAAGTTTTAACCCCTTTTTATATTAGCAGAGCCAGCACCCTTCTAAAACAGTGCTGAAACACTTATCTCAGTAATCACAAACATTTGTTCAGCAATTGTCCCAAGCCTGACATGGTTAGGTGCTTCAGAGTTACCAGTTAAGGAATCGACCTAGATCTTTCCCCCAAAGACCTTCGTGATGTCAGATTCAAACTTCCTGTTTGGAATGCTGTAAAAACTTGAACTGAAACTAAATGGAAATAATTGGGTCAAGATGAAAATTTGAGGGGAAGGTCCAATATGTTACCTAAGGGGAAAGACCTAAAATTATGTTAATAAAATTTTTACTTACTGATTTACACATTACGTTAACTGACAATGTTCAGTAGACTTGAAGCCACCATTGCCACAATACTTAGAAATATAGAATAGATCCACTGAAAGAACTAAGATTTTCATACTTGTTTTCTTGAACTGCTTGTACGAGGAGACGGTGGATTGGCACCAGCCTGTGGAGTGCGAGGTAACACCACAGCTGAGTCTGATGGACTTTCCATCTTGAAATCTTGCTTTACTTCTAAAAAACAAAAAATAATCACAAAACGGAAATCAAATTAACCCACACCTCTATATATTCCTTAATTTTTATCAAAGAATTTTTTATTGTTTTACATAACATCACCAAGTAAGCCAGCCAACTTCCTTCTTTCACTTAGTTGTGATTCATTCTTGCTTTTTTTTTTGTTTTGTTTTCCATTTACTTTCCTAAATCGGATTGTGTTGCTCATTATGGTGACTACTAGTTTTTATCATGACAAGTTAACTAGCTAGCATCTCATATGAACAACTCCACATTTGTTTTTATTGATGGATAAAATCTGACAAAAATCCTCAAAATCTGCCATATTCGGGGGGGTGAGTTGGATAACAACTTTGGATAGTCAGGAATTCTTTAATTTCATTACGCCAGCTTCACAATGAAAGGAAATGTAACTGAAATCTTGACTCAAAAAAACATAATCAGACCTGTCACGCTACCCTAAATCCTAAAGGCTCTGTGCCTAAAACAAATGACCCTCCAGGCCCGAGGAATAAGGAGCCCAAGCACAGATAAACTTACTCCTGTCTGCACCGTTTTCGATTAAGCAGCTAAGAGACCCTGAAAAGGAGAGACTGAAGTTTGCTTCTCAAACGAAGGCCATGAAACTTTACCGGGAAAAATACCACAGGGAGTCCTCCCTCCCCTCCCGCCACTACAGCAAGCCCTCGAGAGACCCCAGGCCTGAGGTGGAGCTGAGAGGTTCCCTGACCAGGGAAAGGGAGCGCTACTCGACTCCCCACCCAATCCCCGAAGAAGTCCAGTTCTCAGACGCCCACTCCAAGCCCTAGCACGCTACCTCCCTCCGCCATCCCCGGAGAGCGTAGAGAACTAACCCAGCCGCTGCCGGCAGCCGGGAGTCTGAGAGGCGGGGCCGCGCGGGAGGCGGAAGAGACCCGCGATTGGTCAGATTGACTGACGCGCGCAGCTCCACTCAGCCCCGCGCTCGGAGCGGCGGGACTGCGCGCGCGCGGCCGCGAGCCTCCGCAAGGGAGCGGGGCGAGGCCGCGCGGGAGGGGCCGAAAAGCGTGATTGGCCAGGTTGACCGAGGCGCGTGGCTCTGCTCCGCCCAGCGCCCGAGAGCTGTGGAACTCCGCGCGCGCGCGCGCGCGCGCAATCCTTAGCAGCAGTCGGGCACTCTCCGTAATGAGCTTAAAACGAGAAACCGATTCCGGGAGGGGCGCGCTTTTATTCACGGCTTCCCCTCCCTCCTCTCTCCTTGCTTCGCCTTCCCTTCCTGCTTCCTAGTTTTTGTGTGTTTGTGAAGGACGCCTGGGAACGCCCCTCCCGTTCTCCTGGCTCCCGTCAGTCCCTTCTCCGCGCTCCCCCCAGCAAAGGCCTGTCCTCAGACTCCCTGGGACCCAGAGCCGCGCGGCGGGCTGTGTGTTAAATTTACAGCTTGTGAACTCCAAAGGCAGAGACCACGAAAGAGCAGCGCGGGGTTCAATGGCCTGTTGACAGTCAAACACGTTAGCAGTCTCTCTGAGAGCCCCGGCGGATGCAGTTGAGCTCTTTTGTAGCCTTCTCTGCCGCAAACTCTGCGGTCCCGCCACGGGTTTTCTGCCGGATCTACCTCAAAAGTTAGATTTCTTAGCTTGGCTTCGAATCTTGTCGTCAAATCTGAGAGAAAATGTAGCCCAAGGAAATCTGTTATGGTGCAACACAGGAAGCAGAACAATCACTTAATAAGATTGGGTTGGTCCAGAATTGGGGTGATTGAGGCAGATAGGGCCCTGGCTGAATACTGGGCAGCGGCATCCTCAGTCTAAAATAATCCTCCTCGTTTCCTGTGTGGTGATGTTCCGTTGCTGTGCAACAACAGAGATAACTAAGTTGGAGCCCTGGGTTTAGGAAAAGACAGTTGAGTAATTTCTGAGTCGCGTGGAAGTTGGGAATTTTAACGGGCCAGTGTTTCGAATCCCAGTGAATGGCCATTTTAAACGTTGACCCTGTCTTTTTACTAACATCTGATGGTAATGGCTTAGAGGTAGCCAGGATCCAGAAGGAATTCACTGAGTGCTAAACAGTGGGATGTAAATATAGAACCTGAAGACAACCTAATACAGTGATTAAGGACATAAATGTTGGAGTCAAATTGCCTAGGTTCAAATCCCAGCACCATCATTTTGTGTGCTTTGTAAGGTAGTGTCGCTGTGCCTCGGTTTCCTCATCAATAAAGCGGGGATAATATTATCAACCTCCTAGGGTTTGGAGAATTAAATGAGCATTCATGACAGGCAGTGAAAAGCAGCAGTAGGTATCTAAGAAGCACTCGATAGTTATGCTAGAGATGCAACTATATTCACCATTCCCTAATTGATCTAAAGGAATGCATCATATAATCCTTTCACCCCTTCACTTACCTCCCCCAAAAAGGCCACAGATTTTTTTAAAAGGTGCTGTGATGTGTAGGACACCTCACCATGTAAGCCATAAATAGCAGAAGACTTGGAGCTTCCACATATAACTGATAATATATTCTGATCCTTCTAAATTTTTCAAAAAGTATGTAAATTAATCTCAAGGAAGTTACAAAATGAGAGAACTCATGATTTTGTGATACAGGTGTTATTCACCTCAGCAAGCCACAGGTCCCAGTCTGTACGTTTACTTCTCCCTTTACTCATCCATTGGCATCAGTTACACTGAAAAAAAGCAGAGTGATTTGTCCTGAAGCATAATGCACACTCTGCATATTCTTTACACTTTGGGTTGGGTTGTTTTTATGATTCCCTAAAATAAGCTGCTCCAAAAGCCTTTTATCATTACAACCTAAGCTTAGAGCTGTGTTTTTGCTGGCTCCATAAAGGAAAACAACATCTTATCTAGCAAAAGTTCTGACTTGCTTATTATGTGAACTGGTATATTATAAGGGATTGTTTTAGCCAGATTTTCAGAGAACTTCAGAACATGTACTCAGAAGAACTTGTATGTCATAAATGTGCATTTGTTGACCTACATCTCAGACTTTCACGTGTTGTTAGAATCGAATGATTTTCCCAAATACAAGTTTGCATTTTACTTACTCCCATTATGTACCAAAATGGAAACATACCTCTCACTCTCAATTTAGTGTAAGGGATCTGGAATATAGCCCCTATAGTTTTCATTGTACCTTCAGTTAAAGCCCAGCAACCATATCCATGTCTTTAGGAACTTGAAATCTACTGGCCTATTAGGAGTTTGTTGTTTCTGACACATGACATTGTATGTTTCATGCGAAACTTTTTTTAAATCTTTTTTTAAAAATTTGTTTATTTTATTTTTGGCTGCGTTGGGTCTTCGTTGCTGCGCGCAGGCTTTCTCTAGTTGCGGCGAGCAGGGGCTACTCTTCGTTGCGGTGCACGGGCTTCTCGTTGCGGTGCTTCTCTTGTTGCGGAGCACGTGCTCTAGGTGCACGAGCTTCAGTATTGTGGCACGTGGGCTCTAGAGCGCAGGCTCAGTAGTTGTGGCGCACGGGCTTTGTTGCTCCACGGCATGTGGGATCTTCCTGGACCAGGGCTCGAACCCGTGTCCCCTGCACTGGCAGGCAGATTCTCAACGATTGTGCCACCAGGTAAGCCCCCATATGAAACTTTTCAGGCAGGGAAAAGTACTGCCCCAGAGAACCAGAAGGCAAGGACTCTTTACTCCACCATAGAGAATAATTTGGGCAATAGAATTCAATGAAAATAGTAATTAATACTAACCTAAGGCAGGCTTTCTCTGTTTTTAACTTTCTTCAGTACCCAAGGCTGCTATTCACCACTTTGTTATTCATCAGGGTGTGGTAAAATGCTCTTCCGTTCATTCTTGTCTGTGATTATTGTTGGTGGGGTAATGACGTAAACCTAAAAACCTTTATGAGGGTTTTTTCTTTTTTAATAGCAAGAAGAGAATAGTGAATAGTGTCTCTCTCCCTATCTCTCTCTCTCTGCCCCTCTCTCCATACAACCAAGCATACACACAGGCACACACTTTCAAGCCACAATTTAAAATTTTATGGCAGTAATTTTTGTAAAAATTCTTAGCTTTAGCATTACTTTAAAAATCTTAACAGTAATCTCAGGATGACCTAAACTCCATTCCATTGACTTTTCTGTATTGATAGGTAGTATCCGTAGCTATTTTTAAAGCAATTTAAAATATACATACACACTTTTAAAACTGGAATTAAAATCCACTTGGGTGAAGAAGAGCTATATAAAATCCACATGATTAAGTTGATTATAAAGTCCATCAGGACAAGTTAAACTAAATTTATAACACTCACAAGAAAGTCTACGACATTCTCTCAACTGGCTTTCAATATTTCTAATGACACTGATATGTAGGTTGAAAATCACCTTCAAAAACTCTTCTCTAGGTTTCTCTTGCCATGAATTCAAATCTCATCCTATAGACCTATCCATGGTGAAGAAGATGTAGTTTTAGTGCTCTGTCACCTCATAAATTTCCCTTTGAATAACTGACAAACTCATTCTGTTTTTTTCTCTATTACCTAAATATTTCATATGGAATTCTACAGTGTAATTGGTTCACTTGTAAAGACTGTGGAAGACTTTGTTATCAAAAAGTGACCTTTGAGGGTAAACTGTTTAATATTTTTAGTCAAGCTAAACAAGAAAGGATTTTATTTTCAACTTTAAGGTGAAAGAGCCCTTGACTTAGCTATTAGGCATACCTGTGAGGTTGCCTCACTGAGCAGGATGGCTACTTCGAGCCTGGAGATAAGGGGAGGGTCAATGATACAAACCTGTTCACCACCAGGTAACCAGAAAGTTGATCTGGGAACTAATATTGAGGGTAATATACTGAACAAGAACCTAAAGAACTCCTTTCACCTGAGTTCCTATCCTTTTATTCTATTAGATCTGGCATTTCATCAAGTCCATTAGAGACTAGAGAAGTAAGAGTATCTATGATTCACTGCTATTAGTGGGGTGTGTTCTCTTGGAGGAGAATAGAGTGATTCAGGTCAGATTAATAACGCAGTGAGGAAGGCGGTAGGATGTGGGTGAGTGGGAGGGTCATGGCAGAAGAGTTAGATGGTGGGAAAGTAATGGTAATAAAAGTATTGCTCAAGGCCACATCTATCTCAGATCCTTTATTAACTCAGAAATGTCATTTGGAGAAAAAAGGCAATAGATGTCAGCAAATCCTTAAGCAACAGAACATGTCTTGTAATCATCTTTAACCACCTGAAGTTTGAGAGGTAACAACTCCCAAGATAATTTCACAGTGTTGAAACCTTTTTGAAGTGCCAGCAAGAAGTCAATTCAGTGCTCTAGCCTCACCTCTCATTACTGTTTTGGTCTTGAGAATATAAAAGGTTTCTTTTTGGTGATGCTTTTTTTAAATGGGGGAGTAAGAGTGTCTATTAGTACCAATAAAATAAGGAGTTAAGATACCATTCTACCATATTCTAGGACACTACTGATCTTTTGGCTTCTGCTCTTCCACACCTTGGCAAAGTTTGATGATAAGAACAGTAGTAGAGTGGACCTGTGCATTAGCCTATAACCAGGAATTTTCTGGCCCAGTTCAGGATCTAAGAGCTAGACTGAAACTTAATCCCTTCCCACCACTCCCAAAGGCAACATAAAATGTTTTCATCAGGGACCTTTATGAGCAGTACCAAACCCACTGAATGCTAGAACCCCTGACCAAGAGGTCTGACCCCCCCGGGGAGGATCCCTTGCAGAGGCATGGTCAGAGGTGGGGAAGGCGGCTTGAGCAAAGGTACCTCTTCCTTGATCCTCTCCCTTTCCATCTCCAAGATCATGCGTAGTGCCCATTAACCCCACACTGTGTCTAAATTACACCACTAGTCAGTGATATCAACATTACCCACCTCTCCACCTCTCTGGCTCCCAAGAAATAATGTGTGAAGTTTAATGATGATGCTGGTGGCCCACACTTGGCAGATGATATCACTGTTTTTTTATAGTGAAAATATATCTTTCCCACGGAGAAGAAGCTCTTGGAAAAGAAGCATAGAATGCAGCCTACATTCACCCTCACGTGGTTCTCCAAGACTTCACTCAGCTATTTAGACTTTGTTAACAGGAGATTAAGACAGATAATACTTTTCCTTCAACAATGAACACCTTTAGCTCAAACTCTTCCCAACGCTTCCACCTCCCCAAATTTCCCCTTATGTGTCACTCTGGTTATTACTATAGCAGCTATCAAGTACCGATATCATCTCAGTTATTTTTCACTTTTTGTAAGTGACTAGCTCTGAGTCAAATTATACTTTTCTTATGGCCACTTTCCAACTTTTATCTTTTTTTTTTTATTCAAGAGAAGTCTACTTACTTTTTACCAGTACTCCACAGTACATGGGAATGTTGGCTTACTCTATCTCCATTGTACTCTTTACTCTCTTTCTCACACTTCTTTATAATGTGTGAATCTATGCCCTTTTATGAATGCTGGATATTGAAAACTCAACCTGCTGAAGATCTGCTGTGAGAGGAATTCATACCAAGTGCAGGAATAACACTCACCAGCAAAGACGGTCTTCTTGACTTTTGAAAGCCTGTCATTTGGCAGATAGCATCCCTTGATATCAAAGGACACAGATTAGGGTTTTGGAGGACGGAAAACTAATCACGTCCACATTTGTTAAGCAAATTCCTAAGAAACTATAAACTATAAACCACCCATAGGTTAAAAACAAACATACAAACAAACAAGCATTACTACAGGTTGGCATTATCTGAAATGCTTTCCTAGCTTAACTCTGGGCCATTGAAATAGGGTATTTTGAACCTGCATGTGCAAGTTTAAGATTTTTGTAAAGCTGCCAAATCTTTAATATAAAAACAATTAGCATAAAGCTTGTGCAGGTAAGCTGCCCCAAGAGGAATGAGTTTGAATCTTTGGCAAGATGCTCCTCTTTTTAAAATACAGTTTCCCAGTGCATGTTATTTTCACTCAGAGCTATTTTCCTCAGGTTTTGAAGGTATGTAAAGCTGATTTTGTTTCATTCCAATAATTGTCTACAGGGATAGCAATTTATTTTCAGCCACTAGCTTTTAGGATGACTCAATCAACCAATTTTACCCACCCATACAGCCCTGTCTGCTATGAATACGCTACCAAAAAATACACTATTTTTTGCTGGAGAGGGTGTGGAGAAAAGGGAACCCTCCTGCACTGTTGGTGGGAATGTAAATTGATACAGCCACTATGGAGAACAGTATGGAGGTTCCTTAAAAAACTAAAAACTGAACTATCATATGACCCAGCAATCCCACTACTGGGAAAACCATAATTCAAAAAGAGACATGTACCACAATGTTCATTACAGCACTATTTACAATAGCCAGGGCATGGAAACAACCTAATTGTCTATCTACAGATGAATGGATAAAGAAGATGTGGCACATATATGTAATGGAATATTACTCAGCCATAATAAGTAACAAAATTGAGTTATTTGTAGTGAGGTGGATGGATCTAGAGTCTGTTATACAGAGTGAAGTAAGTCAGAAAGAGAAAAACAAATACCGTATGCTAACACATATATATGGAATCTAGAAAAATGGTACTGATCAACCTAGTGGCAGGGCAGGAGTAAAGACGCAGACATTGAGAATGGACTTGAGGACACGGGGTGGAAGGGGAGGCTGGGATGTAGTGAGAGAGTGGCATGGACATATATACACTACCAAATGTAAAATAGATAGCTAGTGGGAAGGGGCTGCATAGCACTGGGAGATCAGCTCCGTGCTTTGTGAAGACCTAGAGGGGTGAGATAGGGAGGGTGGGAGGGAGGCTCAAGAGGGAGGGGATATGGGGATATATGCATACATATGGCTGATTCACTTTGTTGTACAGCAGAAACTGACACAACATTGTAAAGCACTTATACTCCAATTAAGATGTATAAAAAAATAAATCTATTTTTATAAAAGATTACAGATTACTAGGCTTGTTTACTCCATACTACAAATTATTCTGTAGATTTAACCTGGGTTTTGATGTCCAAATAATAGATCAAACACCACAAAACCTGGGCCCACTTAATTAGGGCTAAATTCTGAGAAAATCATGATTATTTTCCTTAACGAGAAATGCATACTTCATGTTCTAAAGACCTTTTGATATAATTGACTAAAAAGGATTATGGAAGTTCATGATTCTATGATTAACATTTTATGATATAAGTATGCATTTAGTAGATATACGTGTACTTTCTTAGGGCTGATAGAGTATTGTAACAATCATGTTAAACTTGATTGTATCTTGTAAGTGAGATAAACCACATTTTACAGTAGGTGAAGTTTTAAATGAGTAAGGCTGTAAAGCCACAGACCTCACCTACTTGACTTTTCTTTGGCCTTCCAAACCCTTTCTTTGCTGATTTTTGTTGCTGTATGCAGTGAACTGGAATTGGCCGTGGTCACAAATTGTGAAGGTGAGGCTGCTTAAATCTGTACTAAACACGACATAATCATGGGTTGTCAGTTTAAATTGGGGAAAATTGGGAAGCCACTTGGGAGTTTTGTTTAAATACAAGTTTTGGTGAATACATTGATGTTTACAACTTTTTTTCTCTTACCGTAAGTCCTCAACAAATATGTTTTGAATGGATAAATCTAAGGATGGATGGAGTATTTAATCAGTAGCTCAAAAAGTGAGAATTCCAAACATGATAAGAAGAGAGAGTGACAGTGTAGCAATCCAATAGAGGCAGGGACAGGGGAATATTAAGGTAGAATAGTGACAACAATGTGAATGTATTGATACTTAATGTTACAGAACTGTATACTTAAAACTGGTTAAAAGAGTAAATTTTGTATTATGTATACTTTACCACAATCCCAAAAACAATCTCCAGGGAAGAATATTCTCCAGCATAACTGATATCCATATTGAACAGCTTCTCTGAGGGGAAAACTGTTCCTCAGATCTAATCTACACCTTTCAGCTTCCTGTCTTACTATTTCTTATTGTTGCTTCTGTCACTGGACCAGAAAGGCTACTTGGAGACAGACACTAAGATGTGCTCCCTTTCTGGGTGATGCCACCAGCCCTCTTTGGAAATGGTGCCTTTGAGTTGCTGTATTCACAATGGGATGGGTTTTAACAGGCTTGTCTTTTCTGCCCCTTACTCCATCCTCTTGTGAAAGGCAGCATAATTTTCAGTCTGTGTAGCCAGGGAATAGAGTAAAGGTTAAGTCAGGTTCGTGGAAATCCACCCATAACGTCAGTTTCGGGGAAAGGAGTCAGGTAGTGCAACAAGAAATGAATATATGTTGGGGTGCTTCAAAGAACACTAATTCTATTAAATCTGCTAATTGTGCTTTATACCAGTAGTACAACCTCTGGAAAAAGTAGAGAAATGTGAACCTTTCAGGGACAACATAAGAAGTTAAATAAGTTTTATTTACTTGAAAAACTGAGATTACCCTTGTTTTTCCCCATTTATTCATGTTATTTGCCTAAATATGTCTTGTACCTCACTCCTCCTCTTCAACGTCACTGCCACTGCCCAAGCTCAGTCTGGCCTGGATGCCTTCAAGAGTCTCCTGACGCCTAGCCTTGCGCCTTGCTTTCTCTGTGCATCTCATTTCCCAGGCCCATCTGTTCTCTACATTACTGCCAGGATGATCATTCCAAAGATCTTAAGATCTTCCAATGATACCCAGACCTCTTCATGATAAAATCCAAACTCCTCACCAAATCACTTAAACATACTTCTCCAGCTTGACCTGGTGCCATTTCTCAGCACACACCCTGCACACAAGCCTTCTCGAATCATGTGCTCACAGTTCCCGTAACAGGCCAGGCTCCTCTCCTCCTTATCATCTAGCTTCGTTCTTCTGCCTAGAAAACAGAGGCACATGTGTATGCATGCACACATGCATACCTGCGAACACATACACACCTCCATCTGTCTGATTTCTACTCCCACCTGAAGACTAGGATCAAGGGTCATAATCCCCACTCCATCTCACTTCCTTCCCATTGGCCCATGTTCTCTTTTTTTCCCCCTCCCTCAAGTCTTCTACCTAGAGTTAAATGCTTTTCCTCTTTTACAGCACCGTGTAGGTATCATAATACACATTTCACCATGAGCTATTTGAGAGTAGGGACCATGTCTTTGATCTCTGTATCCCCAGCACCTGCACAAAAGACTTAGCAGATTTTGGTGGGTTCAATTGCGAGATAAAGCACTAAGGGTACAGGGAAAGTGCTTAGGGAGTTCCCAGAAGGTTGAGTCAAGGAAGGCTTCATGGGGAAAAAATGGTATATGAACTATATATGTTATTGTCTTCACAACAATCCTGATAGAATCTTCCTTCTTACTTTTCAATCAACACCTCTTTTTTACAACTAATTCTGTAAAATATATTCTACAAGTATATAAAACCTGATTACAGGACACAGATACTCCTTGGGTAATAGAGTGATAGATTTATGACTGAGAAGTTTTCAAACACCAGATTTAAGGGCTTATTGACAGGCTTACAGAATACAATGGGTTGTTATTTTCCACTCTTGTTGCTATATATTTGGTCATGCAGGATGCATAGGTAGCAGTTAAGAGAATGGATAGTGGAGTCAGACATACCTGGGTTTAAATCTCAACCCTGCCTTTATAAGCCATGCTAATGATAACCTCATTAAAAGTGTTTCCTCATACTATATCACATGGGTAATAATATCTACTCCATTAAATCTAATGAAGCAGATAAAGTGCTTAATATGGATATTAACATATTAACATTGAACATATGGTCGTGGAGGTGGTGATTACCTTAAAGCCGAGGATAGAGGCAGGTGGCAGGGGCAGTACAAGACAGCTGCTTGATGAGGGAACTTTTCTCATCCCTTTCATTTAGCCAGAACTTCTCAGATTGTACTCCAAGAGAACGTTATTGTTCTGTGAGCTGGTCTGAGGTGTTTCACAGGTAAAATCAAAATCAGGGTGATCTTTTCTAAATATGCAGGAAACATTAAAATAGAAATAGAATGCTTCCAGTTATATATTTTTTTCTGTATACTCTTCTTAAAACTGTAGTGTCTGCCAATGGATGACAGATAACAGGATGAATAGGTAGAAAATGAATATTAAGAGGAAACATCAGTAAATGATTTATTTCAAATGTTTATTCAACATTTAACAAATACTTGTTTTATAAAAGGTTTTCTTTCTTTCTTTCTTTCTTTTTGGTAAAGACGTGTAAACATGTAGTTTGGTCATTTTCTTTCTAATAGTATTGCTCCTAGTGCCAAAATTAAATGTGGCTTTATCTCATGCTATTCTGCAAAGAGCATAAAATCCCCAAATCACCATGTCATCCAATGCTCCACCACTTGCAGAAGCACACAGTCTGTTATTGCCAGCATCCCACTGTCTGAAGCTTTAAAGTCCTGGTGTTTAGGGCACACCTAAGACTTCACTGAAGGATCCATGGAGAGCCCAACCATTCATCTCTTAATTCCCTCTTATATTAGAGGAACACTGCCTTACAAATACAGAATTTATAAGAAAAAAGTCTTATCTGCTACACATTTCTGTTATTTATGGTATAATATATACCATGAATGAATAAGTACATCTGTACCTCCTGGAGTTACTGTATAGGAGGATATCCCAAAGAGTGGGAGTAGGAAATGGGAAATGTAGAAGAAGCATGTCTTGTTTTAACCTGTGCTCTTCACCAGTCATTCTCAAGAAGAGAGAATGGTAAAGCTCACAGCTAATGACTGAACAAGGTAGGTGCTCTAACTATGGAAAATACAAATGTTTAAATCTTGACTCATCTTCCTCTCAGAACTCCTCTGAGGCTCAGAGTAACTTGTCTATTTCTTGTTCTTGACAAGTAGGTGAGTCTAGTACATTTCTAGGTATTGACTGGCATGACTGATTTCTGAGGACTGCAGGAAGCCAATCTGCTAAGTAGCCTTGGGCAGCCCTCATCTCATGGTGGGGCTGCAGTGTTACTTCTCCCATGTCTAACCTACTAAGTCTTCCATGTTTATTCAGAGGATGGAAGAAAAGGATTTGGAAATCTCATTATCCAGACACAAATAAAATGGCTCAAAGAACACAGCATGAATTTGGGGACCCAAGTCTAGGTTTCTCCGGGCGCTTTCATACTGCTGAAGTCCTGGTCGGACACTTCACTTCGAGTCAAGTTTCATTTTGCAAGTAATGCTTCACATTCAAGGACGTGTCATAATTTTAATTATATTTATTTTTACTAATTGCTTATCTCAAATGTTGGCTTCATTGCTGTGAAGTAGAATCTGAAATGCTAAAAAAAAATAATTAGGAGTATCAGTCTCTCTTCCTAAGGGTTCTGTAACTCAGACCTCAGTTGGATTTACAAGAAAAGCTTGATGGTTAGCTTTAGTTTTAAGGTAACAAGCATTTCTATTAACTATGTTAAATATATATATATATATATATATACACACACACACACACACACACACACACACACACACATATATATATAATTTTTTTAAAATCCTTGTAGTATGAATAGACTATTTTTAGAGCACTTTAAGGTTTACAGAAATATTGAGCAAAAATTAACAAAGAGTTACCACAATACCTGCTCACTTCCTCTTCCCACCAACCACATAGTTTCCTCTGTTATGAACATCTGACATCATTAGTGTCGTACATTTGTTACAATTGGTGAGACAGTATTGATATATTATTATTAACTAAAGTCCATGGTTTACATTAGGGTTCGTTCTTTGGGATGTACATTCTATGGGTTTTGACAAATGTATAATGACGTATATTCACCACTACAGTTGAATGGATTTTTAAATTTCTTTTTAGTTTAAGTTGGTATTCGGTTTCTTAGCTTCATACAGTTTCCATAATGATTATTCTTTCCCATTGCTGATTGATTTTGTCTTCTTTATAATTACAGCTATTTTCCAGATAGGATGTAATTTTCTTTTTATGCCATTAGCCAATGGTTTGAATTAAGTAATAATCAAGTTAAGGATTCAGGGTCAAGTACTTGGGCAAGAGAAGTTGCTTCTTCTACCTTCCACTTGTCTTTGGCAGTTAGAAGGTGTATCAACATTCTGGTGAAAGATTCTATTATAATGTTTCAAGGAAGACTTGCCATGGGCCATTCTACCCTCAGCCCCTACAGTGAGGATCACTGAGTCACGCTCTGAATCAACACAAGACTCAGGACAGGATGTGCAAATTCTTACTCCTGGCACAGTCATCTTAAAAGGCTTAGTACACCCTACCATGTGAATATCAACCATACTCACCTGGAGAGGGTCTGGACAGCAGATTTCTCCTCCACTCCTTCCCAGGACAGCACCTCAGAAATGACTAACGTTATGACAGGAAGGGAAGATGACTGTTCTCACCTGCCTTAGTTTACTAAGAAGAAGCAGGCAGTGGTGGTTTCTGGTAAGTATGCAGGGCTAACGGGGAAAATCTAAAGACTGCATTTTGGTCTTAGAGTGAACTTTGCTGGATATGTAATTATGAGCACTGGATTAGAGAAAAATCCACTTTTTAGTCATTGAAAAGAACAACATACTGGGAGTGTCGATTATACATTGGAAGAAGAGAAAGCAGATACACTCAGAGGTGTTCAGAAACAACCAAAAAATTTGTCACATAAACACAATCCACAAATAGAACTAACAAAATCCAAAGTCAAGGATCACATCAAAGGCAGCTCAGAGTTGTCATGAGACAGGATGTGTTTACCAACATTTTAAGCCAGATAATACCAAAATTACCACTGGTACAGTCTCATTTTAATACTGATTTTTCTAAATCAGAACTTGAGGAAGGATTGGATTGACATGTAATGACCTTAGGTTTAATGAACTTTTTCTTCATGGAAAATATTAAAATGATAAAATTATGAGGAATTATTTAAGAAAATCATTTTTTAACTTTTTATTTTATACTGGAGTGTAGTTGATTAACAAGGTTGTGTTAGTTTTAGGTGTACAGCAAAATGATTCAGTTATACATATATCTATTCTTTTTCAAATTCTTTTCCCATTTAGGTTGTTACATAATATTGAACAGAGTTCCCTGTGCTATATACAGTAGGTCCTTATTGGTTATCCACTTCAAATAGAGCAGTGTGTACATGTCAACCCCAAACTCCCTAACTATCCCTAATAAAACCATTTTAAAACACTTTAATATCTACTTGTATACCTACAAGCATGATGACAATTACCTATTCACTAAAATAGTGTCTTCAACCACTACAACAAAGCAGTGTGTTACATGAGTTTGAGGTACCGCAAAGCAAGAATTACATTCATTAATTCTGGTTGTCTCCTATATTATACTCCTTTGCATGAAGCTTATGGGAATTCTCAAAGTATCCCAAATTATATTTTTTCCATCACTCATCTTTGTTGTTTCCATCCACCAGATCATAAATCTTGTTTAGAAACAGCAAATATATAGACATCTCTTTCTTTTCTGAAAACGTGCTTACCTAATGATACATCATGAACTGCTGGTTCAGGTGTGGCTGAGAGTCTCTGAGATACCAACAGGCTTCCCCATTCTCAGGCCAAATATGTCGTCTGGTGAATCCTGTTAGCTGCTTTCTGAAATGCAAGGTCCTCAGACGTGTTTGGGTAAATCAAGCTGCACAAATGTAAACACTGGTAATGGAATGCAGGGTTCATCCATAGAGTTAGTGCTTTGTGGAATATCACACTCATCTAAACATAAGCTGTGTGATAATTTCATTTACTGTGTGGTAGATGTCATTTGCTTTAGTAAGAATGAATGCCTTGTTCTTCTCATAGGAAAATGATTCTTGCCTCTGAACTCCAAAGTTTTAGGACAACCTTTTGAGTTGCATGGGGCTGTACTGAGCTCTAATCTATACTGTTTCCTAATTGCTTGGTGAGCACCACGCCTGAAGGCAACAAGCTGAACTGTGTTTTTATATTCATTTATATTAGAAACCTACAGAAAACTCTTAATACAGTCTGTACCATGTGAATAAGCATCGAGGAGTGCTTGTACTGTTTTGTTTAAAAGACCGCCAAAAAGAATATGCTTCAAGTCCATGGGCCAGGGTTTCAGCTGAAAGGGACTTCCTGCTGTTGGTTTTCACATCCTGCCTCATGTGTTGACTAAAGGGAGTTAGTTCACAAACTCTTGCCCATTTATGTTTCAGTGAAATCCTCCATTCCAATGGAAAAACCTCTGCCAAGGATCCCAGGAATCTGGGGTGTACAGATTGATACACAGCATGTGAAGGCAGCTACCTTAGGAATAACAGTGCTTTCACTTGTTTAAAAAAAAAAATCACAGGAGTCCTTTAAGCCTCTTTTTGGAACAACTGTTGAAAACAAATAATTTCTTTGGAAAATGCTCTTTTCATAGATCTAAGCACCCTTCAAAACTACCAGATGTCAGCATGATTTTACTAAGGCCTTCACAATGGCAGAATATTTCTTACACATTTCCATGTAGGCTAGAATGTACCTCCCACGAATAAAATCAAGGAGTGCCTGCATCTTGCCTTTACCTGAAAATGTCTTGGGGTTACAGTTATGACATGTCATCACTCAGAGAGATTAGAGCATTAGACTTAAAATAAGCTGGCAACAGAACCCAAAAAGAAAACATACAAAAAGTTGCAAGACTGTAAGAACTCCAGGACCAGAAGAACAGGCAAGATCTTGTCCCTCTATATACCTAAGGCAAAATAGGGAATCATTCCCCATGGGAAAAACAAATGAACCTCAACCCCAGACCTTTATTTCAGAGCTTCATCTTGAGAACTGTGAGGTTAGGAACAGGTTTCTAATCACACTTTTTATTTTTGCCGACTGGTACACAGAATCCTGCTCCATAGTGGAAAATGGCCCAGCCACTCCTATTATCTACATGTGCAGGAATGGCCGAAAAGGTGGAAACATGCCCCTTAGTCCCTTCTCTCATCACACTCACAAAACACTGAGAATCTAATCCAAACTGGAAGCAGTTAATACAACACTGGAAGGGAAGAGGAATAGTGGGAAATGTGTTCTAGTTCTTCCATAGAGGGCCCAGGATGCATTCTATCCCTCCCGATTTGAGGAAAACCAATCTAAAATACCCTTGTCACCATCCTATCCACCATCCTCCTCTCCTCTTTTCTTTGTTACCTCCATGATTCCCTTCTTTATTTTACTACTTTTTCCTCATACTTCTTTTCTGTTGTCTTTTTCCTCATTTCTCTCCTCATTCCACTTTGAATATTTTCTGAATACTTACAGGGGACTTGATACAGCCCCTGCCCTGCAGACCACCACAGCCATGACTGAGGAGAGATAAGGGGAGGTAACAGGTCTGGTTTTTAACATGGTGAGTTTAAGTGCAAGCAGGACATCTATGGAGGTACACAGTAGTAGGTGTAAATACTAATCAGGAGCGAGCGAGAGAGAGAGAGAGAGAGAGAGAGAGAGAGTTTTATTGAATGCCTGTTATACTACAGGCACTGTGTTTGGTGTTGGGAATACAGTGAAACGATAAAACCCATCCCATTTCTCCAAGGACTTTAAGAAAACCAATATATTTGAAGTGTTTTGAGAAAATTCAAGTGTTAGAGGTGCAGAGAGAAAAGTATGGGCAGGTGCTGAGGACATACACAGGACAAGTGGTCAGAGGTACGCCAGGTGGGGAAACAGGGTTAAGTCAGACTCTCAGCTTCGTTAAGCAGACCAGCTAGGATGGTGTCCATAGGCATTAAATTTGAGGTTGGCCCTTGAAGCTCTATTGATACCAAATTGTTCCAGCCAGTCTCACCCATGGGGTGTCAGCTTTTCTGATTTGTGTTCTTCTTCCTTTAACTGGGTACTGATGTCCGAGTAGTAGAACAGTCTTCACCTTTATATGGGGAGGGGAAAGCCATGGCTACCTGTAAGGTCTCCTCCCCAAGTTGTTAAAAGAAGCCTGTGTTTTTTAGCTTTATTGTCAGGCTCATCACTATACTGATTTTTCAAAATAGTCAGTGATCTCTTTACATTTCTTCCCATGAAATTCCTGGGCCCTAGAACAAGCCTGAGGGTATTCTGAGATGATAAAGCTGGCAGTCTGAGGGGCTGTAAAAACTGGGAGCACAAGTAGATCATTACTGTGGAGTTTTTCTCTGGTGTGAGATGAGATGAAATTAACTTTCTATTTCAGACTTTCCAGCTTTTGTAATGAAATCCCCTTCAACTATTAACTTATCAGATCTTGGAACTAATGGAAGTGTCTTTCCACCCTACCCTTCCCCCAGCCCCACTTGTCTGAGCATCAGAGAAAACTCCCTTGTCTTTCATCAGTCTCCCACTTGTGTCTCTCTCTCCTTACCTAAAAAATCCTCATAGGCTGATTAAGTATGTTAAGGTTCATGTAAACAACTTAACTCACTCAGTCCTTTCTCAGATGCCCGAGTTAACCAAGACAAGCCAAAAATGGAAAACCAAAGATCACATACCTGCTGCATTTTTATCCCTTTAAAGGAAAAGTCCCCTTTTGTGCTTTTCCTGTGCCAAGAACATTATTCTCTACCCATGAGTTATCCCTAAGAAAACAGGCAGCCTTGAATATTGGCAGGGCTTCTATATATAGTAAATCAATATGGCCAGCCATCAAGTGGGATATTTCTTCTCAGTCTGGGTTTGTTTTCCCAGGTTTTCGATTTAGATTGTTGACTTCCTTCCAAAACTACCTATTAAAATGTTATTTAAGTTATGGTAATACATTATTAATTGATCACTTCTTGAAACTTATTTATAATACTCTTGCAAGTTACATAGGATTATTATGAAATACTTTTATTGAAGTTAAAGTTGCTTCCTGTTAGTTCTGGGGAAAAGGAAAGACTGCTTATTGGATCTTTATCTTTTTCTTTGCCATTTAAAAGTTTAATTAAGTCCTCTAGCTACTCTGAAGAGGTGGAGTATTTGAGATAATCAGACATGATTAAATTTTAGTACCCCATTTCAGGTACTCTTCCTGCTGTGGCTGTTTTATTTATATAGATGAAATGAATACAATCTGATAAATGTAAAGTAGGTGGCAAAAAATGTATCTTATAAAACATATTTGATTTTATGCCACACTAACTATCCTGCCCTTTCAAGTATCCTGTTAGTATATAGGATAGCTGAGCCCACTTCTTCCAAGAGAAAATAGTGGGTGGTAAAAATCATCAAGAGCAGGGCTATTCTGTTTCAGTTCATAATTGAGAATTGTTAAAACTTGCACAGGATTTTAATAGCATAGATTTGGGCCACATATTTTGGGTAATTCTTCAGGTTCCTCAGTATTTAGGATAGTTAAGAGCATCTTAAACAACTTTCCCAAATGCCATAGCAAAAAGAAGCAAACAAAAGATCTGTATCCTAGTCCTGATTCTACCGTTAACTACCTTCAGTAACTTATTTAGTTTATTTGGTTCTCAATTTTCTCACTTGCATCATCATTATTTGATCTCTAAGACCTCTTTGAGCTCCAAGATTTTATGATATTGATATTAGAACTATGCCCACGTTGAACTAAAATTAGCCTCAAAGAGTCTAGCGTCTTCTGAGAATGTTTAATTTCTTCATGGTACTTGTAAAAATTAGGTGTCTGTGTGGTCTTCACAGTGAGTGAGCTACATTTGAGTCTGCGTGAATCACCCTCAACCTTTGTAAATGTAAATATCTCTTCTTACGGTCAAAGTATTTCGTAGAGTTACACATCATGATACTTGTACTTTTGGAATCAATTGATTGAAAAATTAGGCAATTCTGGAGGGCTACTTTGACTCCAATAACATTAAAAATGAACTTGTGCTTTATTATTCACAACAGCATCTACACATATTTAGAGAATACTATTACTTATTATGCATCTATATTTGGAGAAAACTATACCTTATTATTAGGTATATGTGAGGATGCTTTCAACTCCAATAACCATATTGGCTTAAATGATAAGGAAGTCTATGCTCATACAAGCAAGGGATCCAGAGGTAGGGTGGCTCCAGGACGGTTTATTCAGGTGCTCAAGTGTTGGCATTGAGGAGCAAGGATGTTTTCAATTCTCATCACCTCACTGTGGAGATTTGACTCTTGTGGCTGCAGTACCCAGATAACAATGTCCTGAAAAAGAAAAGGGTTGTCTCTCTTCTGTCTCCTTAGAAGCAATAAGTCCCTGGACAGGCTTTCTTCATGTACCAATGGCCAGGAATGGGTCATAGTTTCTTCAATAAATCCATCACAAACAAGGGCAATGGATTAAGATGAAGTTTGGGGAAGAAATAGGGAGGTAACCACCATGACCACTATAACAGGTAATACATTCTCAGTCAACAGTGTGCTGTGCACAGAGCTGTGGTAATAACCCTACGTGTGCTGCCCACTTCTGGAAATGCTTGGTCTATTCCTCTCTATAAGACCAAAGTCCATGAACACTCACCACGCTATTAATTATTTGTATACCTCTACGGGGAAAAAATGAAATTAATAGTTCTGAAGTAAATCACCCTAACTTGAGTGTGCATCTTTCCAAGAGGACAAATCTCAAATATTTCAACAAATATAATACTATGTACTGCTTTCTTACTAGTTAATGTAAAAGAAAAACAAAATAGCAAAAATCTGCCCACTGAACCAGTCTCAAATGAGATCACAGAGGTTATGGTTAGATATCATCACTGCCAATCATTTCTGCCACAAGAGTGGTAATAAAAGGTCAGAACATTTTTTTTTGAAGCAGTCACCTGATAGCAGGCAAAACCCAATGCATCTACTCCCAGTCAAAAAGTGGGTATTCCAGAACATCTAGGCAAAAAAAGAAGAAATCTCATTAGCCGGGAGCTGAAACACATATGAAGAAAAATTTGAATGATTTTAAGTATTGTATTTGGAAGATAATAAAGGAACAATGGACCACCCTTTGATTGCCTAAGTCTCTTGGTATCCTAAAATTCCCACTCTATTTTTTTTTAACTTTAGGGTTTCCACATGTGCCTGGAATATAAAAGCTGAAATAAGCATTGCTCCCATACTAGCAACAATAAAAATCCAGATGAAATATAAAATCATAAATTTGCTTCAACCTCTCAGAATGCTGAGTTAGCAGGGCAATCAAGCAGCCTGAAATTAAGGAAAAGCAGGGCTTTCTCCCAGGATATGGGATACAAGTACTGGTCACCTGTAGCAGCACACAAGGGAAAGACCGAATCACCTTATAAGGAAGTAAGAAAAATTCAAGTAAAATTTTAATCAGTTTCAAAAGTCTTTTTTCAAGACTTTTTCCCAGGACATGAGACAAACCTCAAAAAAATTTAAGGGAATTGCAATCATACCAAGTATGTTCTCTGACTATGACATAATTAAGCTAGAAATTAATAACAGAAAATATTTGGAAAATCCCCCCAATATTTTAAAATTAAATTACTCATGTGTCAAAAAGGAAGTCACAAGGGAAATTAAAAGCTATCTTAAATGAAATGAAAATACAATATATCAAGATTTGTAGTATGTAGCACATACTTAGAAAGAATATTTACTAGTAAAGTTTATAATAGATGAGAAGAAATATCTCAAATCAATTATCTAAGCTTCCATCTTAAGAGACAATAAACAAGGAATTCCCTGGAGGTCCAGTGGTTAGGACTCAGCGCTTTCACTGCCGAGGGCTCAGGTTCAATCCCTGGTTGAGGAACTAAGATCCCATAGACCTCTCGGCACAGCCAGAGAAAACAAAAACAAGAAAACTAGAATCAAGCAGAAGGGAGGAAATAATAAAAGAGCAGAAATGAATGAAACTGAGAATATAATAACAATAGAGATGTCTGGTTTCTAGTTCTGCATGTGAGGAGTCATCATCCTTGGATTCCTAAGAGAGGGGAGGACACAGGGCAAACCACTGCCCGCAAGATTGGAGAGGCAGACAGGTGAACACAGGGAGTCCAGGCTTACTGGAGCGGAGACTCATGAGAAGAAACTACCCCAGGAACCAGTGCTGGTGTAGGAAAACCTGAACTGTAACCAACCAACTGCTAGAGACTCAGTGTGGACAGCTCTGAGAGTTGAAAACTCCAGGGGGACCCAGTCAAAGGGGTCCCCACAATACTGTGAGATTAACCTCCGGGAGCTTGACCACATTCCCACAGTAAATATTGGAGAAAAATCCCTTCTTGCTTCTGGCAGGAGGAGGACAAAAGGAACCATGTTGAAATACACCAGAGCACTCTGTTCTTAACAAGGTCCAACCTCAGGGAAAACTAGTTAACTAGAGTCTAACCTCCTGGAGTATTTTTATGAGCCTAACTGACCTGGGGAAGGGAAATACCCAACTCCAACCAACTCCAGCTATTCTGTCCCACCTAAATGGGGAGAAAAAAATCCACATTTGTAAAGTTCACAGTCCAAAGGCATAGGCTTTAAGACTGACACCCAGTCATAGGACTAAAGAATGCTCCCCCTCCCCCATACCTCCCTACCACATTCCTAGAGGCCTATTTACAGCAGTTCCTTTTACCTGGTACATCATGTCCAGCTAGCAATAAAAAATTAGAAGGCATACCAAAAGACAAAAAACACAATCTGAAGAATCAGACAAGCATTAAAACCAGATATGGCAGGGATTTTGGAATTATCAGACTGGGAATTTAAAACTACTATGATTAATATGCTGCTGCCTGTAATGGATAAAGTAGACAGGATGCAAGAACAGATGGGCAATGTGGGCAGAGAGATGGAAATATTAAGAAAGAACCAAAAAGAAATCCTAGATTTTTTTTTTAAGTCATAAAAGAAATAAAGGATGCCTTTGACAAGCTTATTAGTAGACTAGACACAGCTGAGAAAAGAATCTCTGGGCTAGAGGATATAACAATAGACTTCTCAGAAATAGAAAAGCAAAGAGAACAAAGACTGAAAAATATAGGTCTGTGAGACTATTATAAAAGGTATAACATATATCTGATGGGGATACCAGAAGGATAACAAAGAGAGAAAGAAGCAGAAGAAATACTTAAAGCAATAATGGCTGAGAATGTCCCCAAATTCATATCAGACACCAAACCCCAGATCCAGGAGGCTCAGAGAACACCAAGCAGGATAAATGCCAAAAAAAACTCCACATAGGCATACCATTTTCAAACTACAGAAAATAAAAGATAAAGAAAAAATGCTGAAAGAAGTCAAAAGAAAAGAATACCTTACCTATAGAGGAACAAAGATAAGAATTGTATCTGACTTCTCAGAAACCATGCAATGAGTGGAGTGAAATATTTAACGTGTTGAGAGAAAAAACCCACCAACCTATAGTTCTGTATCCTCTGAAATTATCCTTCAAAAGTGCAAGAGAAATAAAGAATTTCTTAGACAAACAAAAATTGAGGGACTGAATTGCCAATAGACCTGCCTTCCAAGAAATGTTAGAAGTTCCTTAGAGAGAAGAAAAATGATAAAGGTGAAAAAATGGGTCTACATAAAGTAAGGAATAGCATGAAAAAAGGAATAAGGGAAGGTAAAATAAAAACTTCTGGAACTTTCTGACACCTCAATCCAGATGAAAACCTTGCTTCTTTGAACCTTACCCGAAACCACCCAGCCCACACCCAAACCCTATAGAAAGCCTCACCTGACCGCCCTTCTATTGAGATGACTCGTGGTCCCCCCGTGGTGTGTGAACAGCCTTTTACAACTTTTTAAACTACAGGCTGAATAATGGCCCCCAAGACATCCAAGTACTGCTTCCTGGACCCTGTGAAGATGTTATCTTATCTGGCAAAAAGGATTCTATAGTTGTGAGGGAGTTACGGATTTTAAAATGGGAAGAGTAGCCTAGATTATCCAGGTGGGTCCAATGATGTAATCACAAGCGTCCTTATAAGAGGGAGGCAGGGGGAGCTACTACTCACTACTGCAGAGATGGAAGGCGGGCGGAGTGGTGACTGAGGCAAAATGTTATACTTTTGGCTATAAAGATGGAAGAATATCCAGGAACCAAGGGCTGCAAATAATATAGCTCTAGTAACTGGAAAAAGCAAGGAAATGAATTCTTCCCTAAAGCCTCCAGAGGGAGAGCAGCCCAGCCGACATGATTTCTGGCCAGTAAAACCGACTTCGGATTTCTGACATCCAGAACTGTAAGTGCATAAATGTGTATTGTTTTAAGTCACCAAGTTTGTGGTACTTTGTTACAGTAGCTGTAGGAAACTAATGCACTCATCTCTTATAAGCCTATAAAGCTCTCAGTTTCCCTCTATAGAATGATGTAGCTGTCTACTCAGATTTTTTTTTTTTTTTTTTTTTGCGGTACGCGGGCCTCTCACTGCTGCGGCCTTTCCCGTTGCGGAGCACAGGCTCCGGACGCGCACGCCCAGCGGCCACGGCCCACGGGCCCAGCCGCTCCGCGCGGCATGTGGGATCCTCCCGGACCGGGGCACGAACCCGTGTTCCCTTCATCGGCAGGCGGACTCCCAACCACTGCGCCACCAGGGAAGCCCTGTCTACTCAGATTTTCATTTATTGTGTCTTCATTTTCATTTAGTTCCAAAAAAATTTTTTTTATTTACTTTATTTTTTTACTTGATGTGTTATTTAAAATTGTGTGGTATAATTTCCAAACACTTAGGAATTTTCTAGATACCTTTTAGATACTGGTTCTTTTTTTTCTGTTTTTAATCTTTTTGTGAGGTGTGGTTTATGTGTAATATGTTTCAGGTGTACAACATAGCAATTCACAATTTTTGAAAGTTATACTCCACTTATCATTATTATAAAATATTGGCTATATTCCCTGTGTTGTACAATATATCCTTGTAGCTTAATTTCACAGAGTAGTTTGTACCTCTTAATCCCCTACCTCTACCTTGCCCCTCCCTGCTTCTTTCTCCCTACGGGTAACCACTAGTTTGTTCTCAATTATATACTGATTAATTTAACACTTCTGTGGTCGGAGAATATATTCTGTAAGTTATGTATTTCAGTATGGCTTGAAATTTATTGAGATTTGTTTTATGGCTTAGCATATGGTTTCTTTCAATGAAACGTTGTTGTGTACTCAAACTGAATGTGTTTTCTGTTGTTAGGCATAGTGTTCTATAAATGCCAATTAAGTCATGCCAATTAAGTCATGTTGGTTAACTTGACAAGTTTTTCAAATATATATATCCTGAGAGACTGTTTCCTGTTCTATCAATTATTGAAAGAGAAGTGTTAAAATAACCATGGTTATAGGTTTATGTCTACTTAGTACCAATTTTTATTTTGAAGCCACTAATTGCATAAATAGTCTTTCATAACTTCTTAAATAGTTGACTAGTTTTTTATTCTGAAATGACCTTTATATCTAGTATGTCTCATGGTCTGGAAGTATACTTTGAGATACTAAAAAATGCAGAAGTTTTCTCAGGAAAAAACCCTTGTTTCTCTTATTCTTAATTGATTTGATATATAACAGTTCAAAATAATACCAAAAATGTATTCAATTATGGATGCTTATCCATTGTGTGCGTGTGTATACACACTTACGTATGCTTATATAAGTTAAATGAAAGACAGCAATGATGCAAGGGATAGGAGAGAGGAGTTAGGATTATTTCGTTATTATAAGGTACTCGTACTTCCCATGAAGTGGTATAGCATTATCTGAAAGTGGACTTTAGTTGTAAATGTATATGGCAAACTCTAGGGCAACCACTAAATAAAGTTAAAAAAGAAATATAACCAATATGCTAAGAAAGGAGAGAAACTGGAATCATAAAATACTCATTTAAAATCACAAAGAGCAGAAAGAGTGGAAGACAAAGATAGAAACAAAGAACAAGGGTAACAAATAGAAAACAGTGACAAATATTATAGGTATTAATCCAAATATATTAATAATGACTTTGAATGTCAATGATCTAAATGCACCAGTTAAAATACAGATTGTCAGAGTGGATCAAAACACAAGACCAACGGTATGTTGTCTATAAGAAACCCACTTTCAATATAAAGATGCATATGGATTAAAAGTATGGATGAAAACTAAACAATTGAGAAAAATATAACATGCTAACACGAATCTAAAGAAAGCCAAAATAGCTATATTCATTTCAGACAGAGTAGACAAAGCAAGAAAAATTATCAGGGGTACAGAAGAGCATTACAAAATGATAGAGGTCAATTCTAGAAAAAGGCATGACAATTCTTAATGTGTATACACCTAACAGAACATCAAACTTCATGAAGCAAGCATTAATAGAATTGCAAAGAGAAACAGGTGAATCAACTATCACAGCTGGGGACGTCAGCATTCCTCTATCAGAAATGGACAGATCCAGCAGGCAGAAAACCAGTAAGGACATAACTGAACCCAGCAACACCATTGATCAGCTGGATATAATTGACGTCTATAGACCACTTCATCCAAAAACAACAAAATACACATTTTTTTCAAGCTCATATGGAACATTCGCCAAGATAGACAACATTCTGGGCCATAAAATACACCTAAACACATTTAAAATAGAAATCATATAATGTCTGCTCTCAATGACAGTGGAATTAAACTAGAAATCAATAACAGAAGGATAACTGGAAAATCCCAAAATACATGGAAATTAAATGACATGCTTCTAAATAACACATGAGTCAAAGAAGAAATCTCAAGACACATTTTAAAATATTTAAACTAGGTGAAAATGAAAACACAAGTTACCAAAATTTGATGTATACAGTGAAAGCAGTGTTTGAGGGAAATTTATAGCATTAAATGAATATATTAGGAAAGAAGAAAGACCTAAAATCAATTGTCTAAGTTTCCACCTTAGGAAACTAGAAAAAGAGCAAATAAAATCCAAAGTAAGCAGAAAGATTTTTTTGGTGATGGCCATTCTGACCAGTGTGAGGTGATACCTCATTGTAGTTTTGACTTGTGTTTCTCTAAAAATTAGTGATGTTGAGCATCTTTTCATGTGTCTCTTGGCCATCTGTATGTCTTCCTTGGAGAAACGTCTATTTAGGTCTTCTGCCCATGTTTTGATTGGGTTTTTTTTTTTGATATTGAGCTGCATGAGCTCTTTGTATATTTTGGAGATTAATCCCTTGTCAGTTGCTTCATTTGCAAATATTTTCTCCCATTCTGAGGGTTGTCTTTTTGTCTTGTTTATGGTTTCCTTTGCTGTGTAAAAGCTTTTAAGTTTAATTAGGTCCAGGGTGTGGAGGAAAGGGAACCCTCTTGCACTGTTGGTGGGAATGTAAATTGATGCAGTCACCATGGAGAACAGTATGGAGGTTCCTTAAAAAACTAAAAATAGAACTACCTTATGACCCAGCAGTCCCACTACTGGGCATATACCCTGAGAAAACCATAATTCGAAAAGACGCATGAACCCCAATGTTCATTGCAGCACTATTTACAATAGCCAGGACATGGAAGTAACCTACATGTCCATCAACAGATGAATGGATAAAGAAAATATGGTACATATATACAATGGAATATTACTCAGCCATTAAAAGGAACAAAATTGGGTCATTTGTAGAGACGTGGATGGACCTAGAGACTGTCATACAGAGTGAAGTAAGTCAGAAAGAGAAAAACAAATATTGTATATTAATGCATATATGTGGAATCTGAAAAAATTGGTATAGACGATCTTATTTACAAAGCAGAAATACAGACACAGGTAGAGAACAAATGAATGGATACCAAGGGGGAAGTGGGGGGGGGATGAATTGGGAGATTGGGATTGACATATATACACTATTGATATTACGTATAAAATAGATAACTGATGAGAAACTACTGTATAGCACAAGGAACTCTGCTCAATGTTCTGTGGTGACATAGATGGGAAGGAGGTCCAAGAAAGAGGAGATATATATATATGTATATGTATAGCTGATTCACTTTGCTGTACAGTAGAAACTAACACAACATTATAAAGCAACTATACTCCAATAAAAGTTTTTTAAAAAATGATGAGTAGTCTCTAAGGGCTGGAAATGGGGGTGGACTACAGTGGAGCACAAGGGATTTGGGGGTGTGATGGAACTGTTCTGTATCTTGAATGTGGTGGTGGTTACATACCTATATGCATTTTTCAAAACTCATAGGACACTAAAAAATGGAATTTTACTGAATTTAAGTTAATCTGATTTACATCTGATTCTGGCAGATGGCAAAAATAAAGAAAAATACCCAGGTCCTCCAAAACACAAGCTGGGAACCACAGGTGTAACAGTAATTCAAAAACTTTCAAATGCATGTTATAATCAGTGGAATATGTCAACAAGTATGTCAGGCAATGAGACCTGATTTTCAGTGTGAGTCTATGTATGAGAGATAATACCCGTGAGGAAAAGAGTGGTAATCACCAACCAGATAATAGGGTTCGGTCTTCATCTTAATGAAGATAGTCCTTGTGTGGACATGTTTTGTGAGAGCCAAGCCCATCTTCTGAATCATGGCCTACAGTACAAGATAATTCTCATCACCTGATACAGACCTTGTAGATCTTTGGGTGAAAAGCCAATAAAACCCAGTAATGAATCCTACTGTCAGGTGGTTTTCTGCTGTTTTGTTAAATTGTTTTTCCTTGCTTCCCAATAAGGATCAAGCCTAATACAAATTTTAAACAACTGGCCTACTTATATTCAAACACTGGAACACATCTTTGTCTATGAGCAGCATTGAGCTTTTCATCTCCTTGATGCTTCTGGCATACCTCCCATGTCATTTCTGAGCAAATAAAGTGCAAATATCTTGGCTTCCTCAGTTCGTAGAGAGGCTTAACACCACCAAGGGGGGCAGGTCAACAATGCCAAATGTAAGACTAGAAATCGCTTCCCTCTCAGACAAGGGGATTTTCGTTTCTTCCATGATTGCGGGAAGCTTTCGGAATACCGACATGTTTTTCTCTGATTATAAAAGGGTAGCATCTGCTAAAGCCAGCACTTTACATATTTGGTCCATTGCTATCTTTTGATAAAACTAATCTATTAATGTTGAATTATCAGAAACAAGCTACAGATAACTTAGTAGGGCATGTGTTAGACATAACGCATGGTGGTTTTTCACTAATTAAATGTATTACCTACTGGTGATAAATTCTAATATCCTATTGTCTTAATATCTAAATTCTTCAAGACAGAAAAGTAAATCATTTTTTTAAACCTCCCATTCGTAATGTGTTAGCTCGTGAACACGGAACAAAATGGGGATGGGGAAGAACCCAAACCAAAAGGAGTCAACTTTTTTTTTTTATCCTCCATTGAAGTGTAAGCTCTACCAGGTGGACTTCAGAGGAAGGTAACTTGGCGGGAAGGTGCTGTGGTCAGTGGCTGGTTTGGAAAACTCTAAGCATCATCCTGGGCACTGTCCTCTCTCTCATCCAAGAGCAATCACTAGGTGCCTTGTCTTGTCCCAGCCTCACTGATACCACCCCTGCCCCCGGGTTCCTTTCCTGTTTCATCTTTGCCTTGCTAAACTTTAGGCCCTTATTATCTTTCACCTAAACTATAGCTGCCATGGTGTTCTGATCAGCCCCCCATCTCATCTCTATCTTTTCTGGTCCGCTCTACACTGTCACCAGATTCATCTTTGTTCGGCCCAGTTCTCATCATTTTATTTTTGACTTCCCACAACTCCCCTTCACCCACGGAACAACCCTCCTCAGACTGGCATTTCAGATTCCCCATGACCTGACTGGCGCGCCTTATACTTCCAACCTCTCCCCAGTTACACTTCTTTTACAATATGTTTCACCATCCTCCACGCAAGCTCTACTCTCTCCTGCGTTTATGCCTCTCATGCTGGACTCTGCTTGAAATTCCAGCTCTGCCTTCGGCTTCCTAGTACTGCTCATCCTTTGAAGTCCAGCTCAAATGACACCTCTTTCATGAAGCATTGGCCGACGCCCCCAGCTGGAAGTGAATTTCCATAGTTCTTCATTCTCTTACGGTTTACAGTCTTCCTTGTATTGTAATTATTTGTATGTGTGGTGAATATAGCCATATATCTTTACATTGTCAATTCCTTGAGGGCAGGTTTTACAGCTCATCCTCAGTTGTATCTATACACCCAATGCCTTGCTCATGATAGATCGTCAATAGGTGTTTCTTTAGTCGTTCAGCAAATATGTGTGAGTTTTGAAAGGATAAATGAATGAATAGATCTGAAATTGGAAGAAAGGAAACCAGGGTGCTTTGTTATTATAATAAAAGCAGCAAGGAACACAGTTTGGGTACAAGTCAAGAACAGTGATAGACAAGAAAGGCAGATAGAGACATTAAGCTGACATGTGAAGGGCAGGAACTGGTATTATTTTTTTGCTGCATCTTTCCAAAAGCCAAATCTTTCCATAGACTGTGACATATGCTGCTGTCATAATTCTTTACAGAGAAGTCTTATTATCCGGAAGCACCTGCTAACCAAAGAGAAGATAGGTGGAAATACGGTCCTCTAGCCTTAGAAAAGTAGTCACAAACAGAAAAAAATAATTATTGTATCATTTTTATTTTAATGTGTAAGAATTCTTTTTTTTTTAAATCAGTGGAGTTACTGTCAACAAAAGAACTAAATCAATGATTGTAGATACTGAAATTATCTCACTAAATAGAAAATTTTCTTCTCTTACCTCAACAAACTTCACTTCATATTGTTTCTTAGGAATGCAAGGCAAATGTGTCCCAAAGCTTCAGGATCCCCAGATGAAAGTATCATAAGAACACCATATCACACCATATCACATATCATGTGATACTGTTTTATGAGAGGAGGGTCACAGAATAGGTAGAAATCCATCTATAGGGTTCACTCCTTTAAACCAAACAAATAGACATCAACATTCATGAAGGTTGATGAGGTAGTGACTAGCCATTTGACAAAAACACTCACCCTGATCACCAAAAACTGGATTTACACATCACTTTTCAGAAACTCATCAGCCATGTAAAACGGGGGCCACCTTTACTCTTGTCACTCAGTCAGGGATGAGAGTCTAGACACCAGGTGCCAATCTGGGCTACATGTAAACAGACATTTTTTTCTCCCCAACCTATTTAAAAGTCAGTAGATAATTTGGGCAGGGTGAATATTTTTCTAGTTACCTCTTAAGGAAATTTTCTTTCTGATGCATCAAAAATTGATTAAATATGACTCATCAACACAGCTCCAAATGGGGCAGGGAACAAGAAACACCTTTCCGGTGTCTTAGTCACTGCTATCTCCTATATCTTGTTCTTCATTTTAGCAAGAATTTTGTTGTTTCTTGGTTTAATTTAAAACATTTAAAAGACAATTCTCCAGTACCAAGCATATTGTAGGAGCTTATTATATGAATGTTGGGTGAACATAAGGTTTCTTTCACTCCATGTACCAAGATAATGTCTTATTGTAAATGAGTTTGCTAAGCACAGTAAACTATGAGGCTGAGTAACTAGAATATAAGCACTTGAATTCTTTTAATTTTCTTCTCCCCCAAAGTGCCTACTACAGGACTCTGCAAACAGTACTCACACATGCACGCGTATGAACACGTGGGAACATGCACGAACATCACACACACACACACACACACACACACACACAGGCTTAGTAGCTATTGAGTTAGCTTAGAGGACCCTGGATGAATTACATTGGGGTTTATCTATTTCAGATCTGACTTTTCCATTGTCCCTGGAGAATACCACTACTATTACAAGAACCTAAGGGAAGGAAAAACCAGCCATGCTGATTCCCATGGTTGGTTAGCATGTTTGATTTTATATAGTAGTTATAGTTGAATAATAGATTCTATGGATGCCGAGTCCTAGTAGACAGATTTGTATCTTAAGTCATCAATAAATTATACCAACACCATAATGCTCTAGACCGAAACTGTCCCCACCGTTCCAATGGTTTTAGTTCTTATTTAAGTTGTCATTTGCCCTCAGCCTGATCAGTTTTGATACTATTTTCTTTCAATGCAAAGCTATGGGCATACTTATATTTTAATAATACACAAGGCGTTGGGAAACAAGGGTTCAAAAGTCAAGTGGGTTATAGGCTCTGCCACTGTATAAAAACCTCCCCGTCCTCCTCCTGTCTTTCATTACTCTCACACCACTACCACACTCAACACTTCTGATACCAGATGTGGGTTTTTTCCCCACACCAGCCAGTTGTGCTACGCCAGTCAGGTATCCAAGAATTCAATCTATACTGACACTGTACCTGGAGATAGCATCAGATCCCACAGGTTAAGGGCTCAGTCCCGCAAGACTGTTCCCCAACTTCAGGTGCCCATGGCAAGTAGTAGGTCCCCAGGTTACCTACAACTTCTGTTCAACTTGGCCACAAATTGGAGGTTTCCATTACCCTCTCTATATTCTATATATTCCATTACCCTCTCTATACCCTGTATAGAGTTAATCCTTAATGTCAATTTAAAGACATCTGTCGGGGACTTCCCTAGTAGCGCAGTTGTTAAGAATCTGTCTGCCAATGCAGGGGACATGGGTCTGAGCCCTGGTCTGGGAAGATCCCACATGCTGCAGAGCAACTAAGCCCCTGTGCCACAACTACTGAAGCCCACGAGCCTAGAGCCCGTGCTCTGCAACAAGAGAAGCCACCGCAGTGAGAAGCCCTCGCGCAGCAACTAGAGAAAGCGCCTGCACTGCACGAAGACACAACACAGCCAAAAATAAATAGATAAAAAGACATTTGTCCAGTACCAAAACACGCCTCCCTACCACAGCTCTTGAGGTCTTGTGTGATCTAGCCTCTGCCTATCTCTCCAGCTTCTCTTTCACTGCCACCCTCTCTTCCATTGGTGTACTTAAATATATTGGCCTCATCACTCTTCTTTTATAATAGTTATCACATTCTTAATTGTACATTGGTACACACTTGTTATGTAGATAATTTGTTATGAATTGTCTCTCCTCAAATTTCAGATGTTGAAACCTAGCCCCTAATACCTGAGAATGTGATAGTATTTGGAGATATGGCCTTATAAGAAACAATTAAGTTTAAATGAGGCTGTTAGGTGAGCCCTAATCCAATCTGACTGGTGCCCCTATAGGAAGAGGAGATTAGGACACACAGAGAGACCAGGGATGCACATGCACAGAGAGGGCCACGCAAAGACAGCAAGAAGATAGCCATCTGCGAGCAAAGGAGAGTGGCCTCAGGATAAGCCAAACCTGCCAATACCTTGATCTTGGACTTCTAGCCTCCAGAATTGTGAGACAATTTATCTGTGTTGTTTAAGCTGTTAGAAACAAAACAAAATTATACTGAGTAAATTTGAAGATCTAATTGGTTTTATTCAATGATGAATCAGGCAGCATCCCATCCAGTAAACAGAAAGTTTCTCCTGGGGGTTGTACAAAATGGAAGATTTTTATAGGCAGAAGGAAGGTAGGGTAAGTACGTTATTAGCTTGGAAAAAAATAAATTGTTCCAGGCGGGGTCATTTCCTATTGGGGGGAAAATGGCCAGGGTCTCATCATGCAGATTACCTCACTAGGGTTGATAAGGACATTTCAGATTGCATGTTTAAAGGTCACGTTCCTGGGAGATGTGGAAACTGCAGTAAGTCTTGTTTTGCTGTTGTGGGGGCAGATGACTCCGTTTGGGGCTTGTTACATCTTTTTAACAAATCCCCCTTTTGATAAACTCTCAGCGCAACTGAGAGACATGATCAAAATTTAAGGAATTAGCACCACTCTTGGCTACCACTCCGTAGTTCTTGCAGCTTTGTTGATCTTGGGTGTGGTATCCAGAGGACATGATATTTCATTTAATCCCTGTGACATTCGCAGGTCACAATCTCAGGTTTATAATCCTCAAACTGGTCATTCTCTCATTCCTTTTTAATTTTTTAAAAACATCTTTATTGGAGTATAATTGCTTTACTACGGTGTGTTAGTTTCTGCTGTATAACAAAGTGAGTCAGCTATACATACACATATATCCCCATATCTCCTCCCTCTTGCATCTCCCTCCCACCCTCCCTATCCCACCCCTCTAGGTGGTCACAAAGCACTGAGCTGATCTCCCTGTGCTATGCGGCTGCTTCCCACTAGCTATCTATTTTACATTTGGTGGTGTATATATGTCCATGCCACTCTCTCACTTCATCCCAGCTTACCCTTCTCCCTCCCCGTGTCCTCAAGTCCATTCTCCACGTCTGTGTCTTTATTCCTGTCTTGCCCCTAGGTTCTTTAGAACCTTTTTTTATTTTTTTAGATTCTATATGTATGTGTTAGCATACAGTATTTGTTTTTCTCTTTCTGACTTACTTCACTCTGTATGACAGACTCTAGGTCCATCTACCTCACTACAATTAACTCAATTTCGTTTCTTTTTTCCATTGTATATATATGCCACGTCTTCTTTATCCATTCATCTGTTGATAGACACTTAGGTTGCTTCCATGTCCTGGCTATTGTAGATAGAGCTGCAATGAACATTGTGGTACATGACTCTTTTTGAATTATGGTTTTCAATGGGTATATACCCAGTAGTGGGATTGCTGGGTCATATGGTAGTTCTATTTTTAGTTTTTTAAGGAACCTCCATACTGTTCTCCACAGTGGCTGTATCAATTTACATTCCCACCAACAGTGCAAGAGGGTTCCCTTTTCTCCACACCCTCTCCAGCATTTATTGTTTGTAGATTTTTTGATGATGGCCATTCTGACTGGTGTGAGGTGATACCTCAGTAGTTTTGATTTGCATTTCTCTAATGATTAGTGACACTGAGCATTCTTTCATGTTTGTTGGCCATCTGTATATCTTCTTTGGAGAAATATCTATGTAGGTCTTCTGCCCATTTTTGGATTGGGTTGTTTTTTTGATACTGAGTGCTTGTAAATTTTAGAGATTAATCCTTTGTCAGTTGCTTCGTTTGCAAATATTTTCTCCCATTCTGCGTGTTATCTTTTCATCTTATTTATGGTTTCCTTTGCTGTGCAAAAGCTTTTAAGTTTCATTAGGTCCCATTTGTTTATTTTTGTTTTTATTTCCATTCCTCTAGGAGGTAGGTCAAAAAGGATCTTGCTGTGATTTATGTCATAGAGTGTTCTGCCTATGTTTTCCTCTAAGAGTTTTATAGTGTCTGGCCTTACATTTAAGTCTTTAATCCATTTTGAGTTTATTTTTGTGTATGGTGTTAGGGAGTGTTCTAATTTCATTCTTTTACATGTAGCTGTACAGTTTTCCCAGAACCACTTATTGAAGAGGCTATCTTTTCTCCATTATGTATTCTTGCCTTCTTTATCAAAAATAAGGTGGCCGTGTGTGTATGGGTTTATCTCTGGGCTTTCTATCCTGTTCCATTGATCTATATTTCTGTTTTTGTGCCAGTACCATATTGTCTTGATTATTGTAGCTTTGTAGTATAGTCTGAAGTCAGGGCGCCTGATTCCTCCAGCTCCGGTTTTCTTTCTCAAGATTGCTTTGGCTATTTGGGGTCTTTTGTGTTTCCATACAAATTGCAAAATGTTTTGTTCTAGTTCTGTGAAAAATGCCATTGGTAGTTTGACAGGGATTGCATTGAATCTGTAGATTGCTTTGGGTAGTAGAGTCATTTTCACAATGTTGATTCTTCCAATCCAAGATCATGGTATATCTCTCCATCTGTTTGTATCATCTTTAATTTCTTTCACCAATGTCTTATAGTTTTCTGCATACAGGACTTTTTTCTCCTTAGGTAGGTTTATTCCTAGGTATTTTATTCTTTTCATTGCAATGGTAAATGAGAGTGTTTCCTTAATTTCTCTTTCAGATTTTTCATCATTAGTGTATAGGAATGCCATAGATTTCTGTGCATTAATTTTGTATCCTGCAACTTTACCAGATTCATTGATTAGCTCTAGTAGTTTTCTGGTAGCATCTTCAGGATTTTCTATGTATAGTATCATGTCATCTGCAAATAGTGACAGTTTTACTTCTTCTTTTCCAATTCAGACTCCTTTTATTTCTTTTTCTTCTCTGATTGCTGTGGCTAAAACTTCCAAAATTATGTTGAATAATAGTAATGAGAGTGGGCAACCTTGTCTTATTCCTGATCTTAGTGGAAATGGTTTCAGTTTTTCACCATTGAGAACAATATTGGCTGTGGGTTTGTCATATATGGCCTTTATTATGTTGAGGTAAGTTCCCTCTATGCCTACTTTCTGGAGGATTTTTATCATAAGTGGGTGTTGAATTTTGTCAAAAGCTTTTTCTGCATCTATTGAGATGATCATATTGTTTTCTCCTTCAATTTGTTAATATGGTGTATCACATTGAGTGATTTGCATATATTGAAGAATCCTTGCATTCCTAGGATAAACCCCACTTGATCGTGGTGTATGATCCTTTTAATGTGCTGTTGGAATCTGTTTGCTAGTATTTTGTTGAGGATTTTTGCATCTATGTTCATCAGTGATGTTGGCCTGTAGTTTTCTTTCTTTGTAACTTCTTTGATTTTGGTATCAGGGTGATGGTGACCTCGTAGAATGAGTTTGCGAGTGTTCCTCCCTCTGCTACATTTTGGAAGAGTTTGAGAAGGATAGGTGTTAGCTCTTCTCTGAATGTTTGATAGAATTCACCTGTGAAGCCATCTGGTCCTGGGCTTTTATTTGTTGGAAGATTTTTAATCAGTCTCAATTTCGGTGGTGATCTGTCTGTTTATATTTTCTATTTCTTCCTGGTTCAGTCTTGGAAGGTTGTGCATTTCTAAGAATTTGTCCATTTCTTCCAGGTTGTCCATTTTATTGGCATATAGTTGCTTGTAGTAATCTTATGATCTTTTGTATTTCTGCAGTGTCAGTTGTTACTTCTCCTTTTTTATTTCTAATTCTATTGATTTGAGTCTTCTCCCTTTTTTTCTTGATGAGTCTGGCTAATGGTTTATCAGTTTTGTTTATTTTCTCAAAGAACCAGCTTTTAGTTTTATTGATCTTTGCTATCATTTCCTTCATTTCTTTTTCATTTATTTCTGATCTGGTCTTTATGATTTCTTGCCTTCTGCTAACTTTGGGGTTTTTTTGTTCTTCCTTCTCTAATTGCTTTAGGTGTAAGGTTAGGTTGTTTATTTGAGATGTTTTTTATTTCTTGAGGTAGGACTGTATTGCTATAAACTTCCCTCTTAGAACTGCTTTTGCTGCATCCCATAGGTTTTGGGTCATCGTGTTTTCATTGTCATTTGTTTCTAGGTATTTTTTGATTTCCTCTTTGATTTCTTCAGTGATCTCTTGGTTATTTAGTAGCATATTGTTCAGCCTCCATGTGTTTGTATTTTTAAAGATTTTTTCCTGTAATTGATATCTAGTCTCATAGCATTGTGGTAGGAAAATATACTTGATACGATTTCAATTTTCTTAAATTTACCAAGGCTTGATTTGTGACCCAAGATATGATCTATCCTGGAGAATGGTCCATGAGCACTTGAGAAGAAAGTGTATTCTGTTGTTTTTTGATGGAATGTCCTATAAGTATCAGTTAAGTCCATCTTGTTTAATGTGTCATTTAAAGCTTGTGTTTCCTTATTTATTTTCCTTTTAGATGATCTGTCCAATGGTGAAAGTGGGGTGTTAAAGTCCCCTACTATGATTGTGTTACTGTTGATTTCCCATTTTATGGCTCTTACCGTTTGCCTTATGTACTGACATGCTCCTATGTTGGGTGCATAAACATTTACAATTGTTATATCTTCTTGGATTGACCCCTTGATCATTCTGTAGTGTCCTTCTTTGTATCTTGTAATAGTCTTTATTTTAAAGTTTATTTTGTCTGATATGAGAATTGCTACTCCAGCTTTCTTTTGATTTCCATTTGCATGGAATGTCTTTTTCTATCCCATCACTTTCAGTCTCTATGTGTCCCTAGGTCTGAAGTGAGTCTCTTGTAGACAGCATATATACAGGTCTTGTTTTTGTATCCATTTAGCTACTCTGTGTCTTTTGGTTGGAGCATTTAATCCATTTACATTTAAGGTAGTTATTGATATGTGTGTTCCTATTACCATTTTCTTAATTGTTTTGGGTTTGGTATTGTAGGTCTTTTCCTTCTCTTGTGTTTCCTGCCTAGAGAAGTTCCTTTAGCATTTGTTGTAGAGCTGGTTTGGTGGTGCTGAATTCTCTTAGCTTTTGCTTGTCTGTAAAGGTTTTAATTTCTCCGTCAAATCTGAATGAGATCCTTGCTGGGTAGAGTAATTTTGGTTGTAGGTTTTCCCCTTTCATCACTAAATATGTCCTGCCACCCCCTTCTGGCTTGCAGAGTTTGTGCTGAAAGATCAGCTGTTAACCTTATGGGGATTCCCTTGTATGTTATTTGTTGTTTTTCTCTTGCCGCTTTTTAATATTTTTCTTTGTATTTAATTTTTGATTGTTTGATTAATATGTGTCTTGGCATATTTCTCCTTGGATTTATCCTGTATGGGACTCTCTGTGCTTCCTGGACTTGATTAACTACTTCCGTTCCCATATTAGGGAATTTTTCAACTATAATCTCTTCAAATATTTTCTCAGTCCCTTTCTTTTTCTCTTCTTCTTCTGGAACCCCTATAATTCGAATGTTGGTGCGTTTAATGTTGTCCCAGAGGTCTCTGTGACTGTCCTCAATTCTTTTCATTCTTTTTTCTTTATTCTGCTCTGCAGTAGTTATTTCTATTTTATCTTCCAGGTCACTTATCCATTCTTCTGCCTCAGTTATTCTGCTATTGATTCCTTCTAGAGAATTTTTAATTTCACTTATTGTGTTCATCACTGTTTGTTTGCTCTTTAGTTCTTTTAGTCCTTGTTAAACGTTTCTTGTATTTTCTCCATTCTATTTCCAAGATTTTGGATCATCTTTACTGTCATTACTCTGAATTCTTTTTCAAGTAGACTGCCTATCTCCTCTTCATTTGTTTGGTATGGTGGGTTTTTACCTTGCTCGTTTATCTGCTGAGTGTTTCTCTGTCTTCTCATTTTGCTTAATTTACTGTGTTTGGGGTCTCCTTTTCTCATGCTGCAAGTTCGTAGTTCCTGTTGTTTTTGGTGTCTGCCCCCAGTGGGTAAGGTTGGTTCAGTGGGTTGTGTAGGCTTCCTGGTGGAGGGGATTAGTGCCTGTGTTCTGGTGGTTGAGGCTGGATCTTGTCTTTCTGGTGGGCAGGACCAGTCTGGTGGTGTGTTTTGGGGTGTCTGTGACCTTATTATGACTTTAGGCAGCCTCTCTGCTAATGGGTGGCATTGTTTTCCTGTCTTGCTAGTTGTTTGGCATAGGGTGTCCAGCACTGGAGCTTGCTGGTCATTGAGTGGAGCTGGGTGTTAGCGTTGAGATGGAGGTCTCTGGGAGAGCTTTCACCACTTGATATTATGTAAAGCCAGAGGTCTCTGGTGGACCAATGTCCTGAACTCAGCTCTCCCACCTCAGAGGCACAGGCCTGACACCTGGCCGGAGCACAAAGAGCCTGTCAGCCACACGGCTCAGAAGAAAAGGGAGGAAAAAAGAAAGAAAGAAAAATAAAATAAAGTAAATTAAAGTTACTAAAATAAATATTAAAAAAATTTTTTAATGGACAGACATAACCCTAGGACAAATGGTAAAAGCAAAGCTATACAGACAAAATCACACAAAGAAGCATAAACATACACACAAAAAGAGGAAAAGGAAAAAAATATATATATCATTGCTCCCAAAGTCTACCACCTCAATTTTGGGATGATTCGTTGTCTATTCAGGTATTCCACAGATGCAGGGTACATCAGGTTGATTGTGGAGATTTAATCCGCTGCTCCTGAGGCTGCTGGGAGAAAGTTCCCTTTCTCTTCTTTGTTTGCACAGCTCCTGGGTGTCAGCTTTGGATTTGATCCCACCTCTGCGTGTAGGTCACCTGAGGGCATCTGTTCCTGCCCAGACAGGACGTTGAAGGAGCGGCTGATTCGGAGGCTCTGGCTCACTCAGGCGGGGGGGGAGGGAGGGGTACGGATGCGGGGGGAGCCTGCAGCGGCAGAGGCCAGTGTGACGTTGCACCAGCCTGAGGTGCGCCGTGCGTTCTCCCGGGGAAGTTGTCCCTAGATCACGGGACCCTGGCATTGGCGGGCTGCGCAGGATCCCAGGAGGGGAGGTGTGGATAGTGACCTGTGCTTGCACACAGGCTTCTTGGTGGCTCCAGCAGCAGCTTAGCATTTCATGCCCGTCTCTGGGGTCCGCGCTGATAGCCACGGCTCACGCCCGTCTCTGGAGCTCGTTTAGGCAGTGCTTTGAATCCCCTCTCCTCGCGCACCCCAAAACAATGGTCTCTTGCCTCTTCGGCAGTTCCAGACTTTTCCCCAGACTCCCTCCCAGCGAGCTGTGGCTCACTAGCCCCCTTCAGGCTGTGTTCAGGCCACCAACCCCAGTCCTCTCCCTGGGGTCTGACCTCCGAAGCCCGAGCCTTAGCTCCCAGCCCCCGCCCGCCCTGGTGGGTGAGCAGACAAGTGTCTCAGGCTGATGAGAGCTGGTCGGCACCGATCCTCTGTGAGGGAATCTCTCTGCTTGCCCTCTGCACCCCTATTGCTGCGCACTCCTCCATGGCTCTGAAGCTTCCCCACTGCCACCACCCCCCCACCGTCTCCACCAGTGAAGGGGCTTCCTAATGTGTGGAAACCTTTCCTCCTTCACAGCTCCCTCCCAGAGGTGCAGGGCCTGTCCCTATTCTTTTGTTTCTGTTTTTCCTTTATTCTTTTGCCCTACCCAGGTACGTGGGGAGTTTATTGCCTTTTGGGAAGTCTGAAGTCTTCTGCTAGCTTTCAGTAGGTGTTCTGTAGGAGTTATTCCATATGCAGATGTATTTCTGGTGTATTTGTGGGGAGGTGATCTCCACGTCTTACTCTTCCGCCATCTTGAAGGTCTCCTTATTCCTTTTTTTGATGTTCCAGTCTTAGGGAGATCATTTGCTTGGCAGTTAGTGGCTGGAAACATGTATTTAAAGCTTTTGAGAGGATACAATGCACCAGGGAGATTTTTATAATAACTATAAGCAGATCAGTTCCCAATATTTGGAGGGCACTTGGGAGCCATGGTCCCCAAGACCAAAACCAATCAGAATCAAATAAGTCAAAAAAAGACCCCATCAAAGGACTCATCTTCAAAAGCCAAGTGGCTTACTCAGTGACCTTATGTTTCTGAGTTTCAACTTCCCCAGAAGTGTTAATCCAGGTGCAGCAGGTAGTGTTAGCCACAGCCCAGACACCTCCTTAATCAGTTAAAAGATAATCAAGGAGTATTCTATTAATAAGAACAACCTTGGTCAGAGAGTCCAAAGACTTTTGCTGGGCAGGTAATGGCTTAGCAATAGAATCTGCATTATCATCAAGGGTTAAGGAGAAGTTTCAGGAAGATGGAGGGAGGAGAGAAATAGGTGATGGAGATTAAGGGGTACAAAATAAATGAATCACAAGTATGAAATGCACAGTGTGGGGAATACAGTCAATAACTACATAATACATTTGTATAGTGACATTGTAACTAGACTTATGGTGATCATTTTGAAATGCATAGAAATATTGAATCACTATGTTGTGTACTAGGAACTGACATAACCAATCATATTTCAAAGCAAACTCATAAAAAAAGATCAGATTTGTAGTTACTAGAGGCGAGCAGTGGGAGAAGGGGGAAATGAATGAAGGCAGTCAAAAGGCATAAACTTTCAGTTAAAAATAAGTACTACAGATGTAATGTACAGCAAGATAAATATAATTAACACTGCTGTATGTTACATATGAAAATTGTTGAGAGTAAATCCTAGGAGTTCTCATCACAAGGAAAAAATTTTTTCTTCTAGTTCTTTAATTTTATAGCTATATGAGATGATGGATGTTTATAGCTTTTATTTTATTTTATATGTTTAATTTTATAGCTATATGAGATGATGGATGTTTACTTTATAGCTTTTATTTTATTTTATATGTTTTATAGCTATATGAGATGATGGATGTTTACTAAAGTTAGTGTGGTAGTCATTTCATGCTGTATGAAGGTCAAGTCATTATGCTATACATCTTTTTTTTTAATTGGAGTGATAAATTGATTTACAGTGTTGTGTTAGTTTCTGCTGTACAGCGAAGTGAATCAGTTACATGTATACATATATCCCCTCCCTCTTGGACCTCCCTGACCCTCCCCCCATCCCACCCATCTAGGTCTTCACAGAGCACCGAGCTGAGCTCCCTGTGCTATACAGCAGGTTCTCACTAGCTATCTATTTTACACATGGTAGTGTATTTATGTCAAATCTATACAGTGCTGTGTGTCAATTATATCTCAATAGGACTAAAGAAAAAAGAGCTAGGGAGAGGTTTCTGATCATAGTCTCATTCACATCTACTCCTAATCAGGGAACTAGGGCTCTGCTAAAGGCAGTGAACCATGAATCATGAAAAAAACTCCTGGTCAGTCCTTTCCAGAATAGTTAGGGACATGGTTAGATAACACAGGAAGCATTGTTCACCTGTGCACCAGCCACCTAGGCACTCATAGGTCCAAGGAGAATCATAACCACCACAGAAGAAGATAAATCCTGTTGGGGCACGAACTACTTCCACTAAGGCGGCACTGTTAATGGATTCATTTGTAAGAATTGTTGCACGTGCCCATTCAAGCCAGGGGTCAGTGAAATTTCTCTTAGCCTGAAATAAAAGTTGCTCTAAATTCCAGGGATTACTCCCCTTATCAACGGCCTGGGAGATACAGATGAGGGTGTATGCCAGAGTAAAGGAAAGGTCAATGCCAGAGTAAAGGAAAGATAAGAAAGGGTTTCGTGTTTAGTTAAAGTAGGTCTTGATCCATCATTTTGGGTGGAAGCAGTCTACCTCAATGGCAGCTCCTCCTCTTCCTCGTCAATTAGATTTGAAGGTCTCTAGCCTTTGTACAGAACCAGATGTCAGCTGTAGCCCTTTCATGTGTGTGATGTGTGCCTGAGGCTCAAGTCCTGAAGTTCGGCTGCCATCTGGGTAGTGAGGAGGACCTGGTACAGTCCCTTTCAAGGAGATTGAAGGGCCATCTTTTGTTGTGTGATTTCAAAGCAGAAGGGTGGGAGAAAATGTGAAACATTTCTTGTGGCCGTATATTTGAGGAAACTAGAAGAATTCAGGATTCAGTCTAGTTTACATTTATATAACAAAACCTCAAAGATAATTAACAAGGCTAGAATCTAATATCTATAAAGGTACAAACATAATTCTTCTCCATTTTTTCCCGAACATAATCTCAGTAAAACTAATTTGTTTATATTAAATTTGGCCTGATTGTTTATATAAGTGCCGCAAGGGAAGACTACAACCCAACCAGAAAACGTACATGCAACAACAAGAACATATTGATAACCCATACTAAACGACAATTGGACAAGGTCCAGGTACAGACACGCAAAGGGCCCAGACGAGGAGTTCTGAGGCCTCTGGAGACAAAAAAAAAATTTTTTTCCTATAGTGGGTTAAGAAATTTGCAAACAAAAAATGGGGCTTGCCAGAGAGCCGGGAAGAACCAAGCCACCATCTTGTTTTTCCCATAGCCTGTCTGTTCCATTTTTTTCTTTCTTGAATTTTATTTTATTTATTTTTGTATACAGCAGGTTCTTATAAGTTATCCGTTTTATACATATGTCAACCCCAATCTCTCAATTCATCATACCACCGCCCTCACCAACTGCTTTACCCGCTTGGTGTCCATAAGTTTGTTCTCTACATCTGTGCCTCTATTTCTGTCCTGCAAACCAGTTCATCTGTACCATTTTCCTAGGTTCCACATATATGTGTTAATATATGATATTTGTTTTTCTTTTTCTGACTTACTTCACTCTGTGTGACAGTCTCTAGATCCATCCACGTCTCTACAAATGACCCAATTTGGTTCCTTTTAATGGCTGCGTAATATTCCATTGTATATATGTACCACATCTTCTTTATCCATTCGTCTGTCGATGGGCATTTAGGTTGCTTCCATGTCCTGGCTATTGTAAATAGTGCTGCAATGAACATTGGGGTGCATGTGTCTTTTTGAATTATGGTTTTCTCAGGGTATATGCCCAGTAGTGGGATTGCTGGGTCATGTGGTAATGCTATTTTTAGTTTTTTAAGGAACCTCCATACTGTTCTCCATAGTGGCTGTATCAATTTACATTCCCACCAACAGTGCAAGAGGGTTCCCTTTTCTCCACACCCTCTCCAGCATTTGTTGTTTGTAGATTTTCTGATGATGCCCATTCTAACTGGTGTGAGGTGATACCTCATTGTAGTTTTGATTTGCATTTCCTTCATAATTAGTGATGTTGAGCAGTGTTTCATGTGCTTCTTGGCCATCTGTATGTCTTCTTTGGAGAAGTGTCTATTTAGGTCTTCTGCCCATTTTTGCTTTGGGTTGTTTGTTTTTTCAATATTGAGCTGCATGAGCTGTTTATATATTTTGGAGATTAATTTACAGCCATTGTTTACCCATCATAATGTCTCTGATTCAGGAGCAGATTGTTGCCATGTTACAAGGACATCAGAATGTCAAAGTCGGGTGATGAGGGCTCATTTTTTGCAGAAGCAGAATGGGCTTCATCCACAGGTGCCACAGTCTTTACAGATTCTATTGCTCCTGCTCTTACGTGAAAGTCAGCCAGGGCATTTCCCTGATACTCATGTTCAGTCCTTTTACTGTGAGCCTCCATTTTGATAACAGACAACATTTTATAGCAGGACACATCAGACTTCCAGGAATTTTACATAATTTCTGGAACACTTATAACATCTATCTATGCAGACGAAACATGAACAAGGCTTAATGTTACTTCCTATTTAGCAATACTTCCCATGTAATTTAATGTATCAAGTAAGCCTAATTAGTCTAAGAAATATTTTGGAATGTTCCAGGGGCCCTCTGGAAAAATCCCAAAGTTTTTTCCAGGTCAAAAGGCTTCATTTTTGGAACTTGATTTTGGAAGGTTTGTTGAAGATATCAAAAGGTTTGGACACTTGACTAAATAGGATCACAGATCAGTATGAAAAAATACTTAATTATCTAGTTAGCAAATGAAAGAAAAGTTCTAGTTTTACATAAATATACTATGATGTCAAATCTTAATTTTGAAAACCCTTATAGTAACAATGGGATTTTAGTCAGCTTGATTACACAAGGTAAAATTCTTTTTATTCCTCTTTCTTTCTGTATACATTTAGTCTGTCCTTCATTTTCTTCACTTCCATTCTGAAATAACCAGAAATTCTAGTTTAGACAAAATTATTCTCATTTCCCTTAACAAAAATCCGTCTTCAGTCTTCATACTTTTCTTAGCCAAAAACACACAAGTACTTTCTTTGCATATGGAGATGTTTCATTTTTTGTTTTCAGTAGCTTTAATTACATTAGTATTCTAAACCTTTAGAAACTTTATTTCTAGTGAAAATTTAAGAAGTAAACAATCGTTGACTGTCTCTTATACTAGTGTTCTTTAGTTTGACAAATTCGTGAATACATTTCATTATTTCTAGAAACATGTGCTTCTTCACAGTACAATCTTTCAATGTGACAAAAGACATGTTTCCTAAGAGAACCAAATTTATCTTTAGTTTCTCTAAAAAGAAGCCTAAAATAGATAAACCTATGCTCAATAATTAATGTTTCAGTTTTTTTTTTAATTTGGACTCTAGATATTCAATTAATTCCCATCATTTACCTTAATTTAGCAAAACTCTAAGGTTTCAAATTACCAAAAACATTTTAGTTGCTAGTTTTAAGTACATATACCATAAAATATAATTGTTGTTAAAAAGTTTATCTGTAAACTCTTATCCAATTACACCTATCTAAATCATATGCTCCTATAAGTGGTTTATATTATCTACAAAAACTTCATCATACCTATTTTTCTTGCTGACAAATTTGTAAATCAAGGTAGAATAAAAGTGTTATATTTAATGCTGGTAACTCTAAAGACATGTCTGTTTTAATTAAACCAACAAACAAACTAGATTTTTTTTTATAAAAGGTTAACCTTAGATCACGTGAACTTAAAAAAAAATTGGGTTAGTCTCTATATTCTGAGAGTTGTGGAATACCCAACCCTTAATTTATATAAGCACTTGACTTTTAACCCAATTAAATACAGCTCTTTTACAAATTAAGTTTAGCAACACCAGCCAGAGGTAAAAAAAATCACACATCTACAACATATATATATAGATACACATAGATGCAAATAGAAATCTTATAGCTACTAATATTTGTGGAGAAGACACTTAATTTTTTTTTTAATCTGCCCAATTTCTTCCTCCTTTTTTTCTGATGAGAAACATTTGCATTTCAAAGAATGGCTCTTAGGTCCTAGAGAAAATGAGGGTAGAAAAGGCACAGCGAAGGTGTCCAGGTTTTCTCCAAGATGCAGTTTGGGGATTATATTTGCAGGACAATTCTGTTTCTAATATCCCAATATTTACAACTATTTTGAGATGAATAGAGGAGGTTTGGGGATTGACAAAAAAGAACTGATGCACCCACCCACCTGTTGTTGGAATGTCTCCTTCCCTCGGGATACATTTAGCTAAGGGGAGAACCCTAAAAAAAAAACTCCTAGCAGACCCTGAATAACAGCTTCCAATTTGGCCACATTTCTGATCATAAAGTTATTAAATCCTTTCAAATATCTTGTCAGGTTTCAGTTGGAACAAACTGAATATTTCTGGCAGTATTGAACAACCCAATAAATTTTAACTCTAGTTTCCCCTTGGCTGCTTAAGGGAATAGTATAGCAGTTTACCAGAAAAGCCCTCAGAATTTCGTCAACTCTGGGAGGGGCCTATATCGGGGCACTTAAGTTGATGTTGAAGAATTTGCGAGGGCCTTTGAGGAGAATCTTTTTTCCAGTGTTTCTTTCAGTTGATTACAATTGAGGCATCAACTTCTGGGCCAGTGTTTTGATGACCGCCTAGAAGGGTGTAATGGGGGACGCCTAGGTGTTGTTTTAAATACCTTTAGTGTCTTTAATTTTTCACTAGCCTTTACAACCAATCTTTTTTTTTTTAGTTCATTTAATACATGCGCCATGGCTAAAGTGTGTGTGCATGCACATGTGTGTTTCTCATGGGAGATGAGGCTGTTTGAGACTATTAGCACATGACTTTGAACACATTACTTTGTACAAAAATGATCCCATCTGTGGGAGATTCTGACAGAGAAGTGACTTAGAGGGAAAGTAACAACATGGTAGCGGCAAAAAATGCAAAAGATGGTGGCACAGGGACTTATGTTCCTGATGAGAAATTCGTTGAAGAATCAAGAGGCATAGTAATGAGGCAGGGTGATGTCGTGAGGAGGCAACAGGACATTCTGCAGGCCAAGGATGGCATCCCTGATCAGACACTTTACAGCTGACTGAAATCAGAACCAGTTGCCAAATGTATCTGAGCCCGTTTCCTTATATGTAAAGTGAAGGTGATATCACCAAAGTAAAACATTGCTGCAAAAATGACAGAGACTGCACTTTCTAGGTACTTAATAAATACTGTTTGATGATGGTGATTAGTAATTCTCAGTTTCCTCTGATTGACTGTAAGTTCCATGAATGGAAGAAACGCATTGATTTCCCTGCTGTATTGAGAGCATCTAGCACAGAGCAGGACGCATATTAAGAATCTCGTAGCTATTTGGTATATAATGCATGAGTGAACAAATAATTGGGACAGAAGTAGACAACAGCAAAAACTAATGGGGTTAGGGAAGACATGCTGTGGCAGCATCTCCAGGTGAATAAGAACATGGCCTTTGGAAAGAGAAATGGCTTTGAATATCAGCAGTGCCTCTTAACAGGCTACAGGCTTTCATGAGGATCATAATCCCTCCCTAAATGGGTTGTGGTGATGAAATGAAGAGCTATATGTAAAGGGCCCTGCACTGGGCAAGGGCAGAGTGCACACGAGAGCACTGACTGTACAACCAATCTTTTAATGAAACTATTTTGAAATTTCAAAAACTTTTGGAGCCTTCATCATGCTAATTAAAATAGGTATTCAATTCTGTTTGATTTAGGAGCTCTTGCTTTTAAGTGCACTTTTTAAATGATCTTATCTCTTTGGAATTTTCCTCATAATGACTGTTGTAATTCTAGATTGTTTTTAATAAAATCTTGCCATCTTGTTAGAGATCTTCAACTTCCAGGACTATAGTTTTTAAACACAAAGTAAGCAAGTATGCCAGAAGGTGACACACACAACTCTTTGGATATAAAGAATCCCATTTCTTTAGCTAGGTCTTTGGGTTTCTTAGAGTCATACTAATAATCTGGGGAGTGGAGAAAGAACTGAACCTGCAGGTCCCAAAAAATGGGGACTGCAGAATGATCCTAAATAAATGGGGGAACTAGAGCTGCCACCAACAGTTCCCAACATGGAATCTGGGGATCCTGGGACAAACCCCACAGGGGTTTCTTTTGGTTTTCCAGGTACCCACTTAGCAATAGCCTTTAGCTGCACAAAGTAAGACAAACACCTTAATGTATTAGCAGTAAGTAAGAGATGTTACTGTGTCCTGGCCAGAAGATGGTCCTGTGCACATCCCACCAATTCCCATGGAACCTTGGATTGGGGAAAGGATTGGACCAGCAAACCCCAAAGAGTGGGGACTGTAGTCTAATTCCACACCTATGGAGAGCTCCAGCTGCCCGCAACAGCTCCCAACATGAAACATGGGGAAAGATTCCAAACAAACAGAGAACTGCAGACCAAACTATCAGCAGTGTCCAATGTGGAATCCAGGGACAGAGCTAAGGGCTGGGTTTTTCACCTGGGGAATTGTGGTCTGAAAACTTAGGGGCTGGGCTGTAGGCAGAAGCGTCCGCCAGCTCAGTTGGGCTCTGGGTAGAATCATCTACAAGCTCAAGCTGACCTGTCCTGTAGGGGAAAGTCAATTAGGTTGGGAGCTTGAGTGCAGAAAAAGCAGAGCTAACCAGAGAGGACCTCGCCAACCTCCCTCAGAAACAGTGAGAAAGGCAGTGAATTCAAAATGGTTCACGGGGTACCATGCCTGAATGTTCTAAAAGCCATCGGAAGTTCACTTTGGATCCCACTATTGCCACCAATCTGTTAAAAAACAAAATTTGACCAAGTAAATTTGAAGGTCTAATTGGCTTTGTTCAAGGATTCATGAATCAGTCAGTATCCTGTCCAATAAATAGAGGGGCTCTCCAAGGGATTGTACAAAATGGCAGGTTTTTAGGCAGAAGGAGAGTTGGGCAAGGATGTTATTAGCAAAAGACAAGAAAGAATTGTTTCAGGCCAGGTCATCATTTTGTGGGGGAAGGGAACAGCAGGGGTCTTATTACGCAGATTACCTCACTAAGTGCTGATCAGGAAATTTCGGATTGTCTACTTAAAAGTTCCATTCCTGGGAGAGGTTGGAATTGCAATTAAGTCTTGCTTTGCTCTTGTGGGGGCAAATGACTCCATTTGGACTTGTTATTTCTGGCTTTTAACAAAACCAGTAGTATTTTGTTACAGCAGCCCTAGCAGACTAATACATGTAAGGCCTATCTTCCTCCACTAGACTCTGAACTCCATAAGGACTGAGAATATGTCTATATTTCACCACCAAGTTCTCAGTTCAATGTCTGGCTCCAAGCAGGAGGCAATAAGCCAATATATCTTTGTTTAATTCATGAGCTAATGAGTAAGTGAATAAATGAGGCAGGGTTATGTTCATTTCATGCTGAAAGCTCTCCCTCTTCAGATCCTTCAATGCTCTTCTGTGAGATTAACAGCAGACATGTTGAGTAAATATTTATTTAGGGAAGGCAGGAACATCCCAGAAAACAAGAACGCAATAAGTGTCACATTCTAGACCATTGAAAGGGGTCTGAAATGAGTGACTTCAATGCAGAAATATTGGGAGCTTAGGAGTGAGAATCCCACAGGGGTGCCTAGTTGTCTGCTACCCTCCCACGCAGTGTGGGTGCCCACAATAGCACAGTGTAGACATGCATGGGCGCTATGCTACAGGAGTTCCTCAGCTCCCCTCCAGGATCTTGGAATAATGCCTCAGAACAGGGAATCCAAACCTGGCATTGGGTCCCAAGAAGATGCTACGGTTCCAAAGAACCACCTGCGTGAGTTCTAGGGTCAGACTTCCCATATTCCCAACACCAAGAGTCTCAAATTACTCTTTTTTTTTTGGGGGGGGGTGCTATGGAGGGATGTGGACCATATTTAAAGTCTTTATTGAATTTGTTACAATATTGCTTATGTTTTATGTTTTGTTCTTTCGGCCCAGAGGCATGTGGAATCTTAGCTCCCCAACCAGGGATCGAACCTGCACCCCCTGCGTTGCAAGGTGAAGTCTTAACCACTGGACTGCCAGGGAAGTCCCTCAAGTTAGTGTTCAGGGGTCCCAGAAAGCCAGATGCTATCCAGGTGCTCATGAGAACTTTCTAGATTGGCACAAATTGGCCCTCTTAGAAAAGTCTAACGGCCCCATGAAATGTACCTGGAGTTACAGGGCCTCCGGGAGTCCACACATGTCTTTGCATGTGTAGAGACTATGTGGGTGCTGAATTGAGGGGCAAGAATGTCCTTAACCCTCCCCAACAGTACCTCTCTCCATTACTAGGTGGCTAAATGCCTAAAAACCTGTCACTCACATCACTCCTTAGATTCAGCATTACTATACCTGGTTACTTGTAAAAAATGAACCCTATGCCACCAATTGCTCTATATTTTCAGTCATTAATGTCTTACTCTGAATTGGTTCACCCACTGTTTCCTCCAGGTGAGATTGACATGGGGTGGGTCAGAATGGGGGAAAGAGGGAAAAGGTATGTATAGGGGAAACAGGTCTTGAATATAAATCCTGTCAACTTCACAGTTTTTCTAGGGCTCAGGCTCAGACCTTGACCACAGGCCCCTACATGCCTGGCTACACCATGAGTCACGCACATGGGGATTTTGATTATTGCCATGGCAGCGCGCGAGAAGAATACCGGGTTGTGGCAGCTCTCTAGCTGTAGAAGGTAAGGAGGAGCAATAAGATGTCGTTTTCTTATTCTGAACAGTTGCTCCCACTTCCCCATGGCCCATAAATGATTGATCCACCTAAACTGGAGAAGGTTTCTGCCTCCTGTAAAGTTTGATCCTGGAGGCAGATTTTTTTTAATCCGGCAAGTGTCAGATAATTGGAAGGGTGGAGTCACACTGTAAATGCCGACACACCTTTGTCAGGACTTGTTTGGAAGCAAAGAACTGAAAGAAACAAGGGCAAGAGAAGAAGTGAACATTTTTGAAAGATCACTCAGCTCTAACACACCTTGACTGGGCCTGGATAAAAAAAAGTGGGAACAGCAAACGTCTAGAAGAAAACGTCAGGGGAAGAAGGAGAGAGGGGGCATTTACTCAAAGTTGTTTCTGATTCCTTCAACACCTCAAACTAGGTAAGTAATAGGAATTTGACCGTTTTCTCTTCTTGTGAGATTTTAATTTGAGGTTTGCCACTGAGAACTTCAGCGTTTGTCAGAGAATCTGAGATGACATTATTTAGTTTCCAGTGTTCTGGTTGAAGTGATTAATTGATCATAAATGATTACTTTGGCTTATGTGTTCTATTTTTAGGGTAGGTCTTTTAAAGGAACAACAAGAAAGTGTTGTCAGTGGGAAAGAGAAGAAAAAGGCCAGTTAAGATAAAGTGAGCTCCAGTGGCCAGATTTCTTTGGTATTGTTTTCAGTAGTGTAAAAAGACTTGTGTTAAATTGTTTTATTTAAAATATGATGAGTTTATAATTCCTTCTCTCTCAATCAGTTTCTCTCTCCCCACCCTCCTCTACTTCCCCTCTCTCCCCTTGACAGCAAGAGGACAGCTCAGAGGTGAAGTTAAAGTGTAGGTGAGTTGAGGCTTCTAGAAGTAGCCCCTGAGAGCTAAGAACCAAAGTGTTGCCCGGGTGTCTGTGCTGGCAGGTTCTGATAAAGCTCAAGGGGTGGGTGGACACTGCTGTATACCACGCTTGACAATCACTGCCCCTAATCTAAAGTAAAGTGGAATATCTGAAATGATATAATTAATCCAGAATCTTCCTGGAGGCAAACTTGGAACAAGAAAAAAAAAAATCTGTCTTACTTTTACTGGCCAATGTGGGCCAAAAGGAATTCATTTTGGGGTGAGAATTACCAGTTGAGGTATCTCACTGGACCACATTAACTACTAACCGACAAATTACCACTTTACTTTTTGAAGTGTAGGCAAATGAGGCTCTGGCACCTCACTTCTTTTGAGAAGCGGTCAATTAGTAGCCTTAAGAGTTGGATTTGTTCTGTCCATAAAAGGTAGTGAGCAAGACTTTTAAAAGAAATTTATTTGGAAAGGAGAATTGTTTCTTCTTACACCCACATGCTTTCTCTTAGAGCTAAGGCACAGATCAAAGTCGGAACTAAACGAAAGCACATGTCCAGCCCCCCAGGGAGCCCTTCCGAGAGTCAGAGGGGGCTTGCTTTACTCTCAGCCCCTTCAAAACACTCACACAAATCTGATCAGAGTTGACATGGGGGCAGTTAAAGCAAGGAGTCCTGCTTCAAGCTTGGATAGAAACCCAGATTGGTGAAACCGATTTGACCTAAGGACTAACCACATTCTTAAGTTATGCGTGACCGAAAGAAATTTGCATCTGTCTGGTTTGGCTCATTTGCCATTGTTAGCGGTGGCAGGATTTAACCAAACATAGCTCGAAACAAGCGGCATGATCACAAAGCCAGGGCCCAAGCTCCCTCACCCCTGGGTTATGAAAATGGAGGATGCCAAATGCAGCAAGCTGGAGACCCATTGCTGGGGAGCCATGGGGGTGGGGTGGCATGGAGTCAGAAGCCTCTGAAACAGTTAACTCTAGGGCATGGGTATTCATACCCCCTGCAAACTGCTTGCCCCTTCTCTGTTAACAGAGCAATAGCTAGTGGGTGGTTTTCCCACACTTTGGTTATTCCGTTGTTTTGTTTTACAATGTAAAGTATGCAGAGATTGGAAAGTAGAAAAACACTTAGCGTCTCTATTCCCTTCTTTGTGTCAAAGACCAAGTGTTTCATGAGTTGTTATAATAAGTTCAGTGAGGTGGTTTTCTGTTGGTATCAGCAGTTTGTGCCTGGGTTACACCCCATCTTCATTGGAATAGTCTCAGGTGGATGTGACATCATTTAAATGAAGGGGAAAGGAAAAAACCTCATACAAGTAGAAAAAGGATTTTGCATTGTGTTTTCTTACATAAGAAAATGACACAGGATCATTTTTACATCTTCAAAAGAACATTAAGTATTGAAATAGCCACAAAGCAGCCCCTTAGAACTATGGATGGAAATTAACATAATTTTGGAATTAAGAACTTGAATGACCTGCTTATCCTCGGTTCTAGTTAAGTGGCTCAGACATCCAAGAAGTTTAAAATTATGCTACTTGACTGTGCTTCCATTAAGTAGTGCTTTTGGAGGAAGGTGTACGGATGAGCACTGCTGGGAGAGGCAGGCTCAGACACGTGCCTGGGCATGTAACTTTCCTTTCCCTTAAGTTACACTTTTTAAAACTACCGGCACTTAAAATATTTAAAAAGGAAGTCCTGTGGGAAAACTATAGGCCCCATGGGATGATCCCTGTCCAGATTTGTGCCTCAACCCATCATTTTCCTTTGATTACTCACAGAAAGCTTCCCATTACCTTTGGTTTAAAGGAATCCACCTCCCAAAACATCTCTGCCATTTCAGACTATCAATATGGGAAAGAGCTTTGGCAAAGTCAGCAGAGCTCCGTCCTGTGTACTTCAGGCCCGAGAAATCATTGTGTTAAGGCCATGGGACACAGCCATTTAGGGGCTGCAGGCTGAGAGAGAGGCAAGAACCAATCTACCTGCACCCACCTAGGGGGCCTTCTATCCCAGAGCACCAGTCAGTGAAGAGCCCCCAGGCCCTGGAGGGGGGCATCTGATTTCTTGTTATATCTCGGGGTACAGAAAGAGCAAGAAAACACTTGCCAGTTTTGCTGCCTAGATGCTGAGACTCTTAACAAATGGAGTGGAGCTATCATCAGTCTGCCTTGATGGCTACAAGTGGAAACAACCCAGCCAAACCCAAATTTATAGCTGCCGGCAGCAACTTTCATTAAAGGATCATAGTAAGCAATAACTTGTGGGAAGTTAAAGTTTCCATGGATTGTTATAAACAGTTCCTTTCAGGATAATATTTCATATCAATTCAGGTGCCATCCTAGGTGGCTCCCCACCAGCGGCCAGGGGCATTTGAACGTTTGATCTCCAAAATACCTCCTGCTTCACAGCTAATAACCAATTGGGGGAAAATTAAAAACAAGAGAGGGATTTCAGAGGTACCAAAGGCAATTCATGCTTCAACAAAGGATTTCAGAGAGGGTGTCAGGTTGTAGATGGGTTGGTGTGACATAAGTCATACAGGTAATAGCTGGAATGCCGACAGTCACAGGCTAGGTTTGGCCCTCTAATGAGGTTGGACTCCATTGTTAAATTGCTTATGGAGCCCCTGCTCTTTGGCTCTGGGAAACATACCTGCAAAGAACTGTGTCTTCTCAGATGCAGCCAGGAGTTTTTCTGTGATGCCTCATTCCTTGCTGCATTTAAAAAACTCTGATGAGCAAAAAGTTGGCACATTCGATCAGGCCCTGACGCTAAGTGTGTGGATCTTGGTGAATTTCCCTGGGTAGTTGACCAGTTGGTCTTGTGTGGTCTTGATTTTCAGTGGGACAGTCACTCGGGGCTGCACTAGGACTTCTGTTGGCCCTAGATAATTTTGCCTTTGTGGATGTCCTGCCTCTAGGAAAAAAACAAGCAACAACAACAACAAACAAAAAAAAAACCTGCATTGAAAGAATATAATTCAGGTTGGATTGTGTTCATTTTTCCTTTCGATTATAAAAAAGTTCAAACATTTTTGTGGGCCCCTGAAAGTACGATGGGGCTAGGCACTGTGCCCATTGCACCTAATGGATAAGTAGACCCTAACGTCACCAGGCAGGAGAAAAAGACTAAAAGCGTTCAAGAAAGGGTTGTCCTGGGCAGAAGTAGCTTGCTCCAGAATTCTAGAATCCAATTTGAACTGCATCCAACAAATAAACGAGGAGGAAGGGAAGGTTGGGGTTCTGGGAGGAGAGAACCACAGGGAAAGCCAGATTTCAAGTCCCTGCAGAGCCTGAGACTGGGAACTACAGCCAAATGCACCCAGTTGGTCAGGGATCCTTGCCATGGTCTCCTGTGTGTTCAAGCCTGAATCACGCTCCTCCCCCACCCCCCCAGCCCGGCCCCACCCCTTAAGTCAGCCTTGCCTTATCTCATCCAGGCTTCAGGACACAGCGGACAAGATCTCAATGATTTTTCTACTCAGAACACAGAGTAAGAGTGAAGGGAGAACATAGATGACATGTACAAATATTTTCCTATGTATTTCAATAGATTTTACACTGATTTTCTTCATGTTTTCACTACTTATGTCTGTAAATAAGCATAGTAGGGCTGGTGTGTTACGAAGAGAAAGTTTCATGTTGTAAAAAGTGTAAAGTTCCACACAAGTATGACCATTATGATTTTTATCTTGATTTGAATCCATCAAACATCATTCTCACATCCAAACTCTAAATAATGAAGCATGAATGTCTTGTATATGTAGAGCTCCATATAGAACACTGAGCATTATGGGATACATCAAAATGAATTTTTTGAAAGCACCATGTGCTTTGACAGATATCCTTCAGCTATGTGTTACTTGGGCAAAAAGCGGAAGTTTTATAGTCAGGGCACCAGATCTTCTATGTAAGACCTTTAACATTCAGCAGGGGGCAGCCTGCTCAATTAGACCTTAAAAAAAAAAAGATCCCAATACAAAAGAATAGAACTATTCTTTTGGTGGAATATTCCAAGGTGGAACTATTAAATTACTATCTCACTGATACAAGAAGTGGGAATGACTCATTAAAAAATAAACACACGGGGCTTCCCTGGTGGCGCAGTGGTTGAGAGTCTGCCTGCCGATGCAGGGGACACGGGTTCGTGCCCTTGTCCGGGAAGATCCCACATGCCGCGGAGCGGCTGGGTCCGTGAGCCATGGCCGCTGAGCCTGCGCATCCAAAGCCTGTGCTCCGCAACGAGAGAGGCTACAACAGTGAGAGGCCTGCGTACCGCAAAAAAAAAAAAAATATATATATATATATATACACACACACACACACACACACGAAAGAATTATGCTTTGAATTCTAGGAATCAAGTTTTGAATTAAAGTTTGAATTCTAGGAATCAAATCACTATTATTAAACATAGTTTTGGAAGTCCTAGCCATGGCAATCAGAGAAGAAAAAGATAAAAGGAATCCAAATCAGAAAAGAAGTAAAGCTGTCACTGTTTGCAGATGACATGATACTATACATAGAGAATCCTAAAGATGCCACCAGAAAACTACTAGAGCTCATCAATGAATTTGGTAAAGTTGCAGGATACAAAATTAATGCACAGGGCTTCCCTGGTGGCGCAGTGGTTGAGAGTCCGCCTGCCAATGCAGGGGACACGGGTTTGTGCCCCAGTCCAAGAAGATCCCACATGCCGTGGAGCAGCTAGGCCCGTGAGCCATGGCTGCTGAGCCTGCGCACCTGGAGCCTGTGCTCCACAACGGGAGAGGCCACAACATTGAGAGGCCCACGTACTGCAAAAAAAAAATCACCAAAATCTCTTGCATTCCTATACACTAATGATGAAAAATCTGAAGGAGAAATTAAGGAAGCACCCCCATTTACCACTGCAACAAAAAGAATAAAATACCTAGGAATAAACCTACCTAGGGAGACAAAAGACCTGTGTGCAGAAAACTATAAGACAGTGATGAAAGAAATTAAAGATGATACCAACAGATGGAGAGATATACCATGTTCTTGGATTGGAAGAATCAACATTGTGAAAATGCCTATACTACCCAAAGCAATCTACAGATTCAATGTAATCCCTATCAAATTACCAATGGCATTTTTTATGGAACGAGAATAAAAAATCTTAAAATTTGTATGGAGACACAAAAGACCCTGAATAGCCAAAGCAGTCTTGAGGGAAAAAAACGGAGCTGGAGGAATCAGACTCCCTGACTTCAGACTATACTACAAAGCTACAGTAATCAAGACAATATGGTACTGGCACAAAAACAGAAATATAGATCAATGGAACAAGATAGAAAGCCCAGAGACAAACCCACGCACCTATGGTCAACTAATTGATGACAAAGGAGGCAAGGATATACAGTCGAGAAAAGGCGGTCTCTTCAATAAGTGGTGCTGGGAAAACTGTACAGCTACATGTAAAAGAATGAAATTAGAACACTCCCTAACACCATACACAAAAATAAACTCAAAATGGGTTAGAGACCTAAATGTAAGACTGGGCACTATAAAACTCTTAGAGGAAAACATAGGAAGAACACTCTTTGACATAAATCACAGCAAGATATTTTTCCATCTCCTACAGTAATGGAAATAAAAACAAAAATAAACAAATGGGACCTAATGAAATGTAAAAGCTTTTGCACAGCAAAGGAAACCATAAACAAGATGAAAAGACAGCCCTCAGAATGGGAGAAAATATCTGCAAATGAATCAATGGACAAAGGATTAATCTCCAAAATATATAAACAGCTCATGCAGCTCAATATTAAAAAAACAAACAACTCAATCCAAAAATGGGCAGAAGACCTAAATAAGCATTTCTCCAAAGAAGGCATACAGATGGCCAAGAAGCACATGAAAAGCTGCTCAACATCAGTAATTGTTAAGAGAAATGCAAGTCAAAACTACATGAGGTATCACCTCACACTGGTTAGAATGGGTATCATCAGAAAATCACAAACAACAAATGCTGGAGAGGGTGGAGAAAACGGAACCCTCTTGCATTTTTGGTGGGACTGTAAATTGATACAGCCACTATGGAGAACAGTATGGAGGTTCCTTACAAAACTAAAAATAGAATTACCATATGACCCAGCAATCCCACTACTGGGCATATACCCAGAGAAAACCATAATTCAAAAAGATACATGCACCCCAATGTTCATTGCAGCACTATTGGCAATAGCCAGGTCATGGAAGCAACCTAAATGCCCATCGACAGACGAATGGATAAAGAAGATGTGGTACGTATATACAATGGAATATTAGCCATAAAAAGAAATGAAATTGGGTCATTTATAGAGACGTGGATGGATGTAGGGACTGTCATACAGAGTGAAGTAAGTCAGAAAGAGAAAAGCAAATATCGTATATTAACGCATATATGTGGAACCTAGAAAATGGTTCAGATGAACCAGTTTGCAGAGCAGAAATTGAGCCACAGAAGTAGAAGAAAAACGTATGGACACCAAGGGGGGAAAGCGGCAGGGGTGGGTGGTGGTGGTGGGATGAATTGGGCGATTGGGATTGACGTGTATACACTGATGTGTATAAAATGGATGACTAATAACCTGTATAAAAAAATAAATTAAGAAACAGGTTATGAATTTTTGATTGTTGTGGCTGGATTATGGGAACAGGGATATTCATTGTCCTATTCTCCCTGTTTGTATATATTTTCTATTATAAAAAGTTAAAGTTGAAAGCAACTTAAATCTTTATCAGTGGGGAATGAGATAAATTATGGTGTCTCCATTCAAAAAAAAAAAATCCCAATACAAAGGAGTAGAATCCAAGGTGGAACTATTAAATTACTCTCTCACTGATACAGGAAGTGGGAATGACTCTTGTTAAAAAAATATACACATGAAAGAATTATGCTTTGAATTCTAGGAATCAAGTTTTGGTTCTCAGCTTGAATAGTAGGGACCTATACTTATGAAGTGATGGTCATAGACATGGTTATTCATGGTTTCTGGCTTTTTCCGTAGGGGGCAATGGTATGGATGTAACCAAGAAGAACAAACGAGATGGCAGTGAAGTCACCGAAAGACGTAAGAGCATGAAACGTGTCATTATAAAAGTAAAAAACATTTTGGAAAGAGTAAATAATTTATTCCTAATTCTACCACAATTACTGTATCTTTTTTTCTATTTCTTATGTTTTTGTTTTTAGTTTTTTTCTTAGCTTTTTCTTTTTGCTTTTTTTCCCCACTGTATCATTTTAAATGTTTTCCTAAATAGACTATTTCTTCCTATAAGAAGCCTTTTGTTGATTTTTTTAAACACACTTGTAATCAAAATGTGTTCTGCTTTTTCTTCAAAGATGAAAATCACCATTTCTACGTTCCAGTTTTTATAACCAGCATTTTTAATGGTTTCATAATATCCTGTTGAATGAATTTACAACAGCTTACTTAACCGTGTTCTTTTTTAGAGATACAGGGCAACAGAAATCCAAAAGAATAATATCCCATTATTGCAGGGACAAAGTTGGAATCACACTGGTGTCACAGTTGCAGTCTACACTGAAAACTGAAAACAGACACATTTCTTTTGTGAAATTGCCCAAATAATAAACTCAGAGACATTAAAATAGCCCCTTAACAGCTCTGACTCTTTCATTTATCCCGTGACTTTCATATATTGCCAATAAAAAATTCTGGCTCCACAGACTTGGGACTTTTAGCTTAAGCAAGAATTAATTTTTATGTGTCTTAGGATCCCAAAGGTCCACACAATGAGAGGTTTAGTGGAAGCTCAAGGACTATTATTCAAATCAAGCTGCCATTTTAGTCTGAAAAACCGTTTCCTTTTACGCATGGAATGATGCTTCTGCTCCATTCATAACGCCATGTCGCTGCTAGGACAACCAAGCTAATAGGAACACGCAGGGTGAAGAAGGAAAGGGTGAGGGAGCAGTAAGACGGGTGTGGGATGCAGCCGTTGCCAGCAGCACAAAGTGACGCCCCACAATCCTCCTCATCCTTTTCTCCTTTCACCAACCATACGTGCATACACAACACGCATGTGAATATGCTTGGGCCTGTGCACGAGAAGGGTGCTTCTAGAAACCCGCGACCTTCGCTAGATAGGTGCTCCTTGATGTCCAACCCGGAGGGAGGTAGTGGTTGGTGATGGTCACAGGCAGAGCACAGAACTGGCCCAGTTATGGTTTCGGGAATCTACTCACCTCCCCATGCTGCTGTAGAGGAAAGAGTGATTCAGGAAGGCAAGAGGTCTTTCTTCTAACTGGTGTTTTTCAAAAACACCGGAAGCTTTTGTGACCTCTGTAGACTCACCATCACTTGGAGTCTTCTCAGTTTCGGGAGGCAAAGGGACTGGTTCTTCAAGTCTGTCTTGGATGTTCATCTGTCGAAGCACCAAATGTGACTTACCGGCCCCCTTCCTTCCTACACCTCCTCACACTCAGGGGTGCCCCTGAAGACTTTAGAATGAATTATGATGTCCTTGAGACACCCCCAAATTCATAAAGAGGTCCAAGGTAATTATTCGCATCACAGTGTAATCAGCCAGGATGATATGCTGGCCTCAGCTGGACTGGGTGACCATTTAGAAGGGGCAGTGCAGAGAAAGAGAGTGACTTGAGGGCCTGATCCTCCTTCAGGGGCAAATCCAGGCCTGGACTAGATCTAATTGTTATATGAGAGACATTAATGCAAGACAACTCATTGTTCAAATCAGTGGGTAACTAACTACTTTTGGTACCAAAGGGATATAAACCTGTTTTCCAGGTACGTTAAGCCCTATTGTTATTGCACCTATTTGCTTTTACAGTGGGTCAGATCAAATACCTTAAAGCACAAGTGTATAAAAGTCTATATGGAACCTAATTTAATGAGCCGAGCCTGTGAACGATGTGACACCTCGCCAAAGTACAGAGATTTCAGTACATTACTTAAGATCTCATCTTTTCTTTGTCTTTTTCTAGTTATCACGGAAACAATAACTACAAGACTTACGTCCTTACCACCAAGTAAGTGACCATCTTGAGAGCTTTCTTCTCAGTAAGGCCTGTGTGAAGGGCTCCACATGTAACCTTTTCCATGGGTACTCACTCTCCCGTCGAGCAAGTCCAAAATATCTGAAATCTTTTATTTATTTATTTATTTATTTTGTGCTGTACGCGGGCCTCTCACTCTTGTGGCCTCTCCCGTTGTGGAGCACAGGCTCCGGACGCGCAGGCTCAGTGGCCATGGCTCACGGGCGCAGCCGCTCCGCGGCATGTGGCATCTTCCCAGACCAGGGCACGAACCTGTGTCCCCTGCATTGGCAGGCAGACTCTTAACCACTGTGCCACCATGGAAGCCCTGAAATCTTTTTTTTTAAACAGCTGTATTGCAATTACCTTATATCCCACAAAATCCACCCGTGCAAAGTGTATAATTCAATTGTTGTTAGTGTACAGAGTCGTGCAGCCCCTTTGCAACAATCTAATTTTAGAACATTTCCATCACTCAAAAAAACCCTCCATGGCCATTAGCAGTCACTCCCATTCCCCCTTCCTTCTCCCCAGCCCCTGAATACCACAAATCTACTTTCTGTCTCTATAAGTTTGCCTGATCTAGACACTGAAATTTCAGAAATCTTATCCAGCCTGCGCCTGGGGTGGGAGGAGGGAACCACAGCCAGGCTTCTGTCTGAATCCACTTTTTTCTCAGGAGGTTATTAGGGTTAGTGGATTCTATAATGGAGATCTGAGCCCTCAAACTAGCCCTGCACCTCTTGGGAAGCCTGACTCAATGTGGGGAGTGGGGAGATCCCTCCATCCACACACGAGGTTGGAGCATGATGGGCTGCCAGGTGAAACACCAGCAACCCAGAGCTCTCACTCATCCCTCCAACACTTCCAGTGGCTGCCATGTCCAGTGTACCGACCAGGCATTCAAAAAAAGCAAGCCCAACCCAGGCCTTGGCCTCAAGGAGTTTTCATCACTTGCTGACTTTTCAAATATTTAATTTTCCTAATCAGCAACTTGCTATGCTCCACCCAGGGAACTTTCTTTTTAAATTGGGTAGAATATTTGCTCATGACATTTGTATCAAAAACAAACGAACCGAGAGCACGGCAGCATGTATCGTGCAGTGCAGGTGGGAAAGGGGCCCCAAACCAAGAGCCTCGTGAGTGAGAAGCCAGGGAAGGCTTCCGAGGGGCAGGGAACGAGGAAACCCTCTGCACTGACTCCACTTGTAAATTGTCACCTGCTCCTCCTTTCTGCAGAAGGGGGCACCAGCAACGGCTATGCTAAAACAGGCTCTCTTGGTGGAGGGAGCCGGCTGGAGAAACAGAGCCTGATGCATGGCAGCAGCGGCTACATAAACTCAAGTAGGTGCCTGCTGGTGTGAGGGCTGGGGAAGGGCAGATGGACAGGGAGAGAGAGGGTCCTGAATGGAGGGGGACCATTACCACTGCTTGCCACCCATTCCAAATACCCCAAAGAGCTGTGTAAAGGACACACATCCCACCAAAGGTGAGACTTTCGACTTACCCACATTTGAAGCCTACTTAAAATGGAATCAGTTATCATTCTGTCCCCCAATATAAATAACAATAATTAATTAAGAAGGCTTCCTGGGGAGTTGACTCCTTTTCCACTGAATTACTCTCTTTAAGCCATCTCTTTTAGAAAAGGGTGTGCATATCTGAGGGTTTACAGTTTGAATTAACAACAACAAAAGAAACTTAACGATTGGGTTACTGTGCTAAGGAAATCTGGTGACATATGAACCCACACTTTGTGCGTTTCCACTGGGCAAACGTCCAACACAGGCCTAGTTGTTCCCAAAGAAGCATTCTTTCATGGTAGCTTTCAAACTGAAACAAAACAAAGCAGGGAAAACACACACACACACACACACACACACACACACACACACACACACACTACCGCTGAAGCCATTTTTAAAATCTTGGAATGACACTAAAGAAAAGACCCAAGACAGGCAAACAGCTGGGCTGACCAAGTGCAGCGCCTGCCCTTACCTCTCGAGGAATACTTCCACGTGGGGTTGTATTCTAGTCCACCCAGCAGTGCTCTACGATTGCAGGCCAGGTCCTCAAGAAACATCCCGCTTCTCCATTTCCATGCACTTTGGCCACAGACATAAAGGACCTCCCTACCTTCCAGTAGCAATAATTTCATCTCCCATTTCTGAGCAGCCGCGGGAATGCTGAGGGGTGGATCCTTTCAGACGTGCTCTCCTGAAGTCCTCTGGCCCCTCCATAGGGCCCTCCTTTATTAGGAGCAGTCTGTGTGCATTTAGTGGAACTGTATGTCAATCTGTGAAGTGCTCTGAGGGTCTGTGCTTTTTCCCCTCTTGTAGGTGGGAGCACACGAGGCAATGCCTCTACCTCCAGTTACAGGAGGGCCCCTGGTGAGTTGGCCTCCACTCTGCCCAACTCACCAGGCTCGACCTTTGAGAGAAAAACTCACGTCACCCGCCATGGAACATACGAAGGTACCGGTCCCACAGACTTTGAGAGAGAGCCACTCTCTTCCCTCAGTGACTTCTCTCATCCTTTGAAGACTGAAGCCTCAGCCACCTGTCTTCACCTGGGCCTTCCCACCTTTCTTTCCACTCTTGTTTCGGTTCTTTTATGGACTCAGGTTTCTTGGGGATTTTGTTGATTTATCGACCCCTCATTTATTCATTTATCCATTTAGTCACTTTTTTAGCTGGTATTTTATCAGATATCTACCAGGCGTTTAATGCCGTGCAGAATGCCTTGATGGATGCTTAAATGAATCAGACCTGGATCTTGTCTTCAAAGGGCCTAGAATTTAACAGACAAGTTAAGATGACAGATAAACTATAATGTAAAGTAGAAGGGGATTATCATTTCCAGTTGGGTCTTCAGGGAAGAGTCTATGTGGGAGGTGGCATCTGAGCTGGGCCTTCATGATGTGTAAGACCTTTACCCGATGGAGACCTGGCCTGTTCCAGGCTGCAGGAACAGCAGCACAGTGAAGGGAGTCCAGGGCTCAGGTACGAGCAGCAGTGGTACTTGTGTGAAGAGAGATGGAAAGACTCAGATTCGGTGCTAGGCCGAGATGTTTGGGCTTTATTCTGCACACAACGAGGAGCCACAGAGATTTCCGAGCAAAAGCGTCCATCATGTCTGTGGTCCAGGACTAGAACTCTGGTTGCCATGCTCAGGACAAATAGGGCGGGAAGAGGCTGAACACGGTGACAAGTTAGGAGGTGATCAGTAGTCCGGGGAGGGGAACCTTGGCCAGGACTGCGGTGGTAGCAATGGGAGCCGACAGGAGGACCTGGAGTGAAAGGTGTTGCAGAGCTGGAATTGACAGGCTTGTTAATTATTCAATTTTGGGGGGAAGGGAGAAAAAGGAGTCAGTGTTTCCACTGAGATTTCAGACACAGGTGGTTGGGTTCATTGTGGTGCCAACGACTGAAGCAGGGAAGCCAGGGGGAGGCCTCCCAGTGGATGAGTTCAGTTATTTTGTCCTAAAGTAGAGCTGCTGGCACAGCTTTCTGGTGGGGGTACCACGCAGGCAGTGGGACACACAGGACTCGAACTAAGGGGAGAAGTCAAGGCAAGACATCCGGTTTGGGGTTTTTCACAAGGAGTTGTTAGTAGAGGTTGGAAAACTGAAGGAGTTGGCCAGGGAAAGAGTTTAAAAGCAGAAGGGGGGCTTCCCTGGTTACGCAGTGGTTGAGAGTCCGCCTGCCGATGCAGGGGACACGGGTTCGTGCCCCGGTCTGGGAAGATCCCACATGCCGCGGAGCCTGCGCGTCCAGAGCCTGTGCTCCGCAACGGGAGAGGCCACGACAGTGAAAGGCCCACGTAATGCAAAAAAAAAAGCAGAAGGGAGCATAGAAAGATAAAGTTGGGGGAAGATGGAGAAAGAAGAGCCAGATCACAGAAAGGAGGAGGAGTCAATGGTGACGCCACTGAAGTCAGAGAGATAGAGAGAGAGAGAGGGAGGGAGGAAGCTCATGACCGAAAAGGAGAAGGCGAGAGGAAGGCATCTGGGTCCTGCTCCTGAGGTTACTGGAGTTCCTGATGATCTGAAGAAACAGTTTTAGTGGAAAATAGACAAGCCAGGCGGCAAATGGGTCTAAGAGTGAATGGATATGGGTACCAATGATGGAGAAGCAGGATTAAGGATGGGTACCCCAGTAAAGGATTTTGACCCACGGCTGCTAGGGCTAGGGAGAGCCCCGAATCTCGGCCAGGTGGATGGGGTCACCACAGTGCTTCCTGCTGCTCTGCCGGCACGTGGGCTTGTCTCTTCATTTCACAAGGCCCACATCCGGGACGAGCTGCATGGAGTCAGAGAACCCCTGGTGCTGACAGCACGTTCATTTGATCAGAGCCGGTTCGCTGGTGTCAGCACTGCATAGGGCCAATGCAGTGGAGGACGTGAAAACAAAAAGGAAACGAAAACTTCCTGCTCTCCTTTGCTCAAACCTTGCCCCACCACAGTAGATCAGTGACCAGAAGCGAGTGCCGCAAGCACATCCACTGGGCGAATCCTGGGTGCTGAACACCCAGGCTGCAGAGCTTCAGAAGGGACCCACTCTCTGGGAAGCCATTTGGGCCTAAGGGGCCATTTGTACTAAGTGTTTTCTCCTCTCTCCAGGGAGCTCCAGCGGCAACTCTTCCCCTGAGTACCCTCGGAAGGAGTTTGGTATGTCCTATCCCTATCTTCTGTAGAAATGGTCAAACGTGCCTGGCGGGGATGGAGGGGGAGCGTCATGAGTTGAGCGGATTCTTCTCGAGGAGTCTGACCTCTGCTGACCCCTCTTCCCTGCTCTTTATCCTGAAGCATCTTAAGGGGACTGTCAGCCACGTTCTTTTGCTCGTGAAATGGCAAGTTATCCATACAAGGCTCAGGCTTGGACAGATAAGCCCTCAGGCCAGGCAACAGTCATAGGATTTTTCCTTCCACAGGACGAGACCTCCCTGCCAAGGGGAGCAGGGCTTAGAATGCGCAGATGTCAAACATCCCAGCACCTCCTCCAAAGCAGTCTCAAAGGGACACATTTTAACCAAATGAAACCCTATGCTGTATCTTCTTCACATGACCTTAAATCTTTAGTCCGCGTTCTTGGGTTCTCACTGCATGAATTTATGATACGATCGTTGATTTTACAGTGATTATAATTTCATGCATTTATTTGCATACAGTGGGAAAACGAAGGCAGTCTCTACAGAAGACCCGGAAAGGGAAAGACCTGGCAGGCTTTCGATACAGTTGACCGGTGGGGTCAGCCAGTCCGAGTGGATCACGCGCCCAAACAATTTCCTTAGTTAACACTAAGTGTGAGCCAACTTCACATTCATTGGCTAACTTAACACCCTAAATGCACCGAGGCTTACAAAACTTTCTCTGCCCTTTGGCTATGTGGGCATGATTTACTAAGCATCCACTGTACATTAAGGCTTCTATCTGGATATAGATGCACTATGAAAACAACCTCCACCTCCCACCCAAATAGGTCTTCCTCCATGTCACAAATATTTAGCATGCCACCTCTTATATGTGCCTAATATTACTTTCCTCTGTTTCTCAGCGTCTTCTTCAACCAGAGGACGGAGCCAAACACGAGGTGAGCTCTGTTGCTGGATTCAGTTCAGTTCATTCAACCAGTATTTTCTGAGCTGCTAACGTGTGTCCAGCTGTGAGCCAGGAAATGTGAGGTGTAAAGAATGAATAAGTCACGACTTCCACCCTCAAGGAGCCTGTAGCGTCTGGGCATCTTCCGCTGGCTCCATGAGGGTGGGAAGGGCAGATTTTGACAGCGACCTAGCAAGTACACGGAGTGGTTCGCACTGCTGTGGATTGTCTGAAGGTGCTGGCGTCACATCTGGTTTCGCACCCGGTCTCCTGGGTGACTTTAACAAGATGTGCTATAATTGCCTTTGTGCGGCAAAAAGTGAGCACAAGCCCTTCTTTTTCATCGTTCCAGGGGACAAAGGGCTCCCTGAGAGTTTTGCACTCTCCACAACTGCCTGTAGATAAGGCCCTAGGAGGGAATGTGTCCTGGAGAAAGCTGGCCTTGATATATCCGGTGAGGGTGGCAAGGAGCGTGTGAGGGCTATATGGAAGGCAGAATTCTTCACAGGCCCTGGGAGTTCTCAATGACCAGTCTAAACTTCCCAGGGGCCTGGTTGTATTGGAAACTGGAAAGTTAGACACACACCGACCGCCTACAACTTCAGGCTGATAGTCCGATAGAGGCCCATACTCCACCTGAAGCTAATAATGTAAAATCACCCACTTTCTGCCCTAAAGAGGCCAGAATGGCTAAGGAAACACTACAGGCTTTAGAATTGTCTTGCTATTGCGGAGTGGGCCCTGTGAGAGGGGCTGGTCATTGCCGATCGTGACGGAGTCTCGGGGCTCAGCCTGGCGTTTCTGCTCCAGGCACCTGGGAGGTTAGCTGTGGGCAAGCTAGGGGGTAGAGAGAAGACGCCTCTTTCTAAGCACTCTTCCTGGGCACACCTAGCTTTTCTGTTCCCAGGACGCAGATTGCAGAGCAGCCCAAAAATAATCTGCCGCTCAGAGCTCAGTGTCAGGCACTGCGAGCCAGGCTCCCTCACTCACAGCGTCTCCATCTCTCCCCTGTACAGAGAGCGAGATCCGAGTTCGACTGCAGAGTGCATCCCCATCTACCCGATGTGAGTGCTCAGGTCTTGGGAAGGACCCAGGAATCCAGGGCTACTGCTGTGCGTGTGTGCGCGTGTGTGCGCGTGTCACTCCACCATAAGTGACATGTCTAAGGCCTTCTGTGACGGGGACTCCGGGCTGGGTGCAGGGAGTGAGGAGCTGTGAGTCAGTCATGGTCCCTGATGCTTCACAGTTCACAGACTAAGGGGAGACAATAAACCTACCAACCGTGACAGCTCTGGGAGCTGAGGGAGTGGGGGCCACAGGAGTCTCCCCGGGCTAGTCAGTCGCTTGAAGGGAGACTGAAGGGTGGGTCAGCTAGACTCAGCCAGATGAGAGGGCAGAGACACGGGAGGAAGGTTCAGTGCAGCTGAAGGAAAAAGAGCAGGAGGGGACGCAGTGGGGCTGATGAAGCTTAGAGAAGGCTCAGAAGCAGAGTGTAGGAGTTTGAACTTTATCTCGAATGTCCAGGATTTCCCGGTCTCTGTCTGTTGACTGTGTTGGACTCCTGTTGTTTGCCGTTTTGAAATGAGCCCAAATGGGTGAGAGCCAAGTACAAAGACTAGGAGGAGAAAGATCTGGGTCGAGTGGCTCAGCAATCAGAGCCTGGGACTTGCCCAAAGAGCTCAGGGCCTGGGCTGGACTCCAGGCCTGATGCTGTCTCACCTGAGTCCTTCCAGGCTCGGGGTGCCTGAGCACAAAGGCTGGAGCTCTCGGGAGAGGGGCTGCCTGGGCAGTCCTCCAGCAATGTTGTCTGAAGATGTCCTGTGCGTTGCCCTTGCGCGACGCCTCCCTCCCCTCTGTTGGCCACCTCAGGAGGCACGGGGTGCTCACTCCACTGAACCACCTCGCTACAGATTGTATCAGCCAGAGGGTCTTGCAATTAACCCACAGGAGAGCAGTGTAATATTTAAGAGTTATGGGCCACAAATTCCTTTTGACACTACAGAGCATACAAGGTCAGGGACCCAACACCTGAGGCATCCTGTACCCGGGATGAGACCACTGTTGAAGCATTTGTTTCAAGGGGTCTGGTGCTCCAACTGTCCTGGGTGTAAATGTTCCAGGATGACAGTGTCTTCCAGCCACAGAATCTTCCCTGTGCTGTCTGATGAGGTCTAATTAGGAAATATGTACTGAGAACTTTGACTGCCTTGTAGAGGCACTCTATTTATGCAGCCACTAATATTACAAAACACCAGGTTAATCGGTGCTATAAATTGACAAAAGGCAAAAATTATAAGGCTAATGAAAAACGTCCCGGCGGGTGAGGTGGATGCTTCATCCTCCCTAGTATTCAGAGTGCCGTGAATGTTCCTCCCACTGCACTTGGACTCAGGAAGGGATCCTGGGCCTGATGGAAAAGTGGAGGATTCCTTTACAGGGACGGAATTGGATGACGTCAAGCGTTTGCTCAAGGGAAGCCGATCAGCAAGCGTGAGCCCCACCCGGAATTCCTCTAACACACTCCCCATCCCCAAGAAAGGCACCGTGGAGACCAAACTGGTGACAGCGAGCTCCCAGTCAGGTAAGCCCCACAGCCCCGATCTGCTGTGGAAGGAAGGGAACAAGGTGGCAGATGTGTCCGCGCAGGGCTTTCAGGCCGTGGCAGAGACTTCACAAAACCCTGAGCATTGCTCTTCCTGCAGCGTGAGAATGTGGGCTGCATCCTTCTCACCCCAGTCTGGTCAACCATTCTATGTGCTGGCTATAGTCCGGCTCTAGAGCCTAGAGATTCTCTCCCAGGAGATTCTTGACATGTCCTGGGAATGTGTTGGCCAGGTTCCCTGAATGAAGACTACTGGGGAAAGTTGCGGTGTTTTCTATCATTCACTCATTCATCCAATGAACATTTATTATATGCCAAGCACCGGGCACTGAGGAAAGACAGTGAGCAGGATGGACACGGCCACTGCCCGTGTGGATGTGAGGGCTTCTGGGGGGAGTCAAGCAGGATGGGTGTAGCTCAGCATTCATATATCACGTGCCTACCAAGAGCAAGGTCTCTGGGGGGAGATGAGGAAAGAAGCCAGTTCTGCTATGAGGTGAAGCTTTCCTCTCATTCACTACTGAAGAAAAACCTTCTTGAGACAGTGATCTTGTGTTGTTCAATATAAAACCAAAACCTCAGGGTACTTTGTGACCTGAGTGGCTAACTCCCTCTCAGATGAGAAATAGGCAGAATTGACTTCAGACTTGAAGAAGTACCCATAGCCCCTCTTGGGGGCAGAGTGCCCCTTGGGTCTGGTTGGCACATGGGAATGTTTAAGGAGGGTTCAACCGGAGAAGGCTGCCACCCGTGCGGCGTGGCCTTGGGACGGAGGGCTTCCCTACCTGTGCTGCTGTCTGCCTGGAATTCTCCTGTAAGGGAGTCTCGGGTCCATGGCATCTTTGAAGGTGGAGTCAGCAACAGAGGGAGAGAGAGACCGTTGGTGGGGACAATGCACCAGGAGGTGGCAAAGGGGGCTTAGCAGGAGAAATGGGTGGACCGCAGAGCAAAATTTACCTACCTCAGATTTCACCAAGAGCCAACAAGAATTTCTAACCCAAGAGGTCAGGTTTTCACCAGCTCTGAGATTTCAAACAGAAGTGATATGACCAACTGTCCCAGTTCACCTCAGACTGAGGGGGTTGCCAGGGCATGGGATCTTCAAGGCTAAAACCAGGAAAGTCCTGGCAAACCAAGCCCACTGGATCCCCCCAGTACAGAGAGGGTTTGTCTCTCACTGGGGTGTGGTCGGGCATGTCTGTTTCCAGTGTTCGGCACCTATGACACAACCATCCTGGATGCCAACCTTCCCTCCCACATGTGGTCCTCCACACTGCCGGCAGGGTCCTCCATGGGCACCTATCACAACAACATCACAGCCCAGAGCTCATCCCTCCTCAACACCAATGCCTATTCTGCAGGATCAGGTACGTGGCTTGCAGTGCACATCCCCTCCCAGTCCTAAGCCCTCCACGCCTTATGATGGAGCTGAATGACCCCTCCAGCATTTGCCATCCCCAAGGCTTCTTAGAGGGGCTTTCTGTGGCTAAGCATCCCAAGATTTTTCCACTGGAACTTCAATTCAACTTCTATGGCATTTCCTCTGGTGGGTCCCCTATGGAAAGGACTACATGGTACAGTGTATCCAAAAAAAAATGTAATGGGAAAGAACATGAAAACAAATGTAAGGAACCTGGTTTCACTCCATGTGGATTAACTGTGTGACCTTAAGAGGTCATTTAACTTCTCTGGGCTTAAAATGCCTTCTCTGTAAAATGGTCACTAACAAGAGGGGCTTAGCTGGAACTGATGTCCACTCAAACCCCACCGACCTGTGACCGCCCATTGGCTGTTATGACCCAAGGCACACCACACACTAATGGTTGGTTCCGTGCTGCAAAGCAAGAGCCCAGGTTTTTCCTAAAAACAGAAATGTAACACAATGCAGTGCTGGCCTTTCTTCCTGTGCTTCTTTGCCCCTGTTCTGTGTGGACGTCCTCTCACCAGCCTTCTTCTTCCCCCACAGTCTTTGGAGTTCCCAACAACATGGCCTCCAGCTCCCCAGCTCTGCAGCCTGGAATCAGCACCAGCTCCTCAGGTCGGTGCTTGCCAGCTTGAAACAAACAGGGATGCTCTTGCCTAGTGAGGACAATGGAATGGTTTGTAGGGAGGATGTTCTTCCTGACGGAGAGCATGAGGACTTCCTCCACGCCCATGGCAACGTGGAACCAGCAGCCAAGGAGCTGCGTTAGAAGGCACAGAGCCTGCCCTCCATAGGAGACTGGGCTCAGTCCCAGAGGGAAAGGGCTAAGGGGGAGGGCGCCGGAGACCACACTTCCGTGCTTAATTCTGCTCTGGTCTCCTTACTTAATGGGAGAGGTGGAGAGATGGAAATAAAGGGGCCAAGTGAGGCAGAGCTCAGGACATTTTCAGGTGGAAAGCATTGTTAATTTAGAAAGAGCTTAACTTCACATCTTTTTATAAATATCGCAGTTCCTTGGGGGCTCAATAATGTTACTGCCTAACGTCCAAGGCAAACATAGGATCATTTTAAAGAAGGATGTGTGCACTCTAGTTCCACATACATCGTAATAGCCTATACGTGAATAAGTGATCCGCCCACACCTTTTGTTAAAGCAATCTGCCTCCTCTCTGTGAGATCATGACTAATAAATACGGTGATGTGGGCCTCCCTTATTTCCTTGGCTGGTATTCCTGGCTTCTGATTTTAACACCTCCAATTGACTAGAGTCCCACAAGCCCAGAAGACACCAGCTTCATGCTTTGTTCCTCCTGCCTTTGCTATTCAATCAATACTTTGCAAAGTCCTGACTGAGGAGGGCAGGCAAAGGGGATCCTTGATCTTGATCCTTGATCATGCTGGATCCATGATCTTGTGCCCCAAACTCTAGACAGGATGGAATAAGAGAAGCTGTTACCTGGGGAGGAATGAGCTTCTGCACATTGTTAAAAACAGACAAATAACCAGCCTTTGAAATCGTAATGGGGGCGAGGGGAGTTTTGTGTGTTTGAACCAAGAAAAGAAAGGAGGAAAACTAGGGTCCTGCCCAGTCAGTGCTTCTTAGCCTCCACTGTGTCTGTATCCACAGTTCCCACACTGTACACCACGGCACCCAAGGGTCCTGCAGGGAAGGGCACCCCTGGGATATTTTAAATCTTTGAGGCATACAGCAACAGACCCTATGCGAACTACCGCTATTAAGTTGTGTGAACCTAACTACTCAATAAATGGAGCTTAGTAACTTTTGCCTGGGGTAGGGAGGTGGGGTATTAAAAAAATTGCCACGTCAGTGAGAGTGTGGGAACTGAGAATGTCCGGGATCTCTGTCATATACAAAGGCATTACTTGTGAAAATGGTTTGGGGAGCTCCTGGGACTGGCTGCCTTAACCTGGGGGGGCCTCATCTATGTACCTGCACTCACCTGTCCTCAATTCCTCTCACAGTGTTTGGCATGCAGAACAATCTGGCCCCCAGTTCACCCGCCCTGTCCCATGGCATGGCCACCACCTCCACAGGTCCGTAACTGGGGTTTGGAGCCTAGGGGATGGGAAATAACGCCTCTTTGCAGCTATAACTCACAATAGCCCTTTTCAACAAGGGAATTAGAGGGGCAAAAATGTCCCTAAAAATCAATCGACCTTTCCCACCAAAGAAACAACCCTCCACACCTCGACCCGGAGATGCCAAGCTGAATCGTGCTGGCACAGACATGAGTGGGAGCCTGTGCTGGGGGGGCTCCTGTATATCCCCATGTCTCACTGCTGTCCTTGACAGCCCACTGTCACCGCAAGTCAATCATCTGGCTGACTTTATAGTGCACCTGGCGGGGTGGGGGACAGAAGAGGTGGGAGCCTCAGCCTTTGAACTCAACTCGCTTCCTGTTAAGTTGGAGTAGAAAGTCTAAGACACATGAAACGTCTGGGGGATCCTGTTAGCATGAATCAAGCTGTGCAGAGCAGGTGTTAGCTGAAGGAATTCAGAAGGGAAGGAGATGTGGGAGGGTCTGGGAGGACTTCACGGGGGAGGTGGCCTTTGGAATGGTCCTCCAAGGATGGGGATTATATCATAGACGTTTTCATCTGAACTCACTGCTGCCCCCAAGGTGGGAGAGAGTTGATTCCATTATCCATTATTATTCTGTTTATTATTATCGGGTTGGCCAAAAGTTCGTCCAGGATGCTACCGAAAACCCGAATGAACTTTGTGGCCGACCCAGTATCTTCCTCTCGCCTGGGGAGGCTGCCTGTCTGCCAGGGCGGGTCAGGCTGCTTCCACCCAGCGTGGAGCTGCCCTCCTATGCTGGCTCTGCTCATTCATAGGTTCCCCTCTTGCAGCGTATGGTGTGAAGAAAAACATGCCCCAGAGCCCTGCCGTTGTGAGCACTGGGGTGTCCACCTCCACAGGTGAGTGCTGTCCCCAGCTGCTGGGGGCAGGCTGGCACACAGGAAGAGCTGTTTCTGAGTGACACATGGCAGGAGGGGACATAACCCATTGGTGGTCTGAGGTCTGCAAATGGGACTCACCCCACGGGCCTCTTGGTTGTTTTCAGGAGTGGGCAGGTGGGTATGCCCCTTACCTTACCTTGGCCTTCCTGTCCCAGAGGGCCAGGAAGCTCCGCACCTGCCCAGGGTCAGGCACTCACACCCCAGCCCCCACCCTCGTTGGAAGCCCCTGGCCTGGTTACTGGTTACCCATCACAAGGGCCAGGGCGCCCCCCAGAGTCTGCCGCACCCTCCCTCCTTCCCGTGGAATCCATCAACTTAGGCTGCCACGAGTCACGTGTCCATCTCTCCCGTTGCTCTGATTCTGGTGCGTTTCCCTCCATTCAACAACTCATTCATTCAAAAGCTGTTTACTGAGCACCTGCTTTGTGTGAGACCGTGTTCTGAGTTCCCGGATTACAGACATAGGCAAGGAGGCTAGATTCCTGCCCTCACCAGGCTGACAGTTCCAGTGGAGGAGGCAGATAACAAACAAGTGGAAAAAGGATACAAGATAGTTACAGGAAATGACACATAATTGAAGGGCCGACATAATGGGGTGGTAGAGACAGGCCTGTGTGTACGCTGGGCGGAGTGGTCAGGAAAAGCGCCCCCAGGCTGCAAACACTTGAGACCTGCAGTTAAAAATGAACCCACCCAGTTGATTAAAGAAAGGCCTGCCTGACACAGCAACTTTTGACCATTCACTGAAGACCCTGTAATGTTCAGGTGGGGGGCAGCCCCTCAGGCCAGCCCCCAGCACTTCTGACATTGACCCGACCTCCTGATGGCCAGGCCCAGCTAGGCAGGGGAGGGTGTCTCTGGTCCCCAAGATGCTTCTTAGTAACCACGGCGAGCAAGAGCAGATGACCCTCCGACACACCCGCTAACCCTTCCTTTTCCTCCACCCTCCTCCCCTTCCTCTTCTCCTTCTTCTGGTCATTTCTTCCCTCTTCCTCTCCCTCCACGTTTTCCGTCCTCCTCACCCACTTCTTTCCTCTCCAGCCGGCACCACAAGTGTCCAGAACAATGACCTCTTGCACAAGGACTGTAAATTCCTGATCCTGGAGAAAGACAACACACCTGCCAAGAAGGAGATGGAGCTGCTGATCATGACCAAGGACAGCGGGAAGGTCTTCACCGCCTCCCCCGCCAGTGTCACTGCAAGTACGTGGGAGCCCACGAGACTTGGGTTTTGGAAGAAGGACAAACAGCGTAGACCGATGTCCTAGCAAGATGGTTTGAGACATTTGAATGATGAAACCAGTCATCCCATTCAAATGGAAAATGGCTGACAAATAGGGTGTCCCAGGGTCTGCCTTGAGTGCAGACAAGTCAGGGAAAGTCCAGCAAAGAGCTCCCAGAGTGTCTTTGGGCAATAATAAGTCTCCTAACCACAGGCCCAGACTGGGGGGATTAACCCCGGGAAAGCAGGCCCTCTTCCTACCAGGCTAACTTCTACCTCCACAAGCGGGAAAGGATGTGGGGTGGCGGGAGCGGGGAGACAGTATCCGGCATCACTGTGGGCTGCGTGCACAGCTTCTTTTTCAGAGGACACCCTGAGACAGGAAAAGCAAGCCGCACACAACACTGACACCTACCTAATGTCAGAAGCTAACGGTAAGAGCAAATCTGATGGCTGTCCGCTTTGACTCCGGCCAATCCATCTGTCATTTATTTGTCTCCCAAGACCTCAGTACTCTGCGTGTGGTCCTGGACCAGCAGCACCTGTGAGACCTGGGCGCGCGTTAGAAATGCAGAATCCTGGGCCCTAGCCCAGACCTGCTGTGTCGGAGGTTGCCTTTTAACAAGCTCCCCTGTTGATTCTCGTGTGCTAATTATAGAAGCAAAGTGTTCTCATGGTACATCTAAAGTCCACAGTGGTATTTTTTTCTCACCTTACTTGTCCTCCGTAATTCTCAGAGCTAATAGAAAAAGTCTTTTCAAAGCACTTGCTAGCTTTATTTTTTTTCTTCCCAAATACCTGGATTCTGTCTTGGATAACCACATTTCTTCACTGCTCTGCTTCCTATGTATCTCTCCAAATCACTGATTTTAAGGAGGTCAGTAAAGGAAGGGAAAAGTTAAGTCACAGAACAGTTTTTTTTAATGCAGATGACATCAGTTATAGTCCTCTCAAGGTTGGAAGCCAAGTCTTCTAAGTTAGCAGTTCCTTACATTTTAGGGGTGGAGGTGGGGTTTGGAGCCAAAAGATCCTTTGCAGAATCTGGTGAAAGCTATAAACAGTTTTCCCAGAAAATTCCACACATGCCCACAAACTCAGTGGTCAGACAGCATCCAGGACTCATGATCTGCTCTCCTCCAAGCCCATCTTTGCCTTTCTGTTCCCTCCACCCCAGGTTAGGAACCTGTGTGCAGTCTTGTAACCAAGAAATCAAGAGTCATTTCTCACAGGCACATTTATTATTTGAATGCCATGGTCATTCCTAACACGGTCCTCCAAAGAATGTCTCGGACTTTAGAGGTGGAAGGTCACAAGAAGGTTATGACACTGTGCTTTTTCCCACTGTGACTTGTTTGCCAAGCCGTGTCTTCAACAATGTGATTGTTGCAAATATGAGATCTGTGAGGACTTAGTTAATAGATGTTCCTGCACATGCACGTGGCTGTTCCACAAGGTCCCTGGGGGCACATCTACTTTAAGCCCTGTCCCAAGTCCACGCACAGGCTGGACTGGACTGGGCTCCTGCAGTTGAAAGGCTCAGTCAAAACATGTGTTCTCGGTGTTTGTATTTCAGGAGACGTGAAGACTGTGTCCGCAAAGGGCAAGGCTGCCTCTGCCGGTGAGTAAGACCTGGGCCGTGCAGTGACTGGAGCGGAAAGGGCTGGTTATGGTGAATGGAATAGATAACGGCCTCCTAGCCTGGAGCCAGGGCGTGCATGAGCCACCCAACTCTACAGATCTTCCCCAAAAGCCTTCAGTGGGAGCGGGGTGGAGGGCAGGGGAGGGGCTGGCTGGGGGCTGGAGGAGGGCTGCTGAAGGAGCTTAGCTCAGGAGATGTGCTTATGGGCCACACTGCCCCTGCTGGGTGCCCATTGTCTGCCCTTAGCTGCAGAGTCTGCCAACACGGCAGGAGCAGCACAGCAAGGCTACTGTTGTGTCTTACAAACGCCTCCCCTCCCCCCACCCACACGGGCTGCAAGGTGACACTAAGACCGCACACTTCTCCAGTCCTTTACACTTTCCTCACTTGCTCCCATAATCTTGTGAGAGAAGCAGATCAAGGGGTATCAGCCCATTTTAGATACTAAAAACTAAAAACACTTTCACTGAAACTAAAAAATAAATAAAAATAAAAAGCTTCCTGACCACCCCTTAAGAGCTGAGTGCAGTTCTAGGCACTGTGGGGATTACAAAGAAAGAGCCATGTGAACTGAGACATGAAGAAGAGAATTATTCAGCTTTGGGCATAATAAAATGCAGGAGGTTGTAGCAGATCCACATTCATAACCGAGAATTTTAAGCCTGGTCGTATCTGCTAATTACACTACATGCCTTATTTCATTCAACATCCATCTCATGAAGAAAGGTCGGCTTTGAACTCTGTTTTCTAAAAAATGAAACAGAGAGGTTAAGTGACTTTCTCTGGGTCACACAGCTCAAGGCCAGGATTGTCAGACCTCCACTCTTCGCCAGCCACAACCCTGTGTTTTTTCCAGGAGCCACACAGGAACCTGAAAGCCCCACTCACATTCACTCAGGCCCACAGGAAGGCACCAAAAGTTGGAGAATTTGGAGGGAAGAGGGCAAGAGCTGCCTGCATTCACCTTACCCTTGCCCTCTCTTCCACAGACTTCTACGGCTACAACCGCCACCGTGGGGGCGGCAGTAGCAGCGGCAGGGGCGCCGGCAGCGGGGGCTCCGGTGGAGGCGGCAAGGGCTCGTGGGGGGCAGTGCCAGCCTGGTGCCCCTGCGGCTCCTGCTGCAGCTGGTGGAAATGGCTGCTGGGCCTGCTCCTCACCTGGCTGCTGCTCCTGGGGCTGCTCTTTGGCCTCATCGCTCTGGGTATGTGGTGACGGCAGCCCCGCTGCCTGTTCCGAAGGGCGAGAATCAGTGAATGTCCCAAGCGTCAGGGGCCAAGGGTCCCGAGATCATGGGTGCAGACCCCATGTTACTGCAGATGAGAAAACTGGGCCTCCAGGAGGCATCTGGCCAAGGTCCCATGGCTGCTCCGTGGCTGAGCTGGGACTCTAAGGCAGCTCCTCGGTCCTGGCCCTGGGCCCCAACCCCGTGGCGTCCTGCTCTAAGCCCCTGGCTGCCCTTAACAATCAGGCCAGGCCTTTCATAACCTTTTTACTTTCCACGTTCTGTTGGCGCTCACACCAGCTCCCTGGGAGAGAGGGCCAGCTTTGTGACCGTCTCAGGTGATGGCCAGGCGTCTCCAAGGCTCGGTTCCAAATTTGAGTAGCTCATCCTGCTGGTAGCCACGACAGACTGTCTCCCCCAAAATATGCCAACAAAATGTCCCCATGGCATGAAGAAGCCGCCACGGACTCCAGAGCCCCCTTTTCAGGCTCCCCTGGAAGCTTGGAAGGCACTGGCTCGGGGGCCCCTGTGCTGACACTGCCTCCGTGTGTCCATTTCAGCCGAGGAGGTGAGGAACCTGAAAGCGCGTGTGGACGAGCTGGAGAAGGTCAGGAGCAGCGTACTGCTTTACAGCAAGAAGATGGAGAGGACCAGCCAGGACTCCGTGCAGGGTGTCGCGCCGAGGCTGGGCGAGGGTGTCGGCAAATCTGGGCTTGACGGCTACAGTCAAGAAGACCTATGGCAATTCATGAGGGGCAAGCTGATGGCAGAACAGGAAAACGGTGAGCACATCGCCAGGCAAAGGGCCAGTGGCTCCTGGTCCCGGCTCCTGTATGTGGAATGGTACCCATTTAGGGCACTCTCAAGCTCCCCTCATTCAGCCCTCTTGACAGCCCTGGGAGGGAGGGAGGGAGGGAGGACCCGTATTGCTATCCTGTTTTACAGCTAGTAAAACTCAGACCTGGGGAGAATTGCCCATGATCAAGATCACACAACCTGCACACTTTAGAATCAGATTGCTAGTCCTAGCCTCTGTTTCTTCTTACTGTACCACGGTGATCCCCTTCAAATGTGTGTGTGCGTGTGTGTATGTGTGTGTGACACAGAAGTTGTGCGGCTAACTCAGGCTTTGCTGTCTCTTGTAGGAAATCTCCGAGGAAGCCCTGGCCCTAAAGGTATCACAGTGGATGGAGCCCTTTCCCTGCTCTCATTTCCTGCACTTGGAGCTGGGTTTTCTGGGAGGATCAGAAAACTTCTCTTTTTTCCAAATTGAAGGATGAGCAGTGGAAAGATCTTACAGAATCTGTTGGGAGGGTTGAGAATTGGCTGTACAGTCAGAATATCTTAGAATGAGAAGGGAACTAAGGCATCATCTAAGAGAGGCCGAGTGAAGTGCCCGAGAGACGCAGACGGACACTGCGAGGAAGCTACACCACACGCCAGCTCACCTTGAAATGCCATTTACACGCTGTCGGCTGGCCTTAAGATACTAGGAGAGAATGGCCCTTGGGTTCTCACCCCATCTCACAGTTTTCATGTCTTTCTGATTTTAGGTGACATGGGAAGTCAAGGCCCTAAAGGTAAACAAAACCTGGAAAACTTTACCTTAAATATTAGTGAGGGTTGACAGTTTGAAGCAATCAGCAAGTGTCAGAAAACGCACCTCCCACTCCCCTGGCCATGTCCCCTTGTAGAAAGCCCTGCACACCCTCGGGCTTTTGGGACCTGGGGGCTTCATGACAGAGCAAGGCTACATCTCTGGGGCAGCACGGTGGCGCTGGCCCCTTCTCAGGTGTTCCCACGCCAGGGACCCTGAGGAGGCCTGCATCCAGGGCCTGCATCTCCCCCAGCTACAAAGGGCAGCCTGCGGGCCTGCTACTGCACAACCCCTGGGGAGATTTCGAGAAATACAGATTCCTGGGCCCTGCCAGGAATCAGATGCTCTAGGGATGGACCCCCTCCCCCCAGGTTAATTCTGATGAACCAGGTCAGGGATCACCAATCCAGGTGAGAAGCCTGCTCTCAGGGGTTTTAGCCCAGGTAGGCTGGGAATAAAAGCCACCAGTCAGGAATGGAGCACCTGCGGGGTGGGGGGGGGCGGGGGGGAATTCAGTAGGACCAACACCACCTGCCTTCAGGGGAAGTAGGGGCGTCTGGCAGGGAGACAGGACATAGTCACAGGAAAAGGTGCCCCTCAGTGTTGGTTAGCTGGGGGACAGTCACCTGCTAACTTGGGTAGCACAGTGTCGCTGTAGGAAACTGATACATGTCCTCAGAAAAATGGTCTGACAATCACTGGGACAGGCCTAGGGGTGGCAGGAAGATCTTTCCAATCCCAGTGACCACAGAAGTGCCCCTCGATCTAGCTGAGTGGGATCCTTAAGATTTGGGGTATGTAGGAATTGCCGGAAGATTCTGGGCTCTACTCCCAGAGCCTCTGAGGAGCAGGTGTGGGTGGGGCCGTGAGCCTGTGGCCTGGATCAACCCCGGGTGGTTCTGAGGCCAGGGCTGCACAGACCATTCTGAGAATCACTATTGGGAATGACAGGGTCACCCCTCTCTCCTTCCCAGGGGATCCCGGTGCAGGAATTGGGGTTCCTCCACTTGGTGGCCCTCAACTTCAGGATTCCCTGCCCCGACACGCACACCCTGGGTCACTACCTCAGCCCCCCTTCCTCAAGGCTCCAGCTTGCAGGTCCCACACCCCTCCTGACTATAATATAGGATGCCCAGTCAAATGTGAATTACATATAAACACTAAATCACTTGTCACTATAAGTAAAAGTTTATTCAATGTTTTCCTGCAATTCAAACTTAACCGAGAGTCCCGTATTTTTCCTTGCTAAATTTGGCGATCCCACCTGAATTGCACTGGTGGCTCCTTAGGTGACCGGCCTGAGTCCTCTGGCTGACTTTTTTCTCTCTGTTCCCACAGGAGATCGAGGGTTCCCTGGAACTCCAGGTGCGTAGCCTCTGATGGTTCTGCTGAGGTTAAAGGCTGCCCGGTCCTTGCTCCTGGGGTTTGGGAGGAAAGCAGGGCTGAGCTTTTCTTGTGTGTCCACAGGTATCCCTGGGCCCTTGGGCCACCAAGGTCCGGAGGGACCAAAGGGACAAAAAGGCAGCGTGGGTGAGAACCGCTTTTCTGTTCACTTATTCCCTCATTCCCTCATTCATTCATTCATTCAGTAAATGTTCGTTAAGTGCCTGCTGTGTGCCAGACCCTGTTTTAGGTGCTGGGGAGGTGTGGTGAACAAAACAAAACCCTTGCCTACTTTTGGGTGGAGATAAACAATAGACATGATAAATAAGTGAAGTACACAGAGGGAGGAGGTGGCTCGTGAAATGGGAACACAGAGCCCATTGGAGCCTTGGGAGGGCTGAGGGGTAATTGAAAATAGGGCCGGCAGGGAAGGCCTTGCTGAGAAGGTGCCATTTGAGCAAAGAAGTGAAAGTGGGGCGAGAGCCAGGCCTGAGGACATCTGGGGGAACCCTCTAGGCAGAGGGAGCAGCTACACGCCCTGGGGCAATAGTGTGTGCCCGTGGGTCCAGGAGCTTGGGGGGGAACAGGAGGAATGGGGGCCGGTGCTGGAGCCCACTAAGAAGGCAGAGAGTCGGCAGGGAGGGCTTGCAAGGGTTCAGCTTTTACTCCCAGTGAGTAGAGAAGCCGTTTGCAGGTTGGGGCAGAAATGGGACACGATCCACTTGCCTTTTCAAACTCTCTGACTTCTGCTTTGAGTCTGGGCTACAGGAGAGAGAGAGAGGTAGGGAGTTGGGTGTGGACGCTCCAGGCAGGTGTCCCGCCAGCGAGGTGCTGCCTGGGGCATCCTTCGCAGCCCTAACTGAGATGGACATTCCTGTCTTTAGGAGAGCCTGGCATGGAGGGACCCATGGGCCAGAGAGGGCGAGAAGGCCCCATGGGGCCTCGCGGTGAACCAGGGCCTCCTGGGTTTGGAGAGAAAGGAGACAGAGGTAAGAGGTGATTCCTTCACCAGGAGGGTTAGCTGCGTCCACACTTCCTTCTTACATCATTCTCCCTCCCTCTGTCTTTTACTAGCATTAGCTGAGCACCTGCCTTGAGCCAGGGGCTGTGCTGGGCCCTGAAGAGACTGTGGTCTAATGAGGGGGCGTGGGCTGTGCTGTGCGTTCAAGCCTGGGGCTAAGACCCCTGCAGTCTGAGTCCACAGAACATGGTCACAGGGAGAAATGATCTTCCCAGGAGGGGGTGGGGACGAGTCAGGGCTGAGGTGGAGAGCTCAGGGCAGGGCCTGAAGGAAGGCAGAGTGGCGTGCCTGCCCTGGAGCCTCTCATGACTGGAAGGAGGCGGGGAAAGCTTCAGACACAAGCCCAGCCCTGGAGGGAGCTGGGAAGATGTTGCATTAGATACTTAACCGTGAGCCTGCTTTCATCAGGGGAAATGAAGCACAGACACCAGAAATCCTCTCAAGGCCAAAAGATTCACTCTCTCTTAAAAATATTGCTCTACCAGGCAACAAATACTTATTGAGCACCTACTGAGTGCCAGACTTCATGGAATATAGACTCTGGAGGTAGAAACTGAAGGTGTTTTGCTGATTCTTGGCCTCATGGGGGCCCCAGTGGATCAGAGACCACTGGCAGGGTGGGAAGTGTTCCCTCCACCCTGCAAATGACACCACTGGGCTGGGTGGGCAACCAAACTGGGGTACTCTCTCAAAGTGCTTATTTCTCCCCAGGGGATGCTGGTCAACCGGGCATTCAAGGCCCACCTGGTGTCCCAGGTTCTGTGGGTCCCAAAGGTAAGTCAGGTACCCAGACGGTACCTAAGTTTGCCACAACCAGGATGGATCTCAGAGATCCAGGCGCTGGGATCCCAGATGGTCCTAACCCACGGTCCCAGGCCTGTGTGGGGTCGACGGGCCCACAGAGGGTCCCCCCACAAAGAAATCCCTGGGCATCAGGATCGGAGCTGTATTTTTGGCTTTGTGGTGGATTTGGGAGTCACGTTTCCATCTCTCTTTTTTTATTTTTTCCGGTACGCGGGCCTCTCACTGCTGTGGCCTCTCCCGTTGCGGAGCACAGGCTCTGGACGCACAGGCTCAGCGGCCATGGCTCACAGGCCCAGCCGCTCCGCGGCATGTGGGATCCTCCCCGACCGGGGCACGAACCCGTGTCCCCTGCATCGGCAGGCGGAGTCTCAACCACTGCGCCACCAGGAAAACCCTCCATCTCTCTTTGATGGCCCTGTTATGTGGCCCCTAAGTGGGGGGATGGATCTGGAAATCAGAAGTCAGACAATTTCCTTGCTGGCTAGGGCCGAGATGCAAACGTTTGAGAGCAATATGTCTGGACAAGCCAGGCAAATGGGGCCTACTCACAGCGTGATGCCCATCTGGTCCACTCTCCGCCCTGCCCCTGCCCCTACCCCAGCTCAAATGTTTGACCGGGAAGGAGCAAAGGGTCTCTTGATCCCAGCAGCTACAGTTTCCTGCCTAAGGAGGACTTTGCACTGGGATCACTCCTGGACCCACTGGCTCTGGGGTCCTGGTGTGCACACGCAGCCCTCACCTGGGGGTGCGTGCCCCACCCCTTCCACCTGCCACTCACCATGGGGTCAGTCTCCCTGGCCTGTACCCGACCCATCTGATCAGCGTTGTCGTGTTGTCCTCCTCAGGTTCCAGCGGTCTTCCTGGCCCACAGGGTCCCCCAGGTTAGTAGCCTTCTTCTCATAAATAGATGCTATTTCTGAGGTAAAGAGAGGATGTTAAATGGAGAAACAAACATTTTTAAAGCAAAAGAAGCAATTATAAAGAGAGCCTCTAAGAGACACAAAACTCACATCTGCACGTGTGTCCCCTGCGGCTGAGGCTGGTACCGATGGGTCCCCTGAGATCTGTTCTGACCCGACTTGGGGCACGAGGCCCTCCAGCAGCTTCAGCAGCAGGCAGCTCCCAGCCTGCCTTGATCTGAGCAAAGCGCCTGCCTCACCTGGTCCCCTGTGGGCCAGAGCTTGTCCCGCTGTCCTGGGAGTCTCGAGCTGCAGCCCACTCTGTGATGCCGGCCAACGTCTCTGCCAGGGTCCCATGAGGGGTCCTCATCCCCGGGCCTGGTAATCTCAGGGACAAGGAACCTGCACCAGGATTATGTAGCAGGGACATGGGGAGAAGTCTGTGAACAGCAGCCCTTGACTTTTACTCCAGGGAGTGTGTGTGCCTATGTGTGTGTGTACATTTGTGTGCCAGATAGGTGTGTGTACGTGTTGTGTGTCGTGTGCATGTCCATCCCTTCCAAAGCTGGGGACACTCATCCACCCATGTGGTTTCCTCTGTGTGCAGGCTCTGTAGGTCGCCAAGGGCTCCGAGGTGAAGTGGGACTCCCTGGCATCAAAGGTAAGCTGGGGGAAGGGGTTAGAGGGAGGGGACATCACCTTGTAGATGCCACTCACTTAAGAAGGAGGTCTGGGGGACTTCCCTGGCTGTCCAGTGGTTAAGACTCCATGCTTCCAACGCAGGGGGCACGGGTCAAACCCTGGTCAGAGAACTAAGATCCCGCATGCTGTGTGGTACAGCCAAAAAAAAAGGAGGAGGTCTGGGGGGACAGGGTCTGGTGGACATGCCAACAGCCTGTGCAGGCCAACAGGTGCATGAGGGGAAGGGGCAGTCAGGACTGTGGAGGAGCCTGTCTTCAGACACAGACTCTGCCCCTTGTTGGTCGTCCCTACCAAGGCTTTTCACACTAAGGTGTCCATTTCCTTTTCAGGTGACAAAGGACCTATGGGACCACCAGGACCCAAAGGTATGCTTCTCCTGCTGCTGCCCAGACAACACCACAGCCTGCCGACTCCTGGGAACCCAGATGTGACCCCTGTCCTGGTGTCCAAAAACCCATATGACTTGGCTCCTGGACCCTGGGGCTGGGAGGGATCTGAGATTCTAGTCGAACCTCTCAGGGAAACTGAGGCACAAAGAGGAGAAACAGTACCAGCGTCACAATGCTCGGGGTGGCCCTCGGGGTGGCATCGATGCAACACTGAGGCTTCTCCCCTCTAGTGTGGTCCCCCTCTTGCCCACAGCACCCACTGGTGTGACAGCAGGGCCTGGGTCAGTTTGTGGGTGGGCCCTGACCCAGCAGAGATCTATCTAGTGTGCCTTTTGGGCTGTGTTAATGCTGAGTTCTTGCCAAAACTCAGCTGACAGCAGCTTACAGGTGCAGTGGGAACCGTTCTGCAGCCCGGGGTCCCTCTTACTGGGTGAGATTCTTTTCCTTGCTTCTGACTGACGCTTGTTTCCTCCACACCCCCCCACCCCTGCCCCATTTTTATTTTAGGTGACCAGGGTGAGAAAGGACCCCGAGGCCTCACAGGTCAGTCCCACACAGGAATCTACTGTGATCCACTAAAGTCTTTTTGTAAATCCATTGGGTACTGGAGATGGGGGGAAAAAATACAGAAGTAGGAGACAGAATCTCTGTCTAAAACCTTCAGGGGACTTGCAATCCAGAAAAAAGCAGGACAAGATAAAATAAAGCACTGAATGGAGTATAAGCCAGCATCAACATGTATGGTCCAGACAGTAAATGTCTGGGGCAGAAAAGGGAGCTTGTGATTATCTCTGATTCTTTTGAAGAGTTGAGTTGGGAAAATTAAGCTCTTCCCTAAGTGGCAGAAAGTTTGCCCTACTTGTATCCACTTACCTCCTGCCAACTTGCGTGATTAAAAAGGAATTTGACAGTACTAGTGCTTTGGCTACAAGGGCCAGCTTTCTGTTGCCAAGGAAATAAGACTCATACACAGGCCCCTTCAGACCAGGCGTGGCCTCTGGGCCAGTCCGTGCCTACTGCCGGGGGTGGGAGGCCTGACTTTAGAATCAAAGCTGACGCTGTGTCTCCAGCCTCTGGTTGGCACACCAAGCTCCTCTGGTTGGGGAGGTGGCAGGCTTGGGGGTGGCCGGGAGGGTAGAGTGTTCTACCACTGTCAAGCTCCTCCAAACACCTAGTCCATTTCCTTTGCAGGCGAGCCTGGCTTGAAAGGTTTACCTGGTGCTGTGGGCGAGCCCGGGCCTAAAGGAGCAATGGGTGAGTGTCTCACAGCAGCAGACACCATGGGTCTGCCCCGCCACCGTCATCATCATGGCCCTAGAGTTGAGATTCTCCTAGAGCTGCATCTCCCATTCTCTAATCTACCCACCCCTGGTAGAGGCTCCATTTACAGGCTGTTCCTGGATCTGGGCATCCCTCTTGGGGCTCAGAGAGCTGCTGCCGTCTCTAACAGTTTCTTACTGCTCTGGAGGGGCTTGGCAGGATATGGTCCATCTGCCCCGGTTCCTGCCTCTAAGACCCTCAGGCCCTTGGGGAGGAGAAACAAGGGCTGAGGTTCTTTGGAACCCACAGAATTCCAGGCACAGCCCTGATACTCCAGGGTTCAGCCCTTTGGCTGACCCTTACTGAGGGACCTGTCAGCCAGGACAAGGAAGACCCCACATGGGGCCAGGCATTTGACACCACATCCCAGAAGGGTCTAAGCCCCACCAAAGGAGATGTGGTGCATTCATGATCTCATTCATTAACAAAGTGCTAGGAAGCGCTGATGGCGTGCAGGATGCTGTGCTGGGCGAGTAAGATGCTTTACCTCCCTCGAGGGGAGATAAAGCTTGTGTGAGATGACAAGGGCCATGAAAGGTACAGGGTGCTATGTGGAAACAGTAGAGAGAGAAGTTTCTTCCAACCGGAAGGATGAAGGAGATGCCTTTTCAGATGGTTCTAAAAAGTAAAGAATATTTTAATCACATCAATTTAGAAAATGCCACGCAGAGACATGAGTGAGGAAAGACAAAGAGGTGGGAAAAAGCAGGTGGGAAGAGCTGGCCCCGGAAGGACATCACTGTGGATGGAGGTTAGGGTGATGCCTACAGCAGAGGAGACAAGATCTTGGAGAATCTTGACCTCCAGGACCTGGGCCAAATGAGGCCGACGTGTACTGAGCATCTGGTGTGTGTGAGTCCTGTGCCATCGGTGCGGGAGATGCAGTGGGGGCCGTGGAACAGTTCTCAGCAGGAGAAGAGGCATTACTGGTTTAGGAGGAGAGGGCAGGAAAGCTTCACCCTGCAGGTGTGACAACGACAGGGCTTCTTCCACGTCTGATGGCTGCAGGAGGGGATGCATGGGTGCCCCACCTAGGAGACAGCTTGTGAGGCTATAATGCAGTGGAGGGAGGGAGTCCCAGAGTAGCTCCCAGAGTCACTGATGAACTTGCATCTGCTTTCCTAGGACAAGCTGGCCCCGACGGACACCAAGGCCCAAGAGGTTGGTCACTCAGCTGCTCTCCTCACTCCCCCGGCCCGCCACTGCCCCCCCTGCCCACGTCCCAGTGCTCAGCCCCCAGCCCCCCCATCACAAGGCCAGAGGGCGTACATCACAGGGAGGTGTGCAAGGTCCCGGTCTCATCCCCCTCCTCCCTTCCACCTGCCAGCAAGTTACTCAGTAAAACCCCAAGAGACCATTGGCTCCGATGCGTTGGCTGGTCAGCTTGCCTAAAAGGCAAACGTTTCCACGTTGGTCATGCTTTCTCTAGGGGAACAAGGTCTTCCAGGGATGCCCGGAATCCGGGGCTTACCAGGACCTTCTGGAGACCCAGGAAAGCCAGGTAACAGAGTGGGAAGCGGGAGCTGGCCATGGTGTGTGTGTGTGTGTGTGTGTGTGTGTGTGTGTGTGTGTGTGTGTGTACCTTCCTTAATCCATTTTCCTCTAGCAGCTCATTAGGAAAATGCCACAGCTGCTGGCTAGAGCCGGGCACAGCGGCTGTGAGTCCTGACACCTGAGTCACCAAGTCTGGCAACTTGGAAAAGAGAGATCAACACTGAAAGCAAGGAGTTCTAGAAAGGGGCAAGGAGTCTCCTAAACATGGTAGTTTATCACCACCTCAGTGTCTGGGTCCCCTGTGGACCCCCTTGGGCCGTGCCTGGACCCTCGCCAATAGCCACCAGCCTGGGGAGATAAGCCGTTGTTAGGGTCTCCACCAAAGGCCCAGCAGGAGCAAGATCCTCAGGGCTGCAGGAGGAACAAATCAAAACAAGCCAAGAAAGCCGGGAGGACAAGGTGGCAATCCTCAGGGGCCGATGAGGAACAGGGGGCCTCTGGGCTCCTTTGGTGGGCGCACAGATGGAGAGCACCCAGGAGGGAGCCTGGGGGCAGCATTAGGGGTCAGTGGATGTGTGAACTTTTGGGGTTGGTAGCTCTCAGACACCAAAGGGTCTTGAGCCCAAATGGGCTAAGAACCATCCCCTGATGGAGCAGTGAGTCAGAAAACTGCTCTCATCCAGGGCTGCGAGGACCCTGGAGTCCGGCTGCCCCAGACACGGGGTTCGTCCTCCTGCACCCACCAATCCCTTCTGCCCGCTCCTGCTGCTGAGGGGTCGGCTCCTCTGCCCTTCAACTCTCCTCTCATGTCTTCTACTCTCCGTAGGTCTCACAGGACCCCAAGGACCTCAGGGTGAGTCATCGGGTCACTGCCACTTCAAATGCCACCGCCAAGCCTCCCAATCCCGGCATTCAGCAGATGCTTCTCCAGTCACCTTAGTGCTTCCTCTCCTTCCCTCACTCCCCCAGCAAAAATGGGTTCAGGTCATTTTGATGTGAGTCTTGAGAAACACCTTAGGAAGCAAAACTAGGCACAGAACAATCTAGAAAGCCATTCTAGGAGAGACGAGTTTAGATCACGTGCGAATGCTGTCTGCCTGAGCCTGGTCCCCTTTGGTGCAGGGACCCCCAAGAGGAGGCTCCAGGCCCAGGAGTCCCATTAGCCCCACAGAGGCCCACATCCCCTGTGGCACGGTAGGGAGTGGACACTCATCTCATGCAGAAGGGCCCGGCCTCCCTGGGACAGCCTCAGTGTCAAAACCTGTCCGACAGTTGGACAGTGTGCACCCACTTGGATTTGAGAAGCTGTCACCACACCAGCCCCAACTCCTAAAGGAAATCAGGCAAGGATGTAAAATAAAACCAGACAGCATCACCCCTCAACAGTTGAGCGCACAGGGATATCTTTCAGATGCTCCCTGGTGGAGCTGTGGACAAAAGCAAGAGGGGTTGTTGCATCAGATACAGGAAGCCCAGCCCCTACTCCCCCAGGCTGCAGGGACGGTGGGTTACAATGGCCGCTTTGCAGGCTGCAGGGGACTCATCACCCAGAGGGACTGGGATCCCCCAAAGCTGGACCTGTGAGCCTCTGCCTCCAGCCCAGCTGTTGCTCCATTTCCTAGAGAGGGAGAAGGGCTCAGAGCAAGAGGCTCCCTCAAGGGAGCTGGGCTAAGGTGGAAGGTCGAGCCAGGTGGGTCTGCAGGTTTCAGTCAGCAGTTGTGGCCTTGCCAGTGACAGAGCGCCAGGTACTACCACAGGGGGTCTGGAATTGCTGGCCCTCAATCATCCTGACTGACTTGTTTTCAATCACACCAGGACTTCCTGGGACCCCCGGCCGACCAGGGGCTAAAGGTAAGTGATTTTCCAAATTAGACAGTCACCGGTCATTTTGGCAGGAGGGGAGGCATTGGCAGGAGGGAGGTCCCTCTGTGGCCAGAGCCTGGATCAATAGTGGCATCTAGTGGCTTCAGTGGAAGGCTGTGAGGCTGGGGAGCCAGGGATTCTTCTGACCATTTGAGCCCAGAGTCCTCAAGCCCCACCCTTCCCCCCACAATCCAGAGCCTCGCTTTGGTGCCTGGCTGTCTCCAAGCCCTCGATGGAGGAGGATCTGCAAGGGTGCTGTCCCCACCGCTGACTCTGTAATGCCCCCCACGAGTGCTCTGTCCCCTCACTTAGGCGTGGTCCCCCCATGATGTGCCTCTTCCCTGGGACAAGTGTTATGGTCCACACAGGCCTCAGTGTAACGGGGACACTGCCACCCCCTTTCTGAGAGGGGGCTTTGATGCAGGCAGGGAGGAGCCTCTCAGATGTTACTAAGAGGCCAAAGTCAGAGTTCTCAGAGGGGCATCCTCAGGACTCAGACTCTTACATGTAGGGCGACATTCGCATCTGGTTCTGGGCCATCAGACCCCAACCCTGAGCCAGTCCAGGAAAGGGGCTGCTCAGGGACGGTCCTTCTCCTTCTGTCCCTGTGACCCCACGTTCCTGAACCCTGAGGTTCGCTGGAGCTGCCCTCTGTCACTGTCACCTTGGGGGGGGACCTGCTTTCCAGAAACTATGGCTAACAATGGGTTGGGCCAAGGAGTTCTTTCAAGAACATCCCAAGCAGACACGTCTCTGGGTCCACAGATCTGCTCATGGATTGATGGCATCTTTAGTAAAAGATCAGAGGCTTGGGGATTCTCGAGGAGAGACACCCTGCCCTTCTCCAGGGCCTGTGACTTTCTGTCCAGCGTGCACAGAGGTGGACATTGTACCTGACACTGGATTGTGTTCCAACAAAAAGAAAGTCAAGTGCTTTCTCTTGGCCTTGACCTCGAGGGGCTGGCAGATTGCAAGCTTCCCCAAAGGAGGAAATCAGTATCACCCCTCAGCGTGTGGATGACTGAATTGCCCTCAGGCCTTGGGAAATGACAAAAATGTCCCAGAAGAATCTCCAGTCAAGGGTTTTTCCATCCTCTACTTCACTCACTTGGTTCTGCAGAATGTGGATTTCCATCACGATAGCCTTGGGAAAGTGTGAATCTGACATTCCCTTCTTGGAAGTCCTCCATGCACATTCGCATTTTCAACCCTCTAAGACGCAAGGCAGAGAAGAGATCTGTTAACCTTTACATGACTCGGAGTTTCCCAGACCACAGAACCCCCTCTTGACTCTGTGCAGACCCTACTACTGTCCCAGGGAATTAGCACCTGAGGGGCACTGGAAACCAGGCTCTACCCCGCAGGCTCACTGCCTCTGCTCTTTGACCTCTCAGTGCTTTTTGCACCTAAAGCAATTCCAAGTAAGAGCCTGCAGTGCCCAGTGTGGGAGAAGATAGAGTGTGGGAGGGGGAACGACTACTGAGTCAGCTCATTCTGGCCTCACCACAAGGCAAACTCTCCAACATCCACAAATGAAGCCTCTTCGCAGAATCCCAGCTTCTTCCAAAAGCTAATGTGGGCCAAGAAGATTGATGCTCAAGCCTCCAGGGTCTCCAGCGCAGAGATTGGTGCTTAATGCATCCTGTATGCTCCCCTTCAGTTCATCAAAATGCCTTCAGCCTGAGGGTTAGAAGCCCAGGAGTGGGTCTCAAATGCAATCAGAAGCCTTGAAAATGATTCATTGAGCCACTAATTGAGCCTGGGAATAACCACTCTCCTTTGCCTCCCCTCCCAGGTGAACCGGGAGCTCCAGGCAGGATCGTGACTTCAGGTAGGTAGACCCTGCACTGTGTACAGCGCGTCCGCCCTGGCTCTGCCTCAACAGCCTGCAAGTCCGCGGGCTCCGTGCTTTGGGCAAGGTGCAGTGCTGAACTCTTCCAGTCAGAAGTGAGGAGGGTCGGGGGATTTCAGACGTAATACTGGCCCAACCTGGCCCACAGTCTGGCCTGGGTCCCCTCTGAGCGAGGAGAGTGGGGCTCAGCGTTCAACGTGCCTTCTGTTTTCAGAGGGATCATCGACTCTCACTGTCCCAGGTCCCCCGGGACCTCCTGGAGCCATGGGACCTCCAGGACCTCCAGGTGCCTCAGGTCAGTCTGTTTTCTTGCTTTGCCCCAGATCAGCATCAGGCCTTGGTTGCATCTGACTATAGCAGCATTCGCTCAAATCCTGAAACCCGGGCCGGAACCCGGGGAAGAGTAGGAAGGAGCTGAGAAAGCCCCTCCCAGACAGCCTGGTGAGCCCTGATCACTCCCCGGCACGTATCCTAAGCCCTGCATGGCATTGCTTCACTAGGTCCCCGCAGTACCGTTGGAGGCTTGAGCAGGTAAATGACACGCCTAAGGTCACACGGGTAAGAAATAGCAGAGTCAGGGTTCGGCCCAGGTCCTTCTGCCTCCAGAACCAGTATTGACTCGTCAGAGTCAGTCCTCAAATTGTTTCCTCTTGGAAAACAACTTGATAATATGCATCAAGAGCAACAAAAGTGCGAGGAATCTATTTGAAGCAAATAGCCCCAAATTGTCCAACAATAATGAGATGGCTACAAAAATATGAAGACTTAAAGTTGTTAGCAGATAACAGTGTTATTTAAAAGGGCAGGTAACACAACGTTGTAAATCAGCTATACTCCAATAAAAATTTTTTTTTAAATAAAAGCAGAATACTCGATAAGGTGTGCTCTGTAGTTGCAACTATATTTATATAAGATAAAAGAATGCTGGAAGGAAATACAACAAAATGCCTGTAAGTTAAAGAATTGTGGGTGATACTTTTTCTATTTATCCAAAATGCCTGTTTTTTTATATCTATTTTTTAATTATTTAAAATGTTTGTGTGTAAATGAAATACATTATTTAATATGACAAATGCAAGTATGGATCGGCCTTCCCTCCTGATAAACTCCAGTGAGACTGGGGACACTGGGGGTGTTTAGAAGTCCCTAACCATCAGAGGACAGTGTCAGAGAGGGCAGTCCTGCCCATCCCAGGGGCCCCAGTGCCTGGCAGAGGAATTCTCACTGGAATGGACCACAGGGCTGGTCTCAAATTGCTTATTGCTTTCAAATAAGCAAGATGACCTCTTTGGGCCACTGTTCCATGCCTTGTGAGGAAGGTACTTAATGTACCCAGGCACCTGTCTTTTCTTCAGTTCTTTCTAGAACTCTGCCCCTAGAGGTGTGATAAAACCTTTTCTTCCCCAACCCCATTTCCAGGCCCCATCGGCCCAGCTGGTCTCCCAGGACAGCAAGGTATGTCACACCCTGAAAGAACGCATGACTGTAGGCTGTGGAGAGCTTCCTTCCTGGGGTGGCCCTGCACCCCATCTTTAAGTGAGAGATGTGCACGTTGGGAAGGGAGGTGAGGGGCCACTGGGCTCTTCTCCAAGGCCCCGGCAAGGCCTCCATAGCCAGAGGAGACACCTCCTCCCACCTTCTTCCATGTTTCTGAGAAGGTAGGGGTCCTCCCGAAAGGGAGATTGAAGCTCTTGGGTCAGGATCAAGCTCAGCTATCTTCACAGGCCTCAGGCCTCTGGTGACCAGATCCTGAGAATCGTGTCACTGTCCAGCAACTTATCCAAATATCAAAAAACGGACTCCAGGTCCTCCCGGGGTGTGTCTTGTTCCCAGCCAACACTCTGGCCCTGCCAACAGTCAGCTCCGCTTGGCCCTGCCCCACCCCGAGCACCTGGGCGGCTCCAGAGAGAAAGCACTGACAGCTGCAGGTGGTGTCCCCCAACTCTGTGTCCTCCCCACAGGCCCGCGAGGGGAGCCAGGACTTCCTGGTGAATCGTTCATGGGCAGCAGCAGCTCCATCTCTGAGGTCCTCTCCGCCCGTGAGTGCCACCGTGTTCTCTGGGACAGGTGACACAGGGGTGGGAGTGGGAGAGGTGGCCATGCACTGGGGCCTGCGGCAGCGGCACCAGTGAGTCATCGTGAGCCCCAGTGTAAGGATGGCCAGTTCCTCTGAAACGCAGTGCTCGCTGAGAAGGAACAGCAGGGGTTTTATCAGCTGTGGAGGATGAGTCACAGGGGATGGTACAGCTGTCAGAGAGGCTCTCTGGATTCCAGGAGGACCAGGGTCACGTGAGGCCTCTGAACCCAGCCCTGTGAGTGTGACCGGAGGAGTCCTGAACCCCCCACACCATGAATAACGACGAGGGTCCCTGGGTTCTCAGCCACAGGCCCGGCCTAGGAGCACTGACTCCTGGGTCCTCCGGTTCCCAGAGTCCTTTAAAGAACCCAGGCAGAGATGCCGCTGGGCCTCCCACCTGGGCACCTGGACACTTGAACAGCAAAGACAACGCTAGCCCTCGTCTAACAGTCACCATGTGCCAGGCGCTGTGCCTTGTCGTCCCACAAGGCCCTTGTGATGTAGATCTTGCGCCTCTGGTTTACAGTGGAGGAAGCTGAGGCTGAAAGGTCAAGAACTTGCCCACAAGCTGGCAGTGATGAGGCAGGATTTGAACTCAGGCTGTCTGACACCGAAGCCATGCTCTTAATCATCACTGCACACCCCCATCAGCCACCAGGGAGCTCCACTCAGCCCTGCCCTGCCTCTGAGCAAAAGGCATCTCTAGCAGAGGGGCCCTTGGAGGGTCCTGTGCCACGACCCATGACCCATGGCCTGGTGTGTGGGTGTAAGCACCAGCACCGAGGATCCTGGTGAGGGGTGAGGCTGGCGGAGAGCAGCCTCATGACAGCTTTTGCTCATTTCTGGTTTCTCCTTTCCACAGAGGGTCTTGATTTACGAGGTCCCCAAGGCCCACCTGGACCACCTGGGCCACCAGGTGAGCACCTCAGGGATCTTTGGAAGGTGGGGAATCTTGGGGGCAGGGGGCTCAAGGCACTTAGTGAGGAAGCCAAGATCCTGGGTTCAGCATTGCCTCTTCCTCACCCTCTTCTACAGGACCATCCATTCCAGGACCCCCAGGACCCCGAGGCCCAGCAGGTGAGAGCTGAGCAATGGGAGATGAGAGGCGATGGGACCCAGAGCCCAGGCGTCTTCCGGGCCGGCTCTTAGGAAAGAGCTTCTCTGTCACTTCTGCTCCTGGGCAGAGTGTTCCTGGCCCACCTCTTGGCATTAATAGGTCTTGGGTGCTCTCTTATCTAGGGGAAGGCTTGCCAGGCCCACCAGGCCCACCAGGATCTCTCCTGACCAGCTCAGGTAATGCTGGGGAGTCAAGTCGCTCCTGTTCTCTACCTCAGCCCCAGCCCCAGCACATGCCATGGTCATGGGCACACAGCCTTTCTGACCTACTCACCATGCTTTCTCCTTCTGACTTTCCACCGTGAGTGTGTTTGCATAAACTCCATGCTACCTGTTGCGTGGAGAGAAGGTAACTGATGCCAACCCAGCCACCCTGAGAATCCCTGGTTGCCCAGCCAGGGGGAGATCTGCCTTTGGGAAGCTTCTGGGCCAACTGGGGAGACCTAGTTCCTGTCCTCAGGGAGCCCAGCTCTGATAAAGTGGGTAGGACACATGCTCGTGAAATGAGATAAACACTGACAGTATAACAGAAGCATATGGAAATAACTTTAGAACATACTTTAGCCCAGAACTTGTCTCTAGTGGAAAATTCATCCATCCATCCATCCATCGTCCACACTCAAAACTATTTCCTTCCTCTACAGAGACCTTCTTCTCTGGCCCTCCAGGCCCACCTGGCCCCCCAGGCCCCAAGGGAGAGCAAGGTGAGCACAGTGTCTTAGGGAGCGCAGGAGCCTGACCCAGCTGGTGGCCGGGAGAGCTCTGATGAGGCTGGATGAGCGGGCCTTCACCCTGCTGCCCTATCCCATTAGGAGCTCAGCAGCCTGCAGCAGGGCGTGGGGGGTGGTCGGAAGCTCTGCCAAGAATATCCGCCTCTGCCTTGTCCTGATGGGAGGAGAGGCACGAGGGGCCCTGGAGCCCCGACCCCTTCCCCATGGGCCCCTTGCAGTCACAGCATCTGGGTGGGAACTGTCTCATGACTGTCTTCTCCTCCAGGTGCCCCAGGCCCCCGAGGACACCAAGGTACAGTAGAACTGGCATCAAACAAACCTGGGGTAGGGGTGGGAGTGGCAAAGGCTGACCTTCCAAGATCCCTGAGCTTCTTGAGTTTGGTCCAGATGAGGGTAGATCAGTGTGTCTCTGATGGTTGAGAACTTGCGAGCGTGTGTGCGTGCGTGTGTGTGTGTATGTGTGTCTGTGTGGCAGCTCTAGATACTACCCAAGGACCGGTGCTGCCCCAGCCATCATTAATCTTGGGGAGCCTTGGGAGGGAGGTGGTGTCTTGGGCTGGGGCATGGGGAGAGGGAGGCTGACACAGCTGACTGTCCCCTCTCTGCTGTGTCCCTCAGGCGAGCGAGGCCTCCCAGGGTTCTCAGCCTCAGGTAAGTGCTGAGCCCCCTGCTGCCGGCTCTGCCGGAGCCTCTCCCCACCTGGCTGACTGCCCTGTGTTGTTGGCCTCCAGGCTCCAGTTCTCTCGGACTCAACCTACAAGGACCGCCAGGCCCACCCGGCCCTCAGGGACCCAAGGGTGACAGAGGTCAGTGAAGGCGGGGAGGAGTGGGAGCAAGGCTGGCTCCCAGAGCCCGAATAGAGGGCAGCGAGTACTTGCTGATGCTACAGCCTTGGGAGGAAGAAGAGGCTGAAGAGAGGAGAGCCTGGAGGGAGAAAGGGACGGTTGTGGGGATACAGTCTCTGCCCAGGGAAGCTGTGACACCATTGCAGAAATGAGACTGAGAAACATGGGACAGTTGTTGAGCCACAGCTGACAGTGTGGTTGAACTTGAGGAACCAGGGGAGGCTTCCTGGAGGAGGTGATGCAAACAGAGCTGCTTGTTTTGGATTCCAGGTGACCCCGGAGTCCCAGGGGCTCCCGGCATTCCCAGTGGGCCCTCTCGAGGTAAGAACCAAAGGTGCCCAAAGTTCTTCTCTCTTTCTTCAAGCGAGGGTGATCATGCCAGTGAGGATATTAATTAACTAATTCATTCACTTATCCACGATTCAGTGTTGATGAGATACTTTCTCCACGTGCTGGGATCTCTGAACTGCCTTTAAGGAGGTTACAAGTTAGCGGGGGTGGGAGGGAAGGATGCCTGCACGATAAAGATGACTAGCAACGCCGATGATGAATGATGGCGAGAACAGAGCCTGGGAGCTAGAGGTTCAGGGGCGAGGGAGGCCATGTGGGCGGTGAGCAGGTTGCCGAAGGAAAGGGAGGGCTCGGCCTGGGAGAGCTCCTAGGAGCTCTTTGCCACTGTCTTAGTTCTCCTACTGAGAAAGAATCTCCCTCCTCAGACTATAAAAGCATTGCCTGGGCTCCCTTGTTGGACCCCAGGGTGGAGAGACCAACTCAGAGGCTTTCTCTCCTGCAGGGGGATCGTCATCGAGCACCATGTTCATGCAGGGCCCACCAGGGCCCCCCGGGCCTCCAGGCTCCATCAGCAGCTCCGGCCTGGAGATTCAGCAGTACATCTCTGACTACATGCAGAGTGAGTGCCCGGCGTCTGAGTGGGGCAGCGTGCGTGTGTGTGTGTGTCCACGTATTGATACATAGACTTGTCCTCACCCCAGCAGAGGCTCGTACACCCTCATGCTCATCCACATGCACGTGCGTACACACACACACACACACACTTTCACACTGGTGTGCACTCCCCCAACCTCATCCGTGTGCTGTGGAGGTGAGGGTGTGATTTCCACACGTGGGCACCAGAGCTTTGTCAAATGGGTGGCTGACTGGAGTCTCGTTAGTCCACAGCCATGGAGATCCACCTGGCCCAGCACAGAGTCTGCCTCAGTTTCTCCATCTATAGCAAGGGGAGTCTAGGCTCCCTGCTGGCCCTGCCTTGGCCTGTGTGGGATGGGTGGGTGCATTTCCTCAAGTGCTTCAGGTCACCTCTGTGGGGAGGACACGCCCTCTTGGGGACAAGCCTGACTTTGCTTTATTTCCTTGTTGGCAGGTGACAGTATCAGGTCTTATCTATCTGGAGTTCAGGGTCCCCCAGGCCCACCTGGTCCCCCCGGGCCTGTCACCACCATCACGGGTGAGACTTTCAACTACTCAGAGCTGGCCAGCCTCGTCGTGAGCTACTTACAGAGTAAGCCTCTCCCCACCCCCTGTAATGACACCTTCCTCCCAGGGTTCACGGTTATTCCTGGAGCCTCATCTCTTAATTGGCTGTTTGCTTTGCCCTTTTTCTGAATGCGATGTTCAATGCTGAATTCACGGTAATCAGGCCACCGAATCTAGCTTCAAGAAAGGTTTGTTCAGATTAAGAAATATAGAAATAAGAAATTATAAATGGCCTGCTAACACCCCCGTGCATTCATTTCCCCCAAACGGAAACAGCTGGTTGACTGGGTCTGTGATTCTGGAGTAATGAGTGCGTTGCTTCAGTACCAGCTAAGCAGGTAACCGGTTTCCTTCCCCACAGCTTCGGGGTACAGCATCAGCACGTCCTCCACCTCCATCTCCTCTGAAGACATCCTGGCTGTGCTCCAGCGTGAGTCGGCTGTGGTGGGCTAGAGGGTGGGGTGCCTTCCCTCTCTCCTGGCCGCACTTGTCAGGAACACTTGGCGGTCCCTTGGGACAAGGAGCCACTCCCTCCTCGCTCCCAGCAGCCAGCTGGAAAGGGGGCATCAGCTCTCCCCTCGAAGGCCAGGCAACCAGGCAGGAGCCCCTTCAGCTACCGGAAGCTTGTTGATGTCCCCCTGGGGGGTCTGAGAACCCCCCGCTCACATGTCACTCGGGCCAGTCTGTGGGGAGGTTAGGCTGGACGTGTGGTCCATACTGGCGCCTCCTCTCCTTTCAGGGGATGACGTGCGTCAATATCTACGGCAGTACCTGATGGGCCCTCGGGGTCCCCCAGGGCCACCAGGAGCCAGTGGAGGTTGGTCCCTCCAGTCTCTGGACTACGCAGAGCTGAGCAGCCGCGTCCTCAGCTACATGTCCAGTGAGTGTCCGCCTCCGTGGCAGGGCAGGCAGCAGGGCGGGACATCCCGGAAATGGCCCCCTGGCCCGCTCCCGCCAGGCTGCACCCAACCCAGAGGGAGGGGGGGCGCTTCAGAGCTGTTCAAACCTGTGGCTCCAGAGCAGGTCACGGAGCTGGGCGAGGGAAGCCAGAATGAGTGTCCCGGGCACCGTCCCGCACACGACTCACATGCACACACGCACACTCCCACGCACCCAGCAGGAGGAGGGCTGTGGGCACTTCGGACCTGCACTCGTCCCGGCCCTGGGGCCTCTCCTCCGTGGTGCCGTTACCCAGGGTCTCGCGTCCGCGTTACCCTCTGCCGGTCTCTTCCCGCTGCCCCTCTCGCCCCTATCCCAGCCTCCGCTTCTGTTCAGGTTGCTTCTGTCTGGCTTCCTCTCTGACACGGTGTTTCCATCTGCCCTTCCCTGTCTGATCTGCATCCATCGCAACTTGGGATTTGTTCCTCAGGCTCCGGAGTCAGCATTGGGCTTCCTGGCCCCCCAGGGCCCCCAGGCTTGCCGGGAACATCCTACGAGGAGCTCCTCTCCTTGCTCCAAGGTAGGGCCGAGCAGGGCCATCTGACCGAGTGCTTTGGGGTGGACGGCAGAGCTCCTTGGCCCAGACTGTGACCGATCCTTGCTCTTCCTTGGTGTCTCAGGGTCTGAATTCAGAGGCATTGTTGGGCCCCCAGGTCCCCCTGGGCCACCAGGGCTCCCAGGCAGCGCGTGGTCCAGCATCAGCATGGAGGACCTCTCGTCCTACCTGCAGAGTAAGGAGTGAGGCAGGCGAGGGCTGCAGCCTGACCTCCAGGGCTCCCGCGGGTCTGAGCCAGGGCAGCCATGGAGGGCTCAGCCCAGGCACCAGTCCTCCTAGAGCGGGTACAGGGCCGGGCTCTGGGGCCCTGGAGGGGGACACACTTGACGTTGAGGTGCTTTCAGCCCTGGCAGGGGGAGAAGTGGGGGGACACCATGCGTCCAAGTCACGAGAGAACTCAGGGGCCATAGGGTGACCAGGTGCCCAGCCGGGAGCCCCAACTCCCAGCGGCAGAAGGGCTGAGGGGAAGGGATATGATTTGGGTTGAATGAGGCCCGGGACTGGGGGTGGAGAGCAGCGGGGAGCAGTCACCCCAGGGGAGGACGGGACACGCGTGTGGGGGCCTCCCTCACTGCCTCCTTCCAGACGGGCCCAGGCTGGGAGTTCCGCGGTCCTGGCAGGGGATCCCTGATCTTTCTTTCTCTTGCCCCCTGCTCAGCTGCTGGCTTGTCATCCATCCCAGGCCCTCCCGGTCCCCCTGGCCCCCCAGGCCCTCGAGGGCCCCCGGGTGTCTCAGGAGCTCTGGTGACATACGCAGCTGAAAACAGCGACAACTTCCGGAGTGAGCTGATCAGCTACCTCACAAGTGCGTGTCCCTGACGTCACTCTCCTTCCTCCATCCCCTCCCAGACCAGGCAGCTCCCTGTGAGAGGGGCAGCCAGCGGGGCTTGAAGGGAACTGGAGGCCAAACACATAAGCCGCCCGGGTCCGTCGAGGAAGCCCGGCTTCCTCCTAGCCCACATGCTCCCGCTCTGTGCGAGTTCACATCCTGCTCAGGGGTGCTGAGGCCCTGGGAGAGACACCCCCAAGTCCCACATCTTTCTCTCCCCCAGACCTGGCTCCCACTAATGCCGCTTCTTCCCCACAGGTCCTGATGTGCGCAGCTTCATCGTCGGCCCGCCGGGTCCTCCCGGGCCCCAGGGTCCCCCCGGGGACAGCCGCCTGGTGTCCACGGACAGCTCCTACAGCCGGGGCAGCAGCTCTTCTCTCGGTCGGGCCTCTTCCTACGGCTCCTCCACGGGCATAGGAGGAGCAAGCGGAGGCTCCCTGGGCGAAGGGGGAGCCTTTGGCCTGGACACGGGCCGGGGCCGAGGCTATGGGGCAGCGGCAGAAGGCGGCACGTATGGCGGTGACGGTGGTTTCGGGGCCAGCTTTGCTGGAGGTCTGGATTACAACGAGCTGGCCGTTCGGGTGTCTGACAGCTTGCAGCGTAAGTGGGGACACGTAGGCTTCAGCGCTGCGGGGTTACGGGAGCATGTGAGCATCTCCACATCCAGTAGGACAGCAGTTCTGGAATCAGACAGGCAGGGACTGAAGACAAGCTTAGTTTAAGGGGCCCAGTTGGGACTGCAACCTATGTTGCAGGGAACAGAGATGCTGGGGTCTTTGTCCTTTGTTTTCCTAGAGGAGTCTATATGACTATGAAGGTTTTCTGGTGGGGCTGAGGGAAGGCTGTTGACTAAGAAGCCCTTTCCCGGGCGGCTCACCAGCACAGCTATGCAGTAAAAGGCCTGTGAAACAAGCCCACGGAGGCGAGACGTGCCTGTCAACAGGGGAGGCTAAGGAGACTCTTCCCTCGCTGCTGCACAGAAGAGTTTGGGATGGGAGCTAGACAGTCAGAGGGCACCGCGCTCCCACCGTGAGGAGGGTGCCGGGTGACCCCTGCTGCCTGTGGCCACCCACTCTGGTTTTTACAGGTCAGGGCCTGCTCCAAGGGATGGCCTACACTGTGCGGGGCCCACCAGGCCGGCCTGGGCCCCAGGGGCCCCCTGGCATCAGCAAAGTCTTCTCCGCCTACAGCAACGTGACCGAGGACCTCATGGACTTTTTCAGAAGTAAGGGCATGCCCCGATTACTTTCCCAACACTTCACTTGCCGTGTAGTCTGCTCCACAGAAACCAGTCTCCCCAAAAATCTTGTTAACACTTGAGATGCTGAAAATCGGATAAATTCTGAACCGTTTTCTTCTTACAAGTCCAAACTCTACCACTACCTGCCTGCGTTAGTCTGAACAAATCACTTTACTTCCCAAGCTCCAGGATGAGCTCTCGTCTAAGGCCAGTTTTTCCCCCTTGCAGCGTATGGAGCCATCCCAGGACCCCCTGGGCAGAATGGAGAGATGGGCATCCCTGGCCCCAAAGGTAAGTGGTGGCAGGAAACAGCCACCAGGATCCCGTGTTAACGACTGCCTCTTGTGGGAAGCAGCTCCCTTGCCAGCGCCATGCTGGGAACGTGTGCGGCTCCTTCAGGCCCTGCACTGTGCCTCGCTTAGCCGTGCCCCTTTCTGTCCTCCTAGGTGAGAGGGGCCCTGCTGGGCCACCAGGTCAGCCTGGACCACCCGGCCCTCGAGGACACAAGGGAGAAAAAGGAGACAAAGGTAAGCCTCACTTGCCACAGTTCCTGGAGTGCTGGGAAGCAGGCCACGTGTTCCAGAGCAAGCCTGAAAATTTTAGGCAAATGCCAGCTACGAAAGGCAGGCACTGGCAACAGCATACTTTGTGTACCTATCAAATGAACAGCCAGGGAGAAAGGAAGAAGAGTGTCAATGCAGGGAGGAAGAGGAGAACCAGGCTGGTAATGAAATAGGGTAATCAATTTCAATCAGTTGACAGTCTTACAAAAGAGTTCATCTTTCAAGCCGGTTTTGTAGTAGTCACAGTTACTGTAATTACCCAAGCGGAAGTCCCCACAGACCACAGGACATTTTCTAACTTCCCATTCATCTTCCAACTTCTAGGTGACCAAGTCTATGGCCGGAGAAGGAGAAGCATTGCCGTCAAGCCATGAGCGACCCTTGGCGGAGCAGCCGCCTGGACCAGTTCTTGCAGTGGCTTATGTCGCTTATGTCAAGACCTCTCCAGAGGGTAAAAGCTGGAATCTCACTGTCCTACTGAGGCAGCACAGCAACTAGTCAACTAGAACCCTTATCTTAGTCTGGAGCAAAATATATGTATGTAGAATTCAGTCCAAGGTACACAGTCTGAAACAGCTTCACGGGGTAGACCCAACAGTGGCCGCATGCAGTGTGGGAGGATGAAGCTGGCCTCCCTGCTGTCCAGGCCTGAGCTCCTCGGCTTCTTTAACACTGAGTTCAAGCCCCAGCCTAGGAAAGCCAGGTACATAAAAGTTGTTTCAGGAGCCCTTGAGCTTCACCTTAAAAATGAGCCCAGAAAATGGAAGACGGGATGGGGGGGTGCCTTCCTGGGAGCCACTCGATGGGACTGTTCTGGTCAACGCTGCAAGGCTGTGCTCTCACCTCCTCTCTCCTCTCTTCACTCTGCATTCTCTAGTCATAGGAAAAAACTCTCAGCTGAAAAAACTTAAGAAATCCACTTCCCCTGAAGGTGGTGACAGGGTTTCTACTAGTATTTCTCACTATGTATCACATTCCCACTTAGGAAGTTTGTTTGACTGCAGCTATGATCTGTCTCCATAGGTCCACGCTAGAGTTGATAGTATGTTACACTGAACTCGGTTGCAGCCGATAGGAAGAGAAAGGCAGGGGGCAAGGAGGAAAGAAGGGGACGGGAGGGGAGGGGAGGGAGAGCAGACTGCCTGACACTGGAAGCCGGCACCCCTGCTCTGCACTTAGGAAACGCGTGGGGGACTGGGCGCAGTTGGTTTTATTGCACTTTTCAACGTCTACAAACATTCACGTGGTCTATTAGATGAGTCATTTCAATTGCAAAATTTCCAATTAAAGGGTTTTTTCTTTTTTAATATGCTTAATGTGATCCATCCAAAAAAAAAAAAAAGAAGAAGGGAGGGGAGGAGGGAAAGAAGGAAGGAAGAAAGGAAAGGAGGAAAAGAAAGAGGGAAAGGAAGAAAACATTTTCGGTTAATTAAGTTTGACATTTTACTGTCTAATGAAAACTTATGTATAATGAATGAACACATCGTGCCTTTCTCATATGTTAGTTTTACCTAAAGGCTGACTCAATTTGTTTTTGTAATAGTAGCTTTAGAAGCTCAAGTATTATATCCCCTTTAATGATTCTTACCTTGATTAACCAGACTTCTGAGTTTTGTCCTAGTTATGAGATCTGCCTATCCAAGCTATCCCAAAGTCTTCATAGAATCGTATGCCCAAGAGAAATAGGGTAAAAGCCCAGACTTGCTGGCTTCTCTGGACAGAACCCAGATATGAGATATGTCCTCAGCTGCATGGCGGTGGATCTTAGCCTCTTTTGTTTCATTAAAAAAAAAAAAAAAAGTCAAGCATGAGCTCCACAGTATGCAATGCTCCTGGATTAGAAAATGACATGCTGTGCCTCCCTCCATCCAAGCTGACCACGTGCCAAATGGTCAGCCCAGTATGTCTACTGAATCTTGCATGAATGATGAAAAGAGGTTGTTTTTAGCAGAAGTGACGTCACAGTTTGTGAAATGTTTGGTGAGAAAAATAATCCATTCCAAGGGGAAAAAAGGACATAAAAAGAGGTACATATACATATGTCGATGGAAATATTTTAAGCACCACCCAAAGGTGGGGTTTGGGCACTGAAAGACCAGTTACCAGTCCCAAGTTACCAGTAAAAAGGACCCTCTTGTGTGTGATGACTACAGATGGTCTGGAATGCTAGTAAGTCTGAAGGGTCAGAAGATCTGGAGGACTGCGAGTTTTAAAATATAATTAGGATTTTAAAAAATGCTATAAAATGTTCTCATGCAGGACAATCTAGTTTCAAATAGTCTCAATAAAAGACTGCTTCCCAAAGTAGAGTAAGAAATAACTTTATTTTTCATTTGCCAACCCCATGATTGAAAAGACATGTTGCTCCCAAATCGACAAGAGGCATTTTCTGAAACAAAATTCTTTCTGAAAATTTAGCTTGTGAAGTTATTACACGGCAAATCAGAGAAGGATTACAAAAAGCTACAGCCAACATTTAAAACTGGTATCACATTCTACCCCAAGCTTGGTAACAGAAGTTTTAAAGCTGTATCAAAACCATGTCAGCCACAGGATAGCAACAGTAGTGGCATTAACTGTTGTGCCTTCAACTTAAGAAAAGCATTTAAAATATCCCATTTCCTATAAAAGATCATTTCCCAGGAAAGAACTGATTTATTCAACCAGAAGCCTATTAGAACTGGAACTACAGAGCTCGCCGCCTCCGCCTCACAGCTCTACGTTTCCCTGTAATCAACAATATCTCTAGCTAATCATTTGACAGAATTTGGCTTCTCAGAAGAGTCTTTGTCATTTAAGCACAGTGTGGAATGGGGAAAAAAGTGTGTAGTTACAAGGGAACTAGGAGACTACAAAAGACAATCACTTCTGAAACTCACTGATGCTCAAGAAATCAGAGACCCTCCATCACAGTGGGTCTCATATGCCTGAGAGCTTTGTGCTTGAGGAAACACTACTTAGAGGTAGCTCTGGTTCTGGTTTATATTTAATTACAATTTGCTGTATCCTTTAACAGGAAAGTTTCAACATTTTCAGCAAGGTATAAGCACTCCAAATTTCCTCCTTACCCACCCTATAGCTTCCCCATAGAAAACGGTAAGAAAAAGCTTAACTGTGAGTCCATATAGCATAGCGGCTAATTCAGCAATTCACACCCGACTATGGACTGACAGGACTAGGAAAGGCAACCTGGTGCAACGAGCTCCATGAGCTAGACCTGCAGAAGCGTGGTGGCCTGGCGTGTCCACAGCACGCAGGGAGAGGAGGGGAGGCTGAGTAATTAGGGGGCACACATGGAGAATTTCTTCTATGCATTTCATAGCACATTCTGCCACAGCAACAAAACCACCAACTCAGGAATGCCTTTGACTGTACTCTGATTTCAAAGATGTCTGTGTCCCTCCCCAACCCCCCCACCTACACTTCATGCAAGAGAGAAGGATTACACTTCTGTACGTGAATACAGGGCCTACAGCAAGAAGTGGGCAGGGATGGGTACAAACAGCATGGTCTATACAACAAAATACCTTTTGAAAAGATTTATGTAACTTTAAGTATTAAAATGAAGGTTTTACCTCTACATGAATATCATTCTGTAGTCCTGCTCCTACATGCACATGGTCTGGTCACTTTTGAAAGAGAACTCGAGCGTGAACAAGGAATCCAAAGGGCAGTTTTACGGGAGATGCAAGAGGTGCTAACAAACTTACCAGCGTGTCAATCGTTCTACTCTGAGCCTCTTTATTCAATACTCTGTCAACTTGAAAGGAAGAAAAAGAACCAAATATTCAGACCAAATTAATTATGTGCCATAAACTATTCAGCACACAGGATATCCTTTAAACGATACTGAAAAAATGTCCACTGCCTGAAGTATTAATTTTTAAAAAGCCAATAAACTGAAAATTTCAAAGGAGAAAGTGGTATGAGAACCTTCTTCCTCTCTCCCTCTTCAAATAAATCATTAAATACACTGGGTAACATTATACTGTCATTTCTATCATAACAATATAAACAATTTCCATCATCACCCTGAACATTACTGTATAAAGATATATATTTTAAAAGGCTTTCAAAACATTCTTCAACCCAGCATTTGAGAATAAAGCATTAAAAGAGTTTTGTATACAGTAACACATTCATGTGATAAGTGTATGAATTTACAACCATACATAATATATATATATGTATATATATTTATATAAAAAACAAACTTGGCCAGAAGTTAAGGCTACCTACAAAGTTGTCCAAGTAAGTTATGCTTGTCAAAACAATTACAAAATTAAAATCACATGCATTTTAAAATCATCTAAACCACTGAAAAAATAAGGTTCAGCATTCAAAGTTTTCAAATTAACTGCAAGAAAGTGCTACAGATATTTACATTTTCTTAACATGAATCAGTGTTCCCACAAAGTTTCATTTGCATTCTTCACGAGCCTCAAATGTAATATAACTAAAAACTGAAATTTCTACAATTTGGTACCTGGCACTCATGACAGAACAGGCGCACATGGCAGGCAGCAAGCTTCGTCTACAAATGTACTGTCTCACACCCCGAAATATGGTTTATAATACTGTTTCGACCTGACACGTGCTTGAAATTCTAACCCTCAAAAGGGACTAGAGTGAACATTTCATTAATAATTACACGTATCAGCACCCTCATGATAAAGGTTTCAGGCTTTTCCCACTCAAATCAAAGTAAATAATTTAAACATGGAACAAAACAAAACCAAAATATAAATGACTCGATCTCAAAACAACGAAAAGTCATTTCTGATATTTGCCTAAATATTTTAAATTCTTAAAAACTACTCTGAACAAATGCCTCTTTTAAGATTAATTTCATAAAAATATATTCATAAATATAACTCAGAGCCTGCCAGCCTCCAACAGTTTTAAACAGAATTTGCTAAGATGGGAGAATTCATTTTACCAGCTCATGTATTATTTTCAGGAAATAAGCTGAGATAGCTATATCTGTATTTTTTTTAATTTGGTGAGTTTTACATTTCCAATTTGGACATCTAAAAGCTACCATTTTTTTCATCTTTCCAACTTTGTACAATATATACTTTAGGATGAAATTTTCTATCAATTGGTAATAGGAGCAAGATTTAAAAAACAATAATGCTTAATGCTAAGGGTGTTTTGTCCCTGTTGAATCAAAAAAGGAAATGCCATTTTAGACTCAACTGAAATTTAGTGTTTTAGGCACTATTTTAATAAAACTAGCACCCTTAATTATTAGCTCATGTCTAAACAGGTAAGTATTTTAGACAAATTATTGAAATAATTTTTCTCTTTTAAAAGAGTTTGATGCTAACATTTAAAGGTAACAGATTTATTTGCTGAATCAGTATCATATTTTGAGCAACTCATAGTTTTTTCATGAGAGCTGATTCACCAAAAAATTAATCCAACTCTCTACAGCAGTTTCAACTATAGATTTTAGGCATCATTGAGAAGTTAAGTTAAGGAAAAAAGATATTTAGTAATACTTAAGTGACGTAACAGGGTTTTTTAAAATAACTTTAAACATTATCTCTCTACCAGTTTTTCAGGTAACAGTATCTAAACAACACAATTTTTAAGATTATATACAAAAATCACCTTAGGGAATTACTGCAAGATGCTACTTTGCCAGCATGGCCCAGCATCTGTCTTAGTGCCTTTCCCTTTATCTTTGCTGAACAAAACAAACAAAAAAACATCTAGAAGGTGAGGCAGGTGATTGTCTTCGTGAGCTCTCTGATACAGACTACGGCAGAAGATGAAGAGAACAGAATGACATACTTAAGAAGACAAACCCAACCACAGAATGCTTCCCATTGTTACGATCCAGTGGAATGCAAGCTAGGAATAGGATAGAATTTGGAAATCCGGCTCTGTGTTGATGGGTTAAGGCATTCAGACTCCCCGGTCATTTTAAAGAACACTTCCTGTTCCTGTAGTTTCCTAGCAAACTCCTCTTCCAGTGTCTTAAAAAGGAAGGGAAAAAGAAATTATGCACTGGTATTAAAAACAGAATTTACTCTGACAGCCCAGATAAAATTATTTGCCCCAAAGACTTTGTTATCCTAAGGAAGAAGAGACTGCTCAACAGCTAGGACCATAGGCTGTACAGCCAGCCCTGGGTTCAAGTCCTGACTCAGCCACATGAATGGATAACTTGGGGGTAATTACTTAACTTCTCTATATTATAGAATCATTTCATTCTTCTGCTATGAAACAGCGATAATACCATCTACTTCTACTGGGTTGCTATGAGAGGATTAAATGTGATAATGTACTTAACACACACTAGGTACTCAACAGATGGCACCTATAATTAACTATTGATATTAACTGTCTCTTCCACATGGAACTTACCATTTTCTATTTTTTTATTTTGATTACTGATGTGCATGTCTTTTCTTTCACATTGAACTATACACTGTTTGAAAGTAACACCTAAACCAGATTCATCTTTACAACCCCACAATATGGAACAAATATAATAAGTGCTTGATAAATATCTGAGGTATCAATAACTTTGTGGACAAGTGACTCAGGAGAAGTACTGCTGTAAAAATACAAAGTACAGGAAAAGATGGAAGTATAGGAAGGTTTCTCAGAGGAGGAAAACCATGAGCTTAGTTTCAAAGGAAAGATAAGAATTTGATAGACAGGATGGGGAAGACACGCCAGACAAAGTGAGCTGAAACAATGCACAGAGGCAGGAAACTGTGGAGTTGCTGTGAGTAACGGTGATTATACCCAGTACCGGAACATGAACTGGGAACAAAGTGGCTAGTGGGAGACAAAGCTAGAAGGGCTGAAATGGGCAAAGTGTGGCACTATGAAGGCTTCAAAGTCAAAGTGAGGCGTTTATATTCTACTCTCTTGGAACTGAGGATTTATCAACACCACTATGACAGTAACAGAGATGCTCTTGAGGATGAACACTCTGGTGATGGCAGGCAAGTAGGAGGAAAGGGAACAAGAGACCAGAAGGACCATTAGGACATTACTGAACAATTTTAAGCCACTAGTAGGAAGACAGTAAAGAGAAATATTATGAAATAAGAGTCAAAATTATTTGTCATCTGATTGAATGTGGGGTGTGATGGAAATGAAAGGTAATTCAGGTTTCTAGCCTAGATGTCAGTTAAGAGAACAGAAATGTTAGCAAGAACACCTGATGGTGGGTAGGACTGGAGAGAGGGGGAAAGATGAGATGGAGATGAAAGAAAAAAGATTTTGAGTTTAGTTTTATCTCCACTGAGTTTACAATCTTTAGTCAACGTTCAACAACATTCAACAGGTATGTACTGATCATTTACAATGTGCAGCGAGCTTACATTCTGGTGGGAGAAGACACACAATAAAGAAATGTGTCTGGTGGTGATGAATATTATGAAGAAAAACAAAGAAAGGTTGAGGGGATAGAGAGTGTTCGAGGTAGGCATTGAAGCTATATTTTATATACAGTCATCAAAAAAAGAAACCTTTGATGAGATGACAATGGGACAGAATGAATGAGGAGGAATGGAACATCCATATGGAAAATGAGAGCTGAGAGCACGAACCTATAATAAAAACAATAAAATAATAACCATAACAACCATTCATTGGATCCTGACCACATCTCAAGTACTGGGACAAGTACTGTACACGCATCACTTCCGTTAACTGTCTTAACAACCCCAATTAGGGAGGTAGTAACATCCTCATTTTACAAATGAGGAAAGCTGGGCTCAGAAGTGTTAAGAGACAAAATTAATCAGTGTCAGCACTGAGATCTGAACCCAGACCTGTATGACTTTATAATTCATGTTCTATACAAGTTTTGGAATTGTCCTTAAACATGCAGCTGAAGCCATGACAATCTACAAGATCATCAAGATAAAGAGCAGAGGTAAGAGTGTAAAACTGGAAAATGTCTACATTTCCGGTGACTAGATGACAAAGAAAGAGCACAGAGAAAGAAGAGAGTATGTCACAAAAGTCAGGTGAGAAGAAAATTTTAAGAAGATTTTAAAGAAGAACAGGTAGATAATGCCACTGGTGACCACTGTCACCCAATTCAACTGGGGAGGAATTTGAGGCGAAAGCTAGACTGCAAAGGGTGAAAGGAGGAACTGGAGAAGGGACTTCTCACTTTCACCCTTCTGTGTACCCTTTGAATGCAGAAACACATGAATGAACTACCTATTCAAAAATGTAACAAAAAAACAAAATTCAAGTTAAAAAGCTACACTATTAGCACATGGTAGGTGCTAAATACATATTTCTTTGATTAAGCCATTGGGTGAATGGAAGAAAGGAATGGTTGAAATGTATAGCAGGCAGGAAGCCCAAGAGAAAATAAAGGTTTAAATTTGACAGTTGGCAAAGAGAGAGAATCATAGAGTAATAGCAAAGACAGAGTTGAAATGGTTGACCAGTTAGACCAGGCTAGCAGGGAGTCAAGTGCAAACAAAGAAGATAGCTGGCTGGCTGGCGCGGTGTAGGGAGCCATCCCTATTTTAGTAAATTGTCAATTAACACAGCACACAAGGGCCGTGTAATCTGGCTCCAGTCGACCCACCCAGACAAAGCTGTCATCCCTTCCCTCTCTCCCTCCCTAATGCCTACACACAGGCACACACTCCCTCTAATGCTACAATGACAAGGAGCTACTTATGATTCCTGTACACATTGTCTTCACTCATTCTCTTTTCTGTACTTAAATTGCCCCCACTCCACTCCGATCTGTCTGTCCTCCTAGCAAGCTCTTACTCATCTAACAAGCTTCATTGGCTTACAAGGCGTCTCCTCTCTAACCCTTCCTGACTTCCCTGAGCAGACTTATGCACTCCTCCTCCTTTGCTGGCACACTGTGCTCCTCTGCTCTGTATCTTGTGCTTACCTCCTTCAGACAAATGCTGCTACTGATCTGCAACGGCTTGTCAACTAGATTCTGAACCTTTCGGGGACAGGGACTTTGACTAGTCATCTCTGCGTCTCCTGTCCCTGACACTGTTCCTGACACATATTAGGTAAAGAGCCAATAGCTGGGAGGATGGAGGGATGGATGAATGCAAGCATATTTTAATTAAAGCTTTTAAAATTACCTTTTTCCTAGGTCTCAATTTCTCTCTCCATTCCTTTAATTCTTGGCTGTGTTCCTCATCTAACTCCTTTAGTTTCTGAGTCTCATGCTCAACCAAGAGATGGCATTTTTCATTCTGAAAATAAAGTTTGGATTTAAAAAATTTCAGATCAAGTTAGCAATTTTTCACAAGTACAATTATCTTCCAAAATAATAAAGTATTCATTAAACATAAAGCTATTACTGAGGTTGAAATTCTCCTCTAACAACCAAAGGCCAAGAATTATGAAAAGAGTCATAACTTCATTTTTGCAAGTTTAGAGGCTAGATCTGTTATCCATATGAAAAGAACTTGAATAGAAAGAAGTAGTTTGATCCTGATTTTCCTTCTAAGGTTTACTCACAAAACTGACACTTCAGAGGGCAACTTGCAAGCATTTTATCCAATGGTACCAGAACATGGGGTTAGAAACTATTCCACTCTAGTAAATTAAGCAAATATGTAGCATATCCACAATGTATACACTACTCTGAAACTGTAAACATTTTAGAAATTATACTACGTTACAATACATTATATTATATTATATTAGAGAGCTGCATACTCTAGGTAAGGTTCAAAAACAGTCCTCTCTAAAGTAATGTTTAAATTCCTTAGGAAAAGAATTCTCATATACTTATCACCTTTTTCAAAAACCTTGAAGAAAATGAACTATTTCTCCTTAAATAAAAAGAAATTTTAAATTCAGAATGATAAAAAAAAATGCCTACATCATTTTTAAAACTTTGTTCATCTTCTTTGCAAAATACACTAAAAATTCTCAATAGTACTTTTGAAAGATGTAACTTCTTTTTTTTTAACCGGTACACGGGCCTCTCACTGTTGTGGCCTCTCCCGTTGCGGAGCACAGGCTCCGGACGCACAGGCTCAGCGGCCCTGGCTCACGGGCCCAGCCGCTCCGCGGCATGTGGGATCTTCCCGGACCGGGGCACGAACCCGCGTCCCCTGCATCGGCGGGCGGACTCTCAACCACTGCGCCACCAGGGAAGCCCGAAAGATGCAACTTCTTATATCATAAATTAGCTTCATGTTTATACTAATCACGGCTGTGTAAGTTCTAAACAAGTGCCTGTGACACTAAACTGATCTTCCTTTGGGTCTACAGAGGAAAGAAAACCTTCAAATCCCAGCATCTTCACAAGCAATGCGCAGCGTACTCTGAGTAGCTATTATTTCCTCAAAACCAGACACCTGTACTGTGCATCTAGTACCATCTCTGCATTCATGCTTCTGCAGCTAACCTGCAGCTGATGCAGTTCTCGGACATTGGCTTCACACTGCAACTGAAGATCCCGCATTTGATTTTCATGTTTTTGATGCTGAGCCATTCTCTCATTTTTCTGCCTCTTTTCTTCTTGAGAGGCAAACTATAAGTAAGAAAAACAAAAGATAAATATGGTTAACAAGTAATGTAATTCCTGCGTCTTCCAAAGGTGTAATCAAGGAATGTAACAAAGCTTAAAGTACAATAAACTAAAGCTTCAAGTAGTAATATGCTGGGACTCAAAGCTGGAGTCTACGTCATGGCTTTGGTGGAGTGTAGGGAGGTGGAGAGAGACTTCTGATTAAAACCTTGTTCCTCCTACCTGCTTAGGGACCTCAGTTAATTTGCGTGTGGGATCTGTGACTGTAGAAGTATAGTGAGACCACACGTTTGACTGAAAAGCTGGCCAAGTCATCTTATTCCCAGAGCTGGTCTTAGGACCAGCCTAGCCCTGGATCTGGTGTGGGGCGTGGAAGAGAGCAGCTCTCCGTGGCCAGCACCTGGGGGAGACTGAGTTGGTATGTGCCATATGTGTACAGAGCCACGGTGAACATCAGCGAGCCCAAGGTAGCTCCAAATGTTTACAGCACAATTATGTGGTACCCCTAAAGGCCACTCAAAACTTTTAAACTTAAAGAGAGTAATTTTCTTATTTACTTGTTTAATTTTTTCACGATCCTGATCCGGTGTTGCTGTTGGGTTAATTCTCAAACTCTTCTTAAACATGGCCATGCGAGTCTTGGCTTCACTGCGCTGAATCTTAGGCAGTCTTGCTCTTTCTTGAGTCTGTCTGTTTTTCAACTCCTCAATAAGTCGTTGATTGTAACGCTGCATTTGTTCTGTTTCCTAAGAAAGTTTCAGAGTCCAGTGATGTAGATATAATACTCTGTACCCACATGTATGCTCAAACATGTCATTTTGCTGTTGCTTCCCCAAATTACTCTCTCCCTTGTTGCATACCAACCAGCAAAATACTAGGCAAAAAATAATTTCTAAGAAAAATAAGCTATTAGTAATAGGAGATTCATATTGACTCTCGTATACTAAGTATAGGGAGTCCACATTTTTAAGATACCTGAACCATAAATGGAGCCAAAATAGCTAACTCTGAGAGACAAGATGAAGATTATAATGTATAAGAGGTCTTTAAGCATTGTAATTAGTTACCTTCCTTGGAATTTGTAGAAAAGAGTTTGCAATCGTGACCAACATACAACTAATGACTCCAAATTTCAAAGAAATTTTAGGATAAAAGAAAGGAAACCTGAACTTTATTCTGTAAAAAATATAAGTTTCAAAAATAAATAGCTCTGCACACTTTAAAATGAACAAAAAAGTGAACAAATTTTCCTTTCATTAACCTTCTCATGGCGCTTAAGTAGCTGATGTCTTTGCATAAAATACTGATCTTTAAGTTGCTGTTTGAGCAGCTGGTGTTTTTCTTGTAAGTGTCGTTCTTCAAGCTCCCAAATCGCGGCTTCTCTAGCTAGAAGAAGAAAGCAATTTCAAAATGTAACTTTGCTCTTTTTACTAATGTACTTTGGTCTTCATTTTAACATTTACATACAAGTGTTCTAATAAACTAATTAATACACACGGACATTCTGAGCTATAAATGCAATATTACCAACATAAAGATAATATCCATTACCACTTTCCGTTCTGCTCTGATGTCCTGTAAACAGAGAATGCCCTACCCACAACACCAAAATTCCATTTAATCATCTTAATGAGAAAGAAAAAAAATATCAGGTATTTGTTAGGGGAAATAAGTGCTTAAAATTCCATTCTATCATGTAGCCAATTTAAGTATACCAACACTGTAAGGCATAATGAGTACATAAAATTATTCAGGTATATTTCTACCATCATCTGGACAAAAAAGATGTTTTAAGGATTATATGTTTATGTTCACTTCTATTGCAGTATTTCTTAATTTTATAAAGTATTTTCCTCTTATTTAAGTTGCTTCATCTTTCCCTCTACCACTCTAGCAAAAGAAAACATTCAAATAATTTCCAAGGTATATCTCCGCAATGTTTTGAGATATATATATATACATATGCTGCATAATTTCATGTACCTCTCATGAGCTGTTGTTTGTTATTCAGGCACTCTCTTTCAATATTGGCTAACTCTGCCTTCTGCTGTTGGATGATCTTTTTCAGAGAGCCATCTAATTCTTGTTGTTGCTTCTGAACAAACTCTTGTTCCTATTAGACATAGTTAACCATCAGTTAATAAGTATCTACTGAGCAAAACATCCATTTATCTATACCTCTGTATATTTTAGTGATTAACAAGATTTCTGAACCAAGTTTCTAAAGTCAACTGGATTTAAAAATCACCAAAATCATATAGTATAGACATAACATAAATGTATTAGTCACCCAATTCAAGCCCAGAAAGGAAGTACTAGAATACATAAAATTCTAAACTATTAAGAATAACACATACAAAAGAAGTCCATAACCCACTCATAATTAAAATGCCCTACATCTTTGGGAAAAAAATAAATTTACAGTTTCTAAAACTGACTATTCATTTCACTAGAGTGTGGACAAAACAAGAATAAACAAGAAATGCCTTTCAGGAAGAGAGGCAATAAAGAGCAAACAAGAAAAACGTATCGGGATTTTAAACTCTCTATTTTTCTATTAATAAAGAGGAAGCCATACCATGGCTACACTAACAGTGAAAGACAGATTCTGTACCTTTAGCCTGTGCCTAAAAAGAACAATACTTTAAGGATTTAATGAGAAATAATGCATTGCTAGAGAAATATGAACTAGAAACAGGAAAATGAATTAACATTTTATGACTCTACAAACAAAATTCCTTATAATCAGAGAATCCTACCAACATGTAAGGGATTCACTCATTCATTCAACAGTATTTACTGAGTACATACTATTTTTGCCAGAATGCCAAACTTATACTTTCAAAAAAAAAATCCTTCAATTACTGTGTAAGGAAAGGGAAGGTTGAAGTGACTTATGGTCATTATGCTAGATTATACATTTGCAGAAGGAAAGGAAGCACACTCAAATTGAAGAAATGCAAATTTTGCCAGTAAACGTTTGGCTCTCCATCCCTCTCTTGGCTGTTACAGCAGTTTGTGATCAGCTCAAGGGTATTCTGATCAATTTGAGTATAGATTTAGAAATTTGGGGTTGAGCAGCACTTCACCTATAATCCCTCCTCTTGCACATCTACGAGACATAAAACCTCAAGATCCATTTTGGAACTACTTTTTAGGCCTTGGACAGAGTCTGACAGGATCTGGATCACTACCAGCCTGGTCTTCAGTGCACAAAGAGTGAGTCAGCAGTGCTCCTCAAGATGCTTGTCTTACTACTGTTTCTCTGGAGGTGAGAATCAGGTCTTACCATCCATGACATCCTGTTAGTTTGTTGTCACAAATGCTGCTGTCTCATCTACATCATGATTTGTATTTTAGCAAAAATACAAATATACAGTTGCTACCGTATAAGACTAATAAACTGTCTCTATAAAATACAACTGCCAGGGGCTTCCCTGGTGGCACAGTGGTTGAGAGTCTGCCTGCCGATGCTGGGGACACGGGTTCGTGCCCCGGTCTGGGAGGATCCCACATACCGCGGAGCGGCTGAGCCTGCGCGTCCGGAGCCTGTGCTCCGCAACAGTGAGAGGCCCGCGTACCGCGAAAAAAAAAAAAAAAATACAACTGCCAGTTGCAAGTGGAATCACATGTACTTTTGTATTTATTGAGCTATGGTCTTATGTACTGGGGACAGGAAATGTACTTATGTGTCGTTAAAAAAAATATCACGCAAGTTGTCAGTTCCGTAGATACAATAAATGCTGAGCAAATTTATACAAAAAAAATTTACAATTGCCGACTTGACTAGAGTCACCTACATCGCTTTATCACAGCAAAGAAAAAAATAAAAACTCAATGAATATTTAAATTCAACTATCTAGAATAAGGCTTTTGAGCTTTATTTAAAGAGATGCAAAAATCTCCATCCTATCTTATAAGCAGTTATAACAAAGTAAGTTGTCAAGCTTCTCTTTTCCTACAGTAAATATCATTTGTAATAAAAATTAAATTGATTCTCTAATTTCATTGTGAAATTTCTATGTGCAAACTTGTTTAATAAACAATATAACCTGCAGATATATCAAAAGTTTTCTTTTGTTCAACATTTTTACCACTAGTTTGCATAAAGAACTTTTAAAAAATATCTGTGTGGACAGAAATAATGGGTCCAAATTATCATAAATAAAAATATTACATTTATCAAAAAAATCAAGTGTAAAAGATGGGGCAAATAAATATTTATATGAAACTAAAAAAGGTAAACACAGTGGACCCTTGAACAACACAGGTTTGAACTGTGTGGGTCCACTTAAACGTGGAGTTTTTCACTAAGTATGTACTGCAGTACTACGCATTCTATGGTTGGATTAATGTCCAGATGTGGAACCACAGATGCGGAGGGCCAACTGTAAAACTGTATGTGAATTTTAAATTGCGTGGAAGGTCAGCATCCCAATACCTGAGGTGTTCAAGGGTCAACTGTACAAGCCAGTGCCACTAAAAAAGTGAACGTGATTGCTTGTCGATGCAGTTTTTGGTCATATTATATTTATGTCTAAATTAAACAAGATAAGAGTTCAGGTCAAAGAAAACCTTTATTAAGCACTTAGTAAATGCTGGGGACTGTACTACTTACAGGGTTACTAAAATTAATAAAAGACAGTACTGCCTTCAAGGAGTTTCCACTCTATTGGTCCCAAATTGGTTTTATCTGTCAGCCCATATAAAGAGTAGTGGGTCCCTTCCCTTAGTAACATACTTTGAAAAGTTCAAAAGTAAACCACAGAGAACTCAAAGCAAGGAATAAGGGTCCAGAGATCAAGACTCAAAATGAGTGACAAGGAACTACAAAAGCATGCCCTGAAGCGGCCAGTATATGAGGAAAAAGGAGCTAAGACTGTTATATAGAAGCGGGCAGAACTAGCACTGTGCTGCTCCAGAAGATATAAAGATCAACAGGTCAAGGCAGGCAATGTATGGAAGCGTTTCCTAACCATCAGTTTGCAAAGACACCAGCTGCCTTACAGAGCTATGGACTTGAAGAATCAAGCAGAGTGTGGATGATTACACAGTCAAGAATACTGCACATTTGATTTTTTTTTTATATTAAGGCCAAAAACTACCGAAAAGGTCCCTTACACATTAATATATTTTATTACCACAAAAGAAATGAAAATTTAATATCACTGAGCTTTCATTAAATTTCCTAACTTCAAAAGCCAAGTATAATACATTCACAGTGGAATCTGTAATTAGAAATTACTCTTAGGATCTAAAAGAAAAGTGATCTTACATTCCAAAAAGACTGCACAAATTACACTCATTTAAAAAAATAATAACAGATCAATTTGATCACTAAGAGTAACAATTTCAAAATGGACACAGAAATTGTAAAATGAGTGTTCTTTAAATGTACAAGTTTTAATTCTGGTAAGGAATCTTATCCTATTAGTCAGATAACTGTGAACGTTAAAAATACAGCTTTGGGTTCTAGAAAACTCTAAGAAAGGGTTATGATACGTGGCACTATTTGTACATCATCTGGTCATTTTAACTTAAAAGCTAAAAATGGTAATGATCAGAAAAGTGTTCGTAATTCATAATTTCTCCCTCTCGTCAAAAAATAATTAACATTTTGACTACTCTTTCAGAAAACTATAGAGTCCAATGGCTGACAATAATATAAATAAATAAATAAATAAATAATTTCAGGAGGAGGGAAGGAGGGGTTGAAATCAAGCTGTATTCTATCTACTCCAGTTGTGTATATCAAACATCACAAACAAAACTTACAGTGTTGAATAAGCTAGTCATTTCCCTATAGAAACTGTGAGAAAGAATACAGCCTGGAACTCCAGACTTAATTTAAAACTGCAACATGGAGAATAGCAACCCACCATTCATTATGGACAATTTGAACAGTGAAAACTAAATGGAACTAAAATCACCACTTTTAACATGGCTTTTCTGACCATATCCATAATTAAAACATCTACATAAACATATATGCAATCAAAATGTCACTTCACACGAAGATAAAAATCTAACCACAGCATTCAATTTCTCACATGTGCAAAGTTCATAAAATACTATTGAGAAGATATTTCTTGAAAAAGGTGAAAATCTCAGATTAAAATTTGTGGTGGTGTAGACAGAAAAAAGAACACTGTAGTAGAAGTGTTCTAGTTCCAGCTCTACCACTAATCTCTTTTGTGACTTTAGGCAAATCACTTAGTCTTCTGTGCCTCGATTTCCTCATCTGTAAAACAGATACACTCCATCCCTATATTAGGGGTTGGCAACGGGAATCAAATGTGAACTCTTCAAAGAATACTGTACTATAAAGTTCATGTCAGGTTATTACTATTGTCATCTCTGACATTATCATCTATCAATCTTCTAGATTTACAACAAATGAAGCTAACAATGAAAAGGCACATGTGAGCCAAAGAAAAAGCAGGTAAAACAGAAGAAGGCACCCTCCTACAAGGCACGCGGGACTTACGTCCTGCATTTGGGCGTTGAAGACTGCACAAGATGACAACTGAAAAGACTGAATCATGACCTGAGCAACGCCCTGTGGATCAGAATACAACGCACTTCCCAGGTAAGAATAAAGCTGAATGACTTTTTGTAAATGGAAAGAATAATTATACAAACGCAGAGTTTCCTGAGGCCTGGAACAAGTCACTTAACAAAGGGGTCTCTTTCTCATCTGTAAAATGAAGGATTTGAACTAGATCAGTGGTTTCCAAACTCTAATTTGCTGCCATTGTTTTTAAACCAGTTGAACTCTCTTTTTAAAAAACACACCAAAACAATCTCAGTTTATAAAACAGATGTAAAGTGGTCCTGCTCTGGAAGCAGGGGCCCAGAGCCCTACTGTCCTTTTTTTTGTTTTTTTGGGTTTTTTTTGCGGTACGTGGGCCTCTCACTGTTGTGGCCTCTCCCGTTGCGGAGCACAGGCTCCGGATGCGCAGGCTCAGCGGCCATGGCTCACGGGCCCAGCCGCTCCGCGGCATGTGGGATCTTCCCGGACCGGGGCACGAACCCGTGTCCCCTGCATCGGCAGGCAGACTCAACCACTGCGCCACCAGGGAAGCCCTATCCTCACTTTTTGAAGGATTCTCGAGATGCTTCTTCCAAACTCAAGAGATCCTGAGAGTACAGTTTGAAAACCACTGGACTAGATGATCAAATACATTCTAGTTCCACGACCATATGGCTATTATTCATAAACTCTTTAAAAAGTTTAAAATATTAGACTCAAGTTATCATGTGTTAACACCTTCATCAAAAGTGATAGCTAAATAGAAATACTTTTGAAATTTGTTAGATTACTAAATTCTTCATTAAATTTACAGATAGAAATTTACTACTGCTTTCAGCTTTAGTTGGAAAATACAGGCCAGCCCCTCAAATTATATGAAAAATCACCAACAAAGTTTTATTAAAGCATTCGATCACTTACCATTCAACACTAAATCCTCAATTTCAACTCTAGAGTCTGACATATTACCTTTTGGAATTAAAAACTTTACATTCCTTTACAAGGCAAAACCAAATTGTTATCTTCTGGTTTGAAATCCAAATTACCCCAAAACTGATGTGTGGCCAGCAAGGACTTCCTCTTCACCTATTAATAAGACACAGCCAACAACCACTGGGCCAAGCCAATAATTTAGATTAGGCACAGAAGGGGTAGCTTAAATACAAGAAGCAGTATGATGTGGTGGTTCAGTGTATGAAACATGGAGCCAAATTTGCCTAGATGAGAATTCTGGCTCTACCACTAACCAGATGCATGAACGTGGGAGAGTCATTCAACCTCCTGTGCTTTAGTTCCCTTACCTGTAGAATGGGGGTAATATGAGTAACTACCTCCTGTGTTGTGAGGTTAAATGAGTTCATATAGGTAAAGCATTTAGAACAGTATGTGCCATACAGTAAATGCTGTGTTTGCTATTATCACCTTAACTACAGGCATACCTTGGAGATGCTGTAGGTTCGGCTCTAGACCACCGCAATAAAGCAAGTCACATGAATTTTTCAGTTTCCCAAATATATAAGCTATGTTTACGCTACAGTCTATTAAAGTGTGCAACAGCATTATGTCTAAAAAATATACATACCTTAATTAAAAAGTAGTTTATTGCTAAAAAATGCTAACCATCACCTGAGCCTTCAGCAAGTCATAGTAGTAACATCAAAGATCACAGATCATCATAACATAATAATGAAAAAGTTTGAAATATTGTGAGTATTACCAAAATGTGACACAGAGGCACGAAGTGAGCAAAGCTGCTGGGAAAATGGTGCTGACAGACTTGCCCAATGCAGGGCTGCAGGAACCTTCAATTTGTAAAAAACACAATATTGCAAAAGCGCAATAAGTGAAGAGCACTAAAACGAGGTGTGCTTGTAGTAATTCCCATACCAGGCCAAGACAAAATTTTTCATTGGCTCACAGGAAGAAAAAAACAACTAAATTTATTCAAATGGGCTAGTTTTATTAAAATTTTAAATTCTGAGATCGTTTCCTTATTTTTCATGGTGTTAAAATCATCTCTCTCTCTTTTGAAATGATGGTGACAAATAAAGGGCAGTTTCAAATAACCTTCCTTGTCAAAAACAAAAAAAATTTTTAACGGCAACCCATTTGTCATGCCTCCCAAAGGGTTTTGTTGCTTCTATGTTTCTTTTCATGAATCTATAAAATTCAAAAGTCTGGGAACCACTTTTTAAATTACATAAAACCCACATTAAAAAGATAATTTAAAGCAACAAATAAATAATCCATGTCTCTTCTTCCTTTCATTAACATCTGTAACTACAAACTGAGCTCACTTCTCTCTTTGCCTCCCAGCTGAGTGCAAGCTTAATTAAAAGAAAGGTGATCCCAAGTATAAAAGACCTCATACTCATGTGAGATACTTCTAGAAAAATCTGTTGAAAATACCAATTTATCTATTTTGTAGAGAATTCACCCATTAATTGGCTCAGCCTCATCATAATCTAGAATCAGGTTTATATAGGTAAAAACTGTCTATTTTTGCAACTGCTGGATTCTGAACCAAAAAGAAAAACAACATACTTAACATTTAAAATCTGGTTTTAAGTTGCTTATATTGTTGAGTTTAACAGTAATAAGTGTTTGATCTACCATTTAACATTACCATTTACCAGGCTTGCAGGATCTCAGTTCCCCCGACCAGGGAAGGAACCCAAGCCACAGCAGTGAAAGCCCGGAATCCTAACCACCAGGCCATAAGGGAACTCCCGAATTAATGGCCTTTTAAATATGCATTCCTTTTGTATGCATAAAGCTTATATACTCACCCTCTATATTCTTTTGCCCTAAAAATCTTCTATCAACCATTGACATTACCACTTAAATACAAGCTTCCATCATGATTAAAATAAGAATACAGTGGATTATACATTAACATACATGTTTATTTCATCTGGAGTCAGCTTTCCAAACATTTCACTTAATTTCACGTTAGCAACTTAAATGTCACCATTAGTGTGAATTTAGTACTACATAAACAATGCCCTGGGAACCTTTGTATAAGGAGACGTCAACATCATATAAGTACCGAATTTACCCTTTCAACCATGGTTCACTGAGCTGTGAGAATATTGCTGCTTTCTGTTTTTAGTAGCATTAAGCTGCTGCTGTTACCTGAGCATGCTGGCTTTGTGCAAGCTCCTCTTTCCTGCGTTTCATGAGCTCTTTTCTCAGCTCTTTGGGTGCTTTCTCCACTTCATTTATAACCTACAGTGTATAAGCATGCAGGAGGTGGGGAAAAACACTTTCTCCACAGCAAGCATTTATGTGAGCAGACAAGCTACAAGTCAAGTCAAGTTGTTAAAAAGCTCCTTTCAACATGCATCAGCACAGGTGTTAGTTTGGTGAAAAAGAATGAAAGGATAGAACATGCTTAATCTCAGTGCAGAAAGGGACATTACACCATATAAGGAAAATTAGTTGCCTAATTATCCCTACGTATCTTTCTCTCTTTAGATCCAAAGACAATCAGTAAAGAATTACTTGCAATGCTAACGCTGAACTAAAGGTGATAAAACTCAACTGACCTTGAAAGATCATAAAAATATAAACATATCTACTGACATTGTCTGAAATATTGGATATAAGGAAAACAAATGCCATTCATTTATAAATTGCAAAATTTCATAATTGGCTTGATAAAACCAATGAAATAATTCTAAATGAAATCCACTTAATGAGATCAAAAGAAAAACAAAAGGGAAAGTAAGCATTAGAATACACAAAGGAGAGACAAATGGACACTAAGTTTTCTTTTTTCATAATAAACTATTTTATATATGGTGCAATAAAAATGAACACATCTGATGATTTTGGAATTAGATTAGAAAAACATTCTCCTTTGCTGATAATTTAAGCCAAAATCAATTGTCAGCTTTAAAATCAGTAATATAACCCCTCATAAAATAAGTTTATATGCTATGATTTATTATACCAAATAAAGTATATTATAAAATGAAGTGTATTTTAGAGCTCCTTCTTTCAATCATTTCAAAACCCTAGATATGTATTCCACCTAACAATAGATCTGTAATCCAACTACGAAAGACGATCACGTGTTTATAAGTAGAAGCACCAAAAGCAACCAGATTCCAAATCACCACACGCCATTGATGGTCTGTGAAAGAGACTGATTTTGATTTAACATAGTGTATTTAAAATTTCCCATCAGTAATCTCTCATGAAACCAAATCACCATGAAAAAGAAGAGACTCCCCAAATGCAAGAAGTTTAGCGGTAAGGAAAAAAATACAGAATAGAATTATTTAAAATATGCATATCACTATCTCAAACATGTTCTCTGGCTAACCCTCTCCTAGTCCAAAACAGTAACAATAACTAGAAACTTCTATATATCTATAATTAAACCATATACTTACCTACAAAATTTTAAAAATTTAACCTGATATTAAAAAATAACCTCTTAATAAAAACTACTCATGGTTTCAAGAAAATTAATATTTAGTTAATACAGTAAAGGAATACATCATGGTATATAGAGCGATTCTATATAAAATATAATAAACAGTAATAAAACAGTAATTTTTAGAAATGGTAGCCAAGTCAAAAGGCTATATACCATTTCATTTATCTTTACCTAAAGAAATCATAGAATGCACTGTATTTATTAACATTTGATTCTATCCTCTTTAAAGCAGATCCTCAAGTTCAGCAAAATGATGTTCCATTATCTGCATAATTTCATTGTTAAAATCAATGAATCTGAGTACTTGGGACATGCAACAAAAATGAAAATGTATTCACTAGTTTGGTTGATATTAGTGTGTTCCAAAACTAATAAAACTGATCATAATATTGTCCTGGGGTCTTTCATATCATGAAAAGATAAATTCTCCTCTTACACTAAAGGAACAGAATAAATTATAAAATTATCTCTCAAAACTGCTAATATGTAAAAGCTCTCTTAGTGTTATTTTAATTGGGGAAGAAAAAGACACACTAATACAATATGTAAATCCTCTTTCTGAAACAATGACAATCCTTCATAGTAAATAACACCACAAATAGATTCTATGACAATATGGAACAGTTTCAGGAAAAATGAAAAAATTCATTATAATCAAATGACTTTACAGATATTTTCCACCTGTGATTCTTCAAAGTATCTCACAATTTGATAAAGATATTATTTCAAATTTCAGCTTACTCAGCTTTTGTTTTGACACAAAGTCCAAGAAAGGTAATCAAGCTAATCAAGAGAAAAAAAATTTTTAAGCATGAATTAAATATTACAAATAAATATTAAGATGAATTATTATTGCCACCTGCAAACAGAACATAGTATGCTTTCTTGAAAAAAAACATTACTATGTCAGGCCTTAAATGTTGCATTAATAAAGGAGGAGTGATAGGTTGAAAGGAAAATGGATTACACTCAATTTGAAGACTTGGTTCAAGGGTTAGCTGGACATTTAATAATAGTTTGTGAACTTGAACAGGCCATTAAAACCTCTCCTACTCCAGTTTTCTTGGCAGTAAAATGAGATAACATCTGACCTTACTACTACCCTACATAACTGCTGGGAAGACCAAAGAAAAAAAAGAATGAGTGCCATTTAACTACCAAGTATTATCTTAATTCCTTAGACAGTCTTAAGTGTACATTCAAAACAGTAGTTACACTTACCTCTTTCTTTCGGTTCTTTAACATATTCTGAAATTTGGACAACTCTTTCTCTTGTTCACCTTTAATGCGTTTGGCTTCATCTCGTAAGCGATTTGTGTGTTCTTGTTCTAGACGTTCAATAGTCTGTTTCTGCTGTTTTTCTAGATTCTCAATCTCTTGGTCATATTGTCGTTTCTTGCTCTGCAAAATGATGTAGCTCAAGATCATTTAACTTTAACATTAACGCTCATATCGTTATACTGAAGATGTTTACTAAGAGCACATAACTGGCATTTAAATTGAGTGACGTCATACGTATCCTTTGCAATACTGAACAAGTTCAAATGCACTCAAATATGTTTTAAAAATTTTTCTAAAAGATGTGCATTTCTTTTTTTTCTAATATGGAAAACACTTTTTTCTATTGTACAAGTGTAGAATGTTCAAAAATTTTAGACAATCTAGAAGAATATCCAGTTGCTATGAAATACTAAAGTAAGAAAATTTTCAATATTTATCCTATAAAATTTTTGATAAATCAAAGGTCTCATTTGAAGTCTATTTTAAAAACGTACCATTACTTGTCATTTTCAAATTTACTCTTCCTCATTAAGATTCTTAAACATCATATTTCATTGATACAAACCTTTTAGAATTATAAATCTACTCTCTCAACAAAAGATTCCTGCTTATATAATACTTGAGTAACATTGCAATTTTAGACACAGGTATTTGTAAAGGGTGTTTCCTTTTTAAAAAAATTAAAAAGCAAAATATTTTGGAAAATATGGGGGGGAGAAACAGTTTTTATAAGGTTCTGAAAAAACAGAATATAAGTACTGTAAAAATACTCAAAGAGAACAAAAGTTCATAATTTTCTTAGGAATTCTAAGTTATGATCCAACATATGTAATCAGCAATGCCAACCTTCACACAAAACAATCCTTACCACTTAAAATTATAAAAATGTAAGTACTATAATCAACCATGAATCCTATAACATTTCAGATGATCTTTTTTCTAACCTACATTAAGCTACATGTCCAACATAAGTTACTGAAATTTTATATCACATTAATAATTCCTTTTCCAACTTTGGACACAAAGTAAAAATTTAAAGACTCGGTGACAACTACCCTTTACAAGTCAGCACTAACTTCTCTAGCAGCTGTGAAAAGGGATGTGGAAGCTTAACTGTAGTAGCTAGAGAAGTAAGTGTATTTTGAAAAATTCCCCAGGAAGTTCTAATACTCAGCCAAGTTTGAAGACAACTGCTCTAGACTGGTTTAAATCTTGGATTCTAATTCTGAGAGGTCAAATTGTAACAATAAAAAGTTATACAGCAACAGGCACACCTAAGAACTTTGCAAACCATCTACTAGCTTCATGATTCCAGGTTTTCATGACAGATTTAATCAGAGAAAAATGAAAACACCTAACACACTGTAAGTCAGGCAAAAGGAGAAAAGAAGAGGAAGAAAAAAGAAAGCATCTAAAACACCAAAGAGATAAAGGTGATAAATACATCACAAAGCCAGAGAAATCTAGTAATCAGAGAACAAGTTCTAAAACCTGCCAGTGGTGGTTTTTTTTTCTAAGCCTTAAATTTCTTTATTAACAAAAGGGTACAAAATTCCAAGACTTTACCACCATCTCCTGCTCAAAACGCCGGAAAATTTGCTCTCGCTGTTGTTGCAGTTTGCCATTGAGCTGCTGTTGGGCTCTTTGCTCTTCTTTTTGAAGAAATCTTAATTCCCGAAGTTCCTGACGTCTGATAAAATTTAATGGCAAGGACAGAGAAAGACAGCAAAAGTTACACCTTTGAAGTAATGCTTTAAAAGAAAAAAAAACTTTAAAAGTAACATTTATTTTCAAATGGAAAAGTAATACAAGAATCCAAAATTAGCCAAGACTTTACTCTTGTTTCTCTATTCTTCAGACTCTGCAGAGACTTGAGAAGTCACAAAACCAGTTTAAATCACGTTGTTTCTCTACTCACCTAAGAAACCTCAATTCTTCAGTTTTGGAATCACTATCTGTAACTATCTTTGATGTTGTTACACTCACTTCGACACCATCAACAATAAATTTGCGTGTTTTCTTCAATGTTTTCTTTTGTCTTCTTGTTTCCTGAGTGAGATTTTATTTTAGTTAGGCTTTATATGGGGAATACTAGAGAGAGAAAACATTTTCTTCTTAAAAAAAAAACAAGAAACTGAACAGCTATGAAGACTACACTATAAAGTATGAATAGAAAGCAGTAAGACTCAACTTTGAAGCCAATTATATCATCTCACACCTCATTTGACTTTCACATGATTTTACAGATAAAATCAAATTTTTTTCAAGTGAAATTACGCATTTTGATGATGTGCATGTAGAATTTTTATACCACATCATAATTAGGCACAAGTGGTAACAAGCAATTCACAAAAAAGAGTAATTAGTACAACTTTCACATGTTAACCATTCTTTCCTCTTTTTATCTTGTAGGTTCGCAGATACCTCTGCTTTTCTGTTTTAGAAACACTTACAAAGCAATTAAAAATGAATTCCTGGGGCTCATCCCTTAAAGAATCTAAATCAACAGGTCTGAGGGTGGCTGAGAATTTCATTTTGAAAGGCTCCCATATAACTTTTAAACACTGCCAGGACTGGGATTCAAAATCCATTTCATCAACAATAGTATCACCAGCCCTCTTCCATCTCAGGGCTGGAGATGGATGAGTGATTTTAGAGTTGCTAGAGAGACAGCACCTTTACCGTACTCCCAAAATACCAGATCTGCCTGTTAGCTATTGCCCAAAATTCTTTATCAAGACCAAACTCTTCATTCCTCAGTTGGTTATCCAAATGCTTTTTAAAAGCAAAGAGAAATAACAGAAGTGTAACACTGCTACAAATACTTCTTGGTAAACATGTAAGTATTCAGAACAGATAATTACTTAGTGTTGATAGGTGGAAAAGGTTAGAAAGCAGAGGGAGCAAAAGGGGAATGTGAAAATACTACATTCAAAATGCATTAGAATTTTTAAGTTGATCTTTGGCACTTACTAATCACCTTTCTTCAGCCTCTTACTGTTGTACTCTCTAGGCTTCCAGTATTCTCACACTGCTCTCCCTAAGCCCTGGACTACGGCCACCCTATCCAGACTTCACCTAAAACCTAAAGTGGGCATGCTCCAAAAATAAATCTACCTCCCTGTAACCTCCAAATTTTCCATTTCTTCAGTTCCTACTAAAGTATCCACAGCTAATATCACCTTAATTCTCACAGAAGTGTCTACATTTTTTGGAAAGGCTAACTATTAAGTCAGTGAATGAACTTCAGATTAATGGAATTTCAGCAGGGAAACAACCTGAAAACTGAAGACCATCTAGGCAATACACGTAATAATTTGGGGGCAGATACTCAGGCTGATCAGTCATGCCCTGGCGTCCTATCCCTAAGGTCAATTTTCTTCAGTTCTTTCTGCTTTTCTGCCACCTGTCAATCCACAGTCTCACCTGTATCAGAATTCCATGGGATCTTTTGCTATAAATACTGATTCTCTGGCCCCACTCCATACTTCTACACAGCCCCCCCTAGTAACTCAGATTGGAGAATTATACTTAACAGCTCCAAGTGTTCGAGGTTTAGCGTTTGGCTTTCTTCCCAGGATGATTCTCACGGCAGCAGTGATTGCTATGACTGAGGAGGTAAGAGTGGTCACCGCACGTGCCAGTGGTATCAAGGGCTGTTTATACCCTAAACATTCTTAAAAAGAGATCATTCTTTCAAGTCCTCAATTCTTTCATATACTGCTGATTCTTGCTACAATTATACCTAGGTATGTACAATAGGAAAACCCAAATTCCAGTAAGCAACTGTATTATACTATTTCTATCAAGTTGGCAAAAATAGATAGGTACTACCAAAAAATTTAAAGATTACATCCAGAATCTCTTTAGTTTTTTTTTTTAATTGATTGCCCTCATAGGCCTTAAGAATTTTATAGGGTTAATACTACACTGATTTAGTGTTGTTTTGTTTTCAAGATGTCAGTTTCACATAAACTCTCAACTGCCAAAATAACAAAGAAACACCCAAACAAGGACCCATGTACACTTACTTGTAAAGATATTGATCCATTGTCTTTAGTTTTGCTTAGGAAGCTAGAGATGGATAAATTCAAGTCAATGCTGCTATTATCAGCAGTGGAACCAGTGCCTGAATCAGTATCATTTTCCTTTTGATTCTCAGATTCTGCTAACATGGTTTCAGTTTTTGATAAAGCACCTATTTCTCCTTTATTTTCTGCATCTTCAGGGTTGATATTAATACTGGGTATTACAACAGGCTGAGGTTCACTGGGCTGTGAAGTGGCAGGAACTTGAGGTTCTGCATTAATTGGCACTTCGCACGGGATATCTTTCTGCTCTGTGTCCATCTGAGCAGTGGCTTCGTGAGCATCCCGAGTTTCACTTCCTAGAGCCTCTTGGTCACCATCAGTCACCGCACTTCTGACCTCCATTCCTTCAGTGCTACTTGATTCAGTAATCTCAACTTCATTTGTCCCGAGCTTCTCATTGGTCTCCACTCTGTTCTCTGAACTGCTGATTAACTGTTCCTCACCTTTACCTTCTACAGATTTTTCATCTATCTCATTAGTTTCAACTATTTCTTTAATAGAAACTTCTTCAGTACCACCAGCCTCAGGACCCTCTGTGGACTTGATCTCTAGTATCTGGCCTACTTCACCCACTTCTTTCCCATTGTTACTCTGAGCATCCTCAGCACTGTTTTCAGTTGCCTTCTGAGCAACGTCTTCTGCCTCATTTGTTCCTATCACTTTGCTTGTATCACTGATCATATCTTTTTCAGTTTTGTCATCTCTTCCCAATTCCTCGAGGGTGTCTTCCTTTGTAAACTCAACTTCACTTTCAATTGCCTGAATATCTGCCTCTTTTTCTCCAGTCTCTTGAGAAACTAAATCCATTGTCTGAATAGCAGTGTCTTCAATTTCTTCAGATTTTATAAACTCATTTTCAAATATCTGTTGCTTTTCTTGATCCCCTTCTTCCTCAGGTTTCAGATTCTGTTCAATATTTGTTTCTGAAGTTATCATTATGCTATTTTCTTTTCCTTCATTGACTGAATTAATGTCCACTGTTTCATGGTCTTCTGTGTCAGGTAGATTTTCAAGCTTGGGTCTCTTCTCCTCTCTCCCATTTTCCTCAATTACTGTTGCTCTATTATGAAGTTCAGCCATAGCTTCTAAATGAGTATCATTAACATGTTCATTAATGCCTACCACAGTATTTTCAGGTTCATCGGTGGTGGGTTTTTCAGTAAGAATTTTACTGTTAAATTTATCTTCGGAAGTATTACGTTCTGTTTTTTCTGAGACAGATTCCAAAATACAAGCATTTTGTGAAAGTTTATCTTCTTCAGAGCTCGCAATACTAAGGTCAGAGGAGGCACGCTTACTTGCAGGTATCGGCTAAAAAAGATTTTATACAGTTTTAGTGTTAAAACGTAATTTCAAGATGGTAACCAAAATAACGTTTCATATATAAAAATGATTTAATTCATATATATAATGATTTAATATCTTTATTCAGTAAAATTTGATGAAATTATAAAAATAACTTAAAGAATTGACAAATCTTCACATAATAAATATGACAAAAATGGGCAGCAAGGAACAAACATTAAATCTTCACCTCTAAAATTAAAGGTTTTTGTAATGCTACCCATCAATTAATTCTTAGACACAGCTGCAATCATACCTCAAAACTCAACTCTAAAAATGACCTAAATGAAATTTCCTTTCTAAATACTGACCAGAGAATTTTCTGTTTCCTCATCATCATCCTCCTCTTTGCCATCTTCAACTTCTTCTGTTACTTCAGCCTTTGCCTCTGCAATCAATTCTCGAATTGGTTTGTTGGAATCAACAGTCACAAAGGGATGCTGTTTGATCATTAAAAAGAGCATACTCAGTAACAACTGAAATGCTTGTGAAATAAATTTCAAATATATAAAACACATTGTTATGTGGCAAAAATATAAACATATAAGTAGGAAAAATACAAACAACTTCAGATGATATTACATCTGGGAAAAGAAGGAGGGGGAGGGAATTGAGTAGGAGTAGGGGCTGCCTGCAACTGTATCTGTACCTTTTTTTAAGAATCTGAAAGAAATATGTCAAAAATGATAACATATTACATCTGGGTAGTAGGTATATATACTTTTCTGTATGTCTGAAAACTTCATAACCTAAAATCTAAATTAAAATTTAAAGCAAGTTTCAAGAACATTACTAGTTTTAGAAAGTAACAGTATGTTTACAATATGTTTAATTGTTAGAAAGTAACAATATGTATAAAGCCTCAATAAAAGAATTACAAAAAGCTTTAAAGTTCCGTTAAAAGTATCTACCTCCTACACTGGTGGTGGGACTGTAAATTGGTTCAGCCACTAGGGAGAACAGTGTGCAGGTTCCTTAAAAAACTACAAACAGAGCTACCATATGACCCAGCAATCCCACTCCTAGGCATGTATCTGGAGAAAACCGTAATTTGAAAGGATGCATTCTCCCCGATGTTCACTGCAGCTCTATTTACAATAGCCAGGACATGGAAGCAACCTAAGTGTCCATTGACAGAGGAATGGATAAAGAAGATGTGGTACATATATACAATGGAATATTACTCAGCCATAAAAAGGAATGAAATAGTGCCATTTGCAGAGACACGGATGGACCTAGAGATTGTCATACAGAGTGAAGTAAGTCAGAAAAACGAATATTGTATAATGTCACTTATATGTGGGATCTAGAAAAATGGTACAGATGAACAAAGTCACAAATGTACAGAACAAACTTATGGTTACCGAGGTGGGGAAGGGGGCATAGGACGAACTGGGAGACTGGGATTGACATATATACACTACTATGCATAAAATATATAACTAATGAGAACCTACTGTTTAGCACGGGAACTCTACTCAATGATCTGTGGTGACCTAAATGGGAAGGAAATCTAAAAAAGAGTGGATATATGTATACATACAACTGATTCACTTGTTGTACAGCAGAAACTAATACAACATTGTAAAGCAACTATACTCCAATAAAAATTTTAAAAAGTGTCTATAAACATCTTTTTTGACATAGCTCAAATATTCTTAAGAGTAAAGATATTTTATTCACCTCTGTACACTCAGCACTTGGTGTTTGTCACAGATTAAGGCCTTCAAATGGGGGGGGGCAGTGAAATAATAAGAGAAAGTGTGTTCCAAGGATATACTTGTTGTACAGAGAAAGGAAATTTTTCCCGCTTCTCCCCCCAGATAAATAGATCAACCTAAAAAACTATAATGGAGGAGTTGTACTCAATCTAACAGTAACTGCCTCAAGACTTGTCATTCTATTTCTCTACCTATACTATTATTGACAAAATTTTATTTCAAATATTACAAACAAGTCCTGCTATAAAACAAAATTATCCAATCACTTTAACACCATTTTTTAAAAGTTAGCAATATTTACTGAACATTTACCCTCACTGTAAGGGACATTAAAAAAAAATTAATTAGCTCATGGCCCCTGCCACCAAGGTGCTTGTTTTCTAGTAACTGGAGAGACAAAATGTAAGTAACTGATAAAGTGGAAATAACTAAACAAAATGAAAAAAACACAATTAAACTGAATCAAAAAAGCATACAAGAAATTTAAAAGCTAAATAAATGCCCTTTAATAACAGCAGCAAATGTTTGTAAAGCAAATGTTAACTACTACAATGAACCTTGAGTGAGTCTGCACAGGGAAACTCAAGTGGAGAGAGGGCACACTGAAGGAATCTGAAACTGTATTCTTCTTAAAGAGATGTTACAACAATTATATGGTTTGCCATTGTCATACTACTCTTATCTTACCTGCAGTAGCTGAGATGTAGTCCACCTGGAATCCACATTCTTTTCCAAGCATTTCTTTAGAAAGTCCTTAAAATTTGAAGACCTTCAAAATAAAATTTTAATAATGACATTCTATTTTTCTTGTTAATAAAATCAAAACTCTGAGAAACTATGGTTAAGTTCCATTATGTATGTAATAGTATTAATTCAACATAAGAAAACTAGTTATGAGAATATTAATATTTCATAAGTCATTTATCTATAAATATAAGTTACATATATGTAAATAGATTCATAGTTTAAGTCATTGAGATACAGCCGTATACCCATAAGTATGCTAAAAATCACAAAAATTCTTCCATTATATATATATATATATATTTTTTTTTTTTTTTTTTTTTTTTGCGGTACGCGGGCCTCTCACTGTTGTGGTCTCTCCCGTTGCGGAGCACAGGCTCTGGACGCGTAGGCTCAGCGGCCATGGCTCACAGGCCTAGCCGCTCCGCGGCATGTGGGATCTTCCCGGACCAGGGCATGAACCCGTGTCCCATGCATCGGCCAGCGGACTCTCAACCACTGCACTACCAGGGAAGCCCCCTTGCATTATATTAAACTCCACAAATACAGATCAATCACATATATGCCTCACTTTCTCATAGTACAGAAAATACCTCTTTCATGTACAACTCAAATCACTGGTATCTTTTAATTTATGGGGAAAGTTAGTTACAGGAGTTTATATGGTCCTTAAGTCTTGAAAATACACCAAAAATCAGTTTTCTATTTCATACAACCTTTGTACCATGTACCTAAATTTAAATACCCTTGGAAAGTTGGAAGAATAAAGCATCAAGTTTTGCTTCTTAAAAAAAATTGTTTAGGAATACTTTACCATTTTGATGGCTGTGCTAACGTAGGGGGCTCAGATTTTGCTATTTTTAGCAGCACTCGCATTGGATTTAACTCATGATGAGGTGGTTCTATCTCAGCCATTTCTATTAAAGTGATACCCAGGGACCAAACATCAGCTTTGTAGTCATAGGGTCTGTCCTTAGATGTTTCACACATGACTACCTCAGGAGCCATCCTATGAAGACAAAGAACTGAAAATTAAGATGTTTAACTTAAGAGCAGTGATCACAAACCACGTGAAAGATAGACAGTATAATTGATTATGTGGACAAAATTCATAAGTAATAATAACTGTTGACATAACTAACGCTGCAAATCCATAAAACTGAATACATACCAATAGGGTGTGCCGATAAAGGAATCTCTCCTTTGAATTGTCCTTGTGTTTTTAGCTGATACTCCAAAATCCGCTTGAAATAATCATACAAAAGTATTAATGACAGTTTTTAAGCAAAGGACGCTATATTCAACATAAGGGAAAAGCATATCAAGCCTTTAATAAGGCCACTGTTATTAAAGGGTAAGCAAAATAGAAAGATAAATAACTTCTCTATCATCCTAATTTTGACCACCCTCTTTCTACCATACACCCACCCCCCCCAAAAAAACTGCCAAAGAAAAGATTCCATCATTAATACACTTGATACCACCATCCTTACACATCTTCAGATCACAAATTCTCCAGAATTGGGAAAAAAAAAAAAAGTAACTTTAAAATAGATCAGTCTATCCACTTCACCAAAATAAATGCCAACTAGTGCTATATGTGACAATTAAATTAAGGGACATTTTTTCTATGGTGTGAAAAACAGAAATTATACCAAAGCAGCCTTTATGACAGCATATGTCTTGCTAACTTCCTCATAAAATTATACCACGAAGAAAAAAATTAGGAACGATGCTTTCTAATTTAAATTATAGGGCACAGCAACATTACAGCTTTATCGGTTCTTAACCCCTTTTCAGCTTAGAGCTCAATCATTAATAGCAACATGAAATTGCTATTGCTGCATAAATTACCTCATGCCATATATATTTAACTTTTAAAGTTTCATCTGACATGCCATGATTCTCAAAACTGAATAAATACCAAAAATCCTGTATTTAGTATTCATGCCCCAAGGCCTGGCACAGAATATACACACAATAAACGTCAGCTACTGTTAGTAATCATATGTGTAATTTTAACCTTTGTGATACTTTGGCCATAGAACTCTTAAAACTCATGAAATCCTGCCCTATATTCTAATTATTTATGTCTATTATATAGTTCTTTCTTTTCTTTTTTTGACCATGTAGTTCTCCTGCTTAAAACATCTTGGCAGCTACCTATTGCCTGTAGAATGATGTTTAAGCTTCTTAATATGGTGTATGAAGTCTCTTGTTACACTAGATATTTCATTAATGTTTTATAATTAAATTAATAAATGAATTTGCCAATAGAACATACTATACTTGGAAGATATATCTGCAGAAAATGCAACATAAATAGATGTATTCAGGACTCTCCATCCCTATTACCCCCCTACTTCCTCAGCTTATAACTTGCCATGTTTCCACAGGACGGGATTGAGATCACAATATGAAATTCCTGCCAGAAGAGGTTTTCTACTCAGGTAGAGTCAGCTCAGTACGTATTCCAGTGTGTTCCTAGAAGCTACTAATGGTCTATTCTTTTTAACTTTTTCCCCCTCAGAACATGACTGGGAAAGGAGGTTGAGAAACAGGCCTAAACCACTAAGGTCCACTGTCAACATTCGTACCTCTCGAAGCACTCTTATGAGCAGGAGGTAAACTAAGGAGGGACAAGAAGCCATCTTCACTTTTGTGCAAAGGGGAAAACTAAGGTCATTATGTGCTTTACAGTTCTACTTATAATGGTATGGCATATATATGCCTGTCTGTTAAAATAGCATTTTACATACTTATTTCCATTTGTAACAATGTGATCTGACAAGACCATAAAAATTTGATTATTGTATATATGGTTCTTGAGGACAGTATGGTTCTACATGCATCTGTGTACACTTAATACAATGTCACAGAATTGGAAGGTTCTCTGTATTTATGAATTAATGAAACAAAGTGCAACTATTTTAAATGTCAACCAACTCAAAACTATTTTGGCATTCCTAAATCTTCAAAAATATACTTATTTTTAATGGCATGCATTATTTTACACAAAAGTATATTCCTGTATTCAAATAAGATTTCAGTACACTTACAGAAAAACATGCACTAAAAAAGATCAAAATTATATTTCAAAACGAGCTACAAGACTAAAAAATGATGACATAAAAGAGTAACGGAAGTCAGAATTTTAAAACTCATAAATGAGGTGACAGAACTCAAGGGAAAATTAGAAATAAAAAACAACTTTAGAAACAAAGGCTAAAGTAGGAGGAATGCAAGAGCAAATAAACACAACAAATGCACACCCATTACCACTTCGCACCCATTAAGATAGTTATCATCAAAAATACAGAAAATAACAAATGCTGGCAAGGAGGTGGAGCAACTGGAACTCTTGTGCATTGTTGTGGAAACGTAAACTGGCGCAACCACTGTGGAAAATGGTATGGTGGTTCCTCAAAAAATTAAACAGAGAATTACCATATGATCCAGCAATTCCACTTCTGGGTATATGCCCAAAAGAACTGAAAGCGGGGACTCAAATAGGTATTGTACACCCATGTTCATAGCAGCGTTATTCACAAAAGCCAAAAGGTGGAAGCAACCAAAGTGTCCATCAATGGATGAATGGATAAATAAAATGTGGTGTATACATATAACAGAATATTATTCAGCCTTAAAAAGGAAGAAAATTAACACATGCTACACCATGGATGAACCTTAAAGACATTATGCTAAGTAAAATAAGCCAGTCACAAAAGGAAAAGTATCGCAGGATTCCACTTACATGGGGTACGGAGAGTAGTCAAGCTCACAGAGACAGAAAGGAGAATGGTTGCCAGGAGCTGGGGGAAGGAGGAAATGGGGACTTAAGCGTTTTAATCTGTACAGAGTTTCAGTTAAGGAAGATGAAAAGGTTCTGGAGAGGCGTGGTAGGGTTGGCTGCACGACAGTGTGAGTGCGCCGTATGCTACAGAACTGTGCACTTAAACATGGTTAAGACGGTGAATTTTAAGTATATTTCGCCACAATGAAAAAAAATGAAGAAAGATAAAAAGAACCTGAGAGAAAGTTATAAATACTGATGATTGTCAAGCCTGACAAAAAGATAATAAAAGTCTCCAAAGGAGAAAGTCAGTGCAAGGGAACAGAACAAATACTCATATCTATAATTACAGAAAACCTTCCTGGGGGGCGGGGGGTGAGCGGGAAACAAAAAAACAACACTTAGAAAAGTTTAGTCAAAGTTTAGTCCTTAAAAAAAAAGTCTTTGGCATCTAGGCAAAAAGATCACATGACTTACACGAGAAAGAAAATCAGATTCTCATCAGACTTTTCAATAACACTTTATAATAGAAGAAAACAGAGGAACATATTTTAGATATTCAAGGAAAGAAATGTGAACCAAGGATTTTCTATCCAGCAAAACTGACCTTCAAAGTATAAAGGGTAGAAGTGTTACCATTATATAAGAACTCAGAGAGCCCTTTCAGAGAAATCTACCAGAGAATGAACTTCAGACAACCAACATAACCAAATAGACATGAACAAGAGCGGTGGTGAGCGCTGAATATAGAAATGAAGGTTAAAATGAGTAATTACAGAATACTCCAAATCTATCTTCAATGTTCTTGAGAAGCAAGATTCTCAGGATAGAAGAAAAGCGATACAGATGTAATACAGAAGGGGCTAAGAGAAGGAAAAAACAAGGCTTTACCCTGAATTTGAATAGGTCATATGTAGGAACTCATGAGAGCCTAGCTCTGTCCTTCGTAAAGGCCTAGAATGAAGGCAAATCCAGAAACTATAAGCATGTCTAATACTAAGATTGTGGTCTTGAAATACCATGTCCTACTAAAACAACTTCTTCAGGGCTTCCTGAAGAAATGGCTAATTACAGGTCTGAGGTAGGAAATGTAAAAGATGAGCCTGAAACATCTCAACCTAACAGACGGCAAGGAATCTACCAAAGATTAGTAGAGTCATGTCAAAAAGATTAACAAGCCAGCTTGAAGAAGCTCCCACTGACCAAGATGGTACAACGTGAGCTTTAATAAGGATAAAAATTGTAATAGATTTGAAACCTATAAAATAAAATTACATTCATGAATTAATAATGCCATTTAAAAAAATACTGGCCACCAACTAAGGATGAGAGAGAACCAATTCATTGTCTTTAAAGCTAAATAAATAAAAGGAAAGAATCAAGCATTTTTCCTGTCCTGTCTATAGGAACTATACTCCTGAATAACCAAACAGTTGAAGGGAAGTGTCTTTTTATATAAGTATTCCTAATTTTTTAATGATGATAAATGAAATAACTGATGAATAATTACACCAAAATTATTATCAAAAATAATAAACGAAAACAAAATGATGTAATTCATTTTGCCACTCCAATCAAAGAACGGATCCAGGCATTAAACATCAACAGCTGCTAACATCAAAAAAAAGATCAAAAAGCCGGTATTACATGCCTCCCAATGAAAGAACACAAAACCACCTATAGTCTTGCCAAAAAAGTCAAACTTGAGACTGATGAGGTTTTGGATTCATCTGCAAATTGAGGGAAATACAGAGAGGAACTTACTACAGTCATCAGGAGTACACAGTCAGCAAAATGCAAGATGAGAGAAACTCTACAGGTCCAACAGCCTAGGTCCTACACATCAGTGTTTCTCAACCTTTTTTCATCTCTCTCCTAAGGAGCCTTTTTAGACATTTTTTCCGAATCCTCCCTCCCCCCATGAAATTTTAATGCCACAGATATACTGTATATCTGTTTGTGTATATCTATGGGCCTTTGGAGGGTCACAACCATGGTAACACTAAAATTTTTTGTCCCCAAAGAACCAACTTTCTTTGAGAAAGCATGCCATGAGAATGAATGCCATAGATAAAATGTAAAGAGAAAAAAGGAATGACAGGGCGGTGGGGGGCAACCTATAAATTAAAAGAGACTTAGAAGAAAAAGCAGGTTTTAAATATGGTTAAGTCTAAACGCTAAAGTCTAGACATGAACACTGGGTGATAGAGCCATAAAGAAACACAAGGAAGTGATTACTATAAAAGTCAGGATATAGATTACCTGTGGAGAAGGGAGGGACAGTGTGATTGAGAGCGGGCACATGAAACAGCTGCTAGGGTGCCTGACATAGTGCTAGTTCTTTTTTTTTTCGTTGAGGCATGTGGGATCTTTCACTGTGGCGCGCGGCCTCTTTGTTGAGGCTCGCAGGCTTCTTCTCTCTAGCTGTGGTGTGTGGGTTTTTTCTCTCTAGTTGTGGCTCTCAGGCTCCAGAGAGTGTGGACTCTGTAGTTTGCGGCACTTGGGCTTAGCTGCCCCGCGGCATGTGGGATCTTAGTTCCCCAACCAGGGGGGATTGAACCCACGTACCCTGCATTGCAAGGTGGATTCTTTACCACTGGACCACCAGGGAAGTCCCATTCTATTTATCTAGGTGGTGGTCACAAAGCTATTGTGTACAAAGCTACAAGTCAATAAGCTACACAACTGTTAGTGTGGTTTTCTGTATCTGTAACCATTTCTTAATAAAAAGGTTAAAATTTAGTAGTAGTCACTAAATTTTACTATAATTTTTCAAATTATACCTGTTTAGATGTCATGACAAAGTGAAGTGAAATGACTATGATCACTGGTATCAGCATGGCCTTTGAATATATTTTGTTTTTAATATCCATCCAAAATACCCAAATTTAGACTTCATCACCAGATTTTTTAAAAATTCATATCTTGGGGATACTTACTTCTATTTGTATGCGCATATGAAATTCATTAGTTTCCCATCTAAAATCTACATCTATTTCTCCTTATGAAATTATCATTTATTCCCTCAGTGTAAAAAACAAAATTAAAAATTCTAGTCCTTACATTTATTTTAGGCATCTTTTTCAGACTTAAGGTTAGTTACTTTGTTAGTTTAGCCAAGATACCATATCTACAAAATAGAATATAAAACTAAACATGGAAAAAAAAAAAACCACTAGATATGAGTTTTGGAAATGAACATAAAACTAAGTTAGTGGTTTTACATACTATAGCATTTTCTAAATGTATTATATTTACAAGTATTAAGTCTACATACAAAAATTTAAGGGAAAAATAATTAGCCAGTCTTTTAAAAGTGTGCCATTTTAAAAATAAAAATCCATCCTTTCTTACTTTTTAAAGAGTCTTTATATGAGGTACCTATACTTAGGAATTCTGGGAGTTAATGGATAATTATGTATCCAAGGAAGTTTTGTTTTGTTTTTTGTCTACACTGCATGGTGTATGGGATCTTAGTTCCCTGACCAGAAATTGAACCCAGGCCCTCAGCAGTGAAAGCACCGAGTCCTCACCACTGGACCGCCAGGGAATTCCCTCCAAGGAAGTATCTTAAAAATTAACATTGAGGGGCTTCCCTGGTGGCGCAGTGGTTGAGAGTCCGCCTGCCGATGCAGGGGACGCGGGTTCGTGCCCCGGTCCGGGAGGATCCCACATGCCGCAGAGCGGCTGGGCCCGTGACCCATGGCCGCTGGGCCTGCGCGTCCGGAGCCTGTGCTCCGCAACGGGAGAGGCCGCAGCAGTGAGAGGCCTGTGTACCACAAAAAAAAAAAAAAAATTAACATTGAGGAGATATGGGGATATATGTCTATGTATAGCTGATTCACTTTGTTATAAAGCAGAAACTAACACACCATTGTAAAGCAATTATACTCCAATAAAGATGTTTAAAATAAATAAATAAATAAAAGCATACAGGAATTGAAAGACCTGTACTCTGAAAACTATACAACACTGTTGAAAGATATTAAAGAAGACCTAAATAAATGGGGAAAAAAATTAACACTGAATAATTCTCCATGTTTCACATATTTGAATACAATTCTCCATGTTTCACATATTTGACTTGTAACAAAACAATATTAAGTTACAGACATACGGGGGAAATCTCAAAGCACAAATTCAAATGTTTTATATAAAGGAATAAACTTACCCAACTTAATATCTCCATCTAAGGTAAAAAGAATGTTTCCAGCCTTTAGATCTCTGTGGATGATTTTATTATCATGTAAGTAGTTCAATGCCTCTAAAGTCTGCTTACAAACTACTTGTATTTGGGACTCAGTTAATGGTCTCTCAAGCTCTACAAGGAAAAAAGTAAACAAATCTGCATTTTTGTACAGTGAAAGCATACCAGCAGGCTATATAACTTTACCATCACTGTCAAAGATCATACACAATGAATTGATTTTTAAAAAACTATACACAAAACTTTCTTCACATATTATACTCAATGTTTAATTTTAGAATTTTATTACAATTATCCAAGAATATAAAAATAATTAGGCTGATTTCTTAACTTACTGAATGTCTCTAAACAATAAGATAAATATATATGTATAAATGTTTGAAATCATTTGACTTTTTGAAGTATAATTTAAGATATAAACATGAAGAACAAAAAACCATTTACCAAGCATCACAGCATCCACTGCTCCACCTGCACAAAATTCAATGAGGATCTGCAGGCAAATAAAAAAGCATGTGTCTAACATGACATTGAGTTTGAGTATTTTTTCTTCAATTTAGCATAAAAGATAAAGAAATAGCTATAAAATAACCTAGGTTACAGAAACAATAGTATGCTAACAACCATAAAGATTTTCTTTGTAAAAAGAGTTACAAGTCTTAATGATATACAACTAAGAAAGCACAAAGAAAACACATTGTGGAAATAGGTGCATTTTTGTTAATCTTCATTTTTAGTGTCCCTGCTTCTATAAAATTACCAGGTGTAGAATTTTTATTCAGGACAGTATTATATATCCATTTCATCACCACTGAAAGATTTTACACTCTCCTTTTTAAGGTAACTATTGAGAAGTGATCAAGCATATTTTTTAACTTTATTTCTAGGAATAAACCCTGAAAAGAGAAACTTTTAGTTTTTCTAAAAAATAGGAGAAAAAACATATACAAAAGCTTCAGATCCTAGCTCAATTATCACTTCCTGATGGATGCCTTCCCAGACCTCCCTGGTACATACCACCATGCACCTTTCCTTCTTAACCCTTTATCACAGTTTTAATTTTATATTTATTATGATTCTTTGATTAATTAATGTCTGTCTCTCCCACTAAACTGTCCCTCACAGTTGTCCAGCTTTTTATTTTGTAATAGTCTCAGGTTAAGATCTTATCTATTTATTAAGTTGTCTAGGAATTCATTTTCATCACTATCTCTGGAAACATTCTGCTAGAACTCTGAACAACTATATTAGAAGGCACCACACTAATAATAACTACAGATTTTATTTTTAATTACATACCTTAACAAATTGTGTAGCTTCACACTTTTTTCTCCTCTGTATAACAACACTTTATTTTTTACAGGAGCTTGCCAATAAATTGTTTGGAAATTCATTATATCATATGAAAAATAATTTGAGAGACAGATCATTACTCATCCTAGAGATGAGTAAACAAGTCATAAAGGTTAATTGACTTATTCAAGCTCCTGCCTAGCGTCACCAAAATCAAAAAATAAAGGCCTTTTGATTCCCAATCAGGTACAGCTTGTACAATCTACTCTTCTTTCGTAACACTTTGTTTCTTCCTTCAAGGAGAAAAAACTAAAAATCCATTTCAAAAAGTCCTCTTGATTAAATTAGTATCAGTGCAGAGCAAGTGACTGACTGGTTATTATACTAAATATTAACACTTTACTTATATATTTATTTATGCCTAATATTTCCTAAAAATGAATAAAATTTTTACATACAGACTTGGCCACTACATCATGCACTAAAGTTGGGCTTGATAATATATAAGATAAATGTTGGGTTGGCCAAAAAGTTTCCGTAAGGAAAAACCTGAATGAACTTTTTGGCAAACCCAATATTTAACATTTCTAGTAAGCATTTTATAATTTATTACATGATTTATCAAAAGTTTAGTATAAGAAATTATAAACAACTGCAAAGAAAACAAAAGAAACTCTAAAACATTTTAAGTAAATGCTTAAATTTAAATCAAGACACTTAAATTTAAACAAGACACTTCAAACTAACAACATTGTAAATCAACTATACTTCAATTAGAAAAAATAAAATTTTAAAAGTGCTGGAAAAAAAAGACTTCAAAGAAAGAAAGAAGTTCCAACTGGGAAAAAAAATTAATTAAAAACAAGAAAGGCATCTAATTTCATTATTTAGGAAATTTAATATTCGTAACGAAGTTTCTACATTTGAGGCCAATGCCAAACAATCATGAAATACAGTACAATCTGAAATACACATCAAAACATATGTTGAAGGGGCTTCCCTGGTGGCGCAGTGGTTGAGAGTCCGCCTGCTGATGCAGGGCACACAGGTTCGTGCCCCGGTCCAGGAGGATCCCACATGCCGCGGAGCGGCTGGGCCCGTGGGCCATGGCCGCTGGGCCTGCGCGTCCGGAGCCTGTGCTCCACTACAGGAGAGGCCACAACAGTGACAGGCCCATGTACCGCAAAAAAAAAAAAAAAAAAATCTGTTGAAGCTAAGGATAATTATGTTGTTAATGACCCCTCTCATCAGCAGGTCAATTCTCATTCAAGTAGCATAAGTGACTAAAAAGAAGAGGTAGTACATAAAACAGGCCTACAAAACTTATAAACCTCTTTAGGACAATTAACTCATTTTGGTTATTCCTATAGATTAACAGAAAACACTTACCCAAAGATTGTTCTCATAATAGAAGGCATCTAGAAGCTTGACTATATTAGGGTGATCACAAGATGCTAATATATCAATTTCAACCATGTAATCTTCAAGTTCTTCTTCAGATTTGGTGTCAATCACCTTTGCAGCAGCTAAAACATTGGTCTCTTTATTCTGGGCCTAAAAACAAAAGTATCAGAAGTTCATGCTTATAACTCATACTTGCTTTTTAAATTTTTTTTTAATAAACTTTATTTTTTAGAGCAGTTTTAGGTTCCCAGCAAATCTGAGCAGAAAGTACACAGAGTTCCCATGCACTCTCCTCCCTACACATGCACGGCCTCCCCCGCTATCAACATTCTGCACCACAGTGGTACATTTGTTACAACTGATGAACCTATATTGACACATCATTATTACCAAAAGTCCACTGTTTACATTAGGATTAACTCCTGGTATGTGCTCTGCGGGTCTGGACAAATGTACGATATGTATCCACCATTATAATATCATACACAATAGTTTCACTGCCCTAAAAATCTCTATGCGCTGCCTATTCATCCTGCCCTCTTCCTAACCCCTCCACTGATCTTTTTACTGTCTCCATAGTTTTGTTTTTCATACAGTATGTAGCCTTTTCAGATTGGCTTCTTTCACTTAGTAACAAGCATTTAAGATTCCTCCATGTCTTCTCATGGTTTGATACCTAATTTCGTTTTAGCACTGAATAATAGTCAATTATATAGATGTGCCAGTTTATCCATTCACCTACTGAAGACATCTTGGTTGTTTCCAGGTTTTATCAATCGTGAATAAGGCTGCTATAAACATCTGTGTGCAGGTTTTTGTGTGGACATTAAGTTTTCAACCCCTTTGAGTAAGTACCAAGGAGCAGAATTACTGGATCATATGGTAAGAGTATGTGTAGTTTTGCAAGATACTGCCAAACTGTCTTCTAAAGCGCCTATACTATTTTGCATTCCCAACAGCAATGAATGAGAGTTCCTGCTGCTCCACACCCCTGCCAACATTTGGTGCTGTTGGTATAAATTTTTGTCATTCTAATTAGTGTGTAGTGGTGTCTCCCTGTTTTAACTTGCAACGCCCTAATGGCATATGATACTGAGCATCTTTTCATATGCTTATTGGCCATCTGAATATCTTCTTCAGTGACGTGTCCAAATCTTCTGGCCATTTTTTAATCAGACTGTAGGTTTTCTAATTGTTGAGGTTTAAGAATTCTTAATATATTTTGAATAACGGTCTTTTATCAGATATATCTTTTGCCAACATTTTCTCCAAGTGGCTTGTCTTCTCATTCTCTTGACATACTTATTTTTTAAAGATAGCCTAAACATAAATATTAACTGATGCATGCTTTTCACTGTGCTAAGTGCTTTATATACACATATGATAGAATTTCAAATTGCAGGCTCTACCGGGTCAGACTGGTAGGGCTCAAATTCTGATTCTGCCACTTGTTAACTATGTTGCTTGGGCAACTTACAAACTCCCTTTTTTAGTTTTAGCTTCCTCATCAATAAAACATACTTATATCTCACGAGTTTGTGAGAATTAATAAATATTTGCCAAGTGAAAAGAATACATATAAACATTTAATACAACGCCTGCCACACATAGTAAAAAAGATTCAAACATCTTATCTGGAATTATTACTATTATTATTTAATCCTCAAAATGAGCCCATGATATATTAGCATCCCTACTTTTAAGGAGGATAAATAAATTTAGAGACATTAAAAGGCTTCCCCGAGGTCATGTAGAGCTAGTAAGAGGCTGAATCAGGATTCAAATCCTGGTTGTTTCCAAAGCCCTTTCTTTACTTTAATCATTACCCTTTCCAGTTTCCCTATACTTCCATCAGTTTAATTATTTTTCATTGTTTTTAGTACTTTAACTTTTCCATTTTAATTGAATAACTTCTCACCTCCATTTATTAGAAATGAAAGGTTTCCAAATATGTAGTAGAAGCCAAGATCATTTTTTTTAAGTTAGGAATCAAATCTTAAAATACTAATGGGTTTTTAAAAGATATTTCAATATTATATATGTTACCATCACTTCAGTAAATCTATCACCTTAAAAGAAAAAATAGCAAACTTTCAAAAGCTAGTAATAAGTGTTTTAATAAACAAATAAATGTCCAAATCCCACTTTTAATAATTTATAAGGAGATAATTTTACAAAAAAAATGCATGCACAAAATATTCATCAAAGCACTGTTTACAATAAAGAAAACTTAATCGGCCTAAATGTCCATTAACGGGAACCTACTTAAATCATTCAGTATGCTTCTACAATGGAAAATTATGCAACCATTAAAATTATTTGACTAACCAATTAATATTTCTTAAGATGGGACAAAAGCCACAACATATCACTGAATGGAAAAAAAGTAACTTACTAAACACAAAAGGTATGCAGTTTTACAAAAACTACACATCCATTTTCACACAGGGATAACTACATAAGAAATATCTGGAAAGACATCATCAGTGGGGATGGCAGAGTTTCACGTGCTTTTGACTTTTTCTATATTTTTCATATTGTTTACATTTTTAAATGGACATGTATTATTTTTACAGAGGCAATAAGATATAAAAAAATCAGTCTATGGGATATTTCTTAGGGATCTATTATCTAACCTTTGAGATGATGATGAAAGAATAAACAAACCAGGTTATCAGCCTATATATGGGAATTCTCCTAAGTAGATTTTGCTACATTTTACTTCCTTAGGTAGAAAGAATAAACAAACCACGTATTAGCCTATATATGGGAATTCTCCTAATTAGATTTTGCTACATTTTACTTCCTTAGGTAGAGGTAAAAATGAATACTAATTACTAACAAAGTAACCCTAATGTTTAGGGTTCACAGAATATGTATGGATAAAAAGATAACTTTATTAGTCATAACTACCACTCTAGAATAATATGCTAACCTACGAAGCCTTTTAAGATGTGCCATTATCTTATGCTCCACTAAGGAAGAAAAACTGCCAGGCACTTTATTATTTAGAATTTTCACATTATTCCTTTTTAAGAGCTCTTCTGGATAAATATAGACAAAAATTGTTAGCGTATATTACCCTTGTGCATACATGAAAAATTAAACACTTCTTCACATTTAACTCCTGAGTCACTTTTTCACTCAGAATTATCTAATGTCTGTGTTTTTCCACACAATATCATTCTCTAGCCATGAAAAGCTTTGGTGATGCAGCATTTCTTTAAAAAGTGCCCCTCTACTGTCTCCAAAATTTTCTTTGAAGCCACTGTCTCCCATTTTGCAATTATAATGCTGATACTTTCTTGATCTTACCACAGGTGCTAAATGAAGTTTTCAGATGACAACCAGGACTCACATTCTTTCTTCAAAACGTTCTTAAATGGTTTATTGATTGAAACATCAAGGGGTTGCAACTGTATGACACCAGAGATACAACTACGTTCACAAAGCATAGGCAATGACAGATACATCACAACTGCCATCTGGCGAACAATACTAGGGCGTCAATCAATAAATTGGGACATATCCCAATTTGAGAGATGTTTAAAAGTTAAAAGTCTGGGCTTCCCTGGTGGCGCAGTGGTTGAGGGTCCGCCTGCCGATGCAGGGGACGCGGGTTCATGCCCCAGTCCGGGAAGATCCCACATGCCGTGGAGCGGCTGGGCCCGTGAGCCATGACCGCTGAGCCTGCGCGTCCGGAGGCTGTGCTCCGCAACGGGAGAGGCCACAACAGTGAGAGGCCTGTGTACCGCAAAAAAAAAAAAGTCTATCATAACTGGTCAAATACGACATTACGTTTATCTCCCTAAGAAAGATACTACAGCTGAAAAAATAATAAATAGAACTCGCCCTCCCCCAAGTCAGGAAATAAGCCAGTGAGAAATAAGCCCTTCTCTCACCATTTTAACTTAACACTTTGGGAAGAAAGAGTACAGAGGAACTGTTCTTAAAGAGGAACACTATAAAATACAAGCCCTGGTAAGAGACCAAGGATATTGTGAGTAAAGTTAAAAGTCATCCTGCTTCTGCATGCCTCTACCAATGTCCTGGAAGATTTTAAAGATGTGTATTTTACTTGCGAATAGAATGGCATGAAAGGGGAAAAATAATTAATACTAGATAATCTCTAAAGTTCTCTGTAGTAACAAATTTCATTATTCCATTGCCCTGGGTATACTAATTAAACCAACAATAATACCATTTGGTTTAATATAAATAATAAATAAAATTTACATTAGAAAATATAGTGCTTCTTACATTATTGTTTGAAAATAACTTGATTACTCATCAGGATCTGATTCCAGAGAACTCTAAAAATCAAAACTGAAATAAACATTGTTAAGTGTGTAAAACTATCAACAAACATAATGCAAATAAAGTGTTAAAAAGAAACAGTCTTGGGACTTCCCTGGTGGGTCAGTGGTTAAGAATCCGCCTTCCAGTGCAGGGGACATGGGTTCGAGCCCTGGTCCAGGAAGATCCCATATGCCACAGAGCAACTAAGCCTGTGCACCACAACTACTGAGCCTGCGCTCTAGAGCCCACGAGGCACAACTACTGAGCCCACGAGCCACAACTACTGAAGCCTGGTGCCTAGAGCCCGTGCTCCGCAACGAGAGAAGCCACAGCAGTGAGAAGCCCGCACACTTCAACGAAGAGTAGCCCCCGCTCGCCGCAACTAGAGAAAGCCCGTGCACAGCAACGAAGACCCAATGCAGCCAAAAATGAATAAATAAATAAATTAATTTTTTTAAAAAAAGTCTCATCTACCACCTAAAGCATGAAAATTCTTCACATAAAGATGTAATTATAACTAAACAAATGTTAATAAAAACAAGAATGAAATAAATACTCAGATATTAATTTAAAGGAGACATAACTTCAATACATAAACAGTTTTCAGAGATCAGTCGTGATCACTTAAAAATCACTATGTTTTTATCTTCACGAATCACAGGAGCCAAGGAAAGAGACTGGAATAACTAAAACTCAGAAACCTGGAGGAAAGATTCTGCAGAGCTGAAACTGAGCTCCCCGAGGAGAGTGCTGCTCTGCTCAGCTGTTGCTGGCGGCTCTGAACTTGGAAGAGGATCTTGTGGGGCTAGGGTACCTTTTGAAGAAGAGGGGACTAGCCAACTGGAGCTGGTGTTAGTAAGGGCTGTGATGAGGCTGGCTCTGTGAGTGTTGGAAAAACTACAAACTGAATTCAGGACTACTGTTGCTGGAGTGAAGAATTTCCACTAGGATGATGGTCAAAGTAACAGGAAAGCAGACAAGGGAGCCCACAGGAAACAAAGAGAAAGGTGTAGGTTCTTTCTTCCTCCTCCTCCTTGCAGCCTCCCTCTAGTGCTCCATACATCTGAAACCTAAAAGTGAGCAGCTGGCAAGTCAGAAATGTGATTGGCAAAATCTTAGAACAGCATCACAAAGTAGAGCTATAGAAGGGGGTGTCTGGAGCTGAAAGACACGAATTTAATAAGTGGCATAATCCTTCTAAAACAGATGAGGATTACAGATGGGAGAACTAAGACACATAGTATTAAATATTTGGTTATGCAGAATCTAAAAAGAAATGATACAAATGAACTTATTTACAAAACAGAAACAAACTCATACTGGGAAGGATGGGGGGAAGGGATAGTCACGGAGTTTGGGATCAACATGTACACGCATGTACCAGGCCCCAGGTTCATTCCCCGGCACCTCCAGCTGTTAGTTGGCTTTCAACAAGCCCCTTAAAGGCAGACTGAGCTATTCTTGGGGCTTCCCTGGTGGCGCAGTGGTTAAGAATCCGCCTGCCAATGCAGGGGACATGGGTTCGAGCCCTGGTCCGGGAAGATCCCACATGCCACAGAGCAACTAAGCCCGTGCGCTACAACTACTGAGCCTGCGCTCCAGAGCCCATGCTCAGCAACGAGAGAAGCCGCTGCAATGCGAAGCCTGCGCACTGCAACAGAGAGTAGCCCCCGCTCTCTGCGACTAGAGAAAAGCCTGTGCACAGCAACAAAGACCCAACACAGACAAAAATAAAATAAATAAAACTTTTAAAAAGATCTATGCATTTAAAAATAAAGAAATAAAATAGATAACCAACAAGGACCTACTGTATAGCACAGAGAACTCTGCTCAATGTTATGTGGCAGCCTGGATGGGAGGGGAGTCTGGGGGAGAAGAGATGCATGTATATGTATAGCTGAGTCCCTTTGCTGTGCACCTGAAACTATCACAACATTGTTAATCAGCTATACTCCAACATAAAATAAAAAGTTAAAAAAATTAAAAATAACTATTGGTTAATAAACATTCAAAGTTCCAAAGAGCAGTTAAGTGAGGGGAAAAAAAAAAGAATAGCACTAGAGAAAGCAGATAGTTTTAGATTGTTTAGCTATTGTTGCTACCTGTTTTACATTATATGCTAATTCTGGTGATCTTCTCAGAGCCCTGATAAGATTTTGCTAGGAATGAGTATGAATATCAAATGAGAATAAAACTACTCAACATCACTTGGCAAAGATATACAGTTGCTTTCCATTATTTGTGCTAGTTATGTTCTATATAGGTCACTACAAATCCTGAATTAGTGAATACTGAACCACTGCTCCTAAAAGAAATACACACACACACTCCTCCTCATATAGATTATAATCTTCAATCTCAAAAACAACTCATCCTGGTAGATTCTATTTTCTTTGTTTTACAAAAGAGAAAATGAGGTTCAGAAATGTTAGGTGGCTGCCCCAATTAACAGGTGCCAGAGCTGGGATTCAAACCTCATCCAACTTGTCCCAAAGCAGGAGCTTCTTGCACTTCACTACATTGCTCTCTACTGTCTCCATCCTTTGGAAATCTCTGTATGAGAGCTGAGACAAGAAGACGTAGCATCACCTAGTTCAATCTCAGCATGTAATGTGTGGGTCTAGGGACTCACATTTTACATAGCTTTGCACACGTACACAAATGACTGTGAAAGTAATGCATGTATAGACTTGGGGACTACAAACAGATTTTAGCAAGTAGACAAATTCACAAATACAGAATCCGCAAATAATGAGGATCAACTATACTCTTCCCATCTGGAAAACATTACAGAAATCCTTTTTAAAAAAGCATTTTTGGGGGAATTTCCTGGCAGTCCAGTGGTTAGGGCTCTGTGCTTCCACTGCAGGGACCATGAGTTCATCCCTGGCTGGGGAACTAAGATCCCACATGCCTCTTGGCATCGCCAAATAAATAAATAAATAAAATTTTTTAAAAAAGAATTTTCATGTCATTTCCTGAATTCTGCAAAAGAGAAAGGAATATACTCTATAGTCTCTTTATATTCCCAAACACTATTTTATTTATATTGTTCTGGTTATTTATTGAAAACTGAGTTACTGCCGGTCAAGATACCAACAGCAAAATGTCAGTAATAAGTTAATGTTGGCTAAATCTGCAGTTTCCAGAATGTTTTACCAATTCTCAGATCACACAGTTTTCCCACTTATTTCAAGGACTTGCTGACTCGGAGCAGCCTGAATAAACTGAAACATTATTGACAATTGTGTGAAAGATAAGCTGTGGAAATTTGCATAGGCTGCGTAGTTGAAAAGATGAAAAAGTGAGAACACGAAAAGACAATTTCAAAAAAATATTTAAAAATATGACAAAGATGTACTACTTCTGGACATTAATTCAAGAAGAATAAAGGCTTTTAAATGGTAAGGAAGGTCATTGCCACACAACTATTCTCAACATTAAATTATAAAAGGGCCAGAACATGCTGCTCTCAAGGCAAGTTATTCCACACAAATACTAAGATCTTTACAAAGAAGGACAAAAGAAGAGCCAGCACGTTAAAGCTATTTTTGCAATCCAAAGTTTCAGTTACCTCTTTTAAAACATAAATGTATACATGCTAGGAATTTGGACTTCATGTGGTATTGAGTACAAAACATAATGTGGTATTTAATAAACACTATAACTTTAGTAATAGTACAGAAGTAGTTGCGTACTCTGAAAGGAGACTTTCTTTCTCCTTTCATAGAAAAAGAGAAAGAGAAAAATGATGACTATATAGAGGGAGGGAAAAAATGTGAAAAGGAGAACTGTTAAGTGAAATAAAGCAATGTGTAGAAGAGTATTTTAAAATACGACCCCTTACTTTTTTATTTTGAAAAAGTCAAACCTACAGAGAAGTTGAGTGAACAGTGAACACCCATACACCCCTCACCCAGAGTCACCAATTAACATTTTGTTATATTTGCTTTTCTCACTCTCACATACACACACACACAAGATCCACACACGTATCTTTTACATATATATGTGTGTATGTGCATAAATACGTATATACTAACACACACATGCATGCATTTCTTTTTTACTATGCCACTTGCAAAGTAAGCTGCACTTCACACATAACCACGATATAATTAACATACCCAAAGAATTTAACTTTGATACAATATCTAATATATACTCCATATTCAAATGTCTCAAATATCTAAAAAACTCCTTTATTGCTTACATTTTTAAAAGTTCAAACCATGGATTTGTCTGATTGTTTCCTCATTAACAGATTCAGGTTAAATATCTTTAACAAAAATACTACATTAGGTGATTATACAGTTCCCACTGAATTATATCAGAAAATACAGTTCCTCCTGTTACTGTTGATTAACGTCAGGTTTGATCACTTGATTAAGATGGTATCCATCAGCTCTCTCTACCAAAAAGGTACATTTACTGGGTGATACTTACTTATGATACTTACGGGGTGAAACCATGTTCCTCCACAGCCTTCCACACAATGATTTTTTTAGCATCCATCAATAATTTTTGCCTGAATTATTATACTGTGGTTGCAAAATAGTGGTTTTTCTAATTTTATCAATCTTTACATATTAACTAACTAGCATTCCTCTATTAGGCTACTATTTTGTTGATATTTTTGTTGCTCAAAACTAACCGGTATTCTTTGGGCATGTCCCCGTTAATTTTTGAGCATATCTTTGCTTTCTGGTCCAAGATATCCAGGCTCCTTTGGTAAAAAACAAGTAGTGGGGAGGCTTTTACTTTTCAATTTTTATCACTTTTGTACTTCTCTAGCCCAGACCTGGATCAGACTTTTCAACGAGCCCTGGTTCCTTTTAGTGGGAAATGGTATTTAGAAACCAAGAGCTAGGAGTACTAGTTATCATTACTTCTAGGCCTTTTCAGTGGAAAACAGGAATATGTATAATATGTATTGTGTGTGTGTGTGTGTGTGTGTGTGTGTGTGTGTGTGTTGGGGGGCATGAGTGCATGTGTTATCACGAGTTCCAACTAAAACCTCCAGTTCAAAAATCAACGTCATAGGGTTCTTCCTTACATTTCAAGCTTATAACCCCTTTCTCTGAGTTACAACCCTAGTTTCTAAAACAGCACTATATTAATTAATTTGCTCTATCCTATAGTACATATAAAGTATTTTCAGAATTATAAGATTAGTTATCACTACTAGTAACAAACCTATTTAATAAAGTTCAAGCATTCTTTGCTGTTCTTTTTATCCTTTAAATACATCCCACGAGTCAGAGCACTCTATTCAAAAATCATTTGGGACTTCCCTGGTGGCGCAGTGGTTAATAATCCGCCTGCCAATGCAGGGGACACGGGTTCGAGCCCTCGTCCGGGAAAATCCCACATGCCACAGAGCAACTAAGCCCAGGTACCACAACTACTGAGCCTGCACTCTAGAGCCCATGAGCCACAACTATTGAGCCTGCGTGCCACAACTACCGAAGCCCACGCACCTAGAGCCCGTGCTCCACAAGAAGATAAGCCACCATAATGAGAAGCCCGCGTACTGCAACGAAGACCCAATGCAGCCAAAAATAAATTAATTAATTTAAAACATCATTTGAAGCACTTTTCCAGTATGATTATGCTATCAATTTGATAGGCAGTTAAGTTCACCGGTATATACTAACGTGCATGTGTCGATATATTTTCAGTTTTACAAACAAGCATTTGTATATATGCTCATACAGGCATAAAATTTTACCTGAAAAGATACACAGATACTATTATAGTGGTTAAACTCAGGAAGAAAGACTGGCGGGGATGGCTTTCATTTTTCAATTTTATCATTTTTTGTACTGTTCAAGTTTCTAACCACATGAGTATACCCTTGAGTTCTTTTAAATTAACAGGTTATCTAAAAGGTAGAATTATTTTTATATATTCTTCTTTATACTTTGCTATATTTTCAAAATAATAGTATTTACATTTCTAGAAATAGAGAAAATATATATGTATTTTTTTAGGATAGAATAGAGTGTCATGTCAATTAAAATTAAAATTTTAATTGTCAATTAAAATTAAAATTCTTCATAACTGAACTATTAAGAAGTTTAGAAGAAAATATAGATAAATATTTATCTAATTTCTGGGTAGGGAAGGCTTTTCTAAGCATGAAAGTGAAGGAAAAAAAAGCAAAGTAACACACAGACAGATTTTGTAGAATGAAGAACATTATATGTCTTTATATCAAAAAAGCAGCATAAACTAAAGTAACTAAAATAACTGCATCATTATTATAAAGTGCTCATTTTCATAGTACATAAAAAGTACTTTCAAATCAACAAGAAAACAACTCTATTAGAATATGAATAATTCAATTAATTTTTAAATGGCAATCTCTTTAAAAATGAGAGAAATGGAAAATGAAATAAACAGATACTCTTTTTGTCTACTGAAAAAGTAAATAAAAGTAAAACTTTTTTAAAAGGATAAAAACTAACATTGAAAAAGATCAAGGAACAAAGGCACAGAAATAGACCATTGTTGGGTTGTTTAAATAGGTATAACCCATGTATATATACGTAAGTACACAGAAAAATATCTAGAAACATATACATGAAACTGATGATGGGGAGTTCCCTGGTGGTCCAGAGGACAGGATGCAGCGTTTTCACTGCTGTGGCCTGGGTTCAATTCCTGATCAGAGAACTGACATCCCGCAAGCCAAGCAGCACGGCCAAAAAAAAACCCCAAAAACAAAACAAACAGAAAAAGAAACCGATGATAATAGTTACATTTATGGAGAGAAGAGCAGGAACAATAATTAGAGTAACGGTCAAAGAAACTAACAATCTCTAATAAGTTAATTTTCCCAATAAATAGAACTTCTTTAATTATTTGTATTGGATTGGCCAAAAAGTTCATTCAGGTTTTCCCATAACATCTTACAATATAATTAAAAATTAATTTAAAAATAAATTTATAAACCTTTCTAGAGTAATTTCACAGTAAACATTAATAAATGATCATGTATTTTGCCCTAACAATTCTATTTCTAGGAATTTATCCTAAAGAAATAGGAAATTCATAGAAATATACCATGTGTATATGGACATTTGACATATGATGGAGGCATTGCAAAGCAATATGGAAAGGGTGGTCTTTTCGGTCAATTGTGTTGAGACAACTGGGTATCTACATAGAAAAAATGAAACTGGACCCCTACTTCACACTATAGACAAAAACCAACATCAGTTTAATTACAGACCTAATGTATAGGAAGAAGTCAACACCATAAAACTTTAAGAACATAACACAGGAGGACATCTTCATCACCCTGGGTAAGGAAATTTTAAGACAAAAAGTTAATAAATTGAACTACATTAAAATCTGAAATGTCTATACAAAAGAAGGATATCATAAAGAGAAAGAAAAGACAAACTACAAAGCAAGAGAAAATAATGTGCATCATATATAACTTGAGAGGGTTAGTTTCTGGAATATACAGACTCCCATAAATCAATGAGAAAAAGAAAAAGAACTCAAAAGACTTTAACAAGCACTTCAGAGAAGAAGAAATCAAAATGGCCAATAAGTATATAAAAAGGAACTCAACCTCATTAGTAATCAGACAAAGAAAACCCCTGCAGGAACAGGAATTGACTGTAAATGGGCACAAGGGAACTTCAAGTGGCCAAAAGAGGATTCTAAAGCTAGATTGTAGTGATGGTTGCACAACTGTGCAAAGTTATTAAAACTCATCAAGTTATAAACACAAAATAGGTGAATTCTGAGTTATATAAATTATATCTCAATACAGCTACGTTTTTAAATGGGCAAACAAACAGGAAATTTCACAGAAAAGAAAATACCCAAATATTCGATAGGCACATGACTCAATTTTTTTAGTCATAAGGAAAATGTAAATAAAACCACTTCACACTCACCAGAATGGCTAACATAAAATATTAATAACAGTATTAATAACAATAGCAAGTGTTGGTGAGAACAAAGAGCAACTGAGAAAATCCCCATCCCTTACTTATGGGGGTATAAATTCATACAATCACTTTGGAAGACTGGCCATAAGTAAGGGATGGGGATTTTCTCAATTGCTCTTTGTCCTCACCAACGCTAGTTCAAAAATGTATTTTTGACCTAGAATTCTATGACCAAACTATACATCAAGTATGACATTATAATACAGACATATTCAGACAGGCCTGGTCTTAAAAACCGAACCTTCCATTCATCCTTTCTCAGAAGACTACTGAAGGCTGTACATAACCAAAACAAGGAAGAAATTCCAATAGGAAAAACAAAGCATTTAAGACACTCTTGAAGTAGTTTGAGCTCCTAAGACTTCTGGGGAGGAAAATTATAAGCCATTATTGAGAGATATTAAAAAAAAGACCTAGAGATAAAACATATGCATAGGTAGGAAGACTCAGTATCAGGGAGACGTTAATTTTTCCAAAGTTGATCTAAATATAAATTCAATTAAACCCCTTCAAAAAGGCACAACAGGTTTTTTTGTGGAACTCAATTAAGCTAATTCTAAAATGTACATGAAAGCACTGAAGGCCAAGAATATACTAGACACTGCTGAATAAGAACAAGGGGAAGTCTTTCTCTAGCTGAGATTTGTTTCAATGCTTCCCTAATTAAGACAGCAGGATACTGACAAAGGAATAGACTCATAGATCAATGAAGAGACTAGAAACAGACACATGTTGCAGACAGCACTGCAGAGCAGTGGAAGAATAGTTTCCCCCAGTGATGAGTCTTGGGACAATTGTGTATCCATGGGATAAAAAAATGAAATTGGACCCCTATATCATACCATTTGCAAAAATCTATTCTAACATTTAGGGTTGTAGACCTAAATGTTAAAGGCAAAATCATAAAGCTCTTAGAAGATAAAATAGAGGATTATCTCCATGATCTCAGGTTAGGAAAGCCTTTCTTTTCTTTTCTTTTCCAAAGATCTAATTAGCTTTATCAGGTGATTTATCAATCGGGCAGCATCCCATCCAACAACTGGAAGGACGCTCCAGGAAAGAATTTCTCAAATACAATAGAGAAAGCATTAACTGAAACAGAAAAAACAAAGTTGGAGTATATTAAAGTCAAGAACTTCCTGTTCATAAAAAGACACCATAAAGAAAATGAAAAGACAGGCACAGAATGAAAATGTATTTGCAATAACCATAACCAGCAAATGGTTAAAATCCAGAATACACTACAAATAAACAAGAAAAAGACATCCAAGAGGAACATGAACAAGAAACTTGAACACAAAAAGAAGAAATTCAAATTACTAATAAACCTATGGAAAGAATCACTTATTAGCAGTCAGAGAAAGATGTATTAAAAGCACAAGGAAAACTATAACATCAGATTGTCAAAACTTAAAACTTCTTACAATATCAAATGTTGGAGAGAATGCAGAGCAAGGAAATTACCATACGCTGCTGGTGGGAGTGTAAACTGGTATAGTATGGCATCATCTAGTAAAATTAAAGATACACTACCCTATAACCCAGCAATTCTACTCCTGAGTCTTAGTGAAACTCATACATATATGCACCAGTACTGTGTATAAAAGCCAAACACTGGAAACAACTGATATATCCATTAACAGTACAATGGTAAATAATTGGTGATGTAACCATATATTGGAATTCTATGCAACAATTAACTACATACCGCTTTAGCGATAACAAAGACAAACCTCACAAACATAATGCTGATTTCAAGAGGCAAGACATAAAATACACTCAATACATACAAAACTAAAGTTATCATGTTTAGTTATACACTCCTAGATAGTACATTATGAAGAAAGGAAAGAAATGAAAAACTTACAGATAGGATAGTGGTTTCCTTTAGGGGGAGAGAGGAAGTAATTCAGAAAGGAGGTGGGAAGGATTCTGGGGTACTGGCAGAATTCCTTTACTCTGATGGTTGTTAATATGAGTTCACTTTACTATTGTTTGCTAAACGTACATATATGTTTTGTACTTTTCAATACAAAGATTATATATTTCACTACTTTTTTTTAAAAAGGTGCATGCCCATCAGGGACATAAAAAGAATCACTTTCATCCAACACACAGTCAATAGTTCAGCTTCAATTCAACAGATCATTTCATGTCATTCCTTCTTTTTTTTTTTTCTGTTAAAAGCAACAGAAATCCAAACATAAAAAATTGTGAGGGATACTACATATCTTCATTTATGTGTCAAATAATACTATTAAAAAGAGAAAATAAATTTAAAATCGGGAAGATCTTTCAGGCAAGAAAGTAACTGTTAGAGTTGTATATAGTGCAGGACTGAGTGGAGAGCATACAACAATACGACGGAAAAATGATTGTCTATTTAGAAATTTAACCTTTGTAACAGCTACTAATTACCATAAGCAAATGACAGTTGGAATCAACTTTAGAAATAGTTTTCTATTACATACTAATACATACAATTGTAAAAAAAGCTATCAAAGTTTTTTCTCTTACACAGAAGTTTATAAATTTAAAATTTCTAGAGAATCTTGTACAGTAAAAAAGGTTACACAAAAGGCAGAACAGGTAAGATAAGTTTAAATTTAAAATTCTCTTTTTAAAAAAATCTCAGAGCTTACTCCTTGAAAGCATAAAAAAATGAAAGATGAAAAGAAAAAGATGCAAAGAACTCACACTCTTCAAGTATCACACTAAAATAGATATCAAGCCCACAAAAATTATCCTTGACACAATCTTTTAGTGTTCAACTACATAGAGTAAGTCTCTTGTTTTTCAAAAATTTTTCAATTGGTGTCCCACTATAGGAAGATACATTCACTCTGCAGAGTCATTAAAGAATTAAATCACATAGCATTAGCATGTCCACACAATCTGCCTGTGCCAGAAAATGGTTTACTATCTTCGTAGGTCCCTTTTCCTGTCCCATCCCATATTTTGTTTCCAAGCTGTAAATGTAACAACAGTAATTTTCTGCCATTTTCTGAGCCCTTTTTTGTGTCTTACATTTTTTATCTCCTTTAATTCTCACACACTAAGGAGTAGGTCTTACTGATGAGAAAAATGAGACATGGAACGATTAAGTAACTTGTCCAAGGTCACAGGCTGCTATTGAGGGAGCCAAGATATAGTCCAACTCTGGAGCCAGTGTCTTAATATTACACTGTTTCTGTTCAATAAAACATTTATACCATGAAAACTGCCCATAATCACCTACTGCCTTCTAACTACCAGATCCCAGATGCCTTGAGGATTTATTTTTGCCTTTCCTATATAACTGCATACTCACAGAACATTAATGGGTAAAAGAATCTAAACATTTAGGGAAATCTATGATTTCCCACCTCAGAAAAAAGAGGTCCAAAGACATTAAATTTCTCGAAGATCTCGAAGCTGGTTTGTGACAACCAGCAATAAAACACAATTCTTAACTCCCAGGAGTGATCTTCCCACTGCACTAAAAGCCCTGTCTACCATACATTCTATACTGTAAGCTCTTGTTGAAATCCATAGTCTACCCTCCACATTAGGCACTGAAGTTTACTTTGTCAACTTTCACAGCACATAGTAGCTTCAATAGCGCTCACAAGCAGGTAACACACATTCCTTCATTTCCACAAATATAAAGAGAAATGCACTATGTGCTAAGGCAATAGAATTAACCCAAATGTATATAATTTTGGCCCCTAGTCTTATCATAAAAACATAAATACATTAACATGTGACAAGTGCCATAGTAAGCAAGGTGAACAATGTGTTTTGAAAGCACACAGAAAAGAGTAGATATTTCAGACTAAGAATGAGGGGCTTTGAGATGCATCAGAGGCAGGGCAAAGGCAGACAGTGTGATGATGCTTAGAAAGAAGGGAAAATGCTATCACTTCTACCAATAGACATTAAAGTAAAAAAAAAAAATAACAGTAAATATGGGGTCAGAGGACTTGAGATCAAATCTAGGCTGTGACTGGTGTGAATGTGAACAATTTGAGTCTCAGTGTCCTCATCTATGAAATGTAGACACTACCGACCTGCAGATCTCGCAGAACTCTCATGGGGGCCAAATTATGGGAAAGTACTTTAAAAACTGCGGAGTCCTGTATAAACTTAAGTTACTTATATTGTCACTTCTAGGCGACCCTGTGGGTCCTTCCCCTTAAACTGTCTCATAAAATCCTCACCCTTCAGGATTAAAATATTCCGATGACATCATTCATATACTCCTTACAAGACAGTAAACAGTTAACCCATGCCTTCCTATTGAAACGGCAAACCTCTTTCTACTGAAATGAATATCTGTATGTAAAAATATGTGTATATATGTAGGTGCATGTTTTTTTTTAATTTCTTAAGCCCTGAAATTGACTTCTAGTCAATGCTTATTATAATTATATTTAGAAACTAATACCAGATGCAGGTTTTCTTCCAAAAATTTTCTATCAGAAATTCCACTCCATTTTACAGTATGCTGTCAAGCCACCAAGTCAAGAATAGTCTGCAAGTAGCAATCACTTTGCTCTCATCCCCAAGAGACTGGTTATGTATGAGCAATAGATACAACCAAATATATACTCTGGACCCCAAAAGGGAACTGCTTTAGTGTAAGTATATATACGAATGCAAACAGCTAGTACACAAATAGAAATCCACTGAAAAGTATAATGAGTTTCTGATTTGAAAATGCTTGAGGGCCACAACCAGACCCCTCCTTTAAATTAAAGAACACTCTCATTTCCTTTAACGTTTAACAGAGCAGACGGTAAACCTTGCCTCCGTTTGGCAACCACTCTTTAAACTACATCCAGGCCCCATTTTGTTCAACCTTAAACCCTACCTCTTAGCTACTGCTTGGATGATAACCTAAATAAAGTTCCAACGTACGTTTACGAAATCAGAAGAAGGTCCAAGAGACAGGAACAGGACGCGGGAGCGAGAAATCCTCGTGCCACTCCGGGCCACGGGCTGTTTGATCTCACAAGTGCAACTTCCCGTTTCTCCCTCTTACCTTGTACACTTTCCCAAAGGCTCCGTCGCCCAATTCTCCTATAATTTCCCAAAACTCCTCGGGGTTTAGGTCCCTCTTCACATGTTCGTACTGCTTCTTCTTCTTCTCGCTCCCCAACTTGAAGATCTTACGGAAATTGAAGAAGGACATTCTTCCTTCCAACAGAGTTCCTTACACTTAAGAAGTAAAAACAACAATAAGAGGCAAAGTTTCTCCTCCCCGCTCTCCCGCGCAAGCCCGGCGGGCGACGGCAGGCGCTGGCTGTCCGGGCTCCCGCCGCTCCGGCCCGGCAGTCTCCGGAGAAGGCGGGGCGCGACTCCCGCTCCGGCCCGCGGGGTGGGGACGCTGCGCGGGCGGCCCCTCTGCCAAGCCCGGCCCGCGGGCCGCGCGGCTAAGCGCCTGGCCCCCGGCCGGCCCTCGGGGGGCGGCACCTGCCCGGACGCTCGTCCCTCTACCGGCCCGGCCCGACGGGCCCGAGTGGTCCGGACGCCCGCGGCCACCGCGGTTAGGCCCGTGTCACGGCGAGTCTCCAGGGGCGTCGGCCACTCCGGGATAGGGACGCGGCCGGCGGCCTCTGAGGCGGGCAGTCGTCTGGCCGAGCTCTCCCGCCCCGGGCCGGGAGCCCGGGGTCTCCTCCGCAGCCGTCTGCACCCGCGGTGCGAGGTCCGCGCGTCCCCCTGGGCTCTGGGGCGCAGCCGCCGCCGCTGCCGCAGCCGCTGCCGCCGCCGACGCCGCCGCCTAGCTCCCTCCCGAGCCCACGCAGCCTCGGCCTAAAGCGCGCGCCAACGCCGACTCCGCAGCGCGCCCGCGCGCTCCCCCGGCCGCGCGCCAGGCTCTCCGCGCACTCGCGCGGGGGTGGCCCCTCTGGCCCCGCGCACGCGCGTTGAGACCCGCAAGCTGGCGGCCCTAGGAGGCTTGCTTGCCCCCGGCGCGGGGTGCGCTGTTGGTGCTTGAGCTGGTAGCTGGTTGACGGTTGCTCCGGGTTTGTCCTCCAAGCCCCAAATTCTTGTCAGCCAACGGCTTTGATGGAGTTGCCCCTTTGCGCACGACCCTGTTGGTTGTGCTAGCGGATGTTTCCTCCATTCTGGATCTGGGAAAATACGTAGCGAGCGAAAGCTGAGCTGTCCCGATCTGGACCTTTTCGTTCTCAAACGGGCCCCAGAGTGAGTGGGAAGTATCTGTGGTGGCTGTTTGCTTTGGATCCAGAGCTTATGAGCTCTGTGACCTTGGGCGCCTAACCTCTCCGAGCCTCAGTTTCTTCATTGTGAAATGAAGGTCCTTAAAGTCCCGACCTGGGGGTTGTGGCGAGGAGTAAATGAGGCAATGGATGTAAGCCCTTTGCAAGGTGCCTGCACCGGCAAACGCTCCATTTCAGTTCCTGCTGTTGCTACAAGTGTGCACGTAAGACAGACATAAACATATAAAAATTGTTTAAACCCTATTCTTGGGTGATGACCACGACACTCCCTTGAGGGCAATCTACCTTCTTCTGGCCACTTCCATAGCCGTAATCCTGGTGTCACCCTTCGTGACTCCATCTGAACCACTTACTAAGGCCTTCACTTCCTGATCTGCCTCCGGCCCCCTTGGACAGCACTAGTGGAAAACGACCTAATGTGGGCGCTGGCTGCAATCTGTCAGATGGTGCCGCGCCTTCCCCTCCACTAGGAGGGAGCACTTTCAGGGCAGTGGCTGGTTAAGCATCATGATATGCAGGTACCTACCAACATTCCTGGCATGTGATAGGAAGGCAGATTCCATGAATGAATGCATGCATGCATCCATGCTATCTGGAGCAGAGACCATTTTGCTGTCTAAGTACCCCTACCAAATCATTTTGTCCTCCAGCCCCAAAATGGCATAACAAAACCCCTCTTGTAGTAAGAGGGGTATGATGATCTTGTTTCTCAAGACTATTTTTTAATAGGTTTATTGAGGTATAACTGATATACAATAAAATGTACATATTTAAAATATATACTTTTAGGTTACTATACTCAGTATCTTGTAATAACCTATAATGGAAAAGAATCTAAAAAGGAATATATATATATATATATGGTCTGAATCACTTTGCTGTACACCTGAAACTAACACAACATTGTAAATCAACTACATTTCAATAAAAATGAGAAAATAAGTTATTGTAAAAATAAATAAAATAAAATATACACTTATGTTTTGACAAATGGAAACACCTGTGAAAACAATACCATAATTAATCTTTTCTTTTTTTTTTTTTTTGCAGTACGCAGGCCTCTCACCGTTGTGGCCTCTCCCGTTGCGGAGCACAGGCTCCGGTAGCGCAGGCTCCGGTAGCGCAGGCTCAGCAGCCATGGTTCACGGGCCCAGCCGCTCCGCGGCACGTGGGATCTTCCCGGACCGGGGCATGAACCCGTGTCCCCTAGCATCGGCAAGCGGATTTGCAACCACTGCGCCACCAGGGAAGCCCTATTTTTAATTAGTATCATTTATGTAGTTGGCTTTAGATGTAAAGAAAATACATATTCATTGTGGGAAATGAAGAAATGCACAAAAAAAATTAAAAGTGCTATAATTCTACCATCCAGACATAGCCATTGGAAAGATTTCATTATATTTCCAAACAGGACTTTCTGGCTGTGCATTAACTTTTTTTACATGGATAAAATTATAAAGATTGCATATAAATATTTGCATCCCGTACCTTTCATATTTCAGTGTGATTAGTAATTGTTTTCTTCCATCATGAGATATTTAGATTGCGTAACAACTTTTCTCTGTTTCAGATAAAACATTGATAAATATCTTTGTTCACAGATCCTTTTCCACATATTTGATTATTTCCTTAGGGTAAATTACCAGAAGTAGATTTGGGTCAAAGGGTATAAGTCTGTTTCCTTTTTTTGTTCTTTTCAAAATAGAAAAACCTTTACTGTTTTCTCAATGAAAAGATAGTATATCCTTGGTGTAAATTAATTCAAATGAGACAGAAATGATAAACTAGGAAGCTGTCTATAATTCTCCCCTCCTGCCTTCACTCTCCCAGACTTTACCCTCAACCTAACCACCGTTAAAAGTTAAGCCTTAATGAGCAGGTGGGAACTTTGGATGGTAACAGAAAAGTTCTAAAACTGGATTGTGGTAATGCTTGCAAAACTGTACGCATTTACCAAAAGTCATTGGATTGTAAACTTAGAATGGGTGAATTGTATGGTATGTAAATTATACCACAATAAAGCTGCTTTTAAAAAGTTATAGATGACCAAATTTTTTTCTATGCATATACCTTTTTAAATAAAAATGGCCTCTGATATGGATCATGGACATCTTTCATGTCAACACAAATAGATCTATCTTTTTAATAGCTGCATAGAGTCCCAGTGTATAGCTCTACCATCATTTATTTAAGCATTTCTCTACTGGCAGGCATTTAGGTGGTTTCCAATTTTTTGTCATCACAAACAACACTGCAGTGAGCATGCATATACAAGCACTTTTGTGTACTTGTCTGATTATATTCCTTTAAGATAAAATTCAAGAAGTGGAACTGCTGAATCAAAGAACATATTTTTAATTGTTTTTACTTGTATTGCCAAATTGGCCTCTAGAAAGGTTGTACTAATCTCTGCTCCTACTACCAATGTAGGTATGAGAATGCCAGTGTCACCAGCCCCTCAATAGCACCCAATCCATCTTTTTAAACTTTGCCAAGATAGTCCAAAATAATCTCTCATTTACAATTCTCTGATTGTTGGTGATGTAACACCTTTTCAGATGTATACTGACCACCTTTATTTCTTATTTTATGAATTGCCTCATCATATCAATGAATAATATCAAATGACATTGTCAGTAGTGTATAAATGAGGTGATCAAGTCCAACATACTTTGGTAAAATGATTGTGGAGCTAATAATAGCTTATATAGTTTTTCCATGAGGTTACAACCACAGAAATTATTTAATAATACCAGGTGAGATGATATTTAGTCAGATTCAGATTTTCCCAATAATGACCATGATATCTAGATGTTTGTGTTAACTGTAAATATAGTTTGCCTTCCTTGAATTTTTAATCCTTTAAAAATTAAGTTTAAACAGTGGCCACGTAAAGTATTCATTTAATACACAATGTTTTGTCTCCACTCACTGACAGATTGGTGAGGGGAGAACTGTCTTCACAATTTACCAGATAACTAACCTTCACTGATAATAATAAGGATATCATTAAAAATTAAAAACTGAATACGCATGGAGTGCTTACTACATGCCAGGCACCGTGCTAAGTGGTTTAAATGTATCATCTCATTTAAACCTCATATAAACCCTTGGAGGTAAGTTCTGTGATAGCTCCCAAGTAAAAGTGAGGAAAACTGAGACAACATTAAATATAAATAACATAGTCATGACCTCAGATATAGTAATGGAGGATCTGAACTTGAATCTAGATCTTGGTAAACCAGGTCCTTAGCATTTAACAACTCCACTATGACTATCTCCTTAGCCGTACTGAGCTTCTGTAATAGCTGTCTCACAGTATTGTTGCCACTGTTATTTCTTTCTCCTTCCCTTTGTAACTTGGAAACATACTCTACTCATGGTCTCCACTTTGTGAGCTCCCAAATGTATGTGTGTGTGTATGTGTAAATATGTTTATATGTGAATGTGTGTGAGTATGTGAAAGTGTATGGGTGTTGTGTGTGTTTGTGTATGAGCAATGAATATGTATGTGAATATATGTGTATGGGGGTATATGTGGGTCTGTTTGTGTGTGTGAGCATGTGTATATTTGAGTATATGTCTGAAAGTATGTGTATGTTTCTCTGTCTAGACTTTGAGGGCAGGGACTGTGTCTTGCTCATCCTTACACCCCCTGCATCTAGCCCAATGTCTTTGTCGTATTCCATAAATTATTGTTGGATAATGAATGAAAATAAAAGAATTTCATACCTAGTGAAATCAAGTTACATGTCAATTCCTTTTCCCTTCCAAATTTCTAATTTAGGCAGTGAATTTGCTAATAAGTTCTTTAAATGCTACTGTGGAGGTTACGTGGAAGGAGCAAATTCCTTTGGTGTACAAGCACCCTGTGGTGTAAATATATTTTTCTATCCTTGTGAACTTACACTTTTAGGAAGGAATTTTTTCGGGTATTTTAAGAAAGTAACCTGCAATTATGACAATTATTCTCCTGAAATAGGATTTGTGTGTCATTCAGGAAACTACAGATTTTTGGTCATTTTTTCCTGTTTTAAAAGTAAACAAATTACTTGATTTAAGCTATTTTTGATTCAAAAAAGGAATCCAAAACTTCCTCCCTTCTACTTCATCTCCCTTTCTGCGTCAGGCAGAACTGTTACACTCACACTCCCACCCTCTCCTCATCCCTAGCTGCTTCTGCTCAAATGAATCATAAGCATTTCACAGTGTAATGACAAGTCTTAACATATTCAGATCTTAGGAAATTAAAAAAAAAAACATACAGACATACTTCTTTTATAAGTGGTATTCAAATTCCAGTTTAAAAATCTAGATGCCATAACATATTTTGAACTTCAAGGATTTGAATGATCCATATCAAATTTACTTCATTCAGACATTAACTAGCCACAGCATTCAGGCAGCTAAGCCTGTGAGGCTGATAGAAGCCTTTGTGCTAATATGGCTCCATAGTTGTATGTATTATATTTCTTCTCTCTTTGTTACATAAGACATATGTTGGATGTGATCATTTTGAGCACTGGCTCAAAATTACTTGTCCTGTGATTAACCAGCTCTGTGCACAAGTCACTACTCTACCCTGAGGATTACACATGAGTTTCACGTTTAACAGAGGTGTCTTCAAGGAGTCGAAACAATTCAGAACGACCCAGAAAACAGGATAACTGCTAAGGTAAAATTTTTGTAGTAGTTTGCCCTTTCAGAATGATCGTATGGTCTCTAAGAGCCCTGGCAACTATAAAATTCTGTTTTCATGGTGCCCCTAACTTTAGTTGCCTTATCTACTAGTAACTGTGTGCATTTTTCTGACACAATTTTGACTGAAGAGTAATAACTGTAGTTAGGAATTTCAAAGGAAGATCTCACGTGCCGCGGAGCGGCTGGGCCCGTGAGCCATGGCCACTGAGCCTGCGCGTCCGGAGCCTGTGCTCCACAGCGGGAGAGGCCACAACAGTGAGAGGCCCGCGTACCGCAAAAAAAAAAAAAAAAATTTACCTAGTGAGATGTCACACTGTCACATGTGCTGGGGGGAGGGAGGGATATTTTCAGAGTAAAGTCAGTGGCTATCTTCCAAAAGAAATTTTTAGATTTTTCCTGTAAAGAAATAACTTTCCAAGCCCTTGTTACCATCTTGTACTTCTTCCTCCTCCCCTTCTAATCTTTTAGAACCTAGTGCCTCACCCAGGTTTTTAACGAAAACTTTGTTACTGCAAATTCCTGTTTCACGAGGCTGTCACAGCAATTACAAACCACAGTTTGTGGCTTATTATAGTAAATCATTAACACTATCATGGGATACTGCCTTTTTGTCTGGGTGATCACAGTTTTTTTTCTATTTCCCTGGCTTGTATTTTACGTTGTTGCAGGAAGAAATTAACCAATATATATTTCTATTTACATGCATATATATTCTCGAGTTTTTAAATCCATGTGAACTTCATAAAATGGCATTTCTCACAAAAACGAACAAATTATATGTAATTGAGGGTTCAGCTGTGTAAATATATAGAGTTGAGTCTTTAAATACCTATTTAGAATTGCTACCTTTCATTCACTCCTCCATTCAATAGATAGTCTCAATCTGCTACTATACGCCAGGCATATATTCTAGGAACTTATATTCTAGATGGTTAAGAGGGATTTAGACAAACAATAAAGGAGAGATATTATCTTCTAACCCAGTGATTTTCAACTGGGGGTGATCTTGCTTGCCCCCCTCCCAGATATTTGGCAATTTTTGCAGACATTTTTGGTTGTCACAACTAGGGGAGAGGGTGCTTCTGTCATCTGGTGGGTAGAGGCCAGAGATGCTGCTAAACATCCTGCAATGCACAGGGCAGTTCCCCACCTAACCCCCAACAAGGAATTATCCAGCTGGGGTTGAGAAACCCTGTACTAACCTATAGTATTATAGTCCTGGACGTTGGTTACCCTTGAGGGAGTAGTGACTGGAAGAGGACAATGGGGTGGGAGCAGAGCCAGGGTGGAGGGAGGTTTCTGGGTGCTGAGTACACAGGTGCATTTATTATGCAAAATTTCTCTAAACTCTGCTCTTATGGTCTGTGCATTTTTCTATGTGTATAATTTTAACATATATCCACTACATTTTTTGAAACTCCTTCCACCAAGAGAAGTATCTATGTTCCCTCCCCATGAATCTTAGATCTGTGACTGCTCAACCAATATTATACAGCAGAAGTGACACTTGTGCCAGTTTCTAGACCCTGACTTTAAGAAATTGGCAATTTCCACTTCCTGTCATTTGGAACGCTCACTCTTGGAACCCAGCCACCATGCTCTAAGGGAGCCCAAAATAACCCACGGAGAGGCCCATGTGGAGGAAACTGTGTGGAAGGAAACAGAGGCCCCAGGCCCTCAGTCCTGGTTGAGCTCCCACCTGACAGCCAGCATCAACCTGCCAGCCACGTGAGTGAACCATCTTGAAGTAGATCCTTCTGACTCTATTCAAACTACCCCAGCTGACATCGAGTGGAGAAGAGCCAAACCTGCCCCACTGAGCCCTGCCCAAACTGCAGATTCATGAACTAAATAAACAACTGCTGTTAATTTAAGTGACTACGTTTTAGAAAAGTTTGTTAGGCAGCAATCTATAACTGGAACAAGGTTAAGTAAATCAAAACTTTACTTTAAAAAGGAGTACTACAGCCATATATCTTTGGGAAACTCTTGGCTAAATAAAGTTTTAAAATTTCTCTTACTGCAGAACTTTTAATGGGCTAATGTGTTTTGCGTTTCTGCACAAGATTATCCACTGTTCCTCAAACATTTTTAACCGTAGAATCTGCATTTTAAAGTGCCATCTTGCAAGAAAGGTGCTCAATAGACCAGATTAACCTTTTAACCAGATTAACCAGAAAACCAGACTAACCTTTCAGTAATTGAAATTCTAACCCTTAAAATTGAAGAGTTAATATCAAGATAGTTTTAACTAGAAAATTCATATGTAATCCAGTTAATTCTGGTAATAAAGTGAAATATCTTAAATTTGCCTAACAAAATTTAAAATTATTTTAACGGCAGTTAAAAAGCGTAGGTGGCATCTCAGTAGCTATTTCAAAGTCCCTGGGGTCATAATCAAAGGCTACATAAGTTAAAAAAAAAATAACTCTACATTCTGTTTTTGCTTGGAAAGTAATAGTAGCAATGTGTACTTCAATTTTTTTTTTTAAGTGAAGTATAGTTGATTTACAATGTCGTGTTAGTTTCAGGTGTATGTATACTTCAATTTAGGTGTTGAATGTTATAGAATGCTTTCCGTGTTTCCTAAAATTCTCACCTGATCTTAAATTGAACCACACAACATACTTCTAATATACTGATACAAAGTTGTCTATTTATTTGTCCTTAAAGACAACATTGGGGACTTCCCTGGTGGCGCAGTGGTTGAGAATCTGCCTGCCAATGCAGGGAACACGGGTTCGAGCCCTGGTCCGGGAAGATCCCGCATGCCGCGGAGCAACTAAGCCCGTGTGCCACAACTGCTGAGCCTGTGCTCTGGAGTCCGCGAGCCACAACTACTGAAGCCCGCACGCCTAGAGCCCGTGCTCCACAGCAAGAGAAGCCACTGCAATGAGAAGCCCACGCACCGCAACGAAGAGTAGCCCCTGCTCGCCGCAACTAGAAAAAGCCCGCGCGCAGCAATGAAGACCTGACACAGCCAAAAATTAATTAATTAATTAATTTTTTAAAAAAGAAAACATTGGACTGAAGTGGATAAATTAAAAAAATCAAATGGAGGTTTTGTTTTGGTTTTCTTATCAAAGACCAATTCACAGTCCCCACGCACATTCAGTTTCCCCATGTCTCAGCTCAGATGTATCACTTCAGCATGAGGAAACTTTGGAATAAAAACTGTAGCATCAAAGTATAGCATTGTGCCGAGTAGGATATTGACCAGCTACACAAATACCCCTGTCATCATTCTCCTTTAGCCTTTCAGATCCTCCACTAGAACCTGACCGCTGCAGATAAAGGTCTCCAATCAGTCCTTAGTCCCCTCTTATCCTGGATCCACAGCACCTTGATTTCCATCCCCTGGCCTTATTATCAAGTCTTAGCCACCCTGATCTATACTTGATTGCTGGAAAAGTTATTTTGTTTGAACCTTTGTGTTCAAAGTGTGCTGACTCTAATCAGCTCCCTCTCAAACCAACTGAGTTAGAAATTCTGGTTTCTAGATTCCTCTCTGGCTTGGGGAAAGACACTTGTTTGGCTTTTGTGCCAAAACACAAAAGCACACCATCAAAGGGGCCTGGGAAGGCTGAAATCCGGCACACAATTCATTAATCAAGCTGAGAGCCTGTGAGTCTGTCAGCCCAAAGGGACGTCTTTTCTGGGTTTCAACAAAGGTGATTCATAAAGTGGTGGTATCACTGGCCTCTAACATAGACCTCAGTGTCATCATTGAAACCTCTGGGTTATTCTCTTTCCATCTTTTCTATTGTCTTAGGCTCTGTGCTATCCCATGGCATTTCAGAAAGGTCTTTTAAATATGAGACATTCGACAGGGTGACCTCTAAAGAATTTTGTGTCCTCAAGTTCTATGACTCTATATTCTATTCTTCCTGTCTCCCCTCTTCTTATGGACTTAGTGCCCTATCCCTCCACCTGAGAAGCTGTCATCTACCCACTGCTGCAGCAGAAGTTTCGGTTCTTCCAAACCCACCCCAAATTATCCCTTTTTCCAACAGCCTCACATATAGATGTGCAGACATCCAATTAAATTGTAAAGGTAAATCTTATTGACTTCTATTACAACGTTTAAAATCATTGAAAACTATGATTACTTTTTAATGAGTTTTTTTTTCAGAGAAAACCTAAAATAATTGTAACATGTTGTGTTCCTTACCGAGAGCAGGAGAATATGGATGTCCCTGCTCAGAGAGCAAATTCACCCTTGCTTTGCCTTTTAGTTCTATTCAGGCCCTTTACAGATGGATGATACCCACCTACACTGGCGAGAGTGGATCTTCTTTCTCAGTCTACCAACTCAAACGCTAATCTCTTCTGAAACACCCCTACATACATATACCCAGAAATGATGTTTTACCAGCTTTCTGGGCATCCCTTAGCCCAGTCAAGTTGACACATAAAATCAACCATCACACCATACAATGGAACACTACTTAGCAACAAAAAGGAATGAACTATTAGATGTGCACAGTAACATGGATGAATCTCAAAAACCGTGTTGAGTGAAAGAAGCCAGACAAAAAGGAGTACATGGAAACTAAAAGGCAAACTAAACTACGGTGATAAAAATCATGCCAATGGTTGTTGGGAATGAAGAGGGAGAGGACTTAGTGGCACATGGAAACTTGCGGGGGGTGATAAATGTGTTCATTATTTTGATTATGGTGATGGATTCATAGGTGAATATTTATGTCAAAACTTACCAAATTGTACACTTTATTTTTTTTTTAATTTTTAATTAATTAATTTATTTTTATTTTTGGCTGTGTTGGGTCTTCGTTGCGGTGCACGGGCTTCTCACTGCGGTGTCTTCTCTTGTTGCAGAGCATGGGCACTAGGCATGTGGGCTTCAGTAGTTGTGGCTCATGGACTATAGTGTACAGGCTCAGTAGTTGTGGCGCACGGGCTTAGTTGCTCCACAGCATGTGGGATCTTCCAGACCAGGGATCGAAACTGTGTCCCCTGCATTGGCAAGCAGATTCTTATCCACTGCACCACCAGGAAAGCCCAAATTGTACACTTTAAATACATGCTATTTGCTGTGTTAATTACACCTCAATGAAACTGAAAAATACATTTTAATGATGTTATCTAATCAATTAATAATTATAATCAATTATTGTGACCTTGTATCTTATTCAAAGGCAATTCATAGGCTTCTCCTTAGTAATGGTAATAATAAATCCAGGTTTATATCACGGATATGCAGCTAACTTAAGTTTACAGTCAGGGTCCCTAAGCAAAACATTAAGAAATGGTCCTTTGATAACTTTGTTTATTGAAAATTTATTTTCATAGGAAAGAAAAATGGTAGTATGCAGGGGTGACCTGAGTGGGCTTTGGCCCCCCCATCATCTCTGTTGGCAATGACCCCCTCCATTCTTTGAGATGGACCAATATTATAGACATAGTTTTTCTCAATGTTATGTAAATGGTTAGAGGTAAATCCAAACCAATAAGCTTCCAGACATACAAGTCTGGCCACCACTGGGAGAGATCTCCCCTTTAAGTGACTCTTCCTACAATGTGGAAGCCACTTTGGTGGTTTTTATGCCTTTGATTAGCACCAATAATTATACTGAGATTTGTAGAACATTTTGTTTCTGATTGGTCTTCACTAAATTTCTCAAAATGTAGGCTTCCAGTGGAAAACTGTAAGTTCTTTGCTCCCCTTGAACCTTTCTGCCTCATTCAGGAAACCATCTTAATTCCATTCCACAGCTTTGCCTTTCAAATGTTTGCTGGTTCACATAACAACAAGGATTAGGGAATTATTAAAGGATAAAGACTGCTTTGACGCCAGTATTATTGCCATCCAACCCCACAACCGATCTCGCTAAACCCACAAACTCAGAAGCACAAGCTCTCTTCCAGAGCTTTCCTTTGTCTTCCTCTCAAGCCACATGATTTACTTTCCCAAAGGGAGGTTATGTTCCATTATGTTTTGATAGCATCCAGATTCTCCAGATAAACTCATTTACAAGGTGGTACACTCCTGTAAACCAGGCCAACTTAATTATTTTCCAATTACTCACCCCTTGATTAAACTGGCAAAACAAGCTAGCTTGATTTTTAATATAAAAGCACTGTAATGCACTGATGTGCTTCTTCAGCTTCAATAAAACATCATTTTTATTAAAGAATGAGGGTTTCTGTGTAGTCAAAGTATTACTTATATATGTACTACACAGAAGGAAAAATTCAGTATTCCCTTAATTCCCAAGAGCAGGTAGCAAATTCACCAGAGGATTTAAAACCACTGCAATAAGAGTCAAACAATGAGTGGGTGGAAGTAGGGTTTAAAAAAGAAAAAGTGATGTTTCTGATATAGAAGACATTTCATCTTTTACAATTTGCTTAATATGAGAAGTTAAGAGCTCATGAAGACCAGCAATTAAATGGTGTTGGTCGATATTTTAATATGAGGAGGCAGTGTTTGAGGATCAATAGCCAAAAGCCAGTGCTGTTCTTAGCTGTATCAGCTGTCTTTTTTTTTTTTTTTTTTTTGTCTGTGTTGGGTGTTCGTTGCTGTGCACAGCCTTTCTTTAGTTGTAGTGAGCGCGGGGCTACTCTTCGTTGTGGTGCGCGGGCTTCTCATTGCAGTGGCTCCTCTTTTTGCAGAGCACAGGCTCTATGTGTGCAGGCTTCAGTAGTTGTGACACACGGGCTCAGTAGTTGTGGCTCACGGGCTCCAGAGCACAGGCTCAGTAGTTGTGGCGCCTGGGCTTAGTTGCTCCGCGGCGTGTGGGATCTTCCTGGACCAGGGCTCGAACCCGGGACCCTGCATTGGCAGGTGGATTCTTAACCACCGTGCCACCAGGAAAGCCCTCAGCTGTCTTTTGAAGGGCTAACCATGTGGGGTTCTCCTGACAAATTTACAATGCTATTGAGCCTGCAGGAAAATGGGCTCTGCAACAGAAGTGGTGTTAAATAGGCCACCCAGTTCCCTCTTCAGAACTGAAGGACTTACTCCTTTTGGGTGATGGGAGACCAGAACTGACTCAGCTCAATAGTCTCCTCCCCCGAGTTCATATCTTCCCGTGACAGCCTCACGCATTGACTGGTTGATGCCAGGGTACATCAAGGTCTGGCCCTCTCACCCCGATGCAGGGCAGCTGTGAAGAGCTATCCCAGCTCCAGAGATCCCAATAGGCTTAGCTGAGGCCATTGTTGAGACTACTTCACAGCCCACCTTCTTCCTGCCCAATCCTGCTTCCTTCCCTTCCTTCCACAGGTGTTGAACCCAAGCATGCTCAAGTAATAAACTTGCAGCACAGTTATCTCTGTCTCAGAGCTGGGTTCCCTCAAATCGCCTGTTATTCCCAGCTGTACTGAGATATAATTGACATACTGTGTAAATTTGAGGTATACAACGTATTGATTCGTTACATTTATATATTGCAAAATGATTACCATCATAGCATTAGCTAACACTTCCATCATGTAACATAATTACCATTTCTTTGTTTGTGGTGAGAACATTTAAGATCTACTCTCTTAGCAAGTTTCAAGTATATAATACAGTATCATTAACTATAATCACAATGCTGTACGTTAAGTCCTCAGAACTTATTCATCTTATAGCTGAAAGTGTGCACACTTTGACCAATATCTCCCATTTCCCCACACACCCCAACCCCTGGTAACAACCATTCTAGTCTCTTTTTCTGTGAGTTCAGCTTTTCTAGATTCCATTTGTAAGTGATATCATACAGTATTTATCTTTCTCTGACTTATTTCACTTAGCCTAGTACCCTCAAGGTCTATCCACAAACGGCAGAATGTCTTTTCTCATAGCTGAATAATATTCCATTGTGTGTATGTAAGTATGTGTATATGTATCTCATCTTCTTTATCCGTTCATCCAATTATGGACACCTAGATTGTTTCCATATCTTGACTGTTGTAAATAATGCTGCGATGAACATGGGATCCCAAACCCTTCCTGTTTGTTTTCATCTTATTTTTTTAAAAAATAGTTAAACAACAAAACAGGATATAAAATGGAAGATTAAAATCATACCCCTACTCTCCTAGCTTCCCAGAAGGAACACTGTTAACTATTGCTTGTATATCCTTCCAGAAATGTCCCATAAATCCATAACCCTATACACATGTATGTCCCTTTTTTCGCACAGATGAGAGCATAATATCTAAAATGTTGTGCAATCTGATTGGTTTCATTTAGATATATTCTGTATATCTTTTCGTATAAGTACATACAGATTTCCTCCTAGTGGCTCCATATTATACCATTATAGAGATACACCATATTTTTTTAATCAGACTTTCCTACACAAATATGTAGGTGGTTTTTTGGTTTTTCTTTTCACAAATAATATTGCAATGAGCATCCTGTAATGTTACCTTTGCCTATTTGTGTAGTATATCTAAAGCATAGATTCATAGAAGTAGAATTCTTAGATCAAATGCTGTGAGAATTTAAAAAAAATTAAGATATTGCTAAATTGTTTCCCTAAAAGGCAGTCCCAATTTAAATTCCAAAAATTCCCAAAATCAATGCAAGAGAATGCCTCTTTCCCTTGTACTCTCACCAGTTGTGAGCTTAACAAAAAGGTTTTCATCGTTGCCAATAATAATTGGTGGGAAATATTACCTCACACCCCTGCAAACCTATAGAATGCCTTTGTTTAAATTTTTTAAAGGTGTCCCCTCTGGGTGAATGAATTTTAAAAGTTCCCTCCCCACTCCCAACTTTCTAGATGGACACAGACCATGCCAGAATGTGTAATTTCCCATTCAGAACTCCATTTCCACACTGCTCTTCCCTTGGCCAGTCACCTTTGCACATTGCCCAAGCTGAACAACTCCACATGGCAGCCTTGGAACCTCACTGTTTGAAATTGTATTTCTTTAACTATGCATTACGTCCATACGACCCTTGGTACTTTTCTTGGTCATTTTTTTTTCATTTTTCTTTATGGAGAAAACTGTTCTAAGTAGCTCAAAACCCATCAAGGTGATATTTTCATGAATCTGTATAATACCCCAACAGAATAGATGAACTGTAAATAATGATATCATTTGGTACCTTATTTACTGTATTGAAACCAGTTGACTTTATTTTCATTTTGTTTATTTATTTTTAAAGTTTTGGCCTCACCACATGGCATGAGGGATCTTAGTTCCCCAAGCAGGGGTTGAACCTGTGCCCCCTTCCATGGGAGCACAGAGTCTTAACCACGGGACCACCAGGGAAGTCCCAAATTGTCTTTAAATTTAGTGATTCTGGGCCACTAGCTCATCTGCCTCAACTAAAATTGTATATCCAAATGTATGAAGCAATTCCTAGACCCTTGTCCTCTTTTAAGAGCACTAGAAAAAATGATAATACTAATAGATACCATTAATCAAGTGTCTGGTATGAGCTGAGCAGATTAGAAGGCAGTAGAGCTTAGAGGCTTCACACCCTCCCAGCTGTGCCTAACCTATGACACAGACTCTAAGATCTCATTGTCTCTACTCTGGCCACTGTACACCTTAGATTATTTACCTAATCTCTCTGAAAACACCCCTCCCCTCTAAAATGGGGATAATAATAGTAATAATAGTACCATCCTGATGTTCGAAAACACTTAATATGATACCTAGTAATTGCTCGAAAATTGTGATCTATTTTGACTGGACGTCTTACACACATTATGTGACTCTCCTGATTTTAACCAAAAAACTTCAACAAGCCCCTATTGCCAGCACAATAATATTGTTTTTGAAACTGTGTTCTCTGGGACTGTAGAGGAACACTGGGGCTGCCATAGGGAAAAGGACTGAGAGAGAATAGTTCCATTCTTATCTGTCTATTATACTGTTCCAAAGAAAGCTTAATATGAAAAAAAACTTTCTTTTTTTTTTTTTTTTTTTAAAGTGGAAATTTCTCTGAACCATACAGGGGAAATCTTGGCTTTCAAGGTCTTCCAACAGTTTGGCCTCAACCTACTTTTCCAGACTTATCTTCCTTGATACTCAACCACAAACTTGTCATCGTATCCACTACAATGGTGTATTTGCTACCGGCACACTAGATTACTCATTCCTTAGAAATGGGTCCACTGTCATTTATCTCAATATTTTCGGAGACTAGCAGAGTGTCTGACACCAGCAGGCGTTCAGAAAATATTTGTTTCATTTATTTCAGTAAATGAACCCTCCACTTCAGTTAAATTTGTCTCCTGGGCACCTCTCAAATGTGTCTTGTATCTCCTTCCTGCCCTTTGTTCATGAATATTCCCTTGTCCGGATGGCCCTTCACCATCTCACCTCCACCAAATTCTTAATTCAGTCTTTAAGGCTAAAATCAAATTGCGTGTTTCCTATAAACTCAATCCTGACCCTTCTAATTGGAAGGCCTTCTTCCCCTAAACTCATATGGTTTATGAGTTGTCCGTAATTCACTCAGTGCTTTAGCACGGATTACTTTCTATTGATGTTATCTGCATGTCTTATCTTCCTGCCCTGGAGAGCAGTGACCCATGTCTTAAAGTCATCTGCTTTCTTTTATTGCTGAGCCCAGTCTCAATGTGCTCAATAAACATTTAAGAAGCAGATTAACAAAGGAATGAATGTTTTGTCCCTTGATATCCCAGCCAGGGTAGCCCCAGAAAATGGGGGACACACAATAGGTAAATAAGAGTGAGACAATGCTTCTCAAAAGTTTCAAACAGGGACTCCCGAAAATGAGCGCTCTTGCCCCTGGGGTAGGTGATCGAGGAAATCCTCAATTCCATATCCACCAAGGGACAGCTGTATAGATTTACAACAGTGTAAGGTTAAGTTCAGATAACAAAGCAAAGATAAAAAGAAGACTTTTTTAACTCTCTACAACTGTACAATAAATTAATATGTTTGGAGAGCAATCCCTTCTTTCTGCAGCATCCCCTGTGAAGTTGAAGCTGTTTGGGCAGCCTAGGCATTTATGAAGTGCAGTGTTTCAGATGTCCATGGCTGTGTAACAAACCAACCCAACACATGGTAATTTAAAATATCAATGTTATATTATGTCTCACAATCTTGTGTATTGAATCTTTAGGCATCTACTTTTCAGGCTCAGCTGGGGTCACTTATGTGGCTGTAGTCATCTGACCACTTGCCTGGAGCTGGAGGGTCCAAGATGCTCTCACTTACATGTCTGGCAGCTGGTGCTGGCTGTCTTTCGGGACCCAAAAGCTATCCTTCAGGTATGCTAAACTGGGCTTCCACACAGCATGAAGCATCTCAGGATTGCAAGATGGCAAAAGAAGAAGCTGCAAGGTCTCTTTATTTATTTATTTATTTATGGCTGTATTGAACCTTTGTTGCTGCACACAGGCTTTCTCTAGTTGCGACAAGCAGGGGCTACTCTTCATTGCGGTGCACGGGCTTCTCATTGTAGTGGCTTCTCTTGTTGCGGAGCATGGGCTCTAGATGCATAGGCTTCAGTATTTGTGGCACACAGGCTCAGTAATTGTGGCTCACGGTCTCTAGAGCGCAGGCTCAGTAGTTGTGGCACACGGGCTTAGTTGCTCCATGGCATGTGGGATCTTCCTGAACCAGGGCTCCAACCCATGTCTCCTGCATTGGTAGGCGGATTCTTAACCACTGTGCTAACAGGGAAGTCCAGAAGCTGCAAGGTCTCTTAAGGTCTAGGTCCTGAAATTCACATCGCATCACTTCTGTCACATTCTATTAGTCAAAGCAAGTCACAAAGCCAGCCCAGTTTCAAGTGGTGGAAAATTAGACTCTGTTGATGGGAAGAGTGGCAAAGTCACATTTCAAAGGGGCGTGGACACTGGGAGCTGGGATTCATTGGGGACCATTATCATGACCTAACACAGGCAGCTCCAGACATTCATTTATATGCCCCATGATTCTGCTGAGTGAGAACCACCTGACTACTTTTGGTCAAGGGACACTGACTTCTTACTGAAGAAAAAAGTCGTGTAGTGGTTAAGAATCCACCTGCCAATGAAGCGGACACAGGTTCGATCCCTGGTCCAGGAAGATCCCACATGCCCCGGAGCAACTAAGCCTGTGTGCCACAACTACTGAGCCTGGGTGCCACAACTACTGAGCCTGCACGCCACAACTACTGAAGCTCGTGCACCTAGAGCCTGTGCTCTGCGACAAGAGAAACCAAAACAATGAAAAGACCCCACACTGCAATGAAGAGTAGCCCCCGCTCACTGCAACTAGAGAAAGCTCATGCACAGCAACAAAGATCCAAAGCAGCCAAAAGAAAAATAAATAAAATAAAACAAATTTATTTTTTAAAAAAAGTAATATAGACTCATGGGAGAAAATTTAGAAATACTGTCAAAGCAAAGGAAAGAAAAAAGCAATCACCTATCATACCACCACCCCAAAATAACCATTGTTAAGATTTAGGTTTATATCCATCCAACCTTTGTTCTAAAATATGGATAATAATACATAGTCTACATAAACTATATATTATTGTACACATTCTTACCGGGTGCTGTGCTATGTACTTTGCATAGATTATCTTATTTAACACTCACCATAATCCTATGAGATAGATACTATTATCTCCATTTTTCAGAAGAGGAAATTTGAGGCCTTAGCTAACTTGCCTAATGTCATATACATACACATATTTATGTATCTGTATCAACCATACTACTGTGAACTCTCTTTATTCCTATAATATTTTATCATGAAAATTTCCTTACTTGTTAGCTTTTGTATGGGCTAAATCAAAATTGAAAAGCAACAATGACTTTACAATATCTGAAATCTGGTTCCTGGCCATGATTGCTTCTTGAGCCTGTCAGGTGGCTGCAGATTAGAGCGAAATAATGATGTATGCCCTTCTCTACAAAGTACTAGCTTTGAAATTTTAATCTTTCATAAGAGCCTCAAGGCTTGATTTTGGCAAGGTTGGTTAGTGGAGAAAATAGCATCTGAATTTTTTTGAATGTTATGACACCTTTCTTAAAAGCCCAGCAGCAGGAGTGCAAAGTTGGAACAGGAAGCCAAGAAGTGAGAAATGACAGGCATCACGGACCACAGGGAAATCACAGATCTTTCCAGGTGTAAGGTGTTTGTGGCTTGAGACAAGATAATATGTTTCATTGATCACCTACCTCTCAGTAAATGAACGTGTCCTTCCAGTGCACACATCTTACATTTCTATTTTTAATCACTAAATTTTGTATATTCTAGGGCAAAAATTGACAGGGGTTTGTGATAAGTGGGAGGGAAGTGACAGGTGGAAATGTTTGGGAAGAGAAACATACAAAGTCCCTTTTTACATGAAACTACAGATTAATAACATGAGAAGAAGTGAAAATGGCAAATGTAATATGAAAAGCAATATAAACATACAAAATAAAATTATGTTCTTAACGATTACTTTGGAAATTTAATGCTTATTTGTTCTTGTATATGAGAGGATGACTTATGACTCACCTCAATTTCTACCTATCAGAAATAGAAGATTCAGTAAGCTTTGCTGGAAAAAAATTTTTTTTAAATTAAGCCCTTTAACCAATTATTAACATCATGCTCACAATTCATTTCCAGCTAGCAACATAATAATAAAGATAAATTTATGAACGGAGCATTTTACTAATAAAAAGGATAATTTTGTGTAGGCCTAATGTTGCTTTTAACTTAACAGATATCTTTTTTTTTTCAACTTTTGAAGAACTATATGAGAAAAATAAACCAACTAAACAGAATGGAATTTCTATGTTCCGGTTGTTATGTAACCCTCCTGTGGCTATTTACCTTTGTAAATACTAAACCCTCAATTTCAAACAGTACCATACGCCCAATCAAGTAGAGATTAAATGCTATTGGTTTGGTTAAATTTTAAGGCACATTGGTAAACAAGCTCTTTTTCATATGCCAACTACAATAAGTTGCAAATGGCTGACTAGAACACTGAGTTGAAAAGGGTTCTGAGTATGAGCGTTCAAGTTCAGAAGGGGTTCTGAGATAATTTAGTGGCTTCTGCCACTGGTAGGTGATACAGGGAATGGCAGCATGCATGCCCTTGTTGCCATCTCTGCTAAGATGTAGGGAAACATTACTTTACATGAAACAATTGTTTATTATTAGTACTCTTTCTTCACAGTCATTTGACACATATTTATTGAGTACCAACTTTGTCCTAGAAAATGTTCTAGGTACTGAGGACACAGCAGTGAACAAAAAAATACACACACACACACACACACTGACATTTGAATATAGTACTTTGCTATTTTCAGAGGTTTTTCTAAAAGATATCTCATTTAATCCTCACTATAGCCTAGCAAAATAAGTAAAACAGGTGGTGATATCTACATATTACAAACGAGGAGAATGAAGCATAAAAAGGTTGAATATACTTCTTTAGCTTAAGTATATTCACCAGAAAAGCATAGAGAGAAAAAACAAGAGCAAAAAAATACTTAATGGTGAATCTTTAAAGGCATTTTTATCAAAATAAAGAGTAAGAGTAACCATTTCCTTTTAATACTGTACAGGAGCAATATAAGATTTGGAAAGGAAGAACAAAAGCTGTTCTTATTTACAGTCTATAGGTTATCTATAAATTCCAAAAAGTCTACATACAATTAATATTAGGGCACAAGATTCTGGGTACAAAATCAAAATATGAAAATCAATAGGATTTCTATGCATCATTAGTACTAACCAGAAAATGCAATAGTAAAAAATCTCAGCTTCAGCTATTTGTAGAGTTTGACAAGCTCAACCCAAAGTTTTCATTGAAATACAAAGGGTCAGCAGTACATGAGACAATAATGAAAATCAAGATAGAGGAATATTCATACTACCAGATATCAAGACCTATAAAATTGTAGCAATTAAGACAGCATAGCTCTGACCCAGGGACAGAAAAATAACCAATGAAGCAGATTAAAGGACCTATAAACAGAACCCAGCACAAATGGAAATTTGATATACGGCAAAGTTGTATTACCATCAATTGAAAAGATAGACTAGTCAGTAAATGGTCTTGAGGGGAGTTCCCTGTTTGCCTAGTGGTTAGGATTCCAGGCTTTCAGTGCCGTGGCCCGGGTTCAATCCCTGGTCCGGGAACTAGTTCCCACAAATCGTGTGTCTTGGCCAAAAAATAAATAAACAATAAATGGTCTTGGGACATTGGCTATTTTTATGGAAAAAAATAACATTCATACTATACTACACACACACACACACACACACACACACACACACGCATGCATACACACATGCATACACACATGCATACAGGCTCAGAAACTTTTACAGATAGATTAAAGACTTAAAATGAGAAGTTTTTAAAACTTTCAAAAAGAAATACAGAAAAATATCTTTACGACCATGAGATAGGAAAGAATTCTTACACAAAGCAGCAGAAGAAGGAGAATAATATATTAAACTTCTTTCTTTTTAAATTTTTATTTTATAGTAAATTAAACTTCTGTCTAACACAGATACTTTAAACAAAGTAAAAAAGATAAGCTACAGATTTGGAGAAAGTATTTACAGTGAACGTAACTGACAAAAGATTAATTTCCAAAATAAAAAAGTATTCCTACAAAACACTAGGGTAAGGAAACCCACCACCATCATGGGTGAGGGGACAGGCACTCACAGAACTCAGTGACAAACAAACATTTGAAAAGATGCTCAGGATCACTCATAATCAGCAAAACACAAATTAAGGACTTCCCTGGTGGAGCAGCGGTTAAGAATCCGCCTGCCAATGCAGGGGACAAGGGTTTGTGCCCTGGTCCGGGAAGATCCCGCATACCACGGAGTAACTAAGCCCGTGAGTCACAACTACTGAGCCTGCATGCTGCAACTACTGAAGCCCACGTTCCTAGAGCCGGTGCTCCACAACAAGAGAAGCCACGCAATGAGGAGCCTGCACACGTCAAGGAAGAGAATCCCGCGCTCGCCGCAACTAGAGAAAGCCCGCGTGCAGCAACGAAGACCCAACACAGCCAAAAAATAGACAAATAAAATAAGGAAAGAAATAGAAAAATATCCTAAAGACACACACACACAAATTAAAACAATGATTTCACACCTTCAAACTGGCAGAAAAGTTTTAAAAGCTAACAAAATTCAGTGTTGATGAAGATGTAGAGCAAGGGGTATTCTCAAACACTGATCCATATAGTCATTCAGGGATACATCAGTCGTTCAGGCTGATGGAGGTTCCAGATCTGCCAATACTGCCATTTTAAAACATTCTTCCATGGTCTCTGCAGCAGGGAAGAGAGCCCAAAGAATTCATTCTTCTATGCTTACTTTGGAACTTACACAAACACACCCCACATCTGCTTACAGCCCATTGACACAACAAGTCTCATGGTACCAACCTGCCTGCAAAGGAGGCTGGGGGATGCAATCTTTTTGTGTGCCCAGGGAAGAGGAAAATGAAATAGGATTTGATGAACACATGGCATTCTCTCTGTCATAATTGACAAAATATTAAAATTTTATAAAACTGGGTGGTAGGTAGATGTTAATTTTATTATTCTTTATGTTTACATTTTTCATAATTATTTAAAAGAGAGGAAAATGAAGAAAGATTAAATGATCTGTCCAGAGCTACGGTGCTAATAAGTGGTGAATTACACTAGAACTGTTCTCTCTCTAATAAAATTTTCCTCCAAGAGGCAAATTCAGGTACTGAATTCAGATTATTCATTTTAGACATATGTATTGAGTTCCTATTATACTCCTGTCCTTGAAAAGGGCGCATTACAAAGGCAGAAGAAACAGACACATAAATTATTGCAATACATTACAATTATCACAGTGGAACATGAAAAAAAGTATGTACAGAGTACTTTTGGTCATTAAAACCTGGTAACATACTCACTGGAAACTTCTTCATGGTGGTCTTGATTCCCAGAAAACTTTTGAATGTGCACTAGCAGTGCATGAGGTCAATGTAATCTTCAATTATGAGAGCCGAACTTCTGTGGAGAGTTATTTCAGGAAATTCCTGAAGCAAAACTTCGCCATGAACTCCATCCAGTTCATACTCAACCGTACAGACTTGCTAGGGAGGTGATGCTAAAACAATATATACAGTCTTCTTTGACCTCACGTCTTCAAATAAGAAGCTCTTTGCTCTACACAAAAGTAGAGTGAAATAGTGAAAAGGAGAATTGTTCCGTTTACTAGTATTGAAATCTTATGCCTTGCTGAAGCCTCTAGGAAGACAGCTCTCAAAGCATGGCACACTTGTGGAGGTCAGAGACTGAAAAAACCTAGTGTATTTTCTAGACCATCCTCCATGACCAAGTACATAGCTGCTTCTGATAATTTACCTCCTTATATTCTCATCAATGCAGTTTTAAAATATTCCCCTTATGTATACAGCTATGTTTATCAGATAAATTCCATAATCTAGTTCTTTCATTTATTCAACACAAAGTTTGGAGTTGGGGATATAGTGATTGGCAAAACAGACATGGTCTCTGACTTCTTGGAGCTTATAGTCCAGTTGGGGAAAGAGACATTAATCAAACAAGTACACCAATAAGTATTCTCATATATGGACAAGACTTATGAAGACAAATAAAGGGTTCTGTGAAAGAGAATAGAGACTACTAAGGATTCTTATTTAGAATGAAGGGATTCAGGACTGCCAGTCTGGGGTAGTGACTAGTGGTAGATTAGACTAGGGAAGTGGTAGAGGAACGTTGAGACATTTGTGATATCTTTTAGTGGTTAAATTGCTAGGATTTGATGATTCATAGATATGTAGATGGAGGGAGAGGGAAGGTCCAGGATGACTCTCAGGACCAATCCTCAATATAAAAATTCCCCTCATATTCTCAGAATGCTTTTTCTCATCGAGTTTTACAAAAACACTTATATTCATCTATGTACTGTTGCATTCCTTGCATAAGCACTTTATCCTTAGATACAGATGTTTTCTTATCTGGCAGGGGGATCACTGCGACGCTGGCCACATTTAAGTCTTCTGCACTCAATGCCATTCATCTTCTTTCTTTTTTCTGTCGCCAAGATGATGCTAAATCCAGAGCTAAAGGCTCTCACTCCCCTACTGCTCTCTGCAGTTATTTTATACTTTTCAAGGATTTTTAATTCACATTTAATTTATTGTATCACATTTACATGTATATTAACATGGTACAAGTATTACAAGGACAAAGGGTACACAATGAAAAGTAGGTCTCCTTCCACCCTGCAGCCCAGTTGTCTACCTTCTCTCCCTCAAATCAGCCACCGTTATAAATTCCTTGAGTGTCCTTCAAGAGATAAGCTTTGCATATGCAAGCAAATGTTTTGTAAATAAGTGGAAGGATACTATGATGGTTAATTTTATGTGTCAACTTGACTGGGCTAAGGATGCCCCAAATGGATAATAAACATTATTTCTGGATGTGTCTGTGAGGGTGTTTGTGGAGGAGGTTAGCATTTGAATTAGTAGACTGAGTAAAGAAGATCCACCCTCACCAATGCAGGTGGGCATCATCCAGTCCACTGAGGGCCTGAATAGAACAGAAAGGCTGGAAAAGGGTAAATCTTCAAAAAAAATGTAAAGCTGGGAGAGACATTCATCTTCTCCTGCCCTCAGACTTTGGTGCTCTTGGTTCTCAGGCTTTCAGACTCTGACTGGGACTTACATCGTCGGCCCCAGATTCTAGGGCCTTTGGACTTGGACTTACATCATCAGCTTCCATGGTTCTCAGGCCTCTGTTCTCAGACTGAATCACACCACTGGCTTTCCTTGTTCTCCAGCTTACAGATGGCAGATTGTGGGACTTCATGCCCTCCATAAGCCCATGAGTCAATTCCTACAATCTTCTCCTATCTATCTATCTATCTATCTATCCATCCATCCATTAATCCTATTTGTTCTGTTTCTCTAAAAAGCCCTAATACAGATACTATACTCGCAGCTCTGTACCTTGCATTCTTCACTTATTATATCTTTTCATATAGGCTATTTAATGACAGTGTACAATTTAAATTGACTTGATTTGATTTAATTTGATTAATCTGTCCTTTATTGATGGACATTTATGTTGTTTCTAATTACAGGCCATTACAAACAATGCTGCAGTAAATAATCTTTACATACCTCATTTCACACATGTAAGCTCCTCTACAGAAAAAAAATCCTGTAAGTAGAATGCAGAACCAAAAGGTATGTGCATTTGTAATTTTTATATCTATTGCCATAATTTTAAAGGATACTCCAATTTACACTTCTATCTGCAATATATTGGAGTTCCTCCTATCTCACATTCTCACTCACATATTATGTCATCAAACTCTTTGATCTTTGACAAAATGAGAAGTGTAAATATTACTGCATAATTCGAATTTGCATTTTTCTTAGAGTGAAATTGAATGTCTTTTCCTACAGCTCTAACAGTGGTAAGGTTTAACTGTGAAATTTGCACATCTGTTACTTTATGTGAAAGAAACTTTTCAAAGTTAAAATGAATAAAAAACGTTCTTTGATCAACTATGAGTAGATAGATTGTCAAATCTGGTTGTACTGTCCTTTAAATATGAAGATGCACAGATCAATTTTGATGAAGTCATTAATTTGCAGACATTAAGTTTTGAAATGTTATTACTCATTATTGAGATTGAACTAAAATTGGCATATGTCCTTTCCATTTTTTCAAAAGGAACAAGCATTCATCCATGTAACAACATGGGTGAATCTTAAATGCATATTGCAAAGTGAAAGAAGGCAGAAAGATAGTCTACATTCTGGGAAAGGCAAAACTCATTAGAGTTGGAAAACTGATCAGCCAGTCATTGCTAAGGATTTGGGGAGAGAGAAGGACTGACTAGGTTAAGCACAGGGGGACTTATAGGGCCATGAAACTATTCTGCATATTACTGTAGTGGTAGCTACACAACACTATCCATTTGTAGAAACCCATAGAACTTTACAGGACGTGTGTGAACCTTAATAATGCAAAATTAAAAAAAAATCAACTAGGAGGGTGGGGGAATCCTGGGATGGAATACAGCCTGTGACAAAAGAATCTAGCTATATTACTAAAGTGCAACATGACCTCACTAAGGGAAATAGGGAAAAGAGATGTTGACCTACCTAACTTTGGAAATGACCGGAAACTGTAAGACTAAAGACAAAAGAAAGAGTACATCAGACTATACTCTGGTTGGTAAAGGTGTTTCTCCAGGGGGACAAGTTAACAATTCTGAAACTGCTATATATGTATGCCAGGAGTGAGCAAATAAGTAAATGGCTGGTGGAGAGCCAGGTTTCCCACTATCAGTGAGAGAGGTTACAGATCAGCAAAAGGAGGAGGCTAGAATGAGCTTTGTGGTTCTGGATGAGAATGGAAGAATTAGTATGCACTCATGTTAATCTTAATGCAGATATCGATGGATAGATATAGACATAATCTGCATCCTTATATAGATATAGATTACATAACCTGTAATAATCTATATCTAAATATCTATATATGTTCTTATACTCAGGTTAGTATACATGCATATATTTCTTAGCTCTCTCTGCTGAGAGGGCTTGGAAAGAACAATACTCTAGTAGCAACAAGCACTCCTTGTGCCCAGATCTTGGTTTCTGACACCATTCTCCAATAAAAGGAACCAGGGGTCCTTGGAGAAATGACTGATTCTAGGACTGGGTCTGGGAATATACAAGATGAGCCTGGAGCACTTTGTAGTGCCAGAAAGTAAGGAAGTGCTCAAAAAATAAAACTATGAGGGTATATCAAAGGGATACCAGAGCTAATTGGAAGACCTCCCAAACGCCAAAGCAGGAAAAATTGGGGCAAAAAAAAGACTGGATTTTAGTCCAAAGTATAAAATAAATACCCAAGAATCTATTTTAATATAAATAAATGATTAAATAGATAAATAAATGGTTGAAAAGAGACAAATCTCCCCATATAAAAGAACCCCAAATAATCCCCCCTCCACTACCTAAGGGTGGGTTACACTTAGTGATTTGCTGCCAAAGAGCACAGTATGAAAAGGAGAGGGAAAGGTAGCTTTACAATGAAGAAGCCTGGCAAACACTACCTTGGCCAGGTGACAAAGGTTAACATCCTCAGTAATAAATCATGTGGATAGCATGGACCTTGGATAATTATGTGCTGAAAATGGCTTAATTTCTGTGGTCTTCTTCCCCAGAACCTGTAACACCAGGATACCCGTGAGAAAAACATCAAATTAAGGGACATTCTACAAAATTCCTGACCAGTACTCCTCAAAACTGTCAAGGTCATCAAAAACAAGGGAAGTCTGAGAAACTGATATATCCCAGAGGAGCCTAGGGAGACATGGCAACTAAATGTAATGTGATATCCTGGAACAGAGAAAGGATATTATGAAAAAACTACAGAAATCTGAATAAAGTATGAGTTTAGTTTAAAAAGATGTATCAATATTCTTTCATTAGTTGTAACAAATGTACTACACTAATGTAAGCTGTTAATAATAGGGAAAACTAGGTGCAGGCTATGTGGGAAAGCTCTGTACTTATCTTTGCAACTTTTCTATAAATCTAACACCATTTAAAAATAGTTTAAATATGAAAGATAAGATTGATAGGTAGATAGAGGAATGGATAGGTGGGGTAACTATCTGATAAGGCAACTATAGTAAAATATTACTGGTAAAATCTACGTGCTGGGCGTATGTTATCATTAAAACTTCTTCAACTTTGCTGTATGCTGGAAAAATTCATAATAAAACGGCAAAAATACATTCATGGAATTAAAAGCAATCTTATTAACTTCTTCCTTTTTGTACTACAAGCTTTCCTTCTGCTTTTCTTTCTTATTTATTTACAGGCCTGATTATCCATACAAAATTCAAAAAAAGAAAATTTTCACTGCTGCATTTCTCTTCTGGCCATTATCACTATTCACTTCTTTCATGATTATTACTGAAAATAATTTATCAGATGGAAGGGAGTTTAAAAATTATCACTCCTGGGTATCAAATCACTAAATATGGCACTGCTGAGTACAAGTGAGAGTGGGCTACCCACGGTATCCCCCGGCCCAGCTCTGGTTTTGGGGAAAGGCAGTGATGGAGGGAGGTCAAGGCCATGAAGGCAATTTGGCTGGGCTGTCTGTGGGGCACTGAGAGCCCAAAGGGCAGCACCTGCAGTGGCCGCGTGGGGACTGGCAGCCTTGGTAGGGGACAGCAAGGGCATCTGTAGGAGAAATCGGGCACTTTTGGCCCAGGCATTGGCTGCCTTGGCCACAGACAGAATCCCAGGGAGCTGGAACAGAGTCAGAGGAGGGAAATGGTGATGCCACCTGGCATCTGGGGGAAGAGCCAGAGAAACATGATTTTAAATCAGGATCCCAATTTTATCCCCTAGTCAGGAAACATGGGTTAAAGCTTCAGCAGCACCTTTATATTTTCTATGCAAATTGCTGGAGAAAAATTGAGGAAAGCAGTAATATTTTGCTGCCTTTTATAACTCATTTGGCTCCTTTTTAACAGTTCCTCCCCACCTTCTTAATTTGTATAATGATGAATTAGATATGCAACGCAGTTGTCAGCTGGGGTCTCTCTGCCAATCCATTTTTGGCTCAATTTCCCTGGTTTTCTGAAAATTTCCAGGGTACTTAGGTTCTCTGTTGCCTGGGGTTTTAACTTCCATATTAGAGTCTCTGTTTTGTAACAAAAGAATCTGAACGCGAAACTCCCCTGCCTCTTACACCCACGGTAGGAGGCACCACTTCACTGAAGACTTTAGGGGGTGATGGAGAGGGAGTTTACAAGGCAATGCAAACAACTTCAAATGCACTGGTCTGCTGGCTAGAAAGGCCCAACTGGCAGGGCTGCTGTCACCACATCCTGGACTTACTTCAAAACCCCATTCAAAGCTAGAAACCTTCTTAGTTACCAGCAAAAGGACCAAATCAGTATTCACGAGTGTGGAAAATGCTGACTGCAGAACCCTAAGGGCCTACCACGCATTGTGCTCCCTTCTTAGTAGTGGAAGGCATGAAATGCAAATTTGTCCTTTACTTTGGAGGGGATGTCCCAGTATAGCCCAGCCTCTACACCCCTAAAAACTTCACTGATGTACAAGAGCCCTGGATTTTTGTAGGGTTTAACTCCCACCCTCTGATGCACAAGTATCTCACCAAAGCCTTCAACTTACTGGCACTTCCCGCTCACCTAATGTGATGAATATGATATCATTGATACGGCAGACCAATGTGATATGATGTTTTCTCCAAGTTTCCAACAGTCATTCTAGCAGTGTGATGGCAACATCTCCTGGGGTCCTTGTCAGGATGAACTCCTATATCATAGGTGAATGCTCTCTTACAAACGAGTTCTTCCTTACCCAGCTTTATGTTCTTCCCTGCCTTGATCACGTATACCCAAGATCTATATATACTCTTCCAGCTTCCGCCAATACAGCTTTTCTGAGACACAGTCTCTTTTTTTTCCCATCGCTTATGTTGTGACTTAAACCTAGTTGTTGGTTTTGGGGGTGGGGAGTGGAGGTGGCAGAGTACCTTAAGATCCTTTGAGGAAAGGAAGTATTTTTTTTAATTTTATTTATTAAACTTTAGATGATTTCAAATATTGTGTTAGTTTCAGGTATGCAGCTTCAGATTCTTTTCCATTATAGGTTGTTACAAGATACTGAATATAGCTCCATGTGCTATATAGTGAATTTTTGTTGTTTATCTGTTTTATATAAAGTGGTGTGTATCTACAGGAAGTGTTTTCTTTGAAGGCAAAAATCTCTGTATAAACTTCAAAAGTGAAGAGTGCTTTTAACCTGGAGAGTAGGTCCCTTCTATAGCCCAAAGGATTCCGAGGAAATCTGGAGAGACTTACAAGGACATCGACCCACATGTCCTCATTCCATATCTCAGGATCTCATTCTTTCTCAATTAAGGCCATGATTTTGACATAGCCGACTTGTTAGGATTGAGAATTCTGTCTTCACTGGAGCTCTGCTACCTTATGATTTAAGTTCTGGGCCTCAACCTCAGGAGGTTCGGCCTCTCAAATTGGTGATTAATCACTGTCAGCCTTTCTTGTCTCTCTCCAATACATAGATAGTGGCCAGTAATACTCATTCCGTTGTCCTTAAATTACTACTCTCCCTGAACCTCTGGGTGCCCAGAATGCTGCACCCTCCAGTACATTCCCTTCCGCTGGCATTCCGCCCCAGTTTGCTGCTGGTGAAAGTTTTACAATTGCACCGCTACTTTGTCAGGGCCTCCACCTACCACTAGTGAGGGGTTTTCATTACCAGCTAGTCAGCAGGTAACCCAGATCCAAAATCTTATTCCAGAATCTCTTCCCTAGGACCACCCCAATTCTGTGCCAGCTATTGGAGGGCAGATTTCTCCAGACTCTTGAACTCTGAGATTTGCCTGTAGGGGTATATTAGGGAGTGCCCTCAGGAGCTGCCTCTGCGAGGGAGCGAGGGAAGCAGGATTGGGTAGTGGGAGAAGTTGAATTGCAAGGCAGTTGTAACAGAGGCCTCAGCTGTCCCCACGGGGAGCTCTAGAGCTGGGACGGCCAATCAAGAGACATCCTGCATTGAGGACTGGGGCTACATCAATGGCTTACAGCTCCTGGAGGCAGGGCATAATTTGGAGTGAGGCAGTTGCCTGAGTAGGGTCTCAACTGTGAGCTGACATTACCAGCAGCTGGTGAAAAGAGTGCCTTGGTCCTGAAGTGGGGATCTGGGTGGTTTACCGAGACATTTACTACAGGTACGGCGGCCGGGGCAACCAGGACTGAGGGACAGCACAAGACATATGAATATCAGTGCTGAAACTGGAACAGTCCCAAGCCCTTAAAATACTAAAGGGAGCTGCAAATTTGCCAACTACTACTTCTCATAACAATGAATAAGTATTAGTACAATATAAATTAGTAGTTAAGATGCTGGGCTATTGGATGAATATTCAAGGGGGAACTTTTACTACAAAAGGCAAATAGAATATTTGTGACAGTATTTGACTTGTAAACTTTAGTGGGTGAGTCATGGAACAAGAATATCAACATCTCTTCAGTGAAGTTTCTGGCATAAAAACAGAGTAGAAGTTGCTTAAACAAGGCCACTATAAGGAAATAAAAGATCATATCAGAAAAACTAAAAACATAGACATCAGGTTAGCTAGCAACAGCATCAGAATCATTTGGGATCTTGTTGCAAGTGCAGAGTCCCACCAGCAGAAATACTGATTTGGCACCTCTGGGGCAGAGTAGGGGAGCATAGGAAGCTGCCTTTATAACAGGTAAGTGACACCAGATCACACTCTAAGAGAAAAGGCACCGTTTCTACCATCCACTTTCTCTGAGCCCATGGATCAATCACCAATTATGTTTTTAAGTTTCTAGCAAGTCAGGTTGCTAGATAAAATACAGGTCACCCGGGCTTCCCTGGTGGCGCAGTGGTTGAGAGTCAGTCTGCCGATGCAGGGGACACGGGTTCGTGCCCCAGTCCGGGAGGATCCCACATGCCACAGAGCGGCTGGGCCTGTGAGCCATGGCCGCTGAGCCTGCGCGTCCGGAGCCTGTGCTCTGCAACAGGAGAGGCCACAACAGTGAGAGGCCCGCGCACCGCAAAAAAAAAAAAAAAAATTATACGATTAAATTAAATGGTATGAAAAATTATGGGTGATATATCAAAATATAATACAAATTATTAATAATAAGAAATTATTCATTGTTTATCTGAAATTCAAATTTAACAGGGCATCCTGCATGATTATTTGCTAAATCTACCAACCCTGCTATCAAGGGAATTTCCAAGCACACAAAAGTAGAAAGGATAGTAGCAGAAACCCATGTGTAACCATTCCTCTGCTTGAACAATTATCAATATTTTGCCCCAATTATTTTTTATTTAAATTTTGTGCCTACCATTAGGTTCTATGCAGTGAGAGATACAGAAAAAATTATGTCCTTAGTAGCTTCTGGTCAAGTTGAGGGTACATGATAAACATTCAAGAAGTAAGTGCTAAAGCATATAATTCTGACTGTAAGTTCCACAGGAGTTCATGGAAGGGAGCATCAGTGTTGACTGAAGTGGTCTTGGATAAAGTGAGCCTGGAGTTGAGACTGCGTTAGGCCTGGTAAAATCTGTATAAATAAGGAAGAAGTGAGCAGGCTGTCTAGGTAGGGTAATCAGCATGACCAGGTTTATTCACTTGGCTCTATAAAAGCCTCTCTCCATTTGAAAGCACTCACCCCTCATGCTTCACACTTTAATCCTCCGGGCCCACAGCAGCTGTCTCACATCAGGCTAATAGACATCAAGCACTACTGCAAATTACATCATCAGAACCGATTAGCTCTTGAACATGTCAGCACAATGGCTGTTCCATCTTCTCCGGGTGACTCGTTAGTTAACCTCTGCAATATGCTGTCTTTGACATCATTGGGGAGTTCAATCTTTCCTTGATTGAAAGTAGCCCTGGGGAGAATTATAAATTGGTAAGAGAAATAAAATTCTATTCCATCGGCCAGCTTTATGCTAATGCTTATGAAATGCTATGGCTACTTGAGCCTATAGGCACATGTCAGATAATTAAGAAAAATGAAGGATGATGCTGTATCTTATCTCTTGAATTACATTAACATTAAAATGGTCTATGCGAGTGACAATAACACAAAATGTGGGGTCTTATAATTTAATAAGTTTTCACTTGTTAATTCCTCTCAACTTTAAATGCAACTAATTCAAATACTAAGGATGAAAAAATTTTAAATACTTTATTGAAATAAAATATAGATACAGATGAAGAAACATTAAATGACCAGTATCCTCAGAAGCCCCCCTCATGCTCCCTTCTGGAAAGTCACCACCCCCAACAAAAAAGTAACCAGTATCCTGACTTCAAACACCATAGAATACTTTTGCCTGGTTTGCATTTTATGTAAACAGAGTCATACAGTACGTACTCTCTTCTGTGTATGGCTTGTTTCACTCAACATCACGTTTGTGAAATTCAAGAGATGCTAATTTTAAAATGACTTTTGTTATTAAATAAGTAATATCTAGTCAACATTAAAAAATTGGAAAACACACCATCATTTTTAATTAGTTTAATGTCTGTACATAATTTATTTGATCAAGATTATGAGCTTTTACAAAGGTCCTGCATAAAAAGTTCTCATTTTTTTTTTAATTCTAAAGAGAGCAAATATCCATTTCTTTTCTTTTAATTGAAGTATAGTTGATTTACAGTGTTGTGTTAGTTTCAGGAATACAGCAAAATAATTCAGTTATATATATAATATATATATATTCTTTTTCAGGTACTTTTCCATTATAGATTATTACAAGATATAGAATATATCAATAATTCCCTGTGCTATACAGTAGGTCCTTGTTGTTTATCTATTTTATATATAGTAGTGTGTATCTGTTAATCTCAACTCCTAATTTATCCCTCCCTCCCACCTCCTTCCCCAGAAAAGTTCTCATTTCTTTTTGATCTTTTTGTTAATCCTTTTATCCTGGCCTATCATTATGACTATTAATCCCATTTCTCCAAAACTTAATCCTTAGTCAGCTCCTAGTGCTTTACAATCCTTGCAGCATGTTTATAATAAGAAGAGGAATGTAAGAATAAGATACAGAAGTTTATTTTCCAGCTGGTGTGCTCACTGGTAGCTGGTAGCCACTAGGGAAGTAGTTATGTTGCCAGCTCTGCCCCTGTAAGGACATCTGTCTTCTGTCAGAGCAACACTCTAGGGCTTGCTCAGAAGAGTGGGTGTGCATCAAGGACTTAAAGTCAAGAATCAAGGTTTGATTGTGTCTACTCACCTCATTATAAGCATTACTCCAATTCAAAATTGTCCATCTATCTCATAAACTACCCAGTAAGCACAGGAACCTCCACCCTTGGCAAGACATTGTGTAGATTTGTGGCTTAACTGACCAGGCCTAATGTAGTGCACAGGTGCCTGTCACATAAGTTAACTCACCGTGAACCACAACCGTGCCCAGCATTGCCCTGAGATACAAGCTTTTTTCCCCAATTTTAAAAATTGTGGTAACATACACATATAACATTTACCATCTTAATCATTTTTAAGTGGTACTAAGTGGTACTAAGCGGTACTAAGTACATTCATGTTGCTGTGCAACCATCACCACCACCTATACCCAGAACGCTTTTCATCTTGCAAAACTGAAACATTGTACTCGCTGACTAGTAACTCCCCATTCGCTCCTCACCCCAGCTCCTGGCAACCATCATTCTTCTTTCTTTGAGATACAGACTTTTAAAATACAAAATGCAAAATTCTTTCTCATGCACTTAAGCCAGGCTCCTGGGACACAAGTTTTCCTTATCGGAAGTCGTTCTCTGCCCTCCAGGATGAACCCCAGCTCATTACCTCCTGCTGTCTTCATCTTTACAGAGGTCATCATCCTAATGTCTGGATCCCCTTTGGTGAAATCAGACCACTTAGGCAGGAAGGAGAGGTTACTTCATTTAAATGTAAGGACCTAGACAGTATCTCACCCTCAGCCATCTCTTAATGTCAATTCCAGTTCTTCCCATTCCAGAAAGTGCTCCAGTGGATTGCACTGGTTCACACAGTGCCTTCTGCTGACAGGAATCTTCTCAAACTCCATGTGGCAGGATGGGCTGTGAGTAACTGCTTTCTCCAACTAGGTAATTTCTGACCTTGTTTTAAGATTCAGTCCTTTACTTCTTATTTCTTGGCTACCTTATCCTGCCTGACCCCAATGGATCTGCTGTTAACTAAAAGCCCTGCTATCAGAGACTTCCAGCCATAGCTGGTTGAGAAGATCAGCAATGATCTCCCCAAAATGCAGTCACAAAACTGGACAAAACTGACCAAAACGAGACTTCCCTGGCGGTCCAGTGGTTAAGATTCTGCGTTCCCAATGCAGGCGGCACAGGTTCAATCCCTGGTCAGGGAACTAAGATCCCGCATGTTGCAGGCCTTAAAAAAAAAAGACCAAAATAACCATTTCAGCCTTCTGAGAATAGATCAAAGAGACACAACAATCTGAAAAGTGCTCATGCTTGAACTTCAGGTAAGAACAGTGGGAGTCTGTGGCATTCTGGCCCCTCCCATTCTCCTCCCTGCCCCCACCCCAGGTTGGCCAATGTGGATGTTCTGTCAGAGCAGAGCAGGCTGTCAGTACCAACAATACCTCTGCCACAGTTGAAGGGGCTCATTCAATTTGGAGTGCCCATACCTACAGGGAGAAATGAAGATTACCAGAGATGATAATTATATGGGCTAATATAAAAGACTGCAGTTATCTATTTCTCATGTCTTAACTTCTTTAAATACATACAATTATTTAAAGCAATAATTACAACATTGTATCGTTGGTTTTATAGCATATATAGATGTAACATATACGACAATAATAGCACAAAAAGGCAGAAGGGAATAGAGATATATTGAAGCAAAGTTTCTATATTTTTCTAGAATTAAATTAGTATTAATCTGAAGTAAATTGTGATAGATTAAGTTGCATATTGTAATCCTTAGATTATAATCCCTAAAAAAAACTAAATTATTTTTAAAATTAACAGAATAATTTAAATGTTACACTGAAAATATTTAACACAAAAGAAGACAGTCAAGGCAGAGAAGAAGAATGAAAAAGAGAATTGAGCTATAGAAAACAAATAGATAAATGGCAAATATAAGTCCAACCATATCAATAATTACATTAAATGTGAAGAGTCTAAACACCCCAATCAAAATGCAGAGATTGTCAGACTGGATAAAAAGGCAAGATCCAACTATATGCTGTCTACAAGAGACACAGCTTAGATTCAAAGACGTAAGTAGATTGAAAGTGAAAGGATGGAAAAAGATATTCCATTCAAACAGTAACCATTAGAGAACTGAAGTGGTTATATTAATATTAGACAAAACAGACTTTAAGACAAGAAATATTACTAGAGACTAAGAGGGACATTTCATAAAGATAAGAGTCAATACATCAGGAAAATTTAACAATTATAAATATACGTGCACTTAACTAGGACTCAAAATACACCAAGTGAAAACTGCCACCTATCTCAGAAATAACCCAGGTGAAAAAAGGGGAGGCAGGGTTACTGTTTCCTGATCCCACCAACTCTGTCAGGTCCCTCACCTTATTCTGCCACGTTACACAGCATTTATCATGACATGTTGTAATCATGGGTTTACTTATTTAGCTTACTTAGAGCATTTTTGCCATTTGTATTCCCAGTGTATTGCACTCTTTAGGACATACAGTTTGTTTTTAAAAATTAATTGATTAATAAGTGAATGACAACCCAGGTAGAGTGGGGAGAAACGAAAGAGAGTATGGCGTATTCCAGGAACTCTGATGCCTTCAGTAGCATTTCCCAAATTGAATTCCTTGAGATGTTAATAGAGTTTGGTGCTCAAACTTGACCCACTCTGTTCATATCTTGGACATTCTCAATGCATAGTACTGTGTAGAAATGTGTTTTCATCCTTTCTCAAACTCATTTGCCCAGACTTTTATTAATATCTTGAGGAAGTACAGCTCAGAACAGCATTGGGGATTGGGGATGCTGACCTAGAGAGTAGGATAGCTATGAGGAGTTGGTGGGAGAAGAGCCCACAGAGTTGGGTCGTGGCCAGGCCATGAGGAACCTGTTATGAAATACAAGGAAACTTGAACTTTACTTTGCAGACTACATATAGTCATTGAAAGATTTTAGACAAGGGAGTAACATTGTCTAAATTACATTTTATAAGGATCATCCTGGCAGTAACACAGATGATAAATTGGAGGGAGGCCCAACTAGAGGCAGAAGGACTGGTTGGAAGGTGATGGCAGTGATCCAGGCAATAAATGATGAAAGTCTGGACTATGGCAAATGGGAGCAGGGAGGAGGGACTAAATTAAGAAAACATATTTAGGAAGCAGAGTTGACAGATCTTTGTGATTAATTGCATCTAAGGGTGAGAGAGAGGGAGATATCCGTGAAACATTCCAGTTTTCTGACTTGGCGGGTGGTGGTGATGTTCACAAGATAGGGAAGAGAGGGACAGAACTATGGAGGAAGAGATTTGGTTTGCAGTACCCAGGAGTGTCCAGCTGGAACTTCAGATGTGGAGTTCAGGAGAAAGTTCTGGGCTAAATGTGAAGAGGGGAGAGTCCCTGGAATATTGGTTCAGTTGAAGCCATAAGTTTGGATTAGGCTACTCAGTAACAGTACATGGGATGAGGAGGAATGGGCAGGAGATTGAACTTTGGGGAACATCAATATGTAAGAGATTAACAGAGGAAGAGGACACTTCAAAGGAAGAAACGGAAAGTTAGAAGGGAAACCCAAAAGGATAACAGGAAACCAAGGTGGGTAGGAAGAGAATATGATCAGATCAACATCTAAAGCTAGAAAATCAGAAAAAAAGATGAAACATGATAAGGAAAGGAAAGTACCATTGTATTTGAGAATTTGAATGTAATTGTTAACTTTAGGAGAGAAGTTTCAGTGGAGTGGTGGGCTGGGGTAGAGATAGTTGAAAGTTAAGTTAGGGTGAGCCAAATGATGATAGATCGAATTAGAGATGAGGAAGTGTGGATGAGGAATGCATATAACTCTTCCAAGAAATTTAACTTTGAACAGAGAGCAAGAGAGGGAGAGAACAGTAGTTCAAGGGCTGGGGTTTTCAGAGATGCTGTTTTCTTAAAGTTGAATGACATTTAAAAAGAGGGGAAAGCCTGCGGATATGACCAGGGGAAGCCAGAGAGCGGGAGCAGGTGACATGGCAGGGGACTGAGCAACACCGCTGAGGAGGCAGGAGAAGTGGTACAGGTGAGGCCCCTGCAATAGACCCAACAGTATTTTCTTACACTAGTCTTTTCACCGTCATTTGGTGAATATCCCTAGACGCAATTTTTAGAATAGATTCAGTAAATTGGGTAGAGAAGTCTTCTTACATATTTTTGGATTCCTTACCATAGTTAGATGCAGCAGGTATCCCTGAAATTTTTTTTTTTTTTTTGCGGTACATGGGCCTCTCACTGTCGTGGCCTCTCCTGCTGCGGAGCACAGGCTCCGGACGCGCAGGCTCAGCAGCCATGGCTCACGGGCCCAGCCGCTCCGCGGCATGTGGGATCTTCCCAGACCGGGGCATGAACCCGTGTCCCCTGCATCGACAGGCGGACTCTCAACTACTGTGCCACCAGGGAAGCCCTCCCTGAAATTTTTTAAATTCATTAAATCATTCCTCTGATCAATAATCAACAACACCCTATTGCTTACAGGGAATAAAAATAAAAACTAATTCAAGCCATTCAGAATCTAGCTAAAACCTTGGTGTCCAGCCTGCTTCTGCTGCAGCTGCCCTCCCCAGCCAGGCTGCTGTGTTGGCTTTTGCCCACAGACATGCCTTGCTCATCCTGCGCCTTTGCCCTGCTCTCACCCCATCACAATACTATCCCTCTCTTTACTTATAGGGAGACTGAGAATAAAATTCCAACCTGTCATGGCCTACGAGGTCCTCTGGGACCTGCCTTCTGCTTATGTCTCCAATTACGAATGCAACCACTCTCGCCTTGCTCTCTTCTGTTCCTCCAATAGGGAAGTATTTTCTTGCCTCCAGATATTCACGCTTACTCTGACCACTGCCTGGAATGTTCTTTCCTTAGCACTTTTCGTGGCTGGCTCCTTCCCATCTTCGGGTCTCATCTCATCCGATCAAAGTAGATCTGTATAAAGTAGATCCCCCACCCCATTATGAGTGATCATAATATACTTTTAATTCCTTCAAAGCACTAAGAACAATCTGTACTTATTTTATTCATTTATTTGTCTGCTGTCTTTCCTCTGTCCCCCAACAGGATGGAAGCTCCATGAGGGCTGTACTTGATCTATCTTATCTCCTCTTTACCCCGCAGTGTCCAGTACAGTGCTTGACAAGTGCTTGACAAACACGTTTCATGAATGAACGAATGAATGAATGAATAGTTCCTCCATAGTTTCAAACTCCAGCTTAAATCCCCACTCCATAGTGAATGATGATAATAGCTTATATGTATTGAGTGCTTACCTTGTTCCAGTGGTTACATATATTATCTTACTTGATGAGCCCCCTTCTCTTCACTCCCAATTTACCTCCTGTAATCCACATAGTTATTATTCAGGCCATGCGATTTAGCCTCTTGCTTTGTTATTTAATATATTCCTCTTTTTGCTCCAGTGAAATAAAAATTCTTAGTGCTCCCCCATAGCATACAGAGTGCTCAAAGTATGCTGAGCGGCTGAAAATGGCCCCCCAGGGTTATAACATTAACATAATAAGAATGTTGATAAGTTGTCTTTATTATAAACTTCAAACTACTCATCCGCTCATTTAAACTTCGAATCTAACTCAGCTTGCAAGTGGACAAACTCTATTCTACCTGTCGAAAGACATTCTAAAATGCCGAAAATGGTTAAGGCAAGACAGTTTGCGTTTTGAGGTAGAAGACATGCAGTTCAACACCTCATTTTCCAGAAGAATTTCCTAAAGTCTTAACGTTCTAGAAAGGATTGTCTAGTCTGTCAAACATGCTTGCAAAACCAAGTTATTTCACATTGAGAAGCCATAAGAAAGGTTCCTAGCATTGGGTTGACTGTTGGGTTTTGAAATATCTGCTCTGCAGTGTTGTGGAATCCCCAGCTGAAAAGCCGTCCAGTCCCTTTGCACATCTAGGCAGTGGCCTGAGGAAACTGGAATCTATCCTGATGGAGATGACAGGGAAGAGGATCCTCCCAAACTCCTTGAGATGCTTCAGCAGTCTAGAAAATTCCATTCCACACCCTACTCCACATTTTGAGCTCAGATCAAAAGGAGCATCCCTAGACTCCAAGGAGTCCTTCCTTCACTGTAAATGATGACCTCAGGGGCAGTCTGCTCTGGTCACCTCAACTGGGTGTGACCCTCCCCAAGGCCAGCAGTAAGCTTGGAGTCCCCAAGGGCCATTGTTTCCAGCACTCTACCCTTGAGAGTCATAAGAGTCATCGCTGAAAACTTCTCGGGCTCTGCACACACCCAGTAGTGATTTTCTTCTTGAGTTCCACCCTAGAGCAGATGTGTACAGTCAAAAAATGTCGCCCAACCTGTCTTTCCCCATCTTACAAGTCAGCTGGAAGCACCCGTCCTACTGGGTGTCATACTGGGTGTCCTTCCTTGAAGAGAACCTCCCCCTATTAGAAAGGTGTCTTCTCTTAATTAAATCTTAAACTTGACAGATCCAACGGTTCATCGCAGTAGAGTCTGGGCAATGCTTTACCAAGGATTCTGTTTGTTAGCTTCTTCAGTGGCCAGGGATGTAATTAAATTAAATGCCATTGTTCTAATGACATACATTTTCTGTTCCAGCTGCTTGAAGTTCCTTCTCTGCTTAATAGTTTAGCTATTATCTCTTTGGCCACCACTTACCTCTCCTGGGAATGGCCTGCCAACATGACCTGTACTCCTGACATTTTAGAGGAGTAAATTAGGAAGAACTCCTGCCATCTCAAGTAATGTCATGATGTGGCTTATTTATTTATTTATCAGAATGCAACATGGCTATCTCTTCTCACTTTAAATTAGGACTACTGGGGACAGGCACCATCAAGGTGGCCACCATTTACCAGAACGCCAGTTTTCAAAATTCTTAAATGTACAACATTCCATAGTATAGACATTGTAAGAGGAAGGGAGACAAACTTTGTCATGATCCTGCAAAGAAGGCTAGTCTTGGGCAGAGCAAAGGCCTCGCATTCCCTCAAGGGCTCAAATTTAGATCCTGACATTATCTAAAGTGAGACTGTACAGTACCAGAGATTGCGTGTGTTAATAAATCATTTATCAAGTGTAAATAAACATTTTAAATACGCCACAATGTAATCCTGCTTTTGTATTGCTTTGTTTATGTGTTCATTTACAATATCAGGGACGGAAAAAAAAAAAAAAGTTGTCTGAACCAGTCCCAACCTCTCGGAGGTCATAGCTCAGGGACCCACGACTAATGGGGTCGGGATGAAAGGGGGACTTGGAAGGCGGGGTTTGGGCAGCAGGAGTTTCAGGGCCAGCTCCCAGGCCTCGGTGATTTGGGCTCTGCGCTCCCGCGGAGGCTCAGGGAGAGCGCTGCTAGAGTCAAACAGACCCCGCGTAGCCCTAACAACCCCGCCACCACCTGGAAGAGAGCATCCGGCGAAGCAGCCGCGAAACGCAAAACGGGGCGTAGCCATGGGCGGGGTGGGGGCGTGGCGGAGTGAGGATGGGGCGGGGCCGCGGGCGGCGCGAAGGAAAGGCCGGGGCGGGGACACAGTGGCTGGTCTGGCGCGAGGGATGGTGTCAGGCCCTACCGCCGCCCCCCACTGGGAGCACCAGAGGTGATCTCGGCCTAGCGCTCCTGCTCCGGGCGGGGCCGGCGGCGGCGCCTCCAGGCCGTGGGCGCCAGTGGCCTGCTAGCGCCGGAAGGGCCGGGCCTGCGCGCTCCGGGGACTTGCGGGCCGACGGCGCGGGCGCGGGCCCGGCGGGAGGGGCTACGGTTGATCTGTTTTTCATTTCCTCTTACAGCCTTTCTCAGTGTCATCCTGAACACCGGAAGGGGCAGCGGCAGGGCTACGGACAGACCCACCCACTCTGCCCCTCTGTTGTGTGGCCACGAGGACGCCCATTCCTCTCTGGACTCCACCCATTAAAGCGGTTTCAGGGTACGCATATATGGCCATCTGTCCCCAGAGTGAAAAGTCGGTGTTTAACCGTTTAGAAATGGGTACTTTTGGAGAAGGAGAAACACTCCCATGGGGCAGAGGAGTTTCCTGGGGAAGAGCCATAAGGAACTCACGGGTCCTCACTCGAGAAGCACCTCTTTACAGGTCCCCGGAGCGCGCAGGCCTGGCCCTTCTGGCGCTAGGAGGCCACCGGCTCTAGGAGGCCCCTGGCGTGCAGTTTGACAGACCCCGGACCCCTGGATTTACCCCTTCCAGAGTTCGGGATGCTCGTCTGGGAACAGCTTAGGGGCCGTGCGGATTTCATCCACTTTAACAGCTTTGCGTCCTGATTTTTGTCTCCCGTCTAGCTCTTCGGCTCTAGATGCAGAGCTTCTCAGGGTTGGCTGGAAGCCACAGCCCAGCCTCCTGATGCAGTCTGAATCCAGCCGGTGTGAAGAGGAAACTCCTTCCCTCTTGTGGGGTTTGGATCCTGTGTTTCTAGCCTTCGCCAAACTCTACATCAGGGATATCCTGGACTTGAAGGAGTCCCACCAGGTGCCAGGTATGTGGCTGGTCGGCCTGGTGTGCTGCTCTGTGCTGCATCAGCACCCCACCCACCCTTCCCCAAAGCTACAGAAATCTGGGGCTTAGGGGCTTAGCAGAGCCTTTCCAGCTGCAGGCGTTGAAATTGACATAACCTGGATCCTCAAACAAGTTCATTTCTGTGCAAGTTAAAAACAGTTTCTTATTTTTATTTTTTAAATAGATGCTTGGGGGTGTAACTTTGTACTGAAGAATGTTTTTTACCTGGGTTTGAGATCTTTCATATTTAAAAATACTCAGTTTTTCTCTGGGCCTGCTTGTGGTGGAAAGCTCAGGCCTTGCTCCCTTTCCTAACTGCACCACTTACCTGGCCTGGGCATGTGACTCACCTGTAAAGTTTAGGTGTCTTCATTGTAAAATGAGGATTAACCATGCCTGATTTTCTTGTGGGGTTTGGTTTTATTTTGAATAGATGAGAATCAAAATAAAATAAACTCCTTGAGAGGGAGGACATCTTGTGCCTTGTTCATCTATGTAATCCCAGCACTTAAACAGTGCCTGGCCTCTGGTGGGCTCTCAAGTAGTAGTAATTGGAGCAACAAAGCATTATAAATGTAAAGTTAAAGAAATCATCTTTTAAAATTAGAGTGGTGGTCACTAAAAATAGGATCTTCATACCCCCAAATATAGCAAATACAGTTTAGGGTAAATTTAAGTAATTTACATAGTTGTGGATGTATCTTCACATGTTTACTGTGCTATATGAGAAGTTTGGTTAAACTCTTTGCTATTTTGAATGAATAGAAAGCTATGAGTCAGAAGTAGTTCAGAATCTCAAGCATGCAGTTTTAATGAGACCACATTTTGTGTGTTTCCCATTCTATGTACGGATATATTTGGATGACCTTATACTAAAGCCTTTTGTACAGATTTTTCACCACACCTTCATTTTCTAAGTATTGTTGGAAATGATCTGGTTTTTTCCTTGGAAGGCAGCCATCCTCCCCCACTGTTGTCTGTTTTCCAGAACAGTCTGGTAGTCTTCATAGCTCGTCTCCTCAGGAAGAAATTAATTCACACCAAATGCCAGGCTTGCGTAAAGATCTTCTGTAGGTACTCAAGGAAGTATCAGGGATGCTATAGGAGCTTAACTCTTCCTGTGGGTGAAGAACTGTATAATGTATTAACAACAAACCAAGGAAAACTTCTCCCAGTGATCTTTGTTATGTCACTGGTGGTAATGTTTCAGATGTAGGTTTTAAAATGAAACTGTTGTCAAACCCCAGTTTGTGTGCCAGACACATAGTGAGTCCAAACAAACCAAAACGTTGGAGTTTGGAGCAGAGAGAGGTTTATTGCAAGGGCCAAGCAAGGAGAACAGGCAGCTCAGGCTCAAAAAACCCGAACTCCCTCATGGTTTTCAGGGAAGAGTTTATGTATGTATGTGTGTATGTATTTGTTTATGGTTGTGTTGGGTCTTCATTGCTGTGTGTGGGCTTTCTCTAGTTGCGGCGAGCGGGAGCTACTCTTCGTTGCGTTGCACAGGCTCCTCGTGGTGGCTTCTCTTGTTGCAGAACATGGGCTCTAGGCGCACGGGCTTCAGTAGTTGTGGCACGTAGGCTCAGTTGTTGTGGCACACAGGCTTAGTTGCTCCGCGGCATGTGGGATCTTCCTGGACCAGGGCTCGAACCCACGTCCCCTGCATTGGCAGGCGGATTCTTAACCACTGCGACACCAGGGAAGTCCCCCCTCAGGGTAGAGTTTTTAAAAGCAACATTTGGGGTGAGGGCTACAGGGTTTATGACTTTCTTCTGATTGGTTGGTGGTGAGGTAACAAGGTGGTATTCCAGGAATTTCAATCATCAACCTTCTGGTTCTGACCAATCTGGGGTGTCAGCTTGTAGTTACCATACTCCACCTGGGTGAGGGTCTTAGTTCCTGCAGAACAACTCAGAGATGTATATCAGACTATTAGGTATATCCCTTGAGGGGGAACTAGAACTCTGTTTTATTGCTGCACTATTGTTTCTTGACTGCTTTTTCTTTGCTTCTGCATTCCCTCACTCCCTTAATTAGTAACTACTTGAACCTGCCCTTTGGAACTCGGAGAGGTCTAGGATCCTGAAACCTTTTTCCTACAAAAAAGAAACGAGGGGGGCTTCCCTGGTGGCGCAGTGGTTGGGAGTCCGCCTGCCGATGCAGGGGACACGGGTTCATGCCCCGGTCCTGGAAGATCCCACATGCCGCGGAGTGGCTGGGCCCGTGAGCCATGGCCGCTGAGCCTGTGCGTCCGGAGCCTGTGCTCCGCAACGGGAGAGGCCACAGCAGTGAGAGGCCCATGTACCGCAAAAAAAAAAAAAAAAAAAAAAGAGATGAGGGACACGGAAATGCTTTTGTATCCAGGAGGGCCCTGCTTGGTTTCAAAACCCCATGGTTGAAGAAGACATTAACCATAATTTCATAGAGTGATCTTCTTTAGACTGTACTCTAGGGTTCTGAGAGGTGGGAAATGCTACTAGTCTAGGTTTTTATTTTTGTATTGTTTTGTTGTTGTGTTTGGTTGTCATAAAAAAAAGTAAACCTTTTATTTTGACTGCATAAAATTTAGAAATGTTTAAACAGCAAAGAATATCTTACACACACAAAAAGAAACAAATGTGTAATGAAGAATTTGGCTGGCCTGTGTTCGAGGTTCCTGGAAGATCTTTGGATTTCTGGAATGATAGGAGTGTTTTTGTTATTCATGGTGGAGCCCTTGAACCACATCTGAGTTTATGCTGATGAGGGGCCTCATGCTGGGCCGCTAGGTAGTTTCAGGGTGGGGGCCTTTCAGGCCTGAAAAACCAACCATGTGATTAGAGGGTTGGCTTTGAGCCAGGTGACATCAACCCAACCCCGCAGGAGGGGAGGGGGACTGGAGATTGAGTTGTCAGGTGGGCAGTGATTCAGTCAATCTTGCTTATGTAATGAAACCCTAATTAAAACTCTGGACATTGAGGCTTCATTGAGCTTTCCTGCTTGGTAATCATACTTGATGTGTGAGGGTGATGTGTCCTGAGGACATGGCAGCTTTATGCTTAGACTCTCCTAGACCTTGTCCTATGCATCTCTTCATTTGGCTAGTCCTGGTTTGTCCCCTTCATTATAAAACTGTAATCTTAAGTATAGCACCTTCCTGAGTCCTGTGTGTCATTCTGTTAAAGTATCAAACCTGAGGTTGTCGTGGAGGGTGTTGGTAGCCAGTTGCTCAGAAGTGTGCATGGCCCGAGGACCCTCAAGCTTGGGGCTGATGCTTGAAGTGAGAGTCTCTTGTGGGAGACAGCGTCCTTAACCTGTGAAATTCAACCTTACTCTGGCTAGTTAGTGTCTGAATTGCCTTGCAAAGTGGTTGTAGAATGTCAACTCCCCGAAATTAACCTGTGAATTTAGAGTTAAACTAATAGAATATCATGCAGTTTGACTGTGGTGGTTTGGTTAGGGATGTGTCCCCCGTGTCCCCTGCATTGGCAGGCGGATTCTTAACGACCTCGCCACCAGGAAAGTCCCAAAAGTACTTTTAAAAAAGAGAAAAAAGGCAGATGTCTTGCTGTGGGTGTGGCTGTCACTGCTGTGAAAGCTGAATCAAAGCTACCTGTGACCCTGGGTCCCTGAGCCCTTCCAGAGTGACCCTCCTCTTTCCTGGGGACCTGATGATCCAGGGGATGGATCCCCTGATATGGTTGGAGCTCTGTGGGCTGCATGTAGAACAAAGGCAGCAGGAGTGAAAGGACCACTTGGGAAAGGCTGCAAGTTAAACTCAGCATGAGCCAGTATCTGTTGTTATTTTCTTTTCTTAGCTCATCAAGCTTTCTCTCAGTCGATAGAGCTGCCATCCAGCTTTCTCAAGTTCTTTTCCCATAGAGGAGATTCTAGTGTGAAGGAAGTGGTTCTCTCCATTGCTTTTTCCATGTCCTCCTTTTTTATTTTTTATTTTTTATTTTTTGGCCACACTGTGCAGCGTGTGGGATCTCAGTTCCCTGACCAGGGATCGAACCTGCACCCCCTGCATTGGAAGCGCGGAGGCTTAATCAGTGGACCACCAGGGAGGTCCTCCTTCTTCTTGTTTAGGTTGTGCTTCTGACATATATAGTTCAAGTTTCTATACACTGGGCCAACTTTCTTCTCTGTTTCCAAGCAGTTTATATCCTCCTCAATCAATTTTCTCTTTGTGATTTTATTCAAACCATCTGTTATTTTCTGCTAATTTGTCCTCCATTGTTCTCTTTGTGTTGCTTTTATGATGTTTTTCCTTGTTTTTTTGCATCTTTGAGCGACTCTCTCCTTGAAGACGAGCATTGTCAGTCTATGAAACGAAAGTTTAGGGGCTTCCTTGGTGGCGCAGTGGTTAAGAATCTGCCTGCCAATGCAAGGGACACGGGTTCGAGCCCTGGTCCGGGAGGATCCCACATGCCGCGGAGCAGCTAAGCCCGTGCGCCACAACTACTGAGCCTGTGCTCTGGAGCCCATGAGCCACAACTACTGAGCCCACGTGCCACAACTACTGAAGCCTGTATGCCTAGAGCCCATGCTCCACAGCAAGGGAAGCCACCGCAATGAGAAGCCTGCGCACCGCAACAAGGAGTGGCTCCCACTTGCCACAGCTAGAGAAAGCCCGCACGCAGCAGTGAAGACCCAATGCAGCCAAAAATAAATTTAAAAATTAATTAAAAAAAAAAAGTTTAGGGGGCTCCCTTTTCTGTCTTTTTTCAAGAAAGTCTACTGTGTCCTCCAGTGGAGACCTGTTCAGGTTTTTTCAAGTGTTGCCCAGTGCAGAGTTGGTAATGTTGGAGGACTGGCATCTACCACAGGTGACTTGACGACTTTGTCGGCTTGTGTCGTCAGTCCATTCTTCTCTGTATACTTGCCTTTTCTGTATACTTCAGCCCAGGCAGAACACCTTTTGGCTGCCTCTTTTCCCCTTCTTAAAGTGTGTCGGCTCTTCATTATAAAAACCACCATAGCGGCACATACCAGGGTGTCCCAGGAAGACCCAAAGAATCCTGGGGCTTGTCTCAAGCTTTCAACATCACCAATAGAGCACCCCACAGTGGCTTCTGGACCAGCTGGAAAGACTCTTCAGGGGCAGGCAGCAGGCCCTCCATGGGTCCACAGGGCCTCCCACTGCCGGTGTCCTGGGAGCCACACCAGCCACGCAGAGCCCTGGGGGGTGTACGGTCTCTGATGGCACCAGGAGCACACTGTCTCTAATGCCCGGCAACCAGGACAGACCATCAGTTAGGCTGGGGGAGACAGAGGCCAGTCAGGTTCTAGGAAAGAGCTCTCTCTAACTTGGCTCTGCTCAGCGCACAGATAGAAAGTCCAGCGCATTTGGGGAAGCAGAAAGGGCTGACTGCAGCCAGAGACCAGTCTGGAGCTCAGGCCACCCTCATCCCCCCGCCCCAGCCCTACAGCAAAGCTGGACCAAAGCAGGGCCATACCATAGCCCGTCTCTGCACACAAGCGTGTCAGGGCATGATGGTGGGGCACACTTCAGCAGAGGATGCCATGCCCCTGACCCCAGGGTAGGCTCATTCTCCCCATTTAAACTTCCCTTCTGCTGCAGTAAGCACAAGTCTGCCAGCAAAGGTCCTATGGGGGTCACCCTCCCCTGAAGGTGCCCTCTCTCCTTTGTGTCCGATCAGTGCAAGCAGGTAGGGCTGGAGGACTGAGGGTCTCCCCACAGGTCATCACTGGGTTTCAATGGTAAGAACTCAGGAGAAGTCAGTCAGAACTGTCCTGCTCTTAAGATTTCACGGATCTTCTGTGGAAGCAGTTTGACCCTATTCAGTCCAAGTGTTCCTAGAGGGAAGCGATTCTGCTCCGGGGCTGACACAGGGACCCAGGCTCCTTCCCTCATGTGGCTCTGCCATTTCAGCTCTTGGCCCCCAAGGTTGCCCTCTGCACGGTCTCCAGTCCACTAAGTCAACTTTAGAAGTATGCCTCTGCTAGGGGGAGGGCCTGGGTGAATTTGACATCTTCAAACCACATCTCGCTCCCCTGGAATCTCTGGCTAACTGAGGCTCAGAAGCTCCTTGTCCATCCCCTGGGGACTTGGCCATGGGCGATTGGTCCCCAGCCCCTTTATCCGCATGGGAAACAAGAGAACCATCAGTGGAGGCCATTCTGGGGGTTCTGAAGGGCTTCAGGGCTCAGGCTGTGGGGTCTCCTCCCCCCATGGATGTGGAGAAGACAGACTCTGACCAGACTTGGCGAGGACCAGAGAGGGTGAGGGTGGCCAAATACCTGAAGTGATGACTGATTCTTTTTTTTTTTTTTTTTGCGGTACGCGGGCCTCTCACTGTTGTGGCCTCTCCCGTTGCGGAGCACAGGCTCCGGACGCGCAGGCTCAGCGGCCATGGCTCACGGGCCCAGCCGCTCCGCGGCACGTGAGATCTTCCCGGACCGGGGCACGAACCCGTGTCCCCTGCATCGACAGGCGGACTCCCAACCACTGGGCCACCAGGGAAGCCCATGACTGATTCTTTGTTTGCAATTCATGTATGTATTTGAAAAGGAAGTCGCCATTTACAAGTTTATAGCCTCTTTCTGAAAGTAAAGAATTCGGTCATCGTAGGGAGAAAAAAAATGGCTAGAGAGGATTTTAGTCCAGACTCTTTAGCTGCAGGTGACAGGAACACAACGCAAGTAGCTTAAGCCCAAACAGGCAGTTCAGGTAAGGATGTTGGGGGCCCCACGGGAGCCGGGACAGCGCTGGGGTCTCGGATGGGAATTGAGGGCTCACTGCTGCCAGGAGTCCCTCTGTTCCATCTCCGTCACGGAGTCCAAGAAAGCCCTCCGAGAGTCGGTGGGTAGAGTTCTTCCTCTCACGCTTCTCCTCTGGCGGGAACCTGCCTGCTGGCGTCTGTTGCCTAGGCTTTGAAAATAGAATTTTAAAAAGAGAAGTTTTTGAGTCGTAATCTGCTGGCCCCAGAGGGTAGTGTTTTGTAACCTAATCATCTTCTCTTTTTCTTAAAAAAAAAAAGTGCTACTGCTAATTCGTAGAAATGATGACTGGTTTCCTAGAAAAGCCAGAGAAGCCTTTTCTCGTGGTTTCCTCTCTCTTTCCTTTTCCAGTCCCTCAAAATATAGTACTGTGTTGTGTCTCATAATACTGCGGCTGTTTTTAGGCCCTTATGAGAGTTCTACAGGCAGGTGCATTTCATTCTCACAAGTGGAAAGAAGTTAACCACATCTAGTTGGACAATATTGGTTTTCTCTTTTCTGTGCTAGTACAAGATTCTTTAAAGCCACACTTTCTACTTATAACCCTTGAGGAAAAGACATCTGAATTTCTTGGGGTTTGGCATTTGTCAAGAACTGATTCTTAACTCTGAAATTTTAGCAAGCAGCATGCCACTGATTTTTGACACAGGTAACATTTACTGAAGCAGAAAACGTCATCATATGTTATATGGACTTTGCCTTTTTTTCCCTTTAATTTCAGGTGTATTTTTTTACAGTGGGCATCCAATAAAACAGGTAGATATCTTGGGAACTGTAATTGGAGTGAGAGAAAGAGATGCTTTCTACATTTGTGGAGGTAAGAACAATTGTGTCTGACATTGAGTTTATGTGGAAGGACCCCACTTAGCTGGACATTGAATTTGAAGCAACCCCAGCCTTTCAGAGCAGCTGGGGCCTCTCATAACCCCCATGCACTTGTCCTCTATTGGGAACCATTTGCAGCCACCAACATGGACTAAGTGTAAAATGAGGCAATGGGTGGGAATGATACTGATGAATATTGTCAGGTGACAGTTGCTGGGGAGCTAGGAGGCAGAAGAATTAAACTACAGTCTAGGGTCACTGGTTGATCAGGGACAGATACCTGATACCTAGGGCATAGCTATAAATAGCAAAGGATGGTGATATATGTTTATATTGATACCTTTAAAATAAAAAGGCCAGATTAACATTAAGGTAGACTCTTTAAGAAGACAGGGAGATATGAAAAATAATTTATAAGATTTATATCCAGAACAGTTAAAAAAAAAAAAGCTTTTTGGTACCCAAAGGGGTAAATATCCATTATCAGAAAATTTCCCTTCCCTTATGGTGATAGAAACTAAATAAAGGGTTTCTGTAGTTTGGACACCAGTGAACTATTAGGATACGATTTTAGTGTCATGGGTCTTGACTTTTTTTTTGCATTGAGTTTAATGTAATCATTTTAATATATTGCCTAAGATTCTCTGTAGTTAAGAGGCCAAGCTGGATATTTTGTGGGAAGCTTAACTTTGAATTCCAACCTTTGCTATAATTGACATTGTCACTTTTTGTTGTATTCACTTGGATTTGTATTCTTTTTCTACTTGGGGAAAAACAGAAGGCAGTTGAACTAGGTGACCAAGAACATTTCATTGGCAGTCTGTGCATGACTGATAATTTACAGATACAATTTCTTCAACATATATTCATTTTCCTGGGGATGATTGTCTCGTGCTTATAAAATAACACGTGAGAGATGAGATTTCTCATGCCCTCTGCTTTTTCCCAGCTTGTATTTTTTTAGAACTCTGAAATAGATCATCTTGTCATGCATCCCCATACTGGATCTCTTCTCTGCTTTATTTTACCATAGATACTGGTTCTCTTTTTCTCCAGGCAGTTCAACAAACATTCACTAAGTTCCTACAGCATACCCAGCTGCTGGCAAGTACATTATCTGTACTTCCTCTCCAAGTACCAGTGATGAAATGATAGTATCTGTCAGTTTACGGAGCACTTATGCATGTGTGATTTCATGTTATTCTCCTCCCAGTCTTTTGAAATGGAAAAGACAGATATTATTTCCATTTTATAGATGAGAAAACTAAGGCTCAGTTACTTGCTCAAGGTTCCACTGATGGGTCCAATCTCTTTACTGACTCCAGTGTGCTGTGTAGTCTCCATAGAACTCAAATTCTAAAAGAAAAAGAGATTTTTCTATCAGTGTTAATCAGGGGCTGGGGGCAGGGAGGGATGAATAGGTGGAGCACAGAGGAATTTTAGGGCAATGAAACTATTCTGTATGATTCTGTAATGGTGGATGTGTGTCATTATACGTTTGACCAAACCCACAGGATATACAACACCAAGCGTGAACCCTAATGTAAACTATGGACTTTGACTGATAATGATGTGTCAATGTAGATTCATCAGTTGAAATCAATGTACCACTCTGGTGGGGATGTTGGTAATGCGGAAGCTATACGTGTGAGGGGGCAGGGGATAATGGGAAACCTCAGTATCTTCTGCCCACTTTTGCTGTGAACCTAAAACTGCTCTAAAAATAAAGTCTATTAAAAAGTTTTTTTTAAAAAAGAAAGATTTTTCTCTGTCCCATGCCCCTCCTCCCACCCCCCCCAAAAATCAGCTGCATCTGGTTTTTAATTTTCTGATTTTTAGATCAGAATGAGGCTATTTGAGGACATCAGTCCTGGCTGTAGAACCAGGCCAGATATAATGCCTCTGACCTAAAGGGGTTTCATTTAACCCCTTTTCCCATCATAAAGAGATGAAGGCAATATGGCTGACTCTTCCCCAATAAACATTTCTCTTAGACTGGATGTCGTGAGAGCATGGCACATCTGTGGTTTGTGAGGAAATGAAAAGCGTCTGAAGGCTGAAGTAATTGAGAGTATAAACAGTTGGGACTTTAATTCCTGCGAGGCCTGTTCAAGAGAGAGCTGCACATACCCTGCTGTTCTCAGGCCCAGCTTGGCTCTCGGGCCACCTGCCAGGTGGCTACTCCTGCTGTCCCAGGTCCTCTTCCTCCTGACTCACTGCAGGCCTATATGCTGGGGTTGCTTCCTGCTCACCCTGATTCGTCCCATGGCTGAAACAAAAGGCCGGCAGCCCAGGCCATGCTGCCCAGCTAGGGAGGACACTGCCCAGCATGGCAAGAACACTCCCCTTCCAGGGCCTTCCAGTAGCCAGGCCTCAGGATGCCAGGGCGGTGTCTGCTGGGAGAGGTTACCACCCAGGAAGTCAGAGAGTTTGGTGGAAGTGCCCTGAGCACACAGAGCACCTGGCAGCAACTCAAGCTCAGACCTAGAATCCTGGGAGACTACAGTCAAGACCAGAATGACCTCACATTTTCTAGAACAAATACTCATGTGCCAATATTTTTTGACTTAGAATTATAAGGCAAAATTTTAACCTGGCCAGAGAAGTAGTGTGCCTAGAAGTGTCATACATTATTTTTTAACTCAAAATGTCCTTATTGATTTTTTTTTTGGCTTCTTAAAATGATACTCACTATAAAATAAAATTTAAAGCTAGAGAAAATTTTAATGAAGTACATAAAGCTCATATGAAATGCTGTAAATCAGATAAAAACAATATCAGTGTTTAGGTGAACATCGTTCCTAGTTTTTCTGACATGTTCCTGATATGAAGAAATATAGATATGCCTTATTTCTTTCTGTTTTTAATGTTTCTGGAATTAGGCTTATAGTCAATGTATACATTGAATATGGGGTTCCTTCTACATACTCCAAAAGAAACTGCTATTAGCATTTTAATGTCTTAAGATCATTTCTGTCAAAACACACTATTTAATGTTTTCCATAAATTAGTTTATATATGATATATATGACTATATATATATAATTTCTGTTTTGCAATGAGATTAATAGCAATGACCATGGATCTTCATTATAACTTTGTATTCTCATATGCCATGCCATTGTAATTTATTTAACCACTTATATATTTATAAACATTTAGGTTATTTCCAACTTCCAGTACTATAAACAATATTATAATGAACAGCCTTATACAAAATATATATATCTGTGCATTTGTTCCGTTTTTCTCTTTAGGATAAATTACTGGAAGTAAATACTAAGTCAAAGGATATAAACATTTCAAAATTTGATACACATTTCCAAACTTAGTCTTTAGAAATTTGGTATGAATTTACACTCCTGCTAACAGCATATGAGGGTATCAGTATTTTTAATATTTGTCATTCTAGTAGTTGAGAAGTTATTTAAATTTGCTTCTTTTTTCTGGTAACTAGTGATATAGCATACTGACATATGTCTGCTGGTCATTTTTGTACCTTCCATGAATGGCGTATTCTTTTTCTTTGCCACTTTTTCTCTTATAGTTTTGGTCTTTTCCTTATTAATTTGTATGAGTTCTTTATATATTAACATATTAACTCCATTATTTGGAAAATTGCTATACAGTGTTAGTTTTTAGTTGGTCAAATATATCAGACTTCTAGAATGAGTTGTGATTTTCAGGTCTGTTTAAAGAAGTCTCCCTCCACCAACTGTAAGCCCAGGATTGAAAGTATTCACCCATATTTTTTTCTCATCTTCTTAAGTTTACCTATATTGTATTTAATAAAATAAAATCCATCTAGAATTTATTTTAGTATAAGAAGTATTCTTCTCAGCTTCTGCTTTAAACACAGATTTAAACAAGCAATAAAGAAATTTTGCCATATGTTTCTTCTATATTACATGTGTTTTTACAACAGTCTAGCTGATGATTTTTTAAAAATCATTAAGCCCACTGAACCCATGTTGATCAACCTCTGTTCTGAGATTGTCAGAAATTAGGCCAAGAGAAACACCTCTCATCCTTGATCCTATCATCCTTGAAACATCTGCAAATTTTTCTGCAGTTATAAATCCAAGTACAATGGAAATTCTTTTTTTTTTTTTTTTTGGCACTGTGGCTAAAATAAGCCAGACCAATACTACTTGTGTGACCAAGGTGTAATTATTTTTTATTATGAAAATAAAACTTTGCCCTTCTGTGATATGCTTAGCTTTCCTTACATCCCCTGCAGTGGTAAGGACAGGGTAGAAGCTCTTTCAAAGAGAAGCCTAGGCCAGAAGACTTGGGATGCTTTGTCTTGGTAAGTCAGCAAGCTAGCGAGAGAGCACATGGTGACAGATGGCTGTGCTCTGAGTGCCTCTAACCACAGATTAGGCAATGGTCTCTGGTTGCAGGTTGGAGTGCAAGGCTGATTTTACATGTTAGCAGATATTGAGATCTTTGTTGCACTTAACTTCCTGAGGACACCATTTTTAGAAGAGGTTAATACCCTTGAGATAGGGTAAGAGAAATGCTGACTACATTCTGCTGGGCTCATGTATTACACTGACATTGCAGACAAGCAATTCCCACTGGATTGTGGTGAGAGATTATTTCTAAGGGTGGAAGAAAAGTTGGCTCAGGGATTTGCCCAACCAGGCTATTGAAAATGTCATCTTACAGTTCAGCTGAGTGCGATGGCAATGTGCTAATTCACCTGTAATGCCCATATCTCCGTTCTACACTTTTACACTTCTCTTGCAGTGGATGATAGCACTGGAGTTATAAACTGCATCTGCTGGAAGAAATTGAATAATACCAAATCCTCATCAGGTAATTTTATTTGCCACGCTTCTTTACCTTTACAGCTAACCAGTAGATTTTACTCAGGGTAACTCTGCAGAGTAGCTGGAGTACTAATTTTCACGTTTATTCATTGGTGAATTACGTTGATCAACTTGAAGCACTACACCCAGAACTTTGGCTGCTCTGTAAACTGATATTAGTGGGGAGCCAGTTGCTTTTCTTGCTCTCATTTCTTTGGTGCTCACTTCCTCCTAAGCCTACAGGAATGTGAATAGTTACTAGAAGTTTCAGTGTTTCATTTTTACCATGCCATTATTCCACAAGTCAAGATAGTTTAGCCTAATTGCTGATCAGGTGAGAATCCCCTTGCTCTGGGCATATCACTTGACCAAAGCTTTTTTGAAAGCTTTTGCCCTGACGTGGTTGCCACTAACATCTATGCTCCCATGATCTAAATTTTCTGAAATCTCTAGCTTGTTCAAACAAATATGCCAGGAGTTCTAAGACTGATGAGAAGGTAAGATAGGATTCCCTTGAAGTTAGCCATTAAATAATATAAACTAAAAAAGAAGTTTAAAATAGTATATTGAACTCATTGACTATAACTGAAACAGCATTTGGAATTTCTTGAGTCTGTTTTAATAGTCCTTAGGTAGTTTTTTGAGTTGCATAAGTTCATAATATTAAAAAAATATATATTGTGCAATAGTGGTGATCATTTTTGGTTCTAGAGAAGCTATGGAAACTGGGGCCTTGTTTTTCTCTGTTTTATAGCATATGCATTATGATGCCATATACACTGGGGTTATTCAGTAAATATTACCTGCTCTGATATCTAACATCTACTATCTATGTCCTCCTGTTATACGTGTGGTAAGAATGTGTAACACTTGGAGTAGTTTCTTTTTTTTTTTTTTTGACATTACCTGTCAGAACCTCAACTTCCTACTTTGACTGTACTGACCAGTGAGATGCTCCTTTGCTTAATTTTCTGATGTATTTATATTTAGAATTTGGCCATCACGTTCATATAACTTTGGTATTCCTATTTCCTAATTTGGGAACATCTATATCAGTGGTACTACTTAGCTTAGGAAGCTTTGCAGATTAGAAAAAACTTAAGGCAGACAACAGGTTTTTGCTCAGATATCTCAGAGGTAAGAAATAAACCTATAAGACAATCAGATATTTGAACTTTCATATATGTCCAGGGTATTAAAATTATTTGCAGATTTATGGTTGTGGTATTGTCACGATCTTCAATCAGAAGGTGTAGTTTCAATATGCATACTTGTTTTAAACCAAGGGTCAGTGGACTTTTTCTGTACAGGGCCAGACAATAATTGTCTTCTGGTTTGTGGGCCATATGGTCTGCGACTCAACTGTTCAACACTGCCATTGTTAACACCAAAGCAACTATAGACAGTACATAAACAAGCATGGTTGTGTTCTAATAAAACTTTATTTACAAAAACAGATTGTGGGTAGATTTGGTCCTTGGGCTGTAGTTTATCGACTGTTGTTTTTGACATTGTTTTAATTTTCAAAATCAACTCTTTTTTTTAAAATAAATGGCAGCAGAAATATTATATGATTCAGTAATTTTTTAGATAAAATGTCTATTAATACTGAAAGTGAGATTTTTAAAATATCTGTAAGTAGATGAATAGATGAACAGTCACAGTTGGTAGCCTTAATCAGAAATTGCTTTGAGAATAAAAAGTGAGGGTAAGGGTACAAGGAGAAAGCCTGAAAGTGATTCTCATCATGTTATATATGAAGTGATATTTTAAAATTGTTCCCAACTAGTCCATTCTCTCCTTTTAATTTAATCGCCCTCGGTTTTAAAGCTTTCCACTGGAAAGTGTCCATTGAAGACTAATTTTTTTAAGCGAAATTTAGTCTGAGTCAAAATCATGTTCTAGTCAGTTACAGTATAAAAATATAATATTAACTCCTATAAATGTCACACTGATTGTACCATTTGGACTTAGCTTATGAGAAAAGTTAAGAAAGCTTGGAGCTTAATATTAGAATTTTAAAGAGGATTTATCTTTCAGCGTGGAATAGGCTACTTAAAATGAAATTCTGTCAGGCTCCAACTATCTCATTATACTCATTAAATTACACAGCTTGAGCCCTTCTTTTGGCAGTTTGGTTCACCCTTTAAATGAAAGCTGAGCCTCTTTTTCTCAGACCAGCCCTCAGTCTGATCATTTCAGCAGTGCTATATGAAGCATTTATTATCACCTATAATGTCTGAATCATGGCAGTGAAATTTATAAATACTTTTAAAGTTCAGCCTAAATGGAAGAGGACTTAGGGATAGGAACCCAGACAGAATAACTTTTTAAAAAGTAGTACTTGGGTATTTTCTGAAGAAACCCAGTAAGTTGAGTAACATTAATGCTGACTGTGTTTAGATTCCAAGCTATTGGTTACTGGTCTATGCAAAGTTCTCCGAGCTCCTTAGGTTGCTGTTTCCCTTACTATAGTCAGTGTGTTAAAAGTAATAATGCCTTTGCACATTACAGAGCCATGGTTATCTAAGTTGTGTTAGATTAAGAAGCACAAAATTTGATCAATAGACCATTATTCATTCCATTATAGGAACCCTAGTATATGACAAAGCAGAAATAATACAACAGCAGGAAATAAGTAAGCATTTAACAAATGTTGTTGGTTCAAGTAGATAACAATATTAAAAAAAAGGTAACTGTGATCACTGTCTTACAGCTTACATAAAATAACCCAAAGAAGATAGAGTTGTGTATTTATCACAATAAATATGGGGGTATCTATGTTAAGCTCTTATATGTCAAGCTGTTAAAGCAATGAAAGCTATCATCAGTGACAAGAGGGATAAACTAAAACATTTTTTTCAAACTTTTATGTATTAAAATGAAATCAAATAAACATAAAAAAGAAAGTGGAATGGGGAGAGTGGATGTAATAAGCATAACTGATAAAGCTTCCCTGCATTTTTTTCAGAAATGAACATAAAGTGTTCAAAAGATATGAAGGGCTTATACATAAAGAAATGCAGAGAGCAGATCATCTTATAAAAAAACACATGGTCTCTCTGGCAATTTAAAAGCAAAAATAAAACATTATAGAATCATTATGTATTTTTTAAGGTGTTAAAAATCCAAATGACTGAAGCCAATATAGGAGCTGCAAGCCCACACACATTGCTGGTGACACCTTGTAAAAAGAGAATGGTTTGATTGGGGTTTTTTGGCAAACATTCTGATAATATGTAAGGAACTCTAAATCTGTTTGTACTTTTCTATCCAGTAATCCCCAATGAAAGACCCCAAAGAAAACAAAATTTCTGTCTTGAGGGCTTAATTGTTCATTTTCACAAGTAGCTGACATTTATTGAATGTTTCCTATAGATCTGACATTGCGCTAAGCTCATGATGTAAGGGTTAACTGAGGTCATACACAACAGCTCCATACGTGAAGGGCACTGTTAAATCCGCATCATAACTGAGGAAACAGGTACAGCAAGATTAAGCAGTCTGCCCAAGGTCACACAGCTAATAAGAAGTGACCTGACATTCAAGCCAGGTCTGTCTGACTCCCTTTACCCAAGCTGACCTCTCAGCCCCATACAGTGGTAGTGATAAAAACCAAAATAAAAAATTATGAAAGAAGGAAGAAATATTTAACGAGATTAGCTGAACAAACTGTGGCATATGAACATGACAGAATGCTATTTTGTTATTTAAAATGCTGAGTTGTATAGATTCTGTGGATACATATGTGTATTTGAAGTGATGCTAGACAGAAAAACAACACAAAATTGTTTACACACATGAGCTATAACCATGGAAAATGTAATTATACTCATGGGTCAGGCAGCAGAGAATAAAGAATAAGCAGGAAGGCTCTGGAGTCAGAGACCGCCGGGGTTTGAACTCCAGCTTTGTTGCTAACTAGTTATTTTACTGTGGGCAAGTTGCTTGACCTCTGTGTGACTCAGTTTCCTCATCTGAAAAATGGGGCTAATAATAAGAGTGGTTGTGAGGATTAGATGCACTTGATAGGTTATAAAGTCCTTAGAACAGAGAGAGAGAGAAAGAGAAGGTTAGCCTAGTTACTCAACAAAGAAAAGTGAGAGAGATTAGGGTGTTGAGGACCTTGGTGGAAAATCAAACTCTGGCCAATTTGCCTTCCCCATAAACAACCACAAATGGGGACTCTTGGGCACCTTTCCCCTCAGGCCAGGCCTCTGTCTCCCAGCAAGGACACTTTAAAGGGTTGTTTAGAGCTATTGCCACCAAACCCGGCTGAATCACACAGAACTCAGCTCAGGCAGGTGTAGAGCCCTTTGCACAGGCGATGCAGTGGTAGGAAAGAAGACAATGGAACTCACCCACCGGGTTGTCAAGCCTTATGCCTTTTATCCAGTAGAGGATTTCAAAAGATTACGCAGATTTCCTACAGTAGAGCAACCAATCAGAAGTAGAACAAATAAATGTCTCCTGTCGGTCTTACCACAGACTCTCTCCCAAATGTGGTGAAGTGATTTTGTTACGCATTTCTCTCCTTCCTTCTGGCCCCAACAACTACAGCTGCTCCGAGTGCAAGAGAGCTGAGCTTAACCTCACAGCTTAAGAAGCTGCAAGAGACCATTGCGCAGAGGACAAAGGTAGAAATTGGGGACATTATCCGGATCAGAGGTCACGTCCGCATGTACAGAGGAGAGCGAGAAATTTACGCCACTGCTTATTGTAAGCACAAGATATCTCTGCCAAATTGGTTGTTATTCTGTGCGTGTGTCCAGTAAACTCATTCAATGAAAAGTCAAACTTCTAAAAAGTTCAAATAAAAAGATTTAACTCTAATGAAGGAACAACATGCTTTCTTTAGAAAAGTAGCATTTCTTAATTTTATTTTGAAGAGGTCACTATAAATAAATTGGGAAAGAAAACAAGTGATTCATGGTATATGGCTGACAAATTTTATTCAACATTTGGACACCATAGTAGAGGCTCTGAGTGTGAATCCATTTAGGGAAGAGTGTTCATAGTCTTCAAAATGATGGAAATTTCTTGAACACCATTGAGTCCATTAACTTTGAAAGAAAACAACTAATCAAAAGTGTGACCGTTCTCTGTCGTCTGAGTGGTGCCGTTTGCACCGCTCTGGCTGGTTTGTCCTTGGAAATCTCAAGGACAGCCCAGTTGTGCCAGATCAGTGAATACACTCATGCGCTTTCCCTAGCCCTGGTCTCCTCTGGCCATGCCTGTGTCACTTAGGGTATCGCATCCCCTCTCGCAGGATGACTGGGAACCATTCAGTGCATTTAGACTGTGATCCTGGGCATCCTTGAGGAAGGAGACCCACCAAGTGCTCCGTTTACTGTTGTCCTGGCAGCAGTCTGGACATGGGAAAGAACTAATCTCAGTGTAATTTCTGTGGCCTGCTTTCCCCTGTGGCTTGTTAGATAAAGTGGATGATCCAGTGTGCAACATTCAAATCGCAAGGATGCTTGAGCTGCCCACCATCTACAGGAAAGTTTATGACCAGCCCTTCCGCAGCCCAGCCCTAGAGAAAGAAGAGGCACTGAGGTAAGTTCTGGACTATGACTGCCGAGGATGTGACCACAGCAATGAGGCCAACCAGTGGGATCCCAGATTCTGGGGTGGGCCTGGGTCCAAATCCTGAACTGTCCACTCACTCACCGTGGGGCTCCAGGTAAGTGTGTCCCCGCTCTGGATGCCTCAGTGTCCTCACCTGTAAAGTGAAGGTGTTAATAGTGCAGGTGTTCTAAGGTTTGGTAAGGAAGATATATGTGTAATTGGAGTCTCCGAAGGAGTGGAGTGGGGAGCAGAGAGAAAATATTGAAAGAAATCATGGATAAAAATTTTCCAAGTTTGATGAGAACTGTAAACTCACAGATCCAAGAAGCTCAGTGAACCCCAAGGCAAGAAACGTGAAGAAAACTGCACCAAAAGGCACATCATAATCAAAGAGACAATACCAGTCGCTCTCAACCAGGGATGATTTTATTCTCTTTCAGGGATGGAAAAATAAACAGGAGGAGTAAGAATACATGTATATTTGTTACTATACGCCTCAAATAACTCAGAGGAGACAGAAATAATCATAGTGGCTGCCGGCGGTGGGGGGCGTGGTGGGAGGAGGACTGGAAGGAGGATAGAAAGGAGACTCTTCACCACGTACCCTTCCATTTTTTAAACATATTCAACATTTGTAGATTACATATTCCAAAAAATTATATTAAAAAAACCCCAAACTGTAGACCTGTATAAAGTAAAACGTGGAAGTTCTCCATTTTCCTGTCTCCCGCCTCAGTGCCATTCCCAGAGGTTACCACTGTGCAGAGGTTGATGTGTGTATCCTGTTAGACGTTTTTCTTCGGTTGCATACACAAGCATGAATATCCACCCACGTATTTTGTGGGTTGTCATTTGCTTCCTTACAAAAATGGCACCGTCCCTCACATACTATTCTGCGGCTTGACTTTTTTTCTAAATCTATCACGAATATCAGTTCCTGTAGTTCTGCCTCATCCTTTTAAACAACCACAGTGTTCACTGGGTGAACTGCTCCTTATGTCAAAAACATGCATCAGTATAGTATTGCACTTGCTAGCTGTTTCAGTTTTACATGCGTCCAAAAGGAACAAAAGGAACAGTTTTCTGCAGGGCTTGTTAAAACTTTCTCCCAGCAGCAATCCAGGCACCCTGGACCTTGACAGTCTCACGTATCTGCTGAGTGAAAAAGTCAAAGAATTCCTTGTGGAGAACAGAGTGCAAACCTTTTACCAGCAGGAGCTGGAAACGGTGGAGTCCCTGCTGTCCCTTGCCAACCAGCCTGTGATTCACAGCGACTGCTCCGGGCGAGTAAGTGCGGCATGACCATGTGAGAATTCGAGGCCCCTGCCCCACATCTGCAGGTGGAGGGTGTGGGTGGACATGACTGTGGCATTGAGACATGGCATTGAGACTCACAGGGTGTACCCGGAGTATAGAAGTCACTGACCACTGAGAATTTGAAAGAATGCACATGCATGCCCTTTTCCCCTCCTTAATCTCATAAAGCTTAATCTTCAGGTAGAAAAAAAAATAAGGTTCATAGCACTTAGTACTCACTGAGATGGGTATTTAATGTCAGCAGGAACCAACTGAGGGGGAAATAGATGAGAAGAGCTAAAATTATCCTTCCAAGATTATTTTTTGATCAGCAAGATGATTCTTGAACTCGAACCAAGGTTTTTAATGACTTATTCTGTCTTCTCCAGAATAAGGTTGATCTATCGTGTCTTAGGAGTTTGAATAAAGATCAAGTTGTATTCAGTCTGGTTTATAAGTAAAAATTGCAGGGAATACTCAAGTAGTTTTTTATTCATCCTAGAAAGAGCTGTCCTCTTTTTTTTTTTTTTTGCGGTATGCGGGCCTGTCACTGTTGTGGCCTCTCCCGTTGCGGAGCACAGGCTCCGGACACACAGGCCCAGCGGCCATGGCTCACGGGCCCAGCCGCTCCGCGGCATGTGGGATCTTCCCGGACCGGGGCACGAACCCGTGTCCCCTGCATCGGCAGGCGGACTCTCAACCACTGCGCCACCAGGGAAGCCCTGTCCTTATTTTTTAACACGCATAGTGTTAGAGGTGAACTCAAGTTGTTTGGTGTTTACTTATTTGCTTGGAATTAAGAATTATCTGAGACTTTGGTTTTAGGCTTTCCTTTTCATTGCAATTCCTTAGTTTTTTTGTTGCTGTAACACGACTTGTATTTATTTCATTTATTCCACTGGGAATGATCTCTGCTTGAATGTCACCTTCTTGCCCTCCCTGACCTTCTGCTCTGATAGCCACCAGCTTCCTCACTGTGTTATCACTCTGTTTCCACATTTCGTGATAGCACTGGTATTTATTTGTTTTGTGTGCCTATTACCCCACCAGAATTTAAGTTCTCTAAGAGCAGAGCCTTTGTCTGTCTCATTCTTTGCTCTCTAGAACAGGGCCTAGAACATGGTTGGCATAAAGTACGCTCTCCACAATTATTTGTTGATTGAAGGAATGAAAACTTTTAAAAATTCAAATAGTCTGGGAGTTCCCTGGTGGGCCAGTGGTTAGGACTCGGTGCTTTCACTGCTTTCGGGCAACTAAGATCCTGCAAGCTGTGCGGCACAGCCAAAAAACAAAACGAGAAAACAAAAATAGATAAAAAAATAAAAATTCGAATAGTCCAGGAAACTGTCTAGTTTTTAAGTTTCCTTCCCATCCTCCTTCCTCATCCCCTTTCTACAGAGACGAGCACCATCTCATGAGTATCCTTCTGGAGATAATCTGCATCTATAAACTAGAAGTAGTTGTATCCCCTTTTTTACACAGATGGTATCATACTAAACACTATATCTACCTAGGTTTTCATTGGACAGCATGTCTTATAGGTCCTTTCCCAGCCATACTTACATATTTGCCACTCTATAATAATCTTTTATTATGTGTATCATAATTTCCTTAAGGGGTCTCTCCATTCCTGGACTGTTTAGATGTTTTCTAGTCTTTTGCCATTACCACCAGGGCTGCCATGAGTACCCTTGTGAGGTAACATAATTATGCTTTGTGATTCTGGTGGAACAGATACCAGGTCTCTGTCCCGACCTCCTAAGCATGACCACTGCTTCTCAGTTTCATTCGTGAACTTGATTATCTCTTCCTGTCACCAGGCTGTGTGCCCAGTGACCCGCAATTTCATACATGGAGGTGAGGGATATTGTTTCAGGAAACACCGAGGTGGGGAGGGTCAGGACTGGCCGCTTTGTTCTGTGCCACCATTGCTTCTGCACAGTTGTAGCTCCCCAGCTGTCCACTGACAGCAGGAGTGACCTTCTTCCCATTTAATCATTTAGAGGAGGCTCAGTGCCAACTTGGCCTCCCAGGACTTCTGACCACTCTCTTGGCATGTTTAGAAGGAAACGTTGAAGCTTAGCAAAGACCACATCTTCCTGTGAGCCAGCTCTTCTGCGATAATTAAGTAGGGAGAATTGAGGACTAAAAGGCCCCTCCATCAGAACATTCCAGGGAGGACTTTTGGTGTGATATCTTTTTGAGAATGCTTAGAAAAGAAATTTGTATCTGCCCAGTGCTGTATGTTTAAAAAGAAATGAATATGGCAGTATATCTGTTTTGTCTTTGGAAACTACTTTTCCGTCAGTTATGAATTATTCCCTCACATGGCTCTGGTTGGGGGGGTCAGTGTCATTAAATTGAATTCTGTTTAATAGAGCCTGGGAGACCCAGGATGCTTTACAACGATGGTGAAACCTTAGATCCTTTGGCACTTTCTGTAGTCATACAGATGAAAGCTTAACAAAATAAATCATTGTGATGTTGTCTTAGCTTAGAGGCTGGGGAGAGTGGGTTTGAATGTTTTCCCATTTTCTTTTTTTCCACAGTGGCCCTTTTTAGCAAATCCAGAAACATGATAAACAAACCTTGCAAAACCATTGTTTCTTTGACAACTCGATAAATGTTGAGTTTGTTTGGGAATGAAGACTATATATATATTTCAGAGATCCACCCAGTTCCTGACCTGCCACAAGGAGAGGCCCACTAAGGCTCAGCCTGTTCAGCTGGTCACTGTTTTTGTTTCTGAACAGTTTCGGTTTCCTGAATGGGATGAGTCTGTCATTGCTCTTCAGAAAAAGACAAGAAAGACATACATCTCAGGCCAGGAAAAGCTACTAGCTAGAGGGACGATTGGAGGCTTTATCCTTGAGACTGTGTCTTTATAACCAGCAGGGAATTATGTCCTGAGTTCAGCTGAGGCAAATGTTTTTAGAAAGGAAGCTTCACATATTGTTTATATTTACAGAGAGCCTTTTCTGCTGGGTCCTCCTTGTTCACAGCTGAAACTGCTTTTACTCTCCCAGGCCTCACACCCTCTCTTCCTGCTGCTCGATCTGACTGAAATCTGGGAGGAGGAACCGGGCTTTCTGTATGGTCTGAGGATAACCAAGAGTCATTTTTAATGACAGGAATAATCGTGCAACAACATTTCTAGTCAGTTTCCAATTTATTTCTATATTGGGAAGAGACATAATAAACTCGACCCTTAGGATCCTTATATTAAATTGACCAAAGAAGACGAATGTCCTGAGAATTATGAAGATGAAGTAGTTATAAAGTCATGTAGGGGAGCCTGTGTTGGGTTGAGCGTTCTTTTCCTAAGTGAGAGCACTCAAGTATGAAATTAAAAACAGCTTTGCCTCAAGCCCCCCTGAATAAAAAGATATGTGACTGAGGATCGCTGGGAGAGGTGTTTATTCTAAACACACCCAGATAGCTTTTCTGCCCGTGGGAGTCATCAAATATTTCTCAACCTGTTCTCCCTTAGAATGGGTGCTGTCATAACCTGGAGTGCTTGTCAACTCTCAGGCCCTCCTGTTCTACTGGCCAGGTTCTCCAGGCCTGTTCTGTTGAGGAAAAACCTAGGCTATTAATTAAGAACGTTAGTCTCTCCTGTTCAGCTCAGGAGAGCACATTTGTGAAACATCACCAAGATCTGTTAGACTCAAACAGTGCCTGTCTGGGAGGCCTCTTCTAGAAAGCGAAGATTTCTTTCAGGATGGAGCTGTCAATACTTGAGGCCATTTGGCCTCTCCCTGTCACTTTGTGGGAATGTCATTAGCAAATCCCAGGCCCACTCTCTGTTTCAGCTTCTGTGAGTGCTGCCCCAGACAGCCTCCATAAGGACCTTCCATTAGAGGAGTAGGACTGTGCCTTCAAACACTCTTTTGGAAGCTTTGCCACGTTTCTTTGGCACTCTGATCTTTCTAGTATCTTGATGTATTTCTGTCACATTACAAATGGATCTGTACCTTGAAGGACACTTATTACTTACACTTCCTTTGTTTTAGGAATGAACTGAAAATCCCTAATGGAATAATTAGGAGGATATCGCCTACCTATATGGGGTATTTCCCCTGATTGCACACATATTTTCTCCATCACCCACTGTGTGTCAGGGAGCAGGTGGCCGAGATGAGTCCCCAACTCAAGAAGCACACAGCCTAGTTAACCATGGTAGGACATAGGTGAAAACCTGGCCTCCTTGAAATAAGAAGTAGGATGACCTGGTAACCTCTCTAGGCAAACTTGACTCTTAGAGAAGGGAAGGGATACTGAAAGTGAGGAGAGAGCAAACTGACAGCAGCAGAGGGTCCTTCCTCATGGTGTTCTCGCTTCCCCTAGGGCCCTGTCCACCTTCAGCCCATGGACCCTCCCCTTTGACAGATCTCTGCACAGCTCTTTGTCTCCACTGTCCTCCATTTAAAATAAGGAGTCTATTTAATACTCTCTATGTGCTGGAATCCCCAACTTATTATTTCAATGTGTGTAAAATTCTTTGATGTCTGTAGGAAGAAGTTGTATATATGGCCACAATTTTAATGAAAAAAGTGAGCCAGTAGCTATAGAATTTTTGGCTCTGTATAAAAAAATAAATCAAAGATTGTCATTTTGATATTTCCATTTTGTATCATTGAGTTAAATGAACTAAACAAACAAAAAATCATAACCAAGGTGTGGAACAGTTATCGAGTGTGATTCTGCCAGAGCAAACTTCCCAATCCTCCTTAAATACCATCCTGCTAGGCCCGTGCATACCTGAATCTTTTTGACTCAGTAGATTAAAAAGCCTGTTGGGTGAATTTATAACCAGTTGGTCTAGGGAGTTGCCCTCAAGTGCTGTAAGATGGGACTTATTTCTTTTCTTCCTTTATTTTTTTTTCCTTTTTTTCTTCCTACAGATGGATTTTAAGAATGACACCACTTCCAAGGCAATTCATAGTATATTTAGGAATGCTATAAAGCTGCTGCAGGAAGAAGGACTTGTTTTCCAGAAAGATGGTGGTTTTGATAACCTGTTCTATGTAAGAAACCTGCAACTTAATTTTTTTTCTTAGCTTCAATTGCAAATATATTTATTACTTAGGATTGTTTGTTTCCTGTGTTTTAAAAATCCGTCATTAGGAGGTACATAAAGTAAGGAGTGAAAGTTGGCCCTTATCTTTCCTCAAGATACCGCTTTTAACGGTACATCCTTTGGCACACACGTAAATATAGGCTCCTGTTACCAAAAAGATGTGATCTTCCTCTAAATCAGGATTTCTCAACTTCAGCACTGTTTGAGCCAGATGATTCTTTGTTGTGGGGTGTTGTCCTTTGCATTGTAGGATGTTTGGCACATCCTTGGCCTTCACCTACTAGATGCCGGTAGCAGCACCCCCAATTGTGGCAACCTAAACGTCTCCAGACATTGCCAAGTGTCCCCTGACCCAGTTGAGAACCACTGCTCTAAATAATGCTCAGCAACTTTGGGGGATGCCAGAATAGCACATCACAGTCATCTTTCCATATTAGTCCTTATAAATCTGTCTCATTCTTTTTGACATCTGCATGGTTTTCCATATTGTGGGAACTTGCCATAAATTGTTTAACCACTTATCTCTGATGGCCATTTATATTGTTTCCAACTCTTATCCTCACATATAGTGTTGCTATGTCTGTTTTCTTGCGGACTTATGTAAGTATTTCCATAAGATTGACTCTTAAAAGAGGAATTGCTGGAGTAAAGGGCATGTACCTTTAAGCTTTTGATTGCCTCCTTCAAAAGTGGTGCCAATTAACATTCCCATCAGGGGTACAAGTGTTTGCCTACCTCATACTTTGAGTTAAAAGTTCACCTCTCACTGCCTACCTTTAATATGGGAGGAACCAAGCTGATACTGATGTTATCGATATTGATGTCCACTTTAGTAGCATAGATGTAGCTTCAGCTGTGAGCGATTCTCCTGAAGACAGATCAGAACTCTGGGAGATCCCAGAAGCCTCATTCTTTACAGGCATGATTCCCGAGGGGAAGCTTTCCTTAATAGGACATTTTCTTGATGTTGATTAAGTCTAGTGATTCCCCATTTTAGAACATTTTAAAAAATTAAGATATGTTTTAAATACTATTTAAATAACTTCTGAAAAGGGTATTCCATTCCGTATAAGGGTGAGGGCAGCCCCCCACCCCCCCACCGCCTCCCAGGATGGGCAGGCCTGGTGGGAGCTGATTGCTTCTTGTGGGGTTGGAGAAGCTCATGCTGGGCAACTCACCCTAACACCCTCCCACCCCCACCCGCACCCTCACATCGCCCCCCGGGAGGCTCTGCGTGGCCTCCTGGGTCAGTAGGAAGCTGCTCTTCCTGAGGAACAGCAGTCCAGGAGTGAGGTGTGGCAGGGCTGGGGCACTTCCTCCTGTGAATCAGTCTGAGCTGGAATGGGGTGATCCAGCTCTAATAGCTCTACTTTCCTCAGCAGAGCCACCCCCCTTCTCTGACTTCACTCCCCACTGCTACCTCAACCCTGGCTCCTAGGTTTCTGTTTTCCTGAGGGCATTGCCTCAGGGACAGAGTTATCTTTTCTCTGTATAGTGCTTTCCAGCTTTCAGCAGCTCTCCCACATTACCTTACTTAATCTTCCCAACACCCTGTAAGTCCAGAGAAGGGTCCTTATCAGAATCCCCATTCTTAAATCTGCTCATTCCAAGTCCGTCAGTCCAGGGAGCATCCTGACATATGTGTTTGTTTGCATACTTTTTTTTTTTCTCCTTCTTCCTTTTTTCTCCTTTCTTCCTCTTTTTTCCTTTCTTTCTCTTTGATTTTAGATTTACTGTTGAACATGAAGGTGAAACCCATTTGATGGCTGCTTCCCTCTTACTGGAGCTGGCTGAGAAAGGAACCTTGGTTATGTTTGCCTTTGAGAACAGACAGTGTTTCCATTCATAAACTAGATTTACTCTCTTGCTAGCTTTGCCTTACAGTTTTATTTCTTTTGTTTTTTTCCCCTATGGTTGGGTGAAGGAATGTGAAACCCAAGATAGAAAAGAAGAAACACAAGAGGAAAGAGTCCTCGGGTTTGATCACTTGTGCCTCCCTCAAGAATATAATGAATAAGAGAAATTTTATGAATGTGTTATGAATATTTAAGATGAAAGTTGCTCCTTGAAAGCAAGGGATTCCAGCTTTTCTTTCTATCATGGCCCCCGTAAACCACCTCCCGAGGGAATATGCCTGTGGGTGGACTTCAGAGCAGTGAGCTACTTAGGGACAGAACTGGTTTGACAGCTGGCCACGTATCAAAAGCGACACTCTATTGGTGTAGGGATGAGGATTGTTATGAAATCTTTAGAAACTATCCTAAAGACTGATTTGGGTGTCTGGATGACACAACCTCTGTTTTACTTAACATTTCTTTCCGAACTGTTTTTCCTATTTAGGTAACCAGAGAAGACAAAGAATTACACAGAAAGATCCACCAGATCATTCAAGAAGACTGCCAGAAACCAAATCGTAAGTGGTGTAATGTACATGTGTCTCGGTGCCCTGGAGGGGGCTGTTCCCTCCCGGAGAGCACTAGATGGAGAGTCAGGAAACCTGGGACCTTTCCCAGTAACAACGTGGAAGCATGACTGGTCAAGATACCTGCCCTCTCTGAGCCTCAGACTCCTCCTTCCTAAAGTGAGCGTTAGCCTTGCACAGTTGTTCTGACATGGGCCACACGTAAGAGTCAACCTTGGAGCTTTTTTGAACATACAATACTCAGGTCCCACCCCTAGGGATTCTGATTCACTAGGGGCTGGGATGGGGGCTAGACAGGCGAGCTCCTCAAGTGATTCTGATACAGCAAGGTCAGCTGTTACGCTAGGACTTTTTAACATCCTTCTGGTTTCGTGTCCTCTGTAATTTGTGTTATTTCTTGTTCCACTCTTCCTTCTTGTCTCTGAACCCAAACCTGACATTTTCCTCTCTTCTAACATCAAGCCCTTCAACGTTGGGAGGAATGGTTCTAGACATTACAGTTTGTGAACAGTGTAATTCAGTCATCCTGAAACCTGATAATTTGCAAAAGAAATGGTTGAGAAAATAGTTGGTTTTAGTGGAGTTAGATCAGCCCCTAGTGGTTAGAAACTCAAACTGTAGAGAGTCTGATAACAGACATTACCATTTTCATACTAGTTAGAAAGAGAAGAAAGCATAAGTCCTATGTTTAAATCCTGTGTAAACTGATCGCTCTTAAAGGTGACTTTTCAAAGTCTACCTTTTGCAAACATGTGCTATTAACAAATGTTGGCATATGTCAACAAATGACGCCAGAAGGAAAGTGGAAAGGCTTGTTAGTGAGCACAGGCCTCCTCATTCTGCTTTCTTTCTCTCCCAGGAGGTCCACCTCCAGTCCTTAAAGCCCATATATCCCTGGGGCCTGGACCTGTTCCAGGCTGAGTCAGCAGGTGGAGCTGGACCAGATCTCCAGCCCTGGTGTTTATGGTATGCAGCCTTATTTAGCTTGTAAGGACCCATGAAGTCACCTCCCAGAGTGGTGTGACAACAGGTCTTAAAATAAACTGAAAGCAAAATCTCTTATTTTAATGCAAGGTTTCTAACTATTGTTCACTTCATTCAGAACAAGAAGGATAAATATCCTTTAGTTGGGGGAAAAACCACCTATCCACAATTTAAGGAGCTTTTTAGAGCTGTGAAATGTGGGATTCTTCAACCGAGAAGGGATGAGAGGAGAGGCTGGTCCCCAGGTGACATTCCTGCACTCATGGTAGTCCCAAGCCATCTGGCTAGACTCTTATTTTGATGTGTATTAGGAACAGAGTGGATTAAAGTGATCCTAGGGCCTGCTGAAGCAAATGAAAGCAATTCACACTTCATTTCTTAGGAGAACCAAACAGCCTTGGTGACCTGAGGGTCTATAAAGTGGCAGGTTATATATCCACTTCTAATCCACAGGCCAGCTTCTGCTTTGGTGAGTGTGTGTGTCAAGGTGGACAGGCTCTTGTTCTCAGTCTATAAATGGGAGCCTTTAAAAAACATAAGCCAATTCCCTGGAACTAGTAAACTCCCAGGAGACAAATTCTGGAGCATGAGTAACTGAGAATACCAGTAAACATACCTTGTAGGAACTGTCAGAGTCTGTTGCAGCCACCCCTTTTCATAAGAAATACCTATGACATTAAAACATTATTCTGAATAATGTATGCACAGGATAAAAAGTCAAAAAGTACAAAAACACACACAGAAAAAGTGAGACTCCCTCCCAACACCGAGCCCCAGGCTCCGTGTTCCCCTTTCCAAAGGCAGTGGGTGTTACTAGTTTCTGGCATATCCTTCTAGAGATGTTATATGCACTTATAAGCATGTTTGTATAGTTTATCCTTTCTAAAAAACATAAGTAAAGCTTAGCATACAATACTCAGTGTTTTATAGCTTGTATTTTAAATCTAACGTTGGCTTGTAGCAGCCATTCAGCAACAGTATGTGTAAAAGTACCTGTCTTTTTAATGGCTGCACAGTATTCCACCATATGTATTGATAGATATTCGACCATTTATTTAAGTATTCCTACTGAACCTTTAGTTTGTTTCTAACCTTTCAGTATGAAACATAGCATTGAGTTTTCCTTGGCAGTATGATTGGTAGGAGAACTTAAAACCTTTAGTTACTTATGAATATTTCAGCAGAGGGTAAACCTACAATAATGAAAGGATTATAAACATGGGCCAGTTTTTGGTCCCTAAAGCACTGATATAGGGTTTGTCTGAAGATGGCCCGCATGGCATAGTTGTGAAGAGCTGGGCTCTGGAGCCACCTTGCTTGGGTTTGAATCCCAGCTCTGCCACTTTGTAGCTGTGTGGCCTTGAGCAATTCTGTGCCTCAGTTTCTTTATATGCAAAGCAGGGATAATAATCGTACCTACATCGTGGGTTGTTATGAGGATGAAATAAATTGGTGTTTTGTGAAACTCTTAGGAATATGGCAGAGTAAGAACACCAAGAATCCTTCCCTCCGCTTAGACAACAATTGCATCTGTCTGATGTAGCTATTTTGGAACTCTGGAGTCTATCAAGGTTAGCAACTTCCAGAGGAAGGTTTGGACAATGAATTGGGGTTAATTTCAGTCAATTTTCAGATCTTAGTAGCAGCTACTTATCCCCCATCCCCAGCTACATGGCAGGGGGCTGTGCATGTGTTTCTGGAGCAGTTTGTACAGAGCTTGTGGGAGCTAGCGGGGACAAAAGGACCCAGTCCTCCATGTATCAGGGATTTGTGCTCTGATCACCAGTTGCTGCTTCTGATCACGGAGGTGCAGGCAGAGAGGTGGGTGGCCATTGTTGTACCTCCTCCCATTGTTGTAAGCTGCTCACTCAACAGCTGAAGTGACTTCCAGGAGATTTAAAAGACTGGCACCCTTTTTTTTAAACCCCTTCATTTCTCTTTTTTACCCCTTTTGGAGCCAGAAAAGAAAGACTAGAACATTCAAAAGCACCTGCATATATGGGTAAAATTAGAAAGCGACCACACATGCCCAGGGAAAGTCACAGGCTCAGAAATAGACCTGAGAAGACCTTAGGTTTCCATCTCAGGCTGCTCCTTGGCACAGAAACAGCCTACAACAACCAAAAAAATAAAAACAATAACAAAAAGCAGCAAACACCACAGAAGGTGAAGAATCTAATCTCCAGAGTTACCACATTATTAGATTCAAATGTCCAGTTTTCAACTAAAAACGAAAGACATTCAAAGAGACAGGAAACTATGGCCCGTTCAAAGGGAAAAATAAGCAACAGAAACTGTCCCTGAAAAAGACCTGATGGCAGATTTATTACCCAGAGACTCTGAAACAGTTGTCTTAAAGATGCTTACGAAAATGATGGGTGAACAAAATAGAAAATATCAATACAGAGACACAAAAGCTAAAAAGAAACCAAAAAGAAATTCTGAAAAGTACAGTAACTGAAGTGAAAAGTTTACCAGTGATTCAAAGGCAAATTTGAGCAGGAAAAATCTGAAGAAAAGTGAACAGAACCTAAAGAACCTGTGGGACATCATCAAATGGACCAACATATGCATTGTGGGAGTCCCAGAAGAAGAGAGAAAGGGGCAGAGAGAATATTTGAAGAAATAATGGCTGAAAACGGCCCTAATAGGATGAAGGATATGAATATAAACATCCAAGGAGCTCAGTGAACTCCAGTTAAGATGAACTCAAAGAGAGCACACCAAGATACATTATAATCAAACTTTTGAGAGTCAAAACAAAAGAAAGAATCGTGAAAGCTACAAGAGAAAAACAACTTGTCACATCAGTAAGATGATCAGATTTCTTATCTGCAACTTTGGAGGCTGGAAGGCAGTAGGCTGATATATTCAAAATGCTAAAAGAAAAATAACCTGTAAACCAAGAATCTTAGGAGCCTAATACACTTAAAAGAATTATTAGTCTGTGTTCTTGGGCACAGTGTATAAAGTTGTGGTTTTGTGACATCAACAACTGAAAGGGGTGGGGACAGAGCTGCAAAGGAGAAGTAACAGAGGTTTTATATATTATTTAAGTTAAACTAGAATAAATTCAAATTAGTGTGTTACAACTATAGGATGCTAAATGTAATCCCTGTGGTAACCACAAAGAAAATAGCTCTAGAATATACACAAAAGGAAATTTTAATCATTTCACTATTAAAAAAATCAACTAAACGCAAAAGAAGACAGTAATGCAGGAATTGAGGGACCAAAAGCTATAAGGCATATAGAAAACAAATAGCAAAATGACAGATGTAAGTCCCTCTTATCAGTAATTAGGTTAAATGTAAATGGATTGAACTCTCCAATCAAAAGACAGAGATTGGCAGAATGGATTGAAAAAAAAACCCCAAGAACTCTAACTGTATGCCAACTACAAGAAACTCACTTTAGATCCAAAAGCACAGATAGGTTGAAAGTGAAAGGACAGAAAAATATATCCCATGCAAATAGTAACCAAAAGAGAACAGGGGCAGTTATACTAATATCAGACAAAATAAATTTTAAATCAAAAATGTTGCAAGAGGGCTTCCTTGGTGGCGCAGTGGTTAAGAATCCGCCTGCCAATACAGGGGACACGGGTTCGATCCCTGGTCCGGGAAGATCCCACGTGCTGCGGAGCAACTAAGCCCATGCGCCACAACTACTGAGCCTGCGCTCTAGAGCCCACAAGCCACGACTACTGAGCCTGCAAGCCACAACTACTGAGCCCACGTGCCACAACTACTGAAGCCCACGCGGCTAGAACCCATGCTCCGCAACAAGAGAAGCCACGACACTGAGAAGCTTGCACACCCCAACGAAGAGTAGCCCCCGCTCACCACAACTAGAGAAAGCCTGCACACAGCAATGAAGACCCAACACAGCCAATAAATAAATAACTAAATAAAAAAAATGTTGCAGGAGACAAAGAAGGACATTATATATTAATAAAAGGTTCAATACAGCCAGAAGACACAGTAATTTTAAACATTTTGTACCTAGTGACAGACCGTCAAAATATATGAAGCAAAAACTGACGGAATTGAAAGAAGTAAGTGGTTCTATGATAATAGTTGGAGATTTCAGTATCCCACTGTCAATAACGGATAGAACAACTAGACAGAAGGTAAGGAAATAGAGGGCTTAAATAACACAATAAATCAGCTAGATCTAACAGACGCACACAAAAGACTACCTGACAACAGCATACATACAGCATACAACATGTACGTGGGACCTTTTCCAGGAGAGACCATTAATTAATTCTCAATAGATTTTAATAGGTAAATATCATACAAAGTATCTTCTCCAACCAGCATCTTCTGAAGTTAAAAGTCAATAACAGAAGTAAAACTGAAAAATTAACAAATTTGTGGGAATTAAACAACACACTCTTCACCAGTAGACTAAAGAAGAAATCATATGGGAAATTAGAAAATACTTAGAGATGAATGAAAACAAAATTCCAAAGTACCAAAACTTCTAGGACACAGAAGAGCTTTGTATGAGGGGAACTGTATAGCTAAGAACACTTATAGAACTTTACAATTTAAGGAACTAGAAAAAGAAGAAGAAAGTAACTCAAAGCTAGCAGAAGGAAGGAAATAATAAAGATTAGAGCACAAATAAATGAAATAGAGAATAGAAAAACAATAGAGAAAATCAATGAAACCAAAAGTTGGTTCTTTGAAAAGATCCCTAAAATTGCCAAACATTTAGCTAGGTAGACTAAGAAAAAAGAGAAAAAACTCCAGTTACTAAAATCAGAAATGAAAATGAGGACATTAGTACTGATTCTACAGAAATAAAAAGGATTATAACAAAGTACTGTAAACAATTGTACGCCAACAAATTGGATAACCAGGTGAAATGGAAATTCCTAGAAACACAAAACCTACCAAGACTAAATCCTGAAGAAATAGAAAGTCTGAATAGATACATAGTACGGAGATTGAATCAATAATCAAAAATCTCCCAACAAAGAAAAGCCTTGGACCTGATGGCTTCACTGGTGAATTCCAAACATTTAAAGAACTAACACCAATCCTTCTCCCCACGTGAATGGAAGGTCACTTAGTGAACAGCCTTACCAGGCAACCCTCGACGGCAGAATGGCCTTTGTGAAGAATTAGTTTAAGGCCTTTGGGGCAGTCAGCATTGCTGACCACATATGCCTGTAAGTCACCTTGAGCCCTGAGCCTGAGCACCCAGGTCTTAAAAGAACTAAGATCACAAGCCGAGCAGTGCTGAAATTCCCAGGGCTTCCTCTCTGCTGTGTGCAAGCCCAGTCTGGTTGGAGTCCTTCACCCTCCGTCATCAACCCTTCCTCTCGGGAAGAGTCAAAGCTTCTTTAGAGCAGGGACAAGGTTATGTGCATCTTCTTAGGTTATGGATATGACGATAGAATCATAGTAATTCTCCATGGAAGAAGCCCCCACCATGGGTCTCCTTTCACCCACACAACCATGAGTGAAGTGGGTGCTTTTCTTCCCATTTAACAGATGAGGATGCGGACTGAGAGACCTGGACCACTTTGCCCCAGTCATAGAGCCAGCATTTTTATTCGGGTCCTTTGGACTCCAGAGTCAGCTCTCTGTCTGCACTCTGTCCTTGCTCCTCCTTGCTCAGCACTGCACATGTAGTAGGTGTTCAGGGAATCTTGATCGAATGAATGTTGAAGAAATAGCCTGGAAATGTGGAGACCAGGGGAGGTGGCGAGTTTCCCAACAGTAACCCAGTCGGGAGGAACAATGAGTTGACTAGCCACTAGAGGTCAGAATTTGCAGGTCTTTGTTAGCCCAGGACCACTGCCTGTGAGCATCCCTGACCCTTAGAGCTGGGAAGGACCTCAGAGGTGCCCCCCAGCCCCACTCCCCATGGGTCAGAAAACTGAGGCTTAAAGATGCAGTGACTTGCCCAAAGCCACAAAGGTGCACAGAATCTCAAGCATGCTTTGCCCATCACCACAACCCCTCTTTGAGGATTTTCCTGGAGCCTAAAGCATTTTATCACCTGAAAACAACATTCAGTGACTGTGCAGAGCACTAGTGGGCCAGATGCTGGGGATATGGCGGTGAGAGGCCTGGCCCTGTGAATGGGGCTTTGGTGGAAACTGGGGAGGGTTTGTTTCCAGGAATGAGGTTTGACTTTGACTCGATGTTACAAATAAATTTTACATCATCACCTAGGAAATTATATAATTTTATTATAAATTTTATTTCAACTATACATATGCATGTATAGTTGAATATAAAGTTTCTCAATGTTTATCGTACCTAAAATGCAATACATTCTGTAATCTCATATTCTAGTCTGTTTGGTAAGAAAAGAATGCTAACCACAACCCACTAAATTGATTTCATGATCCTCTAATGGTCATAACTTCAGTGTGAATACCACTACTCCAAATCATTGATTTCTACTAGGAAAGCGGTCACTCGTCCTGAACTGCTACGAATGGTCTCATTTGTTTTGGGTAGAGGGTGAGAGGTTCCTAGAATACAGCCGTCACAGGCAGACTTTTTGGAAGCCTAGGCAGAGAAGAGTGAGAACAGGCCAAAGGTCACCACCGCAGTCCCACCGTCCAGGAGTTACAGAAGGAATTTGGAGGCTGCTGCAAGCCGGCTCTGCTGTCAGCCACAAGAGGGCTCCCACCTGGGAAGCTAGGGGGTTAGAACTGAATGCACGTGCTCGTACATGTAACTTCATTAGAGAAAAAAGCCTACCAAGCACTAAATCCCCACTGGGTTATGAGTGTAAAATTATTGATTGGGAATCCTGGAAGGTTGAAGGCCTGCATCCCCGAGCAGTGGTCCATGGCACAGACCTGAGAACAGGTGTTTTGGTTCGTTCTCACTGATAAGCTAGACCAGTGCATCTCCTACTTAAATGTGCATAAGAATCATCTGGGGATCTTATTAAGCTGCAGGTTCTGATCCAGGAACTCTGAAGAAGGACTTCCATTTAGAGGAGAGGACAGGAGAGAGAGAGGAGGGTCTGACAGGTGTGTCCAAGCTTAGCCAACTCCCTTTTTCCTGCAGACGTGGAGAAGGGCTGCCACTTCCTGCACATCCTGGCCTGTGCTCGCCTGAGCCTCAGCCCAGTCCTGAGTGAAACTGTCCTGCGGCAGGTGCTGGAGCTCTTGGAGGACCAGAGTGACATCGTCAGCACCACAGAGAACTACTACACTGCGTTCTGAGGAGAGGCCGGCAGGCAGCACGAGTGGAGCGGGGGAGGAGGAGAAAACAGGTGGCGTTCACTCCCGGGCTCTGATTTTAACATGGTGCTGAGGCTTATAGGCCTGGTGGCAATTATCTCATAATAAACTATGAAATATGGTAATTTGAAGAATGGAACTTGGTATGAATTCTGGAGGCTGCCTTCTGCCTGCTGTATCCTGGGAGAAAAGACTTCTCTCAGCCACGACATACAAGAAAACCCTTCTCATTGGCCTCCTGGCTGGACCAAGCATCACTCACAGAGCAGAAGAGGAAGAAACTGTTGATAGCAGAACTGGTTGGAAGCTCTGTTGTGGTAAAGGGGCATCCCGTGGAAAAGGCGCTCGTACTGCGGGAGCTGAAGAGCATACAGATCACAAGTTCAGACACTTTTTAAAACTTCAGACTATCATGTACTTTCTTGGTGTATGTTGATGGTTAAGAACCTGGTATAGCGGACTAGTTCTCCCTGGATGAGTGTCGCTGACCTACAGTTTCTGTGGGTCGAACACCAGTGATGGGTCCAGAGTCTTGGGTTGAATTCTGTCTACAGACCAACGCATCGACAGGAATAAACAGGATCCGAGGCATGGCTCTGTATTTGTCGTTTTCCTTATTTTCCTTCTGAATCAAAAGGTGCTTCAGTACATTTCCCTGTGCTTGAGGACACTGTGACTAAATACATTATCCCTTAATACCCTGAAGTTCTTGGCAGAGGCTGCTGACCAATTACTTGGCAGTGGTAGATGTTATTCTCAAGGTTACCATTGAACGTGCAGGATGTCCTGACAACATCCAAACACTCAGTATTTGCCCAGACAGGTGATGGGTCATGCTTTTGCTCGGAACAGCAAGGTAAAGGGAAAAAATCCGAGGTATGTAATAGGCTTGTTCTTACAGGACGATGACAAATCCAGCCAGCGAAAACAAAGTTCGGAGGAAGACATGGCGTTAATTCCAGTCATTTCACAAAAGGCACATCTGCCTTTGGCTGCTGCATTTGCACTTGATGTGATAAGCTTTTAATGGCTCTGCTGGAGAGCCTGCAGGCCTGGCGCGTTGTGCTGCTCTGTGTGGAAATGGAGTGGCTTTGCACTTAGAAATTGGCTGTAGCTCCATATGTCAGACCAAAAGCTAGTACCGACAGATTGCTTCCTGTCTTGGACTTTTCTGACTTGCCCTAAACCTCTGTGCCTGGTTCCTAACAGCGATTACCCAGAAAGCTGCCCCGTGTTGAGAAGGGTCCCTGTAGAACGGAATTTACCTGGAATGACATCCCAGTAGTTCTTCCGTAAGGTCGGCAGCTGATCCGTATTGAATACATCTCAGATGACTGGAGCTGCCGGGAAGGAGTCTTGCACCAGAACATAAAAAGGGCACATCCTTGCCCACAGCTGCCCCACTTCTAGGGTTTATCCCAAGGAGATGGTCACATAGATGGGAGAGGATGAATGCACACGATGCCCATTGCTGTGTAATTTAAAATTCTGTAATTGGGAAAAATATTTGTCTATAGAGGAAAATTAATTATGGTAATGTACACTATGAAATACTATGCAGCCATTAATTTAATGGAGCAGACAGATATTTTCACCATGGAGCAGGATTCCCAGTAGATTTAGTGGGAAGAAAATTGAGTTTTAGTGGGAAGAAAATTGAGATCTGTTTATATAATACCACTGATCTGAAACTACCTGTGTGTGTATGTATATATCTAAACAGAGAGCGTGTTTCTGCATATCCATCTGTATAAATGTAGTGTGTATACACGTACATACAGTTGACCACTCCACTCCTAGAGTTTGGTCCCAGGCCTCTTTTCCGTTTAGCTTGCTCCCATGGGGATCTCAGCCAGTCTCAGATCATCTGTATGCTGACAAACTCCCCAGTTTACATCCAGTTCGGACCTCCTCGAACTTCTGAGCTACACTCAGCCTTCTGCTGACAGTCCTACTTAGGTGTCCAACAGACATCACACACATAAGATGCCCAAAGCCAGGCCCCCTACCACCCCTGACCCCAAATGTGCTTCTTCTGAAGTTTTCCCTGATTCAGGAAAAGGCAGCTCCATCTTTCAGGTTGCTCAGGCCAAACCCGTTGACTCCTTTCTCTCACACCCCACATCCGACCTGCGCACAATGGCGGCAGCATCTCACTCCTCCGCCGCCGCCACCTGGGGTATTGTGGGGCCTCCTGCTGCCCTCCCTGCGCCCCTGGCCCCCCCTCGGTTCACTGTCAGCACAGCAGCACAGCTTGACTCAGACTCTGCTGTCCTCTGCTTCCGGCACCTGAGGTAGCACAGTGTCACCAGGGTTCTGCTCTGCAGGGCCTCCTCTCCTGCCATTTCCCCTTCTCTGCTCAGCTTCTCAGGCCCTGCTGTTCCTCACACACGCCAGAGACATTCCTGACTCAGGGCCTTTGGCCTTGCTGTTTCCTCTGCCTGGAATGTTCTTCACCTGGATAACCATGTGGTGGGCTTCCCCCTCCCCTCCTTTGGGTCATTCCTTGAGTGTCACCTTTTCAGTGAGGCCTGCCAACCAACCCCTTCTCCCTCCTCCCCAGAACTCCACAGTACTTATTTTTCTCCACATTCCTCGTCACCGTGGAACACATTCCATACGTTTCTTACTTACCCTGCTTACTATTCAATATTTATTCTCCCTAATAGAAAAAATGCTCCATGAGGGCAGAACTTTTTCTCTGTTTTGTTTCCTACTGTGCCTGGCACATCTTCCAAGCAATACCACTTCTATGTGTGTGTCTGGCTGCCCTCCACCTGCTAATAGCTGCCTCTCTTTCCTGGGGGACTTTCTCCAACGTCTTGGAAGGCTGTTCAGGCTGGAAGTACTCAGAATTAACACCCACCAGGGGCAGTCTCAGCCCGTGGGACCTGGGGTATAAATACTTCTGCTCCCTCACCCTTCCACTGAGATATCTCTGAGGCTCCTGTTCTACAGCACTTTCCAGAGTTTCTCTGTGGGATTAAGCTCCATCCACCCACAGCAGCAGCTACCTTGATGATCACCTTAATTGGCTACCTTACCCTCCTCTCTCCATTACCTTCTCCTGCACCTTGCAAATGAATTGCTTCTTTTCTGATCCTTGTCTCAGGGTCAGCTTCTGGATGAACTATGTTCACAACTATATTTGACAAATTCTTATGAATAATTATGCACATCAAACAGAGATTACCAGAAATGCTCACCAGAGTGACACACTTATTACCCCTGAAAAGTGAGATGTCAGATGCTTTTTAACCTACATATCTATACTTTGATAGTTTTACAATTAGCAAGTGTCATTATATAGAAATAACAAAGCCATCTCTCCCTTCCCACCCCCCACTCACATAACCTAAATCATGAGTGAACCAAGAATGCGATGAGACTCTTTCCTCCACAGCAACAGAAGAACTATGAGAAGTTGAGGGAAGCTCTTGGAAAACTCTCTGGGGCTACAGTTGGGTCACCGCTCATGTACCAAAGAGCAACCAAGGGGTTCGCCTGAAAAGGAGGGAAGCTGAGCAGACATCCTCCCCCTCTCTCGGTGCGTACATGTTTCAGGAGCTGTGAACACTGTGTATAGTTAATGTAGGCGAGAAGACAAATAGTGTTCTGTCTGGTCGAGGGTTTGTTTGAAGATCCATGATTATCCCCATCTGGTAAGCTACCATTGCTTCTCATCCCTATAAGACACTTCTTTCTAATTATTTCCCCCTCTGATAGTGTGCCAGGACACTGGCTGGGAGAAAGCCGAGCGGAAAGAAGTCTATTCAGTGATGAGGAACCCAAGACTTGGTGCCAAGGATGAAAACCAAGCAAACTTGTAATTTTCCACTGGAGAAAACATCCACACTTTTTTATTAGCTTGGTCTCTTCTCTACAAGTGGCCTGTAGAGCAACTGCCCCCAGAAAAGCACCTCATTGTTTCCTTACTAGATTTACAAGAAGCACACAGGCAAACTCAGGAAGACCGTGGTGAGGCTTGCTGGAGAAGACAGCAGCAGGCACTGGGGAGAGAAGCAGGACCAACCTGAAATCAACCTGAAGGGAAATCATGTCTGTGGACAAAGAACCTTGCAATAGAGTTTTCGTTTGCATAACAGTCTACTGATTGAGGCTCTAAATGTGATCCCAAACTCCCACATAAGTGAGTTTTTACTTAATCCAGAATTTAAAAAAAAAAACCAGCCTATTTTTATTGAACTTTTATTAGGTAAACGCAAACAGATCAGTCCCAGGGTTTACGTGTTCACAAGAATTCTAAATCAAACCCCAAATTCCTGAAGAGACTCCAGCCTCTCCCTGTATGTCAAATTAAAAAGATAGGTTTGGGCTTCCCTGGTGGCGCAGTGGTTGAGAGTCCGCCTGCCGATGCAGGGAACACGGGTTTGTGCCCCGGTCTGGGAAGATCCCACATGCCACGGAGCGGCTGGGCCCGTGAGCCATGGCCGCTGAGCCTGCGCATCCAGAGTCTGCGCTCCGCAGCGGGAGAGGCCACAACAGTGAGAGGCTCGTGTACTGCAAGAAAAAAAAAAAAAAGATAGGTTTTACTTTGAAACGTCAAAAGAGGAATTTTGAAGACTGCATAATAGCCCTAGTTTTTTTTTTAGATAGAAACAGTAAAGTCGTGTCTCATTAATTCAGACTGATGTGGTGAAAGGTTTGTGTAAACTAGTGAAAAACCTGGGTTTGAAATAGTGCCATTTTATGACTTTCAGTCTACCCAGTGTTTCATATTATGTCTGAATTACTATATGGGAACAGGTTTGCTGCTCTGAGGAAAGCTGCTTTAATGAATAAGAATTATTTAAATTATATATCATTTGGTATTATTCAGTATCATTTAATTTTTATGTATTATGTACCATTTAATATTAATAGGTGATTTTAAAGTACTTGAATTTAAGAGATTTGAAAACATAGCTCCATACAAAAGCTTGTACACAAATGTTCACAGCAGTATTATTCCTAATAACCAAAAAGTGGAAACTACCCAAATGTCCAACTACTAATGAATGGATAAAAAGATGTGGTATATTCATACAATGGAACATTATTCAGCCATAAAAAGGAAGGAGGTACTGATACGTGTTACAGCATGGATGAACCTTGAAAACAGTATGCTAAGTGAAAGAAGTCAGATACAAGAGGCCACATGTTGTGTGATTCCATTTATATGAAATGTGCAGAACGGGCAAATCCATGAAGACAAAAAATAGATTAGTAGGGGCAGGAGGAGAGTTGGTGGTACAGGGTTTCTTTTTGGGGTGACAGAAATTTTCTGGAATTAGGCAGTGATGATGTACGCACGACCCTGAATATACCCCAAACCACTGAAATGTGGGATTCCTCACAGTGTGCCCTGTTCCCAGGGCGGGCATCCCAAGGAAGAGCACACCCCAGACAGAAGCTGCATGGCCATTTTGAGCAGAGCCCCAGAAGCCGCACAGTGTCACTTCCATGGCATTCTGATTGTCAGGGCTGTCACAGAGTCACAAGCTCACCCACACTTTGTGAGGTCAGCAGTCTTCATCAGTGTGCATCTGAGGGGTAAAAACAATTTCTGGGTTTTGTTGACATTTTTACGTCTTTAGGTATGAGTGGCGTCAAGCATCTGTTCATTCCAGGCAACCTTGAGACAGATGCATTATGCCCTGGACGTTAGCCATTGCTTCCAGCAGAGGCTGAGGGAGGCCCGGGTCGTATGTTCTAGCAGCGGTGTCAGCTGCAGAAACAGGCCAAGGCCGGACACTGAGGTCCTAGCTAATACACAGCTGGAATAAACATCCTGAAGAACTCAAACCTCAGTGTTCCCAATTTGCTACTTCAAGTGCTTGGACGCATGCCTGCCCAAATGTTATATAATACACGAAGGCAGCAATCTTTTGAAAATCAATCACCATATTATGAACTGAGACCTCTCATAAACCAGACGCCATTCAGCTCTGGTTCAGTGACTCTGTCCCCAGTCAGATAAATGTGAAAAACTAAGGATGTTTTTAAGAAAGTGCTAATTAAGTGGAGAAGATACTTTTCGTAATAGAAATGGTCTTAATGCTGCTTCCACTTTAATCAGCATAGCCTAATTATCATAATGAGGCGATGCTTGCATTTTCGTCATTGACTGGGGTTTGGTACAGTTAATTGGGGCATTGGGCAACACCCGTTTTGGTAATCGTCTTGGCTAGAAATTGCATCCTCAGGGAGAAGCTTTTTCATTTTTGTTCTGAGGACAAATCAGTGAATGGAGGAAGTAAAGTAGGGGTGAGGACAGAGCATCCGTCCATTGTTTTTAGCTCTACTTTAGAGCAAAGCAACAGCAGTGTCACACAAGCTGTGCTACGTGGCACAGTTAACTTGTGATAAGTACTGAGTTTTCTCATGTACTGAAATTTGTGAATGATTAGTCTATTCTAATATAAATTTGGTGGCAGAATAATATATTGAGCTGTTAGCATGGGATTTGTTTTTCCTGTCTTTTACTTCTTCCGAGCAAGAGGCCAGTCCCTGGAGGCCAAATCCAGAAGTTGTTTGTGCAGACAAGCTGACTTATGTTTTCTGGAAGCCTGGAGCCTGGGAGGGATTGGAGATTAGTGGGATCCAGGCATTGCAGACCAGAATGTGCTGCCCATGGTGCCTGCAGCAGGTGGCAGGTTGGCAGGACTTCTGTGGAGAGGTTTTGCAGTGTCTCTTGCAGACTTAAAGCCTTGGCCTATGATCCCCAGCTTCAGCCGAGATTCCCAAGCTTGGAACGGAAGCTTCTGCAAGCCTCCTTCTCTAAAGGGACACACTGGGGATATCAGCAGAAGACTTGGTCTCAGAAGAGTGGACACATCACCTATTTTCCAGGCACCACGTACCCTCTTATGTGATGGTTTTTCACACATCTCTAGAGAAGGGGAGAGCCTGCCCCACCCAACTACTACCAAAATTATTTTCTTTCCAGCACAGAGAATGAAGGCGCCAAGCCCCAGCTAACTTGAAATAAAAAAAGGAATATGATGTCTCACCCATCTGAGTTTTGGGAGTAGGATTCATATCACTACAGTTAGAATCAAGTCAAGGTGAATTTTTGAACAAGGTCACATTCCCACCCACTTGCATTCCAGAATGGTCTCTTAGTGCTAAAGAAAGGTACAGTGTCATGGTAAGGTTCCAGGGAAATTGCTCATGACCCTCCCCCAGAGCACACTACGCTCGCAAACCACCAGTCCTGCGTCACTGTGGAAACAATTGGAAATTACCGCCTCAGAGGATGGGGGAGGGCAATGTGATAAGAGTTCGTTATGCTTCCTCAGTGAGGTCCACCTTATCATGGACTGAAAATATCACTGTGTCCTGCAACCATCATGTATGCTGATCAGCCAGAGGTGACCTGGACCACACAGGCAAGTGAGCAAAGAGGATCTAACTTAGGAGAAGGCTCCAAACCACCTGAACAGGGAGTCTTCTCCCAACATGAAGAAGCTTGAAAAGGCCTGACTCATCCAGCAGGCAGCCCAGCCCAGCACCTCAGGAAGAGTTAGCAAGCAGCCTGTGTGGTTTCTGTCAAGTCCTAGCTTGTCTTGACCTGGTGGAGGGCAAGAAATAGAAACGCCGCTCCTGAGAATGGCAGCCGCCTTGAGAATGCTGGTATTAGCACTCCGTCAGGGGCTGGGCTCTCAGCCCAAGCACACACCCCGTTGGGGCGAGCCTGAGAGTGGGAGTCATCTGCCTTTTCTGTCCATTTCTTGTGGACCCAGGTAACCAGGGAAAATGGGAGGTGGGCGTGTTCTGAACCTACAGCCAGCTGAGCTCTGGGACTTAACTAGACTTAACTAGCTGTTCCCACGTGTTCCCTCAGAGGTTGACCCCATCACAGTTCACCTGGAATTCTGTGATGGGCCCAGCAGTAGGCACATAGTGGTGCTTGATAAATGTTTCAGTGGATGGGCAGTGTACTTATTGAGTGCCAACTGTGCGCAAGGCATTGTGCCAGGTGTAGAGGGGATGCCAAGACAAAGCTCCAACCCCGTCTCCAGGGAACTTTCAGTCAAGTGGATCATAGGCACATGCCTACATGACTTAAAACCCATGGGTGCACATGGTATTGTTTGACCCTTGGAGTTTAAAAATATTAGAACTATTATGGTTAAAAATATTAAACCAACATAAAAAAATTAGCTACCATCTGTATTTTTTTTAAAAAATGGTAGTGTGTGTAGTGTAGTTTGAAAGACCACAGAAGAAACTGGTATCAGGGTTGGCCTCTTCAGATAGGGAATTGGGAGCAGGGAGTGGGTAGCAGATTTATTGCAATGTTTTGTAATTTTTTTATTGTGTAAAATGCTATACCTCTACAAATAAACAAGCAAAAAAAGGATGAGGAATTCACATCAAAATCCAGCTCTCTGGATTTTCTTTTTTAGAGCATTTTTAAAATTTATTTATTTATTTATTTATTTTATTATTTTTTTGGCTGTGTTGGGTCTTCGTTGCTGCGCGTGGGGTTTCTCTAGTTGCGGCGAGCGGGGGCTACTCTTCATTGCGGTGTGCAGGCTTCTCATTGCAGTGGTTTCTCTTGTTGTGGAGCACGGGCTCTGGGCGCGCGGGCTTCAGTAGTTGTGGCATGTGGGCTCAGTAGTTGCGGCTCACGGGCTCTAGAGTGCAGGCTCAGTAGTTGTGGTGCATGGGCTTAGTTGCTCCGTGGCATGTGGGTTATTCCTGGACCAGGGCTCGAACCCATGTCCCCTGCATTGGCAGGTGGATTCTTAACCACTGTGCCACCAGGGAAGTCCTGGATTTTTCTTGGCAACTCAGGATTCTGGCAGTACTGGGAACATTTAGTCTGGAAACAGTGTGTAGGTGGGCAGAAGGGCAGCATTAAAAGATTTTAAGCTGAAGGCTGGCATCAGATTTACATTTTGGAAAGAATATTTTGGCTGCAGAATAGAGGAGCATGGCTCAGGGGCAGGTAGACCAGAGAGACGTGACTGCAGTGATCCAGAGGAAGGTAGTGAGGACCTAAACTGGGACGGTGGCAGGGAGACAGATGACAGAGACATTAATGAAACAGACCTGAGGTGGGTAACTGATTTAGGAGTGAAGGAGTGTGGAAAAGGCCAGGGTAACTCCCAGGTCTGCAAGACACACCACGGTGATTGCCACAGCAGCCTCAAACTAATGGAAGGGAGAGAGGGCTCAGGAGATCTGTGGGCCTTCTCAACTGGATTCAGCAGAAATCCTGAAAGAGCGCATCTCCTGAAATACAAGGAAAAGCCCACACAGGAAACGCACTCTCAGAGGCAAATAGCTCCTGTTCCCCATTCCAGGCACCAGTAGTGTCTCAGTGATTTTCCAGAGAAAACAGCCTCTCTGGAGAACACAGCATGGGAGAACTAGAATTTCAAACAGAAAAACTTAATGCTTGTGGTTAAAAAGACAAAGAAGCACCAACTGAGAAGTAGTTTAAATCATATTCCTTTAGGGGATGGATTTTCTTGGATCTGTGTGCATCCTTTACAGCTTTATTAGTCACTGCTAAAGCCCTTTTTGGGTCACAGAGCCGCCGGCAGGGTGCTGTTCCTGGGAGGATTACCTTGAGCAACCAGCCCCAAACAGCAACCCTGCAGGTCAACAAGCCGGGCTGCCCTGGCAACATCACCCCTGCCCTGAGGTTTGAGGCAACCAGTAAATGAACTAACCTAGAGCCTCTGTGATTCTCTTTCCCTATGCATGACAAAATTTTATCTCATTTACTACTTGAATCAGAGTTGAAAATATTTTCCCTTTGAGACTCTGTGGTCAGATATCAATTTATTAACACTGTGGCCTCACCTCAGACTTAGTCCAAGAGGTTTAAGTAAAATCAGGGGCTTCCCTGGTGGCGCAGTGGTTAAGAATCCGCCTGCCAGTGCAGGGGACATGGGTCCGAGCCCTGGCCCGGGAAGATCCCACATATGGCAGAGCAACAAAGCCCGTGAGCCACAACTACTGAGCCTGCGCTCTAGAGCCCGCAAGCCACAATTACTGAAGCCCGCGCTGAGAGCCCGTGCTCTGCAACAAGAGAAGCCACCACAATGAGAAGCCCGCGCACCACAACAGAGAGTAGTAGCCCCTGCTCACTGCAACTAGAGAAAGCCTGCGCACAGCAACAAAGACCCAACACAGCAAAAAATAAATAAATAAATTTATTTTAAAAAAGTAAAATCACACTAATGTTAAGTACTTAATAATAGCTAATGATTATTGAACAGTTATGTATCAATCACCCAACCAACTTAAATCTTCACATAAACCTAAATAGATAGGTACTATTATCATTCCCACTGTACAGATGAGGAAATTGAGGCCAAGACTATCTTGCCCAAGTATATGCAACTAGTAAGTGGAAGAGCCAGGTTTCTACCCAGTGAGCTTAACCACTAGGCTGTACTGCTTTCATGATCAGAGAAGCCTATTCTCTGGTGCCTCTGAACTGTGTACTCAACACGGTGTCTTCAAATTTAGGCTGATATATAGATTTTATTTTTGCTACAGCTGAGCCTGTGCTAAGAACACCACTTCTGATGATAAAGGTTATATGGGATGCTGGGCTGAGTGGGTGGGGTGATATCATGTCACACTGGTGGCAAGGAGGGAGCAGGTATTTACTGAAGCAGGTAGGAAATCTGGGGCAAGGCAGCAAACATTCCTATCTAAACAGCAATATGGTCCCAGAGGAAGACCAAGAGAATATGGTTCAGTAACCTCCAAGGGATTTGGTTTAGCCCATGCAGTATTGGTATTCTCAGGTTGTTTTTTTATATATATATTAAAGATGTTTAATGATGAAATATTTCAAACATACAGAAAATAATGAAGCAGAAAACCTAGATACCACTGAGATGAGGCAGCTGATTAATGTTTTCCCATCTCTGCTTCAGTTCTGTCTCTTGAAAAAAACATGATGTTAGAGATACAGATGAAGCCAAACCCATTCCCTCCTTGCCTCTACTCCCACAGGTAACAGCTACCTTAATGTTGATGTGCATCATTCCAACGCAGGTATTTTATCGTGGCATAGCTTGCAAGTAGTAAATTGTACAAGCCTTAACCATACAGCTTGATGAATTTTTACACATGTAAATAAGACAAGACCCAACACAAGATATAGATCAATAACATGTCCAGGACCTCAGGGGACTTCTTTGCCTCACATTTCAAAAATAAATTGACAGAGTTGCCAACATTTAAAAAAAAATTTTAAATCCTTGTAAAGCAACTCTACTCCAATAAAAATTAATTTAAAAAATAAAATAAAATTCAGTTACTCAAAATAAATGAATAAATAAAAGTTTAAACATCTAGAGATTTAATATAAAATTCCAATTTTCTAGCTTCTCTTGAAATGTTGGGAAATCAGACCACATTAAGCTCATATTCTGGCTTGGAGACAGAGGAGATCTGCCCACTTTAGATGAGGTGTGAGCTCCCTAGTTTACCTACTGCATCCATCATGTCTTATTGTTTATCCAGCCCACTTCATTCGTTTGCATAAGCTAACCTGCGACTCATCCCCTGAAAGGTGCCACCGTATTTATAATATTTCAAAAATACTGCAAATATAAAAAGGCTGAGAACAACTGCCTCATCCATCCTAAAGAAAGCAGAGTTAGCGAAAAAGTGTCCTCCTCGCCAACCTGCTAGGTGATTTGGGAAGCTGCTGACCATGCCATAAAACAAAAAGGAATCTGATTCTCCAGGTCTTTGCTACTCAAAGTGTGGTCCTTGGACCAGCAGCGTCAGCATCATCCAGGAGCATGTTAGAAATACAAAATCTCAGTTCCCTCCCCAGAGCTACTATATTAGTCTGCTAGGGCTGCCATAACAAAGTACCACAGACTGGGTGGCTTAAACAATGGAAATTTATTTTTCATAGTTGTGGAGGCTTGAAGTCCAAGATCAAGGTGTCAGCAGGCTTGGTTTCTTCTGAGGTCTCTCTCTTTGATTTCTCCCTGTGTCTTCACACGGTCTTTCCTCTGTCTGTCTGTGTTCTCTTCTTACAAGTCGTATTAGATTAGAGCCCACTTCAGTGACCTCATTTTACCTTAATTAACTCTTTAAAGACTGTATCTCCAAATGCAGTCACATTCTAAGGTAATGGGGATTAGGACTTCGACATATGAAATTTGAGAAGACACAGTTCAGCCCATAATACCTACCAAATCAGGATTTACATTTTAACAAGATCCCCAGGGCACTTGTGTACACATTAAAGTTGGAAAAGTACTGCCCAGTGCCTGCTCCCCAGTGGATAAAACACAAGTGGGTCTGTCAGGGTGGAAGCAGGGGAAGGAGGAGAAGCTGGGGTGAGTTTTTAGATGAACTTTCTCTCCATTCTACACGTCTGGTAGGGTGAGAATACTGTAAAGGTATTCCCTCTTCTTGAAGTTGAAAGAGGTCAATTCGCTCTTGAGGGGGAGTCCCTTCCTCTCATTGAGGAACAGAGACCCTCTGCACTTTGGGGAAGGTGAGCAGGTAAGGTTAACATGTGAGGCTTGATGAATCAAAGCTGATATGAATCTGACCCATGGGAGTTTAGAAGAGCCTCATTCTGAAAACATGTTGGAATGCTGGAAATGTGACTGCTCTTAGTAGAGAGGTCATTTTCATCTGGTCCTTACCTGCAGGCTTCCTCTATCAAGGTGCAAGACATGTCTTTGGGATTTCCTGGAAGGGGGACCAGGAAGATACCACACTGCATTCCTCCCTACTCTGTACAAGTTCATTTACCACCTCTGTCATAGGCCTGATGCTATGGTGACAGTTGCCACGGAGACACTGCTATGCACCGTTGAAGCTAATCCTGGCCCATACTGTCAATCACATGGTTTAAGCTAGAGATTTTCAAGCTGTGTTCTGTAAAACTATAAGGTGCTTTCAGGGTTTCACAAATATTTTATTCAAATCTCAATTTAAAATAAATTTATTTTTTAAATTACAAAGAGTTTATATGCTTGGGGGGGGATCAAACAGTATATAGAATGAAATATATACTACAAAGTGAATGCCCAAATTCTCATCTGACAGAGTAGCTCTTTTAAGGCTAATCCTTTATACAAATAATAATAATAAATTCTGAACCCCCTCCTCAAAAAAAAACCCTATTTTGATGACACTGAAAGGCATCCAGACAGTAAAGGAAGGGAACCTCTCTGGTGAGACCCACATTTTTATAGCTTTACCACTAAGGCAGTCAGTCTCAAACTAGAGTTTGTTAAAATACAGATTGCTAGGTTCCACCTCGAGTTTCTAATTCACTAGGTCTGGGATGGGGCCCCCAATTTTGCATTTCTAACCATTCCCCACGTGATGCTAATTACTGGTCCAAGGACCACACTTTGAGAACCACTGTCAGCTCACACAGGGTAGAGGTCATTGAAGGACTAAAGCCACAGCCTTAGTGGCCTGATGATTCTGAGAAGGAGTTTACAAATAGAGTGGCTGGAAACTGTGGTGAAAATTCTGGAGAGGAGAGAGTCACAGAGGGGGAAACCCCCAAATATGTGTATAAATTCTCCTCAAATCCTTGGCTGACTCTTGAACTGTATATGTCCAAGTGAGACTCCAAGGGATCCATGGGAAAAACAACAGCTGATGGCTGGAAGAGATTGAGCAGAGATTTCAGCCATTGCCCATCACGGGGGTGACAAAGTTTGGACCTGAAAGTCTCACCAAGTGATAGGGGTTTGGTAAACAACTGCAGCTTTCAACTGAAACCATGGAAGGGCTACACTCTTAAGAGTAAAGGCTACGTCTCTGACTATGTTGACCAAGAAGGCTGCAAATAAGAAAAGAATTTATTTGGGGTCTTAGGAATTTCAATTCAGGAAACACTGATTTGGGTAAAACAGTAAGAGTGTTCCAGAGAAGAGAAGGAGTCTGGGGCTTATACAGGCAAAAGCCACAAAGTTGTTAAAGTTGGTTGGCAAGAATTATGATTGATCCTAATGCAAGAAAGGAAACATTTGTCCTCAAGGGATAGGTTGTGCACAAGTTATTTAGGGTCAAATAAGTAGGTAGGCTGTCATGAGTTATCTTAGGGTAAGGGTCCAATAAGTATCTTGAGTTTCTGGAACACTGGGCAGACATTCTGGAAGCCTTCATTAAGACAATAAGTGGTCAAAGTTCACATTCCATCTGGGCTGAGAGATGCATCAGTCACACTTCTTCAACGTCCTCCCAGCTCCAGTTTAGAGAGCTCTCTTAACAATACCATTCCATTTTGATTTTTTTTCCACAACTAAGGCATTAACCCTAGCACTAAGGTTAAAACTAAAATAGACCCATCCTAACCAAACCTACAAGCGAATTTTAATTGATGTGATCCACCACTGGAAGAAAATGCTCATCAGAGGAAGATAACAGAATCCAGTCTCTAGAACATGTTCACAATGTTCACTCTACAAAATTATTAGACATGGGAAGAAAAAGAAAAATGTGACCCATGACCAAGAGATAAATCAGTCAATAGAAACAGACTCACACAACCCAGATGTCAGAATTAGCAGACAAGGACTTTATAATAACTTTGATTAATATGTTAAAGAGTCTACAGTAAAAGATGCATATACTTGGTGAAGAGATGAGAAATTCCAGAGAGATCTGAAAACTGTATAAAAGAGTCAAATGGAAATTGTAGACCTGAAAAGCACAGTGTCTGAAAAATGATCCTTCTGTTCCACATCCTCATTCCCAATCCAACTTTCTGCCCCAGAGTTAAACATCCACACAGGGTTCTTTGCTTGTAAGTGATAAAGACTTTAGCTAGCTTATGCCCATGTGATGAGGTGTAGGCCAGCCTACATAGCCAAACTGTGGTGAGGGGCAGAGTGGAGCTGGTTTAGGTTCATCTGCCCTAGGGATTCAAATGCCATGAAGATGCTCTTGTCACTCATCCCTCGCCTCTGCCTGAGAATTAGCTCTATACATTCTCACTGTGAGCAGGCTTCTCTATGTGGTGAGAGAGATGGCTGAAGTGAGCTGTGGGCTCATAGCTTCTAGCTCTGCGAAGAAGGGGGATCTCTTCCCGTAGCACCAGTTAGAAAATCTCAGGAGAGGTCTTTGATTTGTCCAGTGTAGGTTACATTCTCTCCATAGACCAATCACAGTTGCCAGGGATTGGGTATTGTTAATAGCTTTGGTCAGATCCCCAATAACTACGGCCAAAGGAGACAGTTCCCTTTGGAAGGAGAACAGTTCTTCAAAAGGAAAGAGGTAGCATATATGTGGTAAGTGGAACAACTGTTGTGAGCTGGACAGCCATTTCAAGTTGTGCTGACTTCACCATTATCAGTTAGGTGTGAATCCACATCATTTAATATGTATTACATAGTGTCTCACTGTGGGTTCCCCTCAAAGCAGCCCATGTCAGTGGTCTGGATGCAAGTAATTTTGGAGGGACATGGTCCAAAGAGCATGGTGAAGAAGTGGGAAAGTGAGACGGGAAAGGGAGAAAGCCAATGAAGGTGTGTTAATGAACAGATTAGCATTTTGGGCAAGTGGTCTCAATTCCACTGTGCCCCGTGAGAGACTGTGTAGAACACACCGCAGAATCGTCCAAGGGACAAGGAAGTTAGGGAATTTATCCACCACTCCCATCCCTCATGGTTGTAAGTTGCTCCTGTGGGGCTAGAGCTTCTGGAGCATACAGCCAGAGAAAGCTCGCAAACAGAGACACAGGTGCTTGAAGGCGGAGGCTGCAATTGTATGAGGAACGTCCCCTGAAGCTGCAGATCTCTGCAGTGGCTGAGGGGAAATGGGCAGGGCACTGATAGTGCCTGATACACATCTGTAAATCCCTTTACATAAACAGGATTCTGTTACACATTGTTCTGTAAGAATTGAAACTTCAAAACTATGTTTTAACTATGTTTAAAACTCAAACAACAATATCCCCATCCCAATGAGCTATAATTCCACATGGGAATCCTGGTGACCACAGGGCTAATGCCCTCATTATAGTTCAATAGTCAGTCCTGCAATAACTAGTTTATATGTTACACCTCTCGTGGAGGTGCTATCCTACTCTAGCTGTTAGATATGAGTGCCTGAGTAGCTAATGTATATTGATGTAAGATTTTCTTCAAGCAGACTTAAACAACTACCCTTAAAACTGGAAATGGATTTCACAGGTGAAAAACAGGACATTTAAGAAGAAAATTTGGTTGTGATGAGTTCAGCCAGGACCAAGATACCAAATATCCCACCTTAGACCAATTCTTCAAAGCGTCAGCCTCACTGACAATAGCTGATGAAAGCAAGAGTCAAATGGAAATTGTAGACCTGAAAAGCACAGTATCTGAAAAATGATCCTTCTGTTCCACATCCTCATTCCCAATCCAACTTTCTGAAAATGCTCATGCAAAAAAAAAAAAAGGCCACTCGAAGACGAGAGAATGATAATATTTACTTGTTTGGGAAAGTCACCTTTTATGGCACTAGAAATTACCCAAGTCCTAACTATGTTTTGTGTAGTATATTTTGCACATTAGTTTTATAGACCCTGCCAAGCAGCAATGCCATTTTGAGACTAAACACAGTGGAGCATAAAAACAAACTTTCTGTTTCATTCCACGGAAAATGAACAGCTTAATGCTTTTGTAAAAACATATACAAGTCTGGTGATGAAAATGCACGTACAGTGCCACACATAAACAACACATTGCACATGAAGGAGAACATACCGTTAAGGAAAAGCTTAGGAAACCTCGAGCTCTTGTTAATAAGACCTATTAGTAATCAGGCAACAAGAACATGGAAAGGGCAGACTGCTGGGAAAGAGCGATAACTGCTGCCAGATCATTCTGCCCAGAGAGAAATTTGCAAATGCACAAATTGCACTAGAAATGCAAGTTCCCTGAAGGCGGGGCTCTGGTCTATCTTATTCACAAGTTCCCTCAGTCGGCGGGAACCGGGCAGGGGGGTGGGGGCTGGGGACCCGGCCGGCGCCAGGGCCTGAACAGAGCGCGCCGGTTTCGTGGCGTGGATATATCTGCTTCTAAGGTGGCTGTAATTGGCACGCTATCCCATACCAAAGTACCTTTTGAGAAGAAAAAGAGGTGAACTATAAAGTGAGAGCCAGTTTCATCTCTACTCTGCAATCTAGGAGAAAAACTTTCGCCCGAGGACAGATCAGGGGGCCGGGTTCAATCCCTGGTCAGGGAACTAGATCCCACATGCACACCGCAACTAAGAGTTCGCATGCTGCAACTAAGGAGCCTGCGTGGCGCAGCTAAGAAGCCAGCGAGCCAAAACTCAAGGACCCCCCAAGCCACAACTGAGGAGCATGCCTGCCACAACTAAGGAGCTGGTGAGCTGCAACTAAGGAGCCCTTGAACTGCAACTAAGGAAGCCATGTGCAGCAACTAAGACCTGGTGCAACCAAATAAATAAATTAAATATTTTTTAAAAAAGAGTGAACTGCAGAAAAGTGAAAAATAAATTTGGATAAGAGTTAAAGAAAAATCCATGAGGAATTGGTTTCAGGACACCCAGATGATACCAAAATCCACAGAAGCTCAAGTCCTGCATGTAAAATGGCACAGTGGAGTCGGCCCTCTGTCCCTGTGGCTGCGGAACCCCGACTGTACTCAATGTTGAATGAGTGAACGAATCCAACTTGTTTGATGTTTGAAGACTAAAGTCATGTACGATCTGTACAGACCAGCAGGACCAGAGAACAAATGGTGCTTCTTTTAGTAAATGATGATAATAATAGTAATGATAATGACTAACAGTTACCGAGGATTTACCATGTGCCCACACTGTGCTGACCATTCTATGTGACTGACCTCATGTTCACCTGACAATGACTCCATAAGGTAAGCATTATTATCTCCACTTTGCAGACAAGAAACAGAAGCTTAGAAAGGTGAAACAACTTTCAAAGTTGCACAAAAAAATAACAGTAGAGCAGGAATCCAAACCTAGACCCACACTTTCTCCTCACCTCACTCCTTTGCCATATATGCAATTCAGAAAAGCTATCAAGGGCTTTCCTGGTGGCACAGTGGTTAAGAATCTGCCTGCCAGTGCAGGGGACATGGGTTCGAGCCCTGCTCCGGGAAGATCCCACATGTCACGGAGCAACCAAGCCCGTGTGCCACAACTACTGAGCCTGAGCTCTAGAGCCCGCAAGCCACAACTGCTGAGCCTGTGTGCCACAACTACTGAAGCCTGCGCCTAGAGCCCGTGCTCCGCAACAAGAGAAGCCACCGCAATGGGAAGACCACACACCGCAACAAAGAGTAGCCCCCGCTCGCCACAGCTAGAGAAAGCCCGCACGCAGCAACAAAGACCCAACGCAGCCAAAAATAAATAAATAAATTTAAAAGAAAGAAAAGCTATCAAGAGAAATATCTTTTTTGTTTTTTTTTAACCTGCCATGAAATGTTGGCAAAAATGTAGCAGTGACATTCAGATGGGGAGAAAACAATGATGGGGGAAAAGTGAGGAAGCAGTGGCTTCTATGAAGTTGTGCCTGTACCAGGGCTAAGCTGTCATTATATGATGCACACATCAAGCGTTAGCCATCATCAAGAATATAGCATCTTAATATGCGTTTCATGTGGCATCTCAGTGATGCTGAGGTGCTGTCTTCACACTGAAAACTTTTCAGACATTTCTGGGTTACTGTAATAAAATGGGCGGTGAGATCCAGAATTTACTTTTTACTTTTCAGGCCAGAGCAAAATGCTGGTATGACCATTTCAATTGAGAAAAGAAATTATTGCAAGAAATTACTCTCTATCTGATTCAAGAAAAGCTGTTATTAGCTAAATCCTTCTTTTATTTAAATGAACATATGATCTTTGTGGGGACACAAACAGTCAGCCCATAGCAAGCTGTAACATACATACACTGAAGTGCACAACTCCGGTGCACAGCTAAAACTTCCACTCGGATCTAGAAACCACTGCCAGCACCCCACAGTTCTCCGTATCCCCTCTCAGTTTGTACTTCTCGGAGGCAACCACTAATATAGCCTCTAGCACTATAAATTAATTTGGGCTGTTTTGAACTTTATGTAAATGAAATCATGCAGTATGTAACCTTTGTGTCTGCGAGCTTCAGCCAGTTTGCTGCAGGAAGCTGCTGTTTGCTCTTTATCATTGGTATATAGTATTCTGTTGTATGAATGTAACACCACTACTGACCCACTCAGCATTGGTGGACATTAGGGTGGCTTTCAGTTTTGAGTTATTATGAATAGTGCTGCTATAAATACTTTCACACATTTTTTTTGGTGGACGTATGTACTGATTTCTCTTGGATCTATATCTAGGAAGGAAATTGCCAGGTCATAGTATAGGTATACTAGACAGAGTTGAGTAGTCGCAACAGAGATTACGTGGCCCCCAAAGTTGAAAATATTTACTGTTATTCGTTTAACAAATATTTAGTGAAAACTTGTCATGTGTCAGCCGTTGTTCTCAGCACTGTGGGTGTGTCATGGCGAGAAAACAGACCAACATCCCTGTGCTTATAGAACTGGCATTTTTATATTTCAGTAATATCATGAATTAATATTCAGACATTATGGGGACTTCCCTGGAGGTCCAGTGGTTAAGAATCTGCACTTCCACTACAGGGGGCACAGGTTCGGTCCCTAAATCGGGGAACTAAGATCCCACATGCCTGGCAGTGCTGCAAAAAAAAAAGAAATCAGACATTATCTACATGGTTTCTTAACTGTCCATAGGTGAGATTTTTCTATTTTGTTTCTAAAGGTCTGAGCAGTGATGATCTCTCATGTGTTAGGCAGGGTAGACAAACTGGCCTGAAAGAGTGGGATTTTCCAAGGCTCTCCTGGCAGAAATGGTCCAGTTCCTACCACGGTAAACAGCATCCTCAAGTGGAAATTCGAAATCCCTCCTCACTAGCACATCCCATCTCTGTGGAGTATTCCTGCAGGGTGCTGGAGCAGGATGCTTTGCCCTTGTGGGCTGGGCTGGGCCAGCTCTGACTCCGGCCAGCAGACAGCCCAGTGTGTCAGCAGTAGTCACCCCCAGCTGCAAGGTCAAGGTCAACGTGCAGTAGTGCAGGCCTAGTGCTGTTTTCTTGGAAGGAATGATTTGTTTTAAGTAACTTCAGACCTTTTAATATGCTTCCCAAGAAGTTAACTATTCAGAAACTTCCTCCTCTTCCCCCCACCCCCACCCCCCAGATTAAAGGGAAAACAAGAACTCCAGAAAAATAGGAAACATCTGACCTCCATTAAAGTGAAAACAAACAAACAGACTCTTAAAACATCTCTTAAGAGTTCAAAGCTGTATCCACGTAAGTTACTTTTACTCACAGCAAGCAGGTGAGTGACATTATCCAGGTATGAAAAAACCATGAAATAAAAGACGGCTTAGAAAATACTGCTTTCAGCCCATGTAATAAATACCTTACTTTTAATGTAGGGAAAGAAGTGCACACTTAATAGAAAATTTATTTCTTCCAGCCCTCATTAAATAAATGCTGAACAAATATTTTAAAAATACTAGAGAGTCGAAGGGGCCCAAAGTCTTGTTTGTTTGTTTGTTTTTCTTATCTAATTCATCATTTCTTCCACCTAGACTGTGAGCTCCACAATGGAGGGCATTCTTGTTTGTGACTAAATTCCCATTTATGGAATAAATACACGAACATAGAGCTTACTCTGCACAATGCCTGGTACACACATAAGGGCTTAATAAACAATTGCTGATGTTACTATTGTTATTGTTACTATTATTATGAAGGTCATCATTATTATAGCTAAAGGGAAATTTTAATATTGACTAGAAAAGCTCCCGTATATTACAGGCTAAAACAAATTTGAAAACTAAGTAGCACCATCATCCCTCCAGGTATGCAGGCCAAGAAACTACGATTGTCCTTAGCACTTCCATTTACCTCATCCCTGGCAAACATCACCAAACAGAAGCCACTTCACCTTCTAAAGTTCCCTTCGCTCTACCCAGGACCATCAGCCCAGTCTAAGCTATCGTCACCTCTTTTTTTTTTTTTAATTAGGTCAACACTTTATTTTATTTTTTTAATTATTTAAAAATTTTTTATTGGAGTATAGTTGATTTACAGTGTTGTGTTAGTTTCAGGTGTACAGCAAAGTGAATCAGTTATACATATACATATATCCACTCTCTTTAGATTCTTTTCCCATATAGGTTATTACAGAGTATTGAGTAGAGTTCCCTGTACTATACAGTAGATCCTTATTAGTTATCTATTTTTTATGTAGTAGTGTGTATACATCATCAATGTCATCACCTCTTGTATCCTACTGCAGATCTACCAAATGCCCCCTTCATACTCCAGGCAGGCCCCTTCACCAGGGGACCATCCTGATCCTTTTAAAATGCAAATTAGAAAAAAACCCAAACAATCCTTTTATGATTACAGAAGGACATGTGTACAGTACTATAGAATGTTTTAAGGTTTAAATAAATTAATATTAAAATTTTTAAACATATCTCTACCCCCAGAGATTACCACCATTCGTACTTTAGTATATGTTTGCGCCACCTTGACAATATTTGTCACAATTATAATTTTACATTTATTTGGATGATTTGTAAAACAATGTGTATCTTCCCCAAAGGTGATAAAACCACCTAAGGACAAGGACCTTGTCTGGTTTGCCCCAAGTGTAGCCCCAGTTCCTAATAAAGTGGGTGACACAGGTTGGTAACTTAACTAATAGTCATTGAGTGGATAAATAAAGGAATAATGTCCTTGAAAAAGTAAACAATAATTTGGTAGGTGTGTTTTGGGGTGTGTAAGCCACTCACACCAGCCCTCTTTCTTAGAATTAATTCCCCAGCCCAATGAGTTAGCTCTGATAGTCACCTTTGTGCTACATGACTCCACTCCCTGATAATTGAGTGGATCAGGGTGGACACATGACCCAAGCTGGGCCAATCAGATTGTTTTTCCTGGGAACTGGGATCTAGACTGCAGAGGCAACCAGTCTCAGGTATGTCTGGAATTGAGGGACTGGTAGACATTTGGGCAGAAGGGGACTCCTGCTATGTGGGTGAAGAAGCAGAGAAAAACCATCTGCAGATTGAGAAGAATAAAACGGAAACATAGTGCTAAGCAGAGATAAGAGATGGAGAAAAGTATCACGTTCTCAAAGATTTGCTACTTCCTTGTTCTGCTCTGAGAAGCCCAAGTATCCGTGGATAATGAGACACCACGGTACACTGGAAATAGAGCCCCTTCTCTTTTTTTTCAGCTGGCTCAGCTCAATTTCTAGCACTTGTAAACCAAAGAGTCTCAACTGAAACGTGCTATTTATATATTAGGCTGTAAGACTAATCAAAGTGATCATAGTAATCTGCCTAGGGCCACACCTTATGGTCAGATTCACCTAGGTGAGAAAACCCAGCCTACTAAATCTTCCTCTACCTGCCCTAGCCTATTGGGTAAGAAATGAACCAACTATGGGGGGGATATCTTCTGCTTGAGACAGAGAGAGCAGGACGTGAGCTGGAGCCACACTTGACTTTTGAGAGTCTTGACTCTTTCACCTGAAATAGACATGTGGATTCAAACAGGATGAAGAACAGTAATTTCTAACATTTCTGAATAGAGAACTGGGGGGAAAAAAAAAGCGATCAAACCAAAACCAGACTCATAATTTTTGTTATTGGTGGCTTCAGGCTATTTTAAGAAACTGCCTTTGAATTCCCCAAAGAATTTTTTTTTCCTGTTCTTTTTGTCATCCAGTGGACAACTCAGGGTTTACGGGCTCCTGGAAAATCCAGGGGATTTTGCAAAAGAAAAATCTGTGGTGGCTTATGGTTAAAATGGAACTATGCACACTGATCTTTTGTACCAAAATGATCCTGGTAAGCCCCTACCAGGCAGAAATACACTTGAAGGCATGTTCAGTAGTTGAGATAGATGTGTGAAACCATCCACACCCTCACCCTTGAAGTTCTTAAAGCACAGTGTGCTAGTTTGGGGACCAGATGTCCTGTCAGTGTTAGGGACGCAGCCTGGAATTATGGAATAATATTTTTTTTGCTCTGTGACTCTAATTGTGTCCTTGGCTTCTTTGGCCATGCAAGTTAGCAGATTTCCCTCTGGTATTCCAGGGCCATGGTCATTTGCTAAGGCTGGAACTTGACATGGTTCTATCAAAAAATTCTCCTGCATAAGGACCCTCACCAGAGTCAAGGCTAAGACAGAAGGCTAAGACTCTCAATGGCATCTTGTGTAGAAGCCGGTTGAGATTTTTCTGATGAACTTACTGTGTTGGGAGTCAGAGAAAGGTGCTTTCCACCACCTGGTGGTTTGGCAAGCAGAGGGACCTGTTATTATGGCTGCAATTAGCCAACAATGGGGCTAAGCAGACAGGGCAATTCTGGTGTCTCATCCTGGTCCCATTCCCCAGCAATCAAGGGAAGAAGTCTGGCCAGTAATTTACTTGCCTCTGGAGAAAACGGAAGTTGATCTTACTGTCTACTCCAAACTCAGGAAAGACCATTCTCAAGACACTCCCCAAACATTTGCTTATTAGGGCTGATTTGAAAGAGAGAGAAGGAAGGAGAAGAAAGAGAGATGCATGTACACCCTGGACTGCTTATAGTCTGTAAACTGGCAGGTTATTGGTACCAGGCCCTCCTGCTTTTTCCTGCCAGGGGTCAGCCAGGGATGGAAAGGGATACAAAGCAGGGCCAGCTGCTTTGAGTTAAAGGTGCTAAAACAACTTTGGCCAGTAGGGGGCTCCAAATCTCATTCAAATTTGTACATCTCTGGATAGCAGACCCATCAGACTTCATTATATATAATAGTTATCCAGTATCTTAGAGCGTGCATGGTAGCAGAAAATCACCAGAGACCCAGAGATGGGAAAGGACTTCAAGATCACAAGGCTGGGTTGTGGCTGAGCGGAACTAGAACGTAGGTTGGGTAACTCTCTCCGACTCTTAGGCATCACTTTCATCATCAGCCATCAACAAATAACTAATTTTAAAAGACAATCATGTATTGAATGCCTGGCATGTGTAAAGCTCTGTGCTGGGTGGGGGGTGTGTGGCAGGTGGCCGAGGTGCTATGGTCAGGGTGGGGAGGGAAAGGGTGGTGCCAGAGTCCAAATTCATGGTCCTCAAGACCTTCACCAGCTTCTTACTGGTTTAGAAGGCACAACCTAGGCACAGCAAAGTTTAAAAAACAATAAAGATGTAAATAAGCGTTCAGGACAGTAACGGCTGAACTGTCATAGGGCAATGTATGATTAGTAACCAAATGAATGTTTAGTAATCTGTTTTCACTGCTTTCCTCTATGCTGTCGTCTTTGAGGACTCACGAAGACTACATGGGAGAGGAGGTGAGATGGGCTCTGCGTATGGGAGCTGATAGGATTTGCATGTGCACAGAGGGGCTGTGAAGGCACACGTGGTCCCTGCCCTTGAGGAGCATCCTGCCTGGACGGGGTGGGGGGTTGTTTGTAGGCAGCCTGTGATGCTTATGTGAATGGGGAATTGGAACAAGGGACCCTGAGGGTCAATGGAGAGCAACATTCTGGATCTGCAGGTATCTGTAATGCTCTTTAAATGAACTCTTCTCGTGTGGGAATAAGCTCATACAAGTAGTGGAGGACAAAGATGACAAGTCTAGGACTCCCTAGCTGTATGGCATTGGGCAGCTTACTTAGTTTCTCTTGGTCTCGGTTTGCTACTCTGTAAAATTAAGTAATAAATAACCTCTCTGGTCCCTTCCAGTTAGAAAATTCTGTGGTTGTAAGCATCCTACAATTCTCTGTTTTTGAAAAATCAGATTTCCAGGTATCAGTCAGTTTGCATCTTTATTTTAGGTCCTCTTTCCCTTATTTATCCTAACCTTAAAAAAAATTGCAATTATATTTTGTCATTTGAACTAACACAGTGTCCTTGGATTAGAGTCGTCTGCAGTTCATGGATGGAGGTGGCAAAATAGGGATTTACCTAATCCTCTCCAGCACTACTAGCTCCTTGAGCAGATGTTTTCAATATAGACCACCCAGTGTACCTACTCTGTGCCAGGCATGCTGGGTACTGAACAAATGAGACACAGTCTTGTCTCCAAGGAGCCTTCAGCCAGTCTCAGTCATTGCTGGGAAAGGGCCAGGCACATGTGAGGCACTCAGTAAACGTGTGTAGAGCAGAAAGGCATGCCTAAGGCGCTGTTGGGAAGGAAATCTGCATGAGGTTGAAATGTACCCAGGGAAGAAGGGAGAGCCTGTACCATTTTATACTTAAAGTCCCTTGGCTAGATGGCCCCAGGAGAGAAAGGAGACTTTCTCCCATAGGTATTAATAACTTCTACCCAACTAATTTCCAGACACCCTGGCACCGAGGGGGCTGGTGCTCGGTTGCTCCCTCCAACTGAGGTAATTCGGGAGCGCAGGGGAAGTTGGGGGTCCTCGAGTTGTGCTTTAAGACCCTGAATTTAGGAGATGTCAGGTTGTCTGGGGTTTCTTAGACCAGAAGAAGGCCATCAGCTTGTAGGCAATCACCCTTCCTCCTCCGGATCTCTTATCCTCAGGTCCATGTTCAGATCCTGATCCAGAAGAAGGAGGGTGAGTGGGAAACCACCGGTGCCTATTGGGTGAGTGCTCTGATTCATAAGGTGACCCAGTGCAAGCCAAACCCCTTCCTCTTCTTTCCCTCCAACAGCTAAACCCCGGCTCCCCTCACCAGGGGTTTCTCCGGCTTAATTAGCACTTCCAGAACACCTTGCAGCCCACAGAGGAACAGTGGCTGAGTGCCATTAGGAATCTTTTTGCCATGAACCCACAGGCTGTCTTGATTTTTCACCAAAGGTGCTCCCAGATTCCCACAGCCCAGCCCTTCCCTGAGGAGCTCAGTGCTGAGGGTCTATCCAGGTCTTCCTCCTACTCCCACAAGGAACAGGCCTTGCTCAAGGCAGTGATGCCCTGTCTCCTCCTTTTCGCATCACTGAGCATCACTGTCAGATCATCTTCTCCCAGGACAATGGTTTTCTATAATCTTCTCTGATAGAGGAGCCCTGTGCCTAGTGTCAAGATCTCTCACAGTCTGGACCCCCAACACCCATCCTTCTCCTTATGTCCTTTTCCTGTGTCTCACCCCCTTGCCTGGCTCTTCCCCAGGTGGACACTGTCCTCCTGGCCCTCTGCCTGTCACCTGCAGGATCAGGCTTCAGTGTCCTCACTCCACCTTTTCTTTTCCGCCTGATCATTCATTCAACAGATTCTCATACAGTGAGTGACTACTACTATGGATAAGGTACGGTATTTGCTATATGAGGAGTGCAAAGAAGTATAAGATAACTTAAGCCAGTCTTTGTATACCAGGTGCTCTCAGGGAGAGGAACTGTGTTGTGGACAAATACACACAAGTCAAAGCAGCTCAGGGCAAATGCACCTGGCTTGGAGGAGTTCAGAGGAGGCAGAGTATTCCAAGGTACTCCATTCAGCCCATCCTTCAGTCCCTAGCAGAGGGACAGCCTCCTCCAGGAAGTTCTCCTGGATTACTCCAGGCCTCCATTTTTTGGAACGCTAATGCATATTTTATTAGATACAGTCTTAATGGTGTCTCTGTTTCTCAACTGTATTCTCTTCTCTTTGAGGGAAGGGACAAGCATTTTGTCAATTGGATTCAGTTTTCAGGTCCACAAACATCAACTGAATTCTCTCTCTCTTCTGTTCCTTAAATCCTTGTAAATGAGCATAGATTAGGTGCTCAATCAAGCCTAAAATTCTAGAGTTTTAGAGAAGAAAATTTTAAAAATATTTTTTAAATGTCAATATCCATACATGCTAATTATGAAAAACAAAGAACTCAAAACTGTCTCCAACAGGAGTAACTACTGCTAGGAGTTTGGAATGTATGTAGGGAGGAATCTTTTTTTTTTTTAATAAATTTTTATTTATTTTATTTATTTATTTTTGGCGGCGTTGGGTCTTTGTTGCCGCGGGCCGGCTTTCTCTAGTTGCAGTGAGCGGGGGCTACTCTTGGTTGCGGTGCGTGGGCTTCTCATCGCGAAGCATGGGCTGTAGGCAAGCAGGCTTCAGTAGTCGTGGCACGAGGGCTAAGTAATTGTGGCACACGGGCTTAGTTGCTTCGCAGCATGTGGGATCTTCCCGGACCAGGGCTCGAACCTGTGTCTCCTCCTTTGGCAGGTGTATTCTCAACCACTGCACCACCAGGGAAGCCCCTGTAGGGAGGAATCTTAAAAGACCATCTAGTTCAGCACCCACATTTCACAGAGGACTTTAAGATGACTCTAATGCCTATGGTATTAAGTGATTTGCGGCAGGTCAGATATTGAGATAGCAGCATCATTTGGTGTTCTAGCATCCTTCTCCAAGAAAGTTGGAGGGGTAGTATGATATTCTGTACCAGGCAAATGTGTGAACAGTCTTAGATAGCTACATGGGTTCTGACAGTGCAGAGAAAAGAAGTATTAACACAATTAGATTGTAGAACTCTTGGCCTCCATTTCACATGCTTCACATTGGTCCACAGTCACAAAGCTCATTGTGACTGTGAAACAATAGGATTAATTGTGAAAACAGTACTTCTTTAAATTTTTGAAATTAGAATGGAAAATATGTTGAAATAGATGAGGGGGTGTAAATTGTATTAAATAGTAATTGTGTTCCAAGTCCAGGGACAGACAAGTGGCTTGGAAAGTCCGTTTTCCATATCAGAGGGACAGGTGGTGAGAAAGCCAGAGCCTGGGGCCGGTGATGAGACAGTCCCCAACCCAGTGGTGGATTTTCTCACCATTGTGTGCTCTCTTCCCTCCTAGCCTGCCTGGGGAGGGTCCCGGGGAAGCCCTAGGCTTAAGGCAGTGCTGTTACAGTCTTGAAACCTTACTGGTAAATGATATCACAGGTTGGTTACCCAGACCCAGATCGATAAACGACTCAGGCAGCGGATCGATCACATTTCCGGGGAGAATCTACCCTTTGTAACCTGCAGGGGGGCAGGTGGTTTATCAAAAGATAAGGCTCTGGCTTGAAGGATTTAATGCCGGCTCTTTCCCCACTCCTGTCTCCTCCTTGGAGGGCCTGGGCCGTAACAGCGGGGTAATAAACTACTTTTCATTAAAGAGATCTGGGGAATAGGAGTGGGAGGGGGCCGTAAAGGTGGGGACAGAAGGCACAAATCCGCTCCAAGACGGAAAGCCAGGGTGAGGGCGCGCTGGGTTCACTTCCCCCTGCCCCTCCTCCTTCCGAAGCCACCCTGAGTTTCCGTGCCCGGCGAAGTGGCCCAGCGCCGCACCAGGCCGCTGGCCGAGCTCTTGGCGCTCCGGCCGGGCTGCAGCCCCCTCCCCGTCGCCCCGGGCCCGGAGCCCCTCCCAGCGCGCTTCCCCTCTTTCCCTTCCCTTCCCTTCCCTTCCCGGCCCGGCCCTGCCTCCGCCTCCTGCGCGCACAGCCTCCGCCAGCGCCGAGCCCCCTGGAGCCGGAGCGCGGCGAAGGGGCGCCGCCGGCCCCTCCCCAGCGCGCTGACAGCAGGCTCCGGGGCCCCCGCCCCGTCCTTTCGCCGGCGGGACACACCCCCGCCCCTCCTCTGCTCCGCCAGTTCCCGCCGGACCCACCGGGCGGCGGAGAGAGCTGGCGGGCGAGCCGGAGAGCGGCGGAGGCGGCGCTGGAGGGAAGGGGCGCGCGGCAGGCCCACGGGGAGCCGCCCGGGCGCACGGAGTCCGCGTCCGCTCTCGACCGTCCCCGCTACGCGGCCGTACCTGAGGGCGCCGGGAGTCCGGGCAGCGGCGCGCCGGACCGGGGTGGCGTGGGGGCCGGGGACCTGGGAAGCGGGAGAAGGAGCCGGAGCTCGACCAGGATGAGAAGGTGACGCCGCCGGGGGGCGCCACTCGCTCTGTGGGGGAAGATGCTCGCCTACTGCGTGCAAGATGCCACCGTGGTGGACGTGGAGAAACGCAGGAACCCCTCCAAGCACTATGTGAGTATCGCCTCTAAGACCCCCGCGGGGCCTGGCCAGGAACCCCCGAGGGCCCTGGGTGGTCCCTTGCCCTACCCGCGCTGTTGAGTCCCGGGGCTAATTGCTCACAGGGCAGCCTTCGGCGGTAGAGTTTCTTCGCAGGGCTGTGATCTCCAGGGAAGCCTTTTCTGACCTTCCTCCACTCCCCCCCGCCCCCACGCCCGTTTTCTTTTTTTGGCATTGGAATTGGCAAGTGGCTGCCCTTGTCTGTTACAACGGTGAAGTCATCTGTCCGCCTGAGCTTTGAAGGATGGTGGGGGGAGCGTTCGTCAAACCCTCGCTGGGAAGCTCCGTTGGGAAAGAGCATCTTCCCGGCCCTCCCTGGGGACTCGGGTCATTCACGCTCACACAGACCGAGATGCTTTCAGAGGCTTGACCTGGGGAAGGAAGCCTCACGCGAGCCTCCCACTTTTGCTCCGTTCTCTGCCTCCCCAGGCCTGGGTCTGGGAGCAGAGGGATGACGCCGCACCCCTGCCCCACCTCCACCTTCAGCCCTGAGCTTTGATTTCCTTCTTAAAGTCCTTGTGTCCGTCGGTGTGAGGAGAATTGTGGCTTTTCCTTTTATCCCTCCTCTGGACATGACCCTTAACTGGGTTCATTTCCTCTTAAGTGATGCTCCATCTCCAGACACGAGGAGGCAAATGTTTGCTGTGGTCTCCGAGGAACAGCCGGCTGCCCCTCCCCCTTCCTTCTCCAAACTTAATGAGAAGGGGCTAAGGTTGATTGAGCCGAGCTCCTGGCCTGTGGGACGCGTCCCCCTTTCATCTCAGCCCCTCCTGTCTTCCCATCCTTCCCACAGTAAACTGTGTCCTTGACGCCTGAGAATGCCAGTCCTAGCGGCTTTGCTCCTGTTCTTGAGATAGAAGAGACAGACAGCAGGGCATCCAAAGCCGGAGGACTGCATCTTATTTGCAAATTAGTCAGTTAAAGGAGCATTTAGAATGCTCAAAGCATTAATTTTAACAATTAAAACAGGCTGTTGGTTGCTGCCCTGGACAGCACATTGATCTCTGAAATTCCTTGTTGGAAGGAGACTGGGATTTGTGTAAATGTCAGCCTCAGGCTACTCTTTCTGTCTTTATCCCCAGTGGCTCTGATCTTTGGGTTTCTTTATAGTAGAATAAATGGGCCTGGGCTCAGGTTGGGGAGGAGGTAAACCAAGGAGTCTGGTTCCTGATGGGACAGAGACGTGGGTGCTGGTGGGAGAGCTGTTCCTTTTGTGTTACTGGCTCAGCAAGCATCTTGCCCTGCCATTTCAAGAAAGCTCTTTTTGGAGGACTTTGGGTCACCATGTGGTCACCCTCCCCTGGGGACAGATGTCCATTTGCACATCCCAGCACTTATTAGGAAGTCAGCTTTCCTAAGTTCTTTTCTCAAATGTTGCAGGCTAAGTTTTAGGGGTTCTTTTCTTTTTTTTTTGTCCTGAACTTTTTTAATAAACATTTCGAATGTCATTTGGTTTTCTTATTATTCTTTTCTTGTTTGTTTGTTTGTTTTTTTGGCTGTGTTGGGTCTTCGTTTCTGTGCGAGGGCTTTCTCTAGTTGCGGCAAGCGGGGGCCACTCTTCATCGTGGTGCGCGGGCCTCTCACTATCGCGGCCTCTATTGTTGCGGAGCACAGGCTCCAGACGCGCAGGCTCAGTACTTGTGGCTCACGGGCCTAGTTGCTCCGCGGCATGTGGGATCTTCCCAGACCAGGGCTCAAACCCATGTCCCCTGCATTGGCAGGCAGATTCTCAACCACTGCGCCACCAGGGAAGCCCCCTAGGGGTTCTTTTCTAGTCCTCAGTTAAGGTAGGCACTGCTTTCAACAGATGGCACTCTGTTCTGAGACCCAGGCAGGTGCCGGCTCTGGATTTTAGATGAAACATCAAATCTTAGCTTTGACCGACGATGTCCAAGATTACAGCTGTAGGATGCACTCCTGGTCAGGAGCGCTGCTAAAGCGACGGGGGGCCCGATGCAGACAGTGTTGAGAGGTGGCTAGTGCTGAGGCTCTGAGTTACAGGCTCTTGTTCAAAGCCTGGCTCAGATACTGACTAGCTATGCAGCTTTGGGCAAATTATTTAACCTCCGTGGGCCTCAGTTTCCTCATTTTTAAAGTGAGTATAATAATAGTATCTACTTCAGAGGGTTGTCTGGAGAATTAAATGAGATCATACATGCAAAGCACTTAGCGCAGTTCCTGGCACAAAAGAAGCACTCATTAAATGGTAGCTTGGCGTGATTCTGACTAAGAAAGCACTTTTGAAAAGCAGCTATTAATGGTCTGGCAAGAAGGAAGAGGGGTTTGGGGTTTTAAGATTGATAATAACTTGTTCTGTGTGAAAAATACAAAAGAAGTCCTGTCCAATTCCCTCAAAATGATCATTTCCTCCCTTTTTATGGACAGTGTTTTCTGGGACGTCTCCGCTTCCCGTGTAAGAATCAATGACGTTATGTTTGGGGCCGGGAGTGATGTCACTGAGCAGATGGGGCCATACAGAGCCCTGAACCCAGGTTGTGGGAAAACAGTTAAAGGAGAGAGTATTGTGTGTTATGGAATTGTGGAGCTGGCAGGGACCTGAGGACTCATGAGGCTCCACCCCCTCATTTTTACAGATGAGGAAACTGAGAACCAGATGGGATAAAGTCACTTGTGACACAGCTAGTCCCAGCACCTGGGTCTAACTGGCCTTCTGCCCATGTCATGGGTTGGGTTCATCGAAATACCGTAAAAGGCTGGTTGGGGTTGACGAGCCCAAATATCTGGTGATAGCAAGAGGTTCCTGCACATTTCGGGCATCAGTGCATAACATAAGGAGAGGGGGCCGATAATGGAAAGTGTCGGCAGCGCCGACAGGGCAGGAGGAGCATGCTGGGGAGGCTGTGCCTCTGGAGTTTCGGCCTTGACGTGGTGGACACCACACACCAGAAGGTCAGGTGTTCCGGGCAAGGCGCGCTGGTGTGGGTAGCTGGCAGGACACACTGCGCCCGAGTCACGTATGTTCTGGAAGCCCTTTACGCTGAAGAAGCATGGCTTCTTCCCGCCTCTCCTCCACTGGTGGTGAATTCTGAGTCTGCGGTTTGGCAAATTGCAGAGCAGAGCCGCTTTATGGGACGTGCACGTTAGCTGGAGCTAGCTGATGAGAGGCCTGGGGCCCAAGCAGGAGGGGCCCTGCTGGCCCCAGAATGCTGGGAACATACTGCAAAGGTCTTCTCAGGACATCCAGCCAAAGGCATGCTTGTCCCCGTGATGTGGGGGAGCTGCCTGGACACTGAGGGTCTTGTGTTTTGGTCTGTTTATGAAAGGCAGGCAAGTGACCTCCACCATTTGAGTGGTGCTGTCAGCCCTTGGCTTCCTTCCCCTCTGTGAAGCCCCTGCTTGGGGTGCGTTTGGGGAAGATGGGCAGCTGCTGCTTAGGCCAGGCTCCCTGCATGGAGCTGGGCTCCTCTCTTAGCTTTTATGAGCTGCCCCTGGGGAGACCTTTAGGTAAACTGTCTTTGGCCTCAGACCACTTGTCTTTCAAATGATCCTGATGGTGCTGGTTGCAAACTGCAGATACCTTTGAAAACTTTCCATAAGGATTGAGTTCCAGTTCACACAATCCTTTGTACCCACAAGCATGTGTAGGTGTATGTCAAGTCATTTGGTGTTGGAGAGGAGCTCGTGCATCTAAAACAAAAAAGAAATTGTTTGGATTTGGGAGGCATTGTGCTTTCACAGTCTTTTCCTTTCCTGATTGTTTATTTCAGACAAATATCAGTCACGAGTGCTCTGATCCTCTACAGGACTCTTGAGGGAACGCAGATAATAGCCAGTGTCAGCAGTTGTCATCGCTGGGGCCAAATGCTTGGCGTGCATGATTTCATGTAATTCCTACAGTTCACCGAATGTCTTTGATTCCTTTATACAGATGGGTGAACTGAGGTTAGAGGTTGCCCGAGGTCTCCCAGTTAGTACAAGGCAGGCCTGGGTCAACTCAGGTCACTTTACCTCCAGAGGAAGCTATGAACCTACAGTGAGGCCCTTCTCCTCCACTGGAGTCTGGTTGGGGAGACCAGGCTCAGGTATATATGATGAGAGAGCAGTGCCACGTGGTATCTGAGGACTGGCTCACTGTGTGGGACGTGCACCTTGTGTCCTGGAGGTGAGTGTGTGACGGGTGATGGAGGAGGTCACTGTGAGGCAGGGGGAGTGGAACAAATCCAAGATGATATCTGCTCCCCAGCGATGCTTGTGATAAATGAAGGATCCACCCTGTGGAAATAATACATTCTCCTGTGCGTTTAGAGCATTGCAGGTTTGGGTCTTGGTCCTGGGAGCTACATTTTTAGGAATTGGCCCCAGGCCCATTCTTTTCTCTGCCCTTCATTTTTCCTTAAGCCCTTAGAGGATCCAGCCCCAAGAGAGGAAGTGTGTGCAGCTACAGTACGGAAAGGATCTTCTCAGGCCAGTCCCACTGTGGAATGAGTGGTGGTGGGCAGATCAGGGTTTGAATCCCACCTCTGACTCTTCCTAGGTGTACAGCCTGCAGCCAGTCACTGTGGGTCTCAGGCTCCTCACCTGGAACCTCACAGGGATTTGGGGAAATTGATCTGAGATAATTTGGGGCAAAGCTTCTACTTAGTACCTGGCCTCCATCATGGGTACTCAACATATACTAGCTTCCATCTGGTCCTCCTTATCACCAAAACACTTGAGTACATTTAGGATCAAATAGGTGAAGCTGTGAGAGAAGGAAAGACTAAGGCAAAAAAGGAAGGCCCAGCTGTTCATAGTCTGATGGGAAAGTGGGCTACATGCCTCGTGGAAAACACCCAACATAGGAGAGAAGCACATAAACAAGGAGCAGCTGTTCAGACCTGGAGAGCTTCCTGGAGCTGCCCTAGTGATAGCTTCCTGGTAGGCTGGGAAGGAGAAGGGAAGGAACTTGTGTTGGGGGAGAGGAGTAGAGAGGTGTTGCAGGTAAGGGCAAGGTCAAATCGTATCCTAGCCCCAAGGTCAGTGCAACACATGGGTTAGCACTCTTGCCTGCTCTCTTTCTCTCTGTCTCTGTCTGTCTCTCACACGCAAGAACAGTTTCTTCTTCTCCAAGGAGGGAAGTGATCTAGGGGTGATTCACAGGTCTGACAAGGATTCCTGCTTATGGAACAACCGACCACATCCTTCAAGGCTGTTGGAAGAGGGAGCACAGCCAGCCGTTTATCATGGCCCTCTTTAGAGCCGAGTGAGGGTTTGGGGGGACACATCAGGATTGGAATCACCATGTGTGGTAGCAGGCAGAGGGGAGGCGAAGGGAAGGGAAAAATAAACCTATTTGATGTCATAGGAGACCGGTTCCAGCTCCAGAAATATAAGCGCCAGCTGCTGCATTTTCCAAAGATATATTCCGAGGCCAGCGTGAGTTAATCGCCAGTGGAGACAGTGAATTAGAGCAGTGTTGTTAGGACTTATGACTTGGGGGTTTGCACAGCGGTCCCTGGAAATTGCCTTCTGATTTCCTCAGCCTGAGTCACTGACCAGACTATTTCTTGGCCAGAAAAAGTCTAACAGAAAACTCTATTCTCTTTTGCCTCCTTATTAAATAAAATAAAACAAATAATAGAGTTATACATACGGTAGTCACACTTCTTTTGAGTTCTGAGAATCCGGGAAAGGGATCATGGGTTAGGACAGTGAGCCAGGGAGAAGGAAGGACAAGGGGCGTGTGTGGGAAATGAGGTGGAGATACTGGCTTTGGAAAGAGGTTCTGAGCCAGGGCCAGAGGTGCTCTCTGCCATGGCCGTTGCCAAAAGTAATGGAAGAGTCCGGGAGAGTGATGAGCATTTGAAGCGGTGATTCCCAGAGCTGTGAGTGACTTCATGCTCAGGCCGGGCTGCTGCTACCTGTAGTGGAGTCGGGGGAAAGGGGGCACGGTGGGGGGGAGGGAGGGGGGACGGTGAGCCACAAGCAAGCCCCTCTCATGCCCCCGAGTAACCTCCAGGCAGGTCACATCAGCGGCAGGTGCTGCGCAGAGTCCAGCGAGGATGTCGAGGTGCAGGGGGAAGGGAAGGAGCCCGTCTGTGAGTACCTACTGTGTGCCAGGCAGTGCAGAAGAGACCCTTCAGAGGGGGTTTTACTTAAGCATCGTAACAATCCCATGAAGCAGGTAGGTGTTTTTATCCCCACTTTACAGGTGTGGAAATTGAGGCCCAGAGAGTTTATGTGAGTCTCACTCAGTGGCAAGGCCCTGGCCTCTGACACCTGAGTCTGTGAGCTTGTTACTTTCTTCCCCATTAGAGCTGGGTCAGTGAGAGAGGGGTATGAAAATAACTGAGGAGTCCGGGCAGCACCTCCTGAGAGGATGGCAGCACCTCCTGAGAGGAAGGCTCTGTTGTTGGAGAGTCCCTGGGCTCTGGTATCCCTGGGCCAGAATCCTGTCTCTACCACTTACTACGTGGGACCCGGTGCAAGTTACTTCTCTCTCTGTGCCTCAGTTTCCTCATCTGTTAAAAACAAACAAAACAAAATGAAGGGAAAATAGGACCTAGCTCAAAGGGCTGTGCTGAAGGGTAAATGAGTTAATAAATGTCAAGACCTTAGAACAGTACCTGGCACATATTAGGTGCAACACAGGGATTTGTTCTAATACTGATTAAGTCCTGAAGCTTCAGAAGGGGGAGCTCTCTGTGAACTGGAGTTTTCAGGGAAGACTGGCTGGCGAAGGCAGGCTTCACGCTAGGCCTTGAGGAGTAATTAGGATTTGGATGGGAAAGAGTAGGATTTAGGTGGGAAAAAGAGGAGAAGGGCATTCCAAGAAAGGGAAAAACAAAGGTGCCGGAGGCGGGACGTGCAAAGAAAACGCGGACAAAACCCAGGTGGGGCAGAAGGATGGGGAGGAAGGGTAGGCCGGCTTCTGAGGGTCTCACATGCCAGCCGAGGGAATTCAGAGTTTATTGTTACACCTCCGCACCTTCTGTTCCTCCCAAGGATTGCAGGGGAAGGGGAGCTGATTGTCACTGTGGGTCCCTTCTGGTGGGCCCCAGAGCTGGCTCTAGGATTGTCGTTGCAGCCGTGGTGGGAACAGAGCTACATGGAACCGTTTCTGTAGCTCTGCGTTGAGGACTCTTTTTTTTTTTTTTTAACATCTTTATTGGAGTATAATTGCTTTACAATGGTGTGTTAGTTTCTGCTTTATAACAAAATGAATCAGTTATACATATGTTCCCATATCTCTTCCCTCTTGCGTCTCCCTCCCTCCCACCCTCCCTATCCCACCCCTCTAGGTGGTCACAAAGCCCATTTGCGTTGGGGACTCCTTAGCTGCAGGCCCAGCCCAGCCCCTCTCTGTTTATAGCTCTTACTCCGAGGGGTCAGGCTGCCTCATAAAAGTTGATTGCACCCCAGAGGTCTTGGGGAGGGAGGGCGGAGGAGGGGGAGGGGAATAGCAAGGAGTGAGGCGTCAGCTGCTTTGGGCCACATCCGTGGAGGGCCCCGCTGGCAGGGCCTGAGGTCACGGTGCAGTCATTTCCACCCCCAACCGCAGCGCTGCCGCTAAAGCACCCCAGTGGCAAGAGAGAGGAGACCCCGTCCTTGGAGGGTCTGGAGGCTAATACCAGACAGCTTGCTGGGAGCCCCGGATGAGGTCTCAGTGTTACCTGGAACTTTCAGGCCAACGTTGTCTTCTACTTCAGCATCTCTGAACCTGTTTTAGTTATAAAGACAGTGCTTCAAACCACCTCTTCATTTATTTAACCCTCACTCCACTGCCAGATATTCCAGTAAGCCTGATTCTTTAGGGAAAATGTAATAATAAAAATAACAGCTAACAGTTCTGAATGCTTTCTACGTGCTGAGTTTTACATGGACAGTCTCAAAGCAGCCCGCCGAAGCATGTAGTTACCGCTGGCATCCATGTCGTGCAGGCGAGGACGCTGAGGCCCAGAGAGCTTAAGGGAGTTGCCAAACACCACACAGCTAAGAAGCTGCGTATGGAGAGGCGCCTGCAATGACCCAGGCCTGCTGACTCCAAAGCTGGCCTTGTCCCCATAGAAGCCTCGCAGCCAGCCCTCCATTACATGCCACACCTGGGGAGACCGGGCCCCAAGGAGATTCCACCTGAGGCCTGGCTGGTTGGCTTCTCAAGGTGTGAGACCTTCCACATGTCGTCACCTTCCCCACTTGATCTCCATTTGCCCATCCAGTAAATGGGCTGACTGCTTCCTTTCTGCCTTGTAGAGGGGAGGGTGGAGAGGAAAGCTGCTTTGGAAAACGCTGAGCCCAGAGAAAATAGCTATGTGAAGGGGTCCTAGATCCCTCAGTCTGGTTTCCTAATCATTTGTGAAGGGGATGCTTTACAAAAAGAAGCTTTTCCTGATGCCAGGGAATTTTTAGACAAGGTTTCCTTGCCATACTACGCCCCCTGAGAAGCCTATAGCCAGGGTTGACTCAGGACCACTTTAGGCCCCCAGTGAAGATGTTTTCTAGAAAACCACCTCTGGGAACTACGCTTTGCTTCTTTCCAAGCCTGTCAGTTTTGTGAATGGAAGAGACGGAGCTATTTCCAGTCCCATCTGTCCCGGCTGTTACCTGGGGGGAGGAAGTGACATCCAGGGGGCTGAGCTAGCAAAGGGGAAACAGCTGTGCTTTCTGCCCCTCCCTCGGCTGCTTTCTCTGGCCCTTTGCTGTCATTTCCCTTTGCCTGTGAGGAAGCCACCCTCCCTAGGCCTGGGAGGAGGTGGGCAGTAGGGTTGGGGCAGGATTCCTTCCTCTGTGTGTGTCAGTGCAGTATAAATTATGCAGTGGGACGTTTTGGGCCCTCCAGTCTGTCTCTGGACTCCCTGGAGTGTGAACCAGACCCGACAACAATTGATCCCTCAGGGAGTGGGGGTGGGGTGCTGCCCAACACAGTGAACTTTCAGGGTCAGGGATGGCGCGGGCCGCTCTGTATCTCTGCCTATCACTGCGTGGTCCCCAGTAGAGAGCCTTGGCTGTTTTCCTTTTTCCAGGACTATTCTCACTCAGTAACAAAGGAGACCTTGACCTCTATTACATGGGCACCATTATCGTAACAGCTACCACGTATTGAATCCCTATTTTGTGCTAGGCCTCTTGTTTATGATCTCTGGTCCTGACACAGCCCTGAAGGTATGCATTTTTAACCCCATTCTATGCATATGGAGACTGAGGTTCAGAAAGTTGAGGTTGCATTGTTAGTCAAGCACAAAGCCAGGTGTGTTCGGGGCCCTACCCCCAGGCGGTGCCTGTTTCACACTGTCACTGTGACTTGCACATTGGTCCCTCTCCTGGGCTGCCCCAGGTTGGGGGTTGGGGAGCTTCTGCCGGCCCAGCGCATAGTCCTCCTGGGGAATAGTGTTCTTTGTGGAGAGAGCCTGCCTTGCTGGCTTTGCCCACCTAAGGGTTCTGAGCGTGAAGGGATTGTCTCTGCTGTTTGAAGCGGCTGCTTTGTAAACTCTTTCATGGTAGGCCCCATTCTGACCCAGCTTTATTCCGTTTCCTGATGGCCCAGACCCAAAGGGCTATTTTAAGGGCCTTGCCTGTGTGGGAGAATTTCTCTTTGTAGCAACAGAGAGGGAGGCCTGGCTGGCCTGGCATGGTGCTGGCAGTGGGGCTCTGAGAGAGCGAAACTCTTTCCTGAATTCTGCCTCCTGGGCAGAATTCACTGGGCTCTCAGCACAGGGCCTGGCACCCGGAAGGGACACGGTCACTTGTCAGTGAGGGTAGGACTTCCAGAGGTGGCCGCCCAGGGATTTCTGCTGGTCTAAGCCCCAGTGGCGTGGCAAACTGATCCTTCTCTCGCAGAGTTGAGGCCTGTAATAGGACAATGTCTGGACTTTGGTTTCAAGCCGGGGTTAATTATTTACTTTAGTCATCGCTCATTGGCAACTGGAGAAAAGCAGCCTCATTTTCCCCACGATTGCTGGTTGTGGCAGCTCCTGGGCAGGGATAGTGGGGAAGTTGAGTCGGAGAATGTGAGTGGAGCCCTTCTAGGTGCAGGCACGGGGCTAGGGCTTCTCATCCACCGTCTTCTTTAATCCCCACTGCCACCCTGAGCATCACCCCTGTTGCATAGCCAAAGAAGCAGGGGCTCAGGGAGGTGCAGCACCTTGCCCCGCATCACATGGCCATGAAGGGTGAAAGCCAGGGTCTGAACCCAGGTCTCTGCAGTGATGAAAGCCCGCGATGGTTCCACTGTGCTCCCTGCAGATTTGATGGATTACCCACCCCACAAAGGTTAGGTTGCTAGGTAGGAGTACTCCTCTTTTTTCCCTGCCCTCAGCTGGAGGCATCCACACCTATCAAAACTAGCTGCACTGGGTTTTTCTCTACACTCCGCCCTCCCTCAGACTCTGGTCTCCGCGGCTGTATTTCTCCCTCTGCTGCATGCACCCATGGGAGTCTCGTCCCTGATCTGTGGCTGTGCTAGGGTATGGAACGCTGACAGCACTGCCCTGGGCTTAAGAAAGGAAGTCAGCCCAAAGGGCACATGCACAGTGGGCCTTCCCTTGGAAGGCTGGGGCCCTGCAGCTTTATAGTGGCTTTGTCTCCCGAGAGCTTCCCAGAGAGGCTGGGAGACTAGGAAGCACATCACGTGGGTCCCTGATAAAACTTCAAGGGTCTGGATTAAATCCCGGTCATCTGCCCACACTGACCTTCCCCCAGAGCCCCTCCATTAACATGTGATGTGGTTGGAGCTGGTATTTGGGATCAGATAACAAACCTCTTGCTACCTAGAATGGACCCCTAGCAAGGTCTGGCCTCTATTTTGGGATTCAAATTTTTATTCCCCTTGATCTCGTGTGTCCAGAGGCACTTTTAAAAGCCTGGTCCTTCAGAAGCTCCAGCTGCTGGGGGTTCTACGTCCTGTCCCCAAAGATGGTGGCTAGCACGGCACTGTGGTTGGGAGCAGGGAGCAGTTAATTTCCCAGGCACTTTCAGCCTGCTGCTTGCTCAGGCTAAACGAGGCTCTGGCAACTGGAGCTATAGCCCCCGAGAGGGCCTCAGGTGGCAGCAGCTGGAAGTTGAGGGCAAGAGGATGGGAGCAGAGCACCGACTCCCCTGATACATGGGCTCAGGCTCTGAAGCCCTTACTACCTTGTTTCACTTGTTCAAATTTCTTCCCTGCCATGGGCCTCAACTTTCTAATCTGTAAAATGAGAATAATAGTAGTAATAACAACAACACTTGGCCCATTTGGTTGTTACTCCACATGGTGCTGGGGACATGCCTGGTGTTCAATGGATGGTAGCTGTGGTTATTATTATCTTGGTCATCCTTCATGGTTTTGCTTAGTTTCTGCTACCTCCCAGAAGCTTCCAAGACTTCTCATCTTACGATGTCTTCTGTCTGTGAATTTTTGCAAAGTTTATTGTTTTAGCCTCTCCTGTAACTCTTACCAAGAATGACCTTGGGTTGCTCAGTTTGGGGCAAGCCTGTGTCTCCTGTTCCTGATTGATGGAAAAGCCCATTGTGGGGTGGACTTTAATCTGATGCTTATTTGTATTCATTCATTCATTCATTCAATCAATCAATCAACACTTGAATGTCTACTCTGTGGCACTGGGAACACAGCAGGACAGATAAAACTCCCCGCCCTTTTGGAGCTCACATTCTGATAGGGGGAGGGAAATAATAAACAAAACTGGTGAAATATGTAGTGTGCTGGATGGGGGATAAATGCTGTAGAGAAAACTAAGCGAGGTGAGGGAGACAGGGAATGGCAGTGGTGATGGGAGTTGCTGTGCTGTTTTATAGAGTGTGGCCAGGGACAGCTCCCCTGTATGGTGACTTTTAAGTAAGATCTGAAGGAGGAGAGGGAGTGAGGCCTGTGGATATTTGGAGCAAAAATGGTTGAGAGAGAGGGAACAGCAAGTGCTAAGGCCCTGAGGTAGGACTGTGCCTCTAGCCTTTGCAGAGAAGAGCAAGAGGCTGGTGTGGCCCAGTGGCATCAGCAAGAGGGAGGGCAGTGGGCAGTGAGGTCAGGCAGCTAAAGAGCTCAAGTTGTGCCTGTGTTCCTCCCAGCACCAGGCCGGGTGCTCTGCTCAGCAATGAGGCGTCCTCTTGACTTGCTGAAGACAGAAACTGGTCAAAACACAGCTGGAGAGGTCGCTCTGGGGACTGTTTGGGGTTTGACCCTGACCCCCCCCAAGAGGGATTCTGTGGGGAAATACAGCCTCCATCAGCAACGGCTTGGATAGCACCTGAGGACCCCAAAGGTAGCACACGTCTTAGGGAGTTTCACTAACTGAACATTAGTTTTATACCTACTGTGTGCAAGGCACCAATGCTGAAAGCAGTCCCTCCAGCTGGGAGCTAGAGGGTGGGGAGCTCCTGCAGAGGCAGCAGCCTCCGTATCCTTTCATCTTTAAACTCCCTCCCTCATGCTAGCTGACGGTCTGGATCACAGTAGGGCCTTGAGCAGTGAAATAAATCTGTAGACGAAGGCTTTATCCTATTAAACCCCCTTCCTCCTACCCCACTCCTATTTTTTAAAGAACCACAGCTTTTAACTTACAATTGTGGCAGTTGGTCATTTGAAATGTAGAATGTATATTCCTATCATTATAATACTGTAAATGGTGGTAAGATTCTCAGGCCATTCCACCAAAACCTTACTCATCCATGGAGTAGATGGAATTATAGCACCAAGAGCCAGATGTCTCTAGTTCACCTATATCACGGGCTAGCCTGGGAACTTAAATTCCGTGTGTAACAGCCAGGGGAACTGTCCTCCAGTGTTCACAGTGAGAAGGAAACTTCCAGGCTGACTGATGATGGTGATGATGTCGATGACGATGTTGATATTAGGAGCACAAATTATGTGCCACCCATTCCATTCTTCTAAGCACTTTACTCTTTACAACAACCTGACTGATGAAAAGAGCACTCTTTTTTTTTTGCGGTACGCGGGCCGCTCACTGTTGCAGCCTCTCCCGTTGCGGAGCACAGGCTCCGGATGCGCAGGCTCAGCGGCCATGGCTCACGGGCCCAGCCGCTCTGCGGCACGTGGGATCTTCCCGGACCGGGGCACGAACCCGTGTCCCCTGCATCGGCAGGCGGACTCTCAACCACTGCGCCACCAGGGAAGAGCACTCTTATGGTCCTTACTTTATTGATGAGAGAACAGAGACACAGGTTAATTTACCAATGGCCATAAGCTAGGAGGAGGCAGGGCTGGGGTTCAGAGCCAGGCAGTGGGGCTCCGAAGTCCTTCGGGAAACCTCTTACGTCCTGACCTTCCAGGGAATCCTGCCAGCCCGCCTGCCACAGCCTAGCCTGGCCGTCCACAGACCTCAGTTAACAAGTGTCAGAGTTGGGAACCGAAGCCACTGGTGGAAGGCAGGAGCGGCCCCTCTTTGTTCCTGAGACAGGAAAAGCCATTTGCTCCTGGAGCCTGACACTGCAGGGGGTGGGTTTGCCGGGCATGGTTGCCTTCCTGGGCCATTTACAAGTCCGGCACTTGCGGCTGGGGTGGGGAGCACTGTATCTGTTGGTGGAGAGGCCAGATTAGAGCGTCTGGCAAGATGTTTCTGACACCTAGGCCATTCAGCTCAGCCAAGCTCAGCAGGTGACCAGGGATGTTGCTTTAGCTGGGAGGGGGCACCCTTCCCATTCTGCCCTGTTCAGTTTATTGTGAGAATGAGCTGGGCCTTAACCATTCCTTCCTCTCTCCCTGGGCCCCAAAATAAACAGCAGCTGTTGGCTGCATCGTCTGTCGGCTGCCAGTCTGTCAACAGCCCGTAGCGCTCGTTTGCCCCGCTCTTTGGGTTTAATGCCATGGGGCATTGGGGACCCTACAGAGCCTGCCTTGCTGGCCAGCTGGTGTGCCCTGGCATGCCCTCTCCCAGGCAGTGCTGGCCTGTTGGCCGCACACTGGCATTGTCCCCTCGTGCCCTGCAGGGAGGCAGGTCCTCATGGTGGTCACAAACTCAGGCTCCAGAGTGTGACATCGGTTCTGCTCCTGGCTCCGCCATTTAGCTGGTGACCTTGGGCAAGCGGCCTAACTCTGAGCCTATTTCCTTCTCTGTAAAACCCGGCCATGGGTTCTAGATCCTGGTATCCTGTGAGGATTGAGACCAGGGCTATCAAGGCAGTGCTGTCTGGCTTCTGCCGTTGAAGCCAGACTGGCTAATCTGAGTCCTCCCTTTGCCACTCAGCAGCTTTGTGCCCTCGGGGCAGGTGCTGGAGTTCTCCCCACCTAGGTTTTCTCATCTGTACAACGTGGATAATGAAAGCATCTCCCAGGCTGGTGGTGAGGATTAAATGAGCTGTGCCAAGCACAGAGTAGGAGCTCAGTGAATGGAATAACATGTGCTCCCTTTGACAGATAAGGCAGCGTCCCCCAAAAGAGTCGTCCACAGGCGCACATCCGAGCGCTAACAGGATTACTCCTCCCCTAACCGTTGTATCTGACTTGCTTGGCTTTGTTTCTACGCTGTGTTCAGAACTTCCACTTGAGGGGCTGGGGGTTGGGGGGCGGTACCGTAGAACTGGTTATAAAGCAGGACGGAGGCATGAGAAAGGAGAGCTGGGACTTCTGTTCTACTTGGCAGTGGTTCTGCTGATGTAACATAAGAAATGGGAAGAAGACTGGGTCCGAGGCCATGGACTGCCTTCAGCTGCTGGGCAGATCCCCTGTGGTGTTGACCGGTTTTCTCTGCTGACGTGTGAGCCCCAAGATGTTCTTTCATGTGATCTCCACAACGTCCCCGTGGGCCAGCCTGCCTTGGCTCCGTACTCTGGGAAACCCTTGTGTTCTTTGGCTGTTCCTTGCAATTACCCTCCCTTGTGGAAAGCTTGTACTGGGAACCCCCTTTAGAGCATCCAGACCCCAAAGTCATCATTCTCAAAAAGGGAAAAAAAGGCACTTGACCCCAATTGTGTTGAACTTCAGTGCTACGTGCCGCTGTGGGCACACCAACCCCCCCGGTAAAGAGACCCTCACTCAGCAGGGAGCATTTGCACTGTCTCCCCAGGAGCCTGGTCCTTAAACAGGTGGCTGGGCCGGCTGTCTTGTCTCCTCCATGCTGCTCTTAGCCAGTTCTTGCCCCAGGGGAGAGGTCAATGGCAGTTCCATTCCCAACATTCAGGGATGACCCTTTCCGATAGACTTGTGGGGAGAATGAGTCTGCGCTTTCGAGAGGAATGTGGCAAAGTAGTTTAGAGCAGGGGCTCTGGAACCAGATTGCCTAAATCCAAGTTTCTCCTCTCCCATTTACTTCTGTGTGACCTTGGGCAAGTCACTTAGCCTCTCTGTGCTTCAGTTTCCCGTTCTGAAAAATGGGGATAATAATAGTACCTTCCTCACAGGATCGTTGGGAGGATTCAATGAGAAAGTGATGATAAAAGCACTTATAACAGTGCCTGGGGCAGAGTTAGTGCCACCTAAGGGTTACTGTTGTTATCTGAGCTGGCAGGGCAGGTGCAGTCGGCTTCCTATCAGCCCAGGCCTGACGGATATATATATAGAAGCCTCGAGAAGATGCCTGGGGTTTGTGACAGAGGCATCTGGGATGGAGCTTGTGGCATGTTCTAGAGGAAGGGGGTGTGAAGATTCAGACAAGTGTTCCAAAGCTGACTCCACCATTTCCTAGCTGAGTGCCGCCCGCGAGTTGCTGACCCCTCTCAGCTCAGTTTCCTCAGATGACTGTGCCCACGCCTTCCTCGTAGGGTCATTGTAAGAACCCAAGACAGGGTACAGCATCTCGTAGTCACTCTCCTTTCCTTTAAATGGTGGCCATTTAAACAGCCTCGTGGTTTTGCAAGGGGACCAGGGGGATGGTCAGTGGGCTCCAGCCTGACCTTTCTGGCTGGGAGCCTTGAATTACGCTCTTTCCACGCCTCTCCCCTCATGAGCAGCCTCTGGGTGTTTATTGCAGCAGGGCTGCCCATGCAGAAGGTGACGGTGCCTCCTGCTGGTACCATCAGTATCCCAGGTTGTCAAGCTCCTCACAAACAGTCTTGCTGCCTCTGAGGGACCTGCTAAGAAGGGCTCTAGGTCTCCTTCCTGTTTCACAGATAGGAAAGGCTCAGAGAGGCACATGACTTCTGTGATTGTGGAGGACACCGTCGATGCCCCGCCCCATATGCCCTGGGCTCACCTGAGTTCACCTGCAGCGGTTTCCAGCGTGCTGGCAGCTCCCCTCCTCGAGTTTTCCCCACTGTCGCCTCTCCCTGCCTCACTTCTCTGGGCGAGGGCTCCCTCCAGCAAGGGCACCACGGGAACTTGCTCTACCCAAGCAGGTGCCGCTGAGGAAGGCCAGGGGAGGGGGCGGAGGTGAGTTGTCATTCCGTCATCCTATCATCCCAGGGAGTTGATATCTCAGCTGCCTGCTCTCCACTGGGACAATTCGGAGGTGATTTCCAGCCAGAACCTCAGAGGATCCCCAGCAGGACTGAGCCCCAATGCCCACAGCAGTAAATTGGCCATTAAGTACCCTTTATCGGCCTTTATCCTTTCCTGGTCTCGCTCTCCATACTTCCTCACTTGGGATTCCGGGAATCATCTCCCTAATAAACAGCCTGTACCCAAGGCCTTGTTTCAGGGTCTGCTTTGGAATGAACCCAAACCATGATAGCAAACTCCTCCTTCCAGCAAGTGGTGGAGCGAGGACTGAGAACCTCTGTCCGTGACTCAGTTCCCCAGGCCGTGCTGTCTTTCTGGAGGTTCCTGGGGTTCTTGTTATAGAAGAGTCAGGATCCTTGTTTGATACAGGTTTTTTTAAGGTAATAAGAGACAGGAGTCATTGTGGACAGGGCTGAAGAATACTTGATCAATACAGCAGCTTCTGGGGGCCTCATCAGAGAAGGAGCCCAGTCAGTGCAAACATGACGGAGAGAAGCTGGGCCTTGGCCACGTGGGAATCTGACCTTGTATAAACTTGCCTCAGGAAAGAAATAAACAAACAAGGGACTTATGGATAAATAGAAATCTAGTATCTTTATCCATCATAGGTCAGGCTGGGAGGAGCAGTGTAAGTGTCTGAGGAAATGAGGTCAGGGGCTGCTGGCCTCTGTGCCCAGGTACAAGGTGACATAATGTGAGCAAGACACTGTCGTTTGTATCTGCTGTAATCTGGCTAGTTGGCGGGGAGTTAGGCATTACGAACATTAAAGCTTCTTGTGATAGTGTTTGAAATTGTGGTGAGACTGGGTGTCCTTATAGAGGGTGAAAGCATCTTTAAGAAAATAGAAAAAAGGAGAGAGAGTGTGTGTGTGTGTGTGTGTGTTTGCATGTAGAATGCATGTGTATTTGGAGATGTGTAATGTCTGTGTGTGTGTTTGGGTGTGGTGTGTTATGGGGGGTGTATTTGGGGATATCGTGTGTGTGTTGCAGGGTGTTTGGGGATTATGTCTGGGTGGTGTATTAGTATATGTCTGTTGGGAGTGTGTGTTTATATGTGTGTGCATTTTGTGTGGTATGTGTATGTGTGTGTGTATGTGTGTGGGGTGTGTGTGTGTGTGTGTGTGGTATGTGTGTGTGTGTGTGTGTGTGTGTGTGTGTGTGTGTAGTACAAGCTGTTGGGTCATTGTCCATCAGGCATATTCCTGGGGCCATCTTTTATCCTTGAGAACTCCTTAGGTCAGGCTAGGGGGTCCCAAAATACTTAGATTTTAGTATAAAATGGAATCATAGACCCTCACATATACTTACCCTAACTACCTTTTCTCCTTTCCTCCAGTGCCTCTTCTGAGTCAGGCAGGTTTACACAGACCTCATTTCACTCTCACAAAAGAAAGATGGTATTACTCCCATTTTTGTAGGCAAGGAAACTGGGAATTGGGGAGGTTAAGTCACTCACTCAAGGTGACACAGCTAGTAAGTAGCAGAACTGGGATCTGACCAACCTCTGAACTTCCACCCCCTGCCCCCTCCACCCATGTGGGGTGAGCTGGTGGGTGGGATTCTGCCGTGACTTTGCACGTGCAGAAAGGGCCCTCTTCTCCATCCAGGGCACTTGCTCTAGAAACATGGCTTCTAGCTTCAGAGGAGGCCCCGGAAGAAGGCTTGCAGGAGCAGGAAGGCTGTGAGGCAGGGCTGTGTGAACTAGGCTGGTGCAGACATGCCAGAGGACCTGATCCCAGGAAAGAGTTGTGACCCGGCGGGGGTGGGGGGAGGTGGGGATGGAGGAGAGACTCTAGAAGCAAGGGAGGATTGAGAAGGGAAGCTGGAAGAGGCCTTGAGTTCCTCCCCTGGGCCTCAAGGAGAGGGTATGTACACATTTTTGCTGGGTAAGGAATCTTATGTCTGGTTTTATCCTCCAAGAGCAAACGTCCATCTCCCTCCTGTTTTACTGTGAGCCGGTTACGTGTCCAGGTGTGTGGGGCTGGGGCAATGCGGACCTGTCCGTGTTACCGTGTTATGTGATCTAACCCCTAATAAGGGGACGCACAGAGAAACAGGCCTTCCCTACCTGGAATCCTGGAAGGAAGAGAGGGTGGCCATTTCGTCAGTGTGCGTTCTTGGCAGACAGAGGCAGTGGGGCCCCTGGGCTTGCCTGGCCGCTCCCACGCACAGGAACTCACATCAGACAGTAGGGAATCCCATGGAAGCTTCGGTCCAGATGTAGTCTGCGTGGGGCATTTGGGACTTATTCATGGGGTTCAGATACACTTGGGTTCCCAGAGCTGCTGGGAGAGGGCCCCCTGGTACCCAGCCAGCTCAGTGACTCCAAACAACTCCTCAGGAGCAGACAGTTCCTGCCACTGTCCCTGAGAACCTTAAAGGGCCACCTCTGCCCCACCCACATCCCCCGAACATCAGCCAGGATGAACCCAGGGAAGCAGGTGGATTCACGCAAGGCAGCCTGAGCAGCCCAGATTTTCAAAAGCCATCCTCTAATAAGTTCCCAGCCCCAATGCTATTAATATTAGGCGTTAACCTAATACAGTGTTAACCCTGTGGACTTGTTTGGCTCTCTGCTGACGTGGATTAGGATGGGTTAGAGTGCAGCAGTTACAGGCAAGGCCAAGTCCCTCACAAGCCACGTGACTTTGGGCAAATTATTTAATCTCCCCGAGCCTCAGTTTCCTTATCTGTAAAATAGGGATAATAAAAGTACCACAAACTCATAGAGCTGGTGGCTGGCATCGAGGCATTATGAAGGATAAAAATATAGGAAACAGCGGGAGCTGGGCATCCTCGTGTAGCTCCCCGCGTTAAGGCAGTAGATAGCCCACACTGATGCTCTTAGCCCCCCTCCCTTTTTGGGAACAGCTTTATTGAGATATAATTCTCATACCGTACAACCAACCCATTTAAAGTATACATTTTAGTATATTCATAGAATTGTGCAAACACTACCACAGTCAATTCTAGAACATTTTTATTACCCCAAGAAGCAAGTATGCTTTAGCCATCACTTCCAACCTCCCTACCCACACCCCCACTGGTCCCAAGCCCTTGGAAACCACTAATTTTCTTTCTATCCTTATGGATTTGCCTATTCTGGACATTTTATATAAATGGAACCATCAACTACGTGGTCTTTTGTGACTGGCTTTCTTTCACTAATATAACGTTTTCAGAGTTCATCCACCATCAGCCCTTTTGATGGCTTATAGCGTGAGCTTGATTCATTCCCTGCTGGCCCAGGAGCCCTGGGCACAAACCCTCACCGTGACTTTGGCAGGGCTGGCCTGCGGTCCTGAGTGCAGGTTCCACTGGGGCATTTCCTCTCTCTGCCCTTTGGAGCATGTGGATTTTTCTCTCCTACTCTACTGTTTTGAAACTGGTCGAGGCTGGATCTTGTAGGAAATGTTGAATGCGCCTGCAGTTTACTCCCATTACTTCCTCTGGCCTGGTCAGCAGCTTGGGGGCAGGGTGGAAACTGTGCAAAGTCTTTACTCATCTGTTCCCCCTGGACTCTGTTTCCGGGAGGGGATGGGGAGAGAGACAACAAAGCGTCTTTATTTGTTTTTAGTGTTGACTAACTTCCCAGCCCCCTTACCAAGTTCTGGTGAAAGTTGCTGGGTTCCTGGTCAGTCTCTCTTCCCTCGAGACACAGGGTCATGGGACTTCTCTTTTGGGGGCAGCCGATGGGGAAGTCGCCAAGTGTTTTGGAGTTCTCTGCGTGTGGAGTCAGACTGCATCTGTTTCTCCTCTAGCTAGAGCTGGACCAGTGCAAAACTGGGAATCCGTTAGGAGGCAAGTAACAAAATCCCATCTAAAACAATCTTAAACCATACAGAAATTTATCATCTTACTTTGAAGTAAGAAGTAGATAGAAAAAAATTATAATTAAAAAAAACTATGCTCTTAATGAACATTTAGATTGTTTTCAACTTTTTTATTTTTGCCATTATAAACAGTGCTGCCTTAAACATCCATATATATGTATATATGGGCTACTATTTTTGTAGGATAAATTATCAAAGCGACACTGATAGGTAAGAGTGTCTGAGGTTTATTTTTAGTAGGTCAGTCCACATTTAATCCATTCTCCTATTCCGTCTGTGTCTAAATCCATACAATGAGAACTGATACTTCCAGTATCAGTCACAAGACCCTTGTGGATACCTGATATTTGTGGAATCAATTTAGGAACACTGTATTATCTTGCATCCCCATCCTTCCCAATCTATGGCTGAGCATCAGGCTAAACTAATGTGGGTTTTTTGGGGGTTTTTTTTGTTTGTTTGTTTGTTTTGCGGTACGCAAGCCTCTCACTGTTGTGGCCTCTCCCTTTGCGGAGCACAGGCTCCGGACGCGCAGGCTCAGCGGCCATGGCTCACGGGCCCAGCTGCTCCGCAGCATGTGGGATCCTCCCGGACCGGGGCACAAACCCGTGTCCCCTGCATCGGCAGGTGGACTCTCAACCACTGCACCACCAGGGAAGCCCTAAAGTAATGTTTAAAAGCAAAAGACACAACGTAAAGGACTTTTTGGTCAACAAGAGTATGTCATATATTCTATACCCTTGAGTATACTACTTAATAGCAGTTTTGTTCAAGAGATTATGTGATTCCCCGTTGGAACGCACAGGGTGAAATGTCTTAACAATGCCAAGTGTCGGTTAGACTATGAGGAAGTGGGGAACCTCATATGCTGCTGATGGAAGCACAGTCCTACCATGTGCCTGAGAAGGAAGAGAACTGGAATATTCTGTGAACTATGGCTACCACTTGGAATAATACAAATGCCCAGGAGAAGAAGATGGATAAATAAATATGGTATATTCATATGATGGAATTCTGTGCAGTTAAGGTGAATAAGATTTATAAGTTTCAGCCTGGATCCCCAAAACAATATTGAGTGAAAAAGGCAAGCAAGAGAATATTACCTATTATACCATTTATGTAAATATAATTTATCTAAATTTCATACTATTTCTATAAATTAAAAATTATTCACAGAATAATAGTGTATTATATATATATTTACATACGTTTGTGGAAAAAGTATAAAAACACAGACCGGAAGGATACACACAAAAAAATTCATGACACTGGCTGCTTCTGGATGGGGAGAGAGAAATGGGCCTGGGAGGAGAATAAGGGATTTAAACTTTATCCATAATGTTTCTGTTTCTCTTATTTAAAAAATGATAGAAGTTTAGCATTTATTTATTTTGAATGGAGTGTGGAAGGATTTGTTATTTGTAACATGTAGTCTTCGTTTGTTCATTCATTCATTCAGCAAAGATTTGTTAAATGCCTACTGCATGCCTGGCATTGTTCTAGGTTTGAGACTAGATTAGTACACAAAAACAGACAAAAATCCTTGTCCTGGGGAGTTTATATTCTGGTGAAATGTATTGATAAAAAAACAAAACAGGACTTCCCTGGTGGTCCAGTGGTTAAGACTTCACCTTCCAATGAAGGGGGTGCGAGTTTGATCCCTGGTTGGGGAGCTGAGATCCCACATGCCTCTCTGCCAGAAATCCAAAACATAAAACAGAAGCAATATTGTAACAAATTCAATAAAGACTTTAAAAATGGTCCACATCAAAAAAAAAAATCTTAAAACAAAATTTCAAAGTAAAAAATGATACAATTCCCAAATTAAAAAGTAAGTTAATAAAAATTTTAAAAACTAATGTTTAAATGTTTGCATTCCTTCTTTATATGTTTATTTAATGATTTTGCAAATTTAGAGTAAAGCAGTAATTCATATCAATAAAAATTCATTTTATATTTATTGAGATATATAAAAAGGAGGCTCAGGATGAGGTGCCTTGGTTCATTGGTACAGAAGTTGGGTCTAAATCTGAATTTAAAAAGGCAAGAAAGACAGGGGCATCTTAACATAGGTTTGATTCCAGCACAGAATTTGACCGAGTGACTCTTGCAATAGCAAAAGTAACAATTAGATGCAAATTATCCCAGAGCCCACCATGCTGGGTGAGCCCCACCTGGGAGTAGAGCTTATCTGTTCAGTGCCTTGGGTGGGATTTATCATGTATTAGGAAGAGCAGAGCATCGAGCATGAAATGAATGCTTTACGGAGATACAGTAGCAGGTGTGCACGAGTGCGTGTGCATGTGTGTGTACCCATGAGCACATGTATATGTCTAATGGACTGTTTACTCTGTGCCCCGCACTGTTGAGGGCTTTCTGAGTGTTATCTCATTTAATCCTCACAACCCTGTGAGGTAGGTGCGTTAACTCATCCCCACCTTACCAAAGAGGAAAGAGACTTAGCCAGGGTGGCAGAGCCAGTGATTTGGTGCACTGGGAATCAGAGTCAGGTGCCCTGGCCTCTGTAGCTTGTGCTCTTAATTTTAGGTTACTAGAGGGGGAACGAGAGAAAGACAGGTCCTCCCCGGGAGAGGCAGTGGTAGAGCAGCCGACAGATGATGGGGAGCCATGAGGAGACCAGAAGTGGGAACTTGGGGTGTAAAGAGAAACTGGGGTCTGGGGCTGGAACATCACACTTGGGAGTTCAGACTTCCCTGCAAGCCGGAGAAGCCCCTGGAGGTGTTGCTTGACACGACCCAGTGTGTGTTTAAAGATGTAACCGCACACGTGGTGTGAAGGATTGATTGGACTCCAGAGACCGGAGGAACTGGAAGACCAGTTGGGAGGGGATGGCAGTGTGGTGTAGCCTCATCTGATGTGTGGGTCAGGCTCTCAAGCCAACAAGGAGGGTCAAAATTACCTTTGAACATCCCTTAAATTGCCCATCCAATTCAGTGTCGAGGGCACTTTGTACACAATTTTGTGCAGAGTCAGAACACGTGAACTAGAGTAAAAGAAACAAAAGGCAAATCAGTAGCCCTCGTTGGCGTCCAGACCAGTCACCTGTAACGTAAGGCCGGTGGGAGGTGGCTGCAGGCTGTCCGCAAGGCTGACTCCATTCTGCTTTAAGATTAAGCCTCTATAACCTACAGCCTCTTTAGGGGATTTGTAGTCAGGAAGATGGACCCAGAGAGTGAAGGTAGCACCAGAGGGCTGTGATTCCACCGCAGCTGCCTGGCTTCGTGGTCTTTCTCTGTCTTGGTTTTCCTTACTTTTCATCATTCCTCTTATCTCCTGGGATAATCCCTTTCCACTTCCTAAACAAAGGTGTTTCCCTAGATTCTGTCCAGTTACTAAGCCTTGTGCTTCCATTTTCTTCTCTCCCTACTCTTTGGTTCTGGACCTTCTTTTCCACTTAATCTGTGACCTCTGGGCAGATCTGCGTCCGCAGGAGGACCTTCTCCTGTCCCCAGCCAGCCAGCACCTTCTCACCAAGGTAAGTCTGTCCTCCACCACCCACCTTATCCTACTCCCTGACTGCCCAGTCTTTTAATTAATGGCCCCACCATTTTTCCAGTCCCCGGAGTCAAAATCTGGGAGCGACATTTGACTTCTCCTCCCCTGACTTCCATCTGGATTCTGTGATCTGCTGATGAGTGGTTCCCAGATCTGCCTGGGAAGCTGGTGAAGAATTTCTTCCTTTGGGATCACCCACTACAAGCCCGGAGGCTGATTCAGTGTTCAGGTAGCCTGGCACAAGGGCAGGACCCGAAGTTCATGTCTTTTTCAGAGCTCCACAGGAGCAACTGCTGATGAGCCAAGTGCTGGAACCGCTGCCCTGGGTCTGCATCGGCCCCGTCCCATAGATTCATTAGCCTTGCGCTTCCGTCTTGCACTCCTCTCTCTATCACCCTAATTCTAGGCCACATGGCAGCTTAGATGGGCTTCTGCAGGTCACTGCAGCCAGCCTAGACCAGAGCGGTCACCTTGCGGTCACCCAACATCTCTCTCTGCACCCTTGCCCCAAAGCCATGTTCATTGCCTGGAACTTGCCCCCTCACCTGCCGAAATCCTTTAAGGCTCATCTCAGATGTGTCTTCTAAAGGGCCTTCCAGGTCCACCTGAGACAGATGGGCTTCCTCCACTCCTAGCTTGTAATAATTACTGGTTTACATATTTCTTTCCTCTGCAGGATTAATTGAACAAGCATATGTGAAGCACTGACCCAGACACTTAGGATGAGGAGGGACAGATAGGGGCCCATCTTTAAGCTCCAGGCTACCTACCAGATGCTAAACTCCTTAGGACCAGGGCTCTGGCGGACCTCGAGTGTGCACTTCATCAATATTTGTTGATCCTGCCCCGTATCGTGCATTTCCCTCCCCAAAGAGTAGGTCACATGCTGGGTTTTCTACCCTCAGGTGCAGCAAGTTAAGTTAATCATATTTTTCAGTTCATTGTACGTTATCCCATTGCAAAAGCCTCCTCCTGCTTTATTTTTATTTTTCCCCTTCAATCCTGATCTTCACTCCTATCCCTCTTCCGCTTATGCATCCCCTCTAACCTGTTTAACATAAACCCACGTATCCTCAGAAAATAGGTTGTGCTGTTTGTGGGCGTGGTTCGTAATCTACATAAATGGTATTGTGCTGTAGGTTTGGTTTGGTGATTTCCCCTTTTACTCAATGCGGTGTTTGTAAGATCTGTTTACGTTGTTGTGTGCAGCCACTTTATTGCCTCTGACTGCTGCATGGTGTTCCATGCTGGCAGCCACCACATTTTGCTTATTTGCTGCCCACTGTTACTGGGCCCTGAGGTTGCCTCCAACACTTTCTCCTGCAAACATTGCTGCAGAGTGACGTCCCTGTAGGCTGCAGCCCTTACAGTCTGCAGCGATTTCTCCAGTACGTGCACCAGGAGTGGGATCACTAGGGCACAGGGCTTACACAGACTGAGTTTAAGTAAATACTACCCTATTTCTTTTCAGAAGAGCTGTACCATTTATAAGCCTACGAGCAGTGAACCACGGTTCTCATCTCCCTACACCGTCACCAACACTTGGTGTTATCCAGAAGAGTAGGTCATTTTCCTCTCTCCTTTCCAGAGAGGGCCTTCTAGGCTGTTGGCATTTCTCCCCATGGACCAATCCAACCAAGATTGGAAGACGTAGTGAGTTCTAATGTCTTCATATTATTCCTTCCTGGCCCGTCTCCCTTGCCTGTAATGAAAGTTCTTTTTGTAATTCCCCACCCAGTTCTCACTAATGGGACCAGAAACCTAAAACCTTTCTCCATTATCTTAAAAACTCAGCGAGCTTTTCAAAGCTAAACCTCCTTTGTTTTTCAAGTTAATCTGAAATAAGCCCTTCTTATCTTGTTTTCCCCCTTTGCTCAGTGCCTCCAAGCCTCACCGGCCATTCTTGTGAATGCCCCAGAAATGGCCTCTGAAAGGTACTGCCTCACCTGTGTGTGCCCACGGTTGGAGGTGGGCTGCAGACCCTCCCCGGATGTTGCTGTCTTCACAGAAGCCGGGTTTGGGATTTAACTCTGTTTAAATGCCTGCAGCCTTGTTTGCAAACGGAAATGAGTTGGGCTTATTTGCTGGGGATAATTATAGGGAAAAGACTCCTACCTGATACTGTCCAACTTCTGGCCTGAATGTTTCAATGGATAATTAATCATAACTGTTCTTTGACATCGTATCTTTTATTTTTTTTTTTTTGGCCACGCTGCACGGCTTGTGAGATCTTAGTTCCCCAACCTGGGATGGAACCCGGGCCCTCAGCAGTAAGAGTGCTGAGTCTTAACCACGGGACCACCGGGGAATTCCCTGTTCTGTGACATCTTAGGTCGCTGGGGTGGACTATTACTGAACTCTTAAACCTTGACTGGTTCCAGCAGAGCATAAATGTGGCTTTAGGTCCTATGTTAGATACGCATTACATGCTTGCGTGATTTCTCCAAGTACGCTGTGAGGGTAGTGATTAGGGTCTTCCTTACCCTTCTACCTAGAACCTGCCCCCCACTGCCCCTCCCCACCCCCGCCTTCCCCCCGCCCCCGCCTCGCTTTGCACTTAGCAAAGTAAATACTTGTTGGGTGGTTGACACAGGATTACATGTTAATCCATCTTTTTTTTTTTTGGAAGAATCTTTTTTTTTTTTTTTTTGCGGTACGCGGGGCTCTCACTGTTGTGGCCTCTCCCGTTACGGAGCACAGGCTCCGGACGCGCAGGCTCAGCGGCCATGGCTCACGGGCCCAGCCGCTACGCGGCATGTGGGATCTTCCCGGACCGGGGCACGAACCCGTGTCCCCTGCGCCGGCAGGCGGACTCTCAACCACTGCGCCACCAGGGAAGCCCCTGGAAGAATCTTTTTATTTATTCATGTATTTGTTTGTTTATTTATTTATTTTTGGCTGCGTTGGGTCTTAGTTGCTGAGCGTGGGCTTTCTCTAGTTGCGGCGAGCGGGGGCTGCTCTTCGTTGTGGTGCATGTGCTTCTCATTGCAGTGGCTTCTCTTGTTGTGGAGCGTGGGCTCTAGGCCCATGGGCTTCAGTAGTCATGGCACGCGGGCTCAGTAGTTGTGGCTCACGGGCTTCGTTGCTCCACGTCATGTGGGATCTTCCTGGACCAGGGCTGGAACCCGTGTCCCTTGCACTGGCAGGTGGATTCTTAACCACTGCGCCACCAGGGAAGTCCCTAATCCATCATTTTCAAAGTCTAGAACCAGACCTATTTAAAAAAACAAACAGAATCCTTCCCTTAAAAAGTGGCATTACCTTCTTACCCTCACACATGTTCATTTTAGTCTCATTTATTGCTCTTTGGAGTGGGGGGTCTTGGGGGAACGACTCTGAGAGCCTCTTAAACTTAAAAGAGGCATAATAAATTACACTCTTTAGAGAAGCTTGGATAGCTGCTTGTGTCCCAGAAGTGGGATGGGAGCACAACATTCTAGGTGGTTCCTCTGCTCACACCCCCCGCCCCTCCCTGCCGCCTACAGGGCTTACCTCCCAGAGCAGTGTGCGGTACCCTACAGATCACCGTTAAATAAACAGTCCCTTGAAAACACAACGTAAAAAAAAGTGCTGGCTATGTATTGCATCAGGAGAGCTAACTATTATGGAAAAGGCCAGATATTTCCACTGTGTTAAGAAAATAAGAACCCGGCAGCATGGAACGTCCCAGTCAGTGGGCAAAAGATGTGGAGACTTCAAAAGGAAGAAGAACTGTCAAGACAGCATGAGCGACAACGGGTGACTGCCCCGTTGAGAAAAGAAAGCGTGCTAGGGTGTGTGTGTGTGTGTGTGCGTTTCCATATGCAGCGGCAGAAGTCGCGACAGTGCCTTTCACCTGGGAAATAAATTAACGAACACACCAGTGTCTGTATCACGGCTCACCCAAGCAATGGGCCAACCGTGACTCGGCCTGGGGGTGAGGTTAGGAGGAGGGGGGCAGAAGTGCAGAACAGAAACAGTCTTTGTTCTCACAAGACCCAAAAGGCAGATTTGCAGGAAGAGACCCCTCGTCGTGGGTCTGAAATGAAGATGGACGCTCGAAGATAGTGCTGATGGCTCTAGCAGAGGCCCTGCCCTTGGGCTCTCAGCCAGGGAGGGCCCCCCGACCCTGAAGCGGAATATCTGAGTGATGAGATTCCTGCTAGCTTCTCCAGCCCACCTCCCTTCGCCAGCTTGTGCTTGTGGAGCTGGGGGAACGCCGTAAGGCCAGGCGGCCTGACTTTAATTGGAAAGAGACCAGGAATCATCTTGCTTTTATTAAAAAGTTAGGCTGGGTTATCTCAGGGCTGCCCCCAGGGTGGGCGATCCTTCAAAGCTGACCAAGTTCTGAGCTGCTGGCCTGCCTACTTTAATGAGCTGGGGGAAGCTCATTTGAGGAGTGGCAATGAAGTCGGTCACCGGACTTGCGACGTGAGAATGTTGTTCTTAAACCTGAGAATGTCGTCCCTGAATCATCGGGAAGAGCTCCCAGGTGTGGAGAATGGGCTCTTGTTCCTTAGGCTTATTTGGGACCTGGCACTCTCACTAGCTTCCTGGCTCCCACTCCTGAGCACAAGCCTCCCCTCCCCGGCCAGGTGTGGCCACCTAGATGCACCTGTCCACCTAGATGACGATACATCAGCTCAGCGGGCCCCTCCCTTACTCGAAACGGAGAACCATAACATCTTGTTACAAAGACTTCCCTCCCTCCGTCCCCAGAGATGCCAGTGCCCTGTGCCACCCTGCTGGGCCCTGCCCGGCTGATGATCACTGTCTCCGGCCCTTGTTGAATTCTATGCCAAGGACTGTATAAAACTCAGTACACACAGGCCCTCCTATAAGCCTCACACCAGCCCTCTACAAAGGCAGAACTATTACCATCCACTCTTGTTAGCCCCATTTTACAGATGAAGAAACAGAGGCTCCAGCAGGCATAGGACTATTTGCCCGTGGTCACACGGACAGTACGTGGCAGGGCTGAAATTTACACCAAGGCCCATGCTTTTCAACACTGCCCTCTCTCTCTGAGGACTGTGCAGAGGTGGCCAGGACACAGCCTTGCCCTCAAAAAACCTCACGGTTTAGGTGGAAAGAGAACACTTCCTCCTGTGGAAAGATAATTAGCTACCAAACACTCCAGGGGAGTTCTAGGGAGAGGCTGCAAGGCATTCAGGGTGCATACAACGTGCCAGGCTTTGTGCTGTGGGCCTTGTGTCCATGACCTCTTTAATTTTCACAGCAACCCAGTGAGGTTCACTTTACAAACACAGGACCAAGGCTCAGAGAAGTTTTGTTACTTGCCCAACAACACACAGCTCATGGGTGGTGGATCTGGGCTCAAACTCACATGTTAATATTTTATAATAACTATAAACTGAGTATAACCTTAAAAAGTTATGAATCACCATTGTACACCTGTAACTTATATAATATCGTATAGCAACTATACTTCGATTTAAGAAACCTCACATGTTGAACTCCAAAGCACGTTCTCTTTGCCTGATACTGTGGTAGAGACTCAGTTTTAGTAGGGTTGTCTGAGAGGGAAGGGAGATGGGAGGGGGTGAGCACCCCAGGCTGCGGAAGCAGAAGAGGAGGACCCGGGAACAGCAGGAATTCCACCAGCCCCTCCTGAGAGGGAGCCAGTGTCCCAGTCTTCATCCCTGCCCCAAAGCCATGGCCCCTGGGTCACAGCTAATGACGTGTGGTGACCGCTGAGGGCCAAGTTTCCTCGGTTCCATGGAGGCGACGTCCCCTACCCATCCCTCCTCCACCTCGAGCTCCACCAGGGTAATTCATTAGTGTGGTCACCACAATGGGTGTGGACCTGTCAGGATAGCAGATTATCTGAGGGACATCCTTGTTTGGAAGGAGATGGATTCATCCCTTGATCACGTCCGTGCTCTCTGCTTTTCCTGGGAGTCCTGCCCAAATGGAAACACACCTTTCCTTGGCTCCCAGCCCCCTCCAGGCAGCGTCTTCTAGTTCCCTAAGGTGGGCCACGCAGAACCCTTGCACTGGTTCAGCCATGCTGGCCTTGAGAAAAGCAGGCCTGTGTCTATTTTCTCATCTGACCTTTCGTTCATCAACAAGCATTTATTAGACGCCTACTGTGTGCCAGGCACCATGTCAGATGCTGCAGATTCCTGGTTGAATCAAAATGATTACAAGTCAGAAGAGGAGGGAGCTTACAGACTGGCTGGGATGACCAACTTTAACCAGTCTTGTGCGTGGATGTGCAGCGATGGACTGAGATCAGGAAAGGAGCAGGACACTCTGAAGCATGAACAGGAGGCCTCTCTGTAAATTTGGAAGGAAGGAGAAGGGTGTTCCGAGCGGAGGGTAAAGGCTCAGTGGTGGGAGGGAGTGAGGTGTTTCAGGATCCTCACGACAGCCCTGTGAAGGCAGTTCCCTGTTAGCGTTGTGATACCCATTTTATAGGTAGTTAGGTGAGGCCCAGGAATGCCATTTTCTCCTAACCTAGGGCTGGACCTGGGTTGCTTCCAGGTTCTAAATTGTGCCTGGGGCACCAGAAGGGATTGGGCTCACTAAGAAAATCCCAGCATTGGGAGGCAGTTCCACCCAAACCGTGGGTTCCTGTTTCCCAAGGCCGGCCGTGTTCCCAGTAGGTCTGAAGCTCTCTGATCACAGGAAGGGGGTGGAGAGTGCACTGAGGGCCTGGGATGGAGCGGGGGGGCGGGGGGGTGGTGGTTCTGGGCTCAGGCCAGAGAAAGGACAGACCAAGTGGAGCCTTCTTTCGGGAAACCTGAGAGACAGCATCACACAGTGGAAAGAGAAGTTTTAGAGTTCAGCAGACATGGCCGGGCATCCGGGTTTCCATCTGTGTGACCTTAGGTGAGTCACGTGACCTCTTAGAGCCCAGGCGCCCTTGCTTGCAAAATGGGAGTGACGATGCCACTGACAGGACTTCATGCCTGAAATGCTCAGCCGGGAGTCCAGCACGTGGTGAGCACCACACATGCAGGTGCCTTTATTAGCTAGAGTTCGTGAAACGCTGGATGTGCAAAAGAGGTCAGTTTGTGATTTATTTAATTTACAGGAGGACTTCTTGTTTTATGAACAAACTTGCTGACGAATCTTTTGTATAGGGAGTTCCTCTTATGGTTTGAAAAATAAAAGAATTTGTTATTTGCAACTATGATTTATCGGGGAGCCCCCCTGTTCTCAGCTTCATACAGAACTGAGCTAAGCGTTGACCTGAAGGAGGGTCTCTAGGGGTGTGCCTCAGGGCTCTGTTCTCTGTCTCTGACCAAGAATGTTTGTCAATGACTTCAATGGGATTTTGAGGTCATCCTGATCACATAGGTGACACAGGGAGGAAGGAGAGTGTGTTAGGCAACAAGCCAGCTTCCAAAAATGCCTTGGGGAAGATTGGGATTACCTAGATTGGGATTACCATTTCAGGCATGAAGTCCTGTCAGTGGCATCGTCACTCCCATTTTGCAAGCAAGGGCGCCTGGGCTCTAAGAGGTCACGTGTGTTTTAATTCAAGGGACCAGTGGCCCAAGTGTTGGCAGCAGCAGGTTTGGTTTTTGCGGAAGCGGGAGTGTGATGTGTCAGGGTTTGGGTCGCTTGGGAGGTCAGCAGACGTCAGCAGTATGACTCTCCAACCCTGGGTATGGGTTCACAGAGTTCACAGTTCTTAGACTGTGCTCAGACAGTCAGGGTTTAGAACATTTAGAGGAGGGAGGTGGGTAAGAATCTGCTTCTATTCTGCCCTGTCAGTCTGTCTGCACCTGGGAGGCCCAGTGCATGCTGTCTGAGGGCAGAGTACACGGAGGACAGCGTGGTGGAGGAAGATGCAAGACTGGCCATGGGAGCAGCAAGAGGAAGTGGGGAGGTTGGCCTGGAGCAGAGGAGACGCCTGGAGAGGGGTCGTGCGAAATGCCCTCCTTCAGGAGAGGAGTTTGATCTGTGCTCTGTGGCCTCAGGGACGGAACTCGTGGATATGGACAGCAGTTAGCAGGAAGGAGATTCAGATCAGTATAAGGAAGAACGTTCTGATGGTCAAAGATTGCACGGACTGCCTTGCGTGCAGCCTCCGCATCGCCGCTGGACCTATGCAAGCATAGGGCAGGGCTCAGTGACCTTTCAGGTCCCCTTCTGGTCCTGAGAGTCCGATTCTCTGATTGGTTGACGCTGGCCCTTTCCAGGTGTGGTCAGAGCTCAGGGAACACGGCTCTTGTTCCTTCGGTTCCTCTGTTGAGACTCCCATTTGTGCCCGTGAAAGTGATGGTGTCAGGGACTCAGGGCCTGGGGCTGGGAACAGGGTGGGTGGTCGTCCCCCACACTAGCAGCCTGTTCTCAGCCTCGCTGAATGTCCGCTTGATACCCAGAACCTCCTCTAGAACCTGAGCACGTCTGGACCCAAGGTCACAGAGCCCATGGTGACCAACCCCAGCCTCCGACTCCAGGTCCCCTTCCCCTCGCACTTGACCCAGCCTATGCACTGGCAGCCTCCCCCAGCCGTGGAGAAGCCCAGAGAACAGAGAATGTTAGAAGCTGGGCGGGGGACACCAGCAGTCATATCCCAACTCTGCCCTTTCTGCCCTTTTGCTTGTCTTCCCATTTCAAAGACAAGGAAACTGAGGCCCACGGGGGGTGAAATGACTTGGCCAAAGCCACTGACGGAACCAAACTCCACCCCTGCCCTCCTTGCCCTCGGCACCCGCTGGATGTCTCCTCTGTCTCTGCAGGGTACCGCAGAAGGAGGCGGGTGTCTGGTCCTTGAGGGTCAATGGGAGAGGGCCATAGTAGGCACATTCCACAAGGCTTCAGGTTTTCAAAATAGCCTGGCAGGCCTGTGAGCTTCCTCCTAGGGGCCAGGGAGTGGCCACCAGCTGGCAGGGGATAGCCTGGGGTAGCAGTCCCATGTAGAGGGTGGTGGTGTGGGTACTGAGATGCCTTTTCTCATCAGCAAGGAGTAAGGCCTTGGCAAGCTGACTGGCCTGACTTGGCTGTCCCAGCCCAGGCCTGGCCCCTGCCTGCTGGCCCTTCTTCCCTCAGCTCAGCTGCTTCTGCAGACTCCTCCCTGCCTCCCATCCCCAAACTCCATCAACTTTCTGATAGTCCGTGAGTTGTAGTGTAAGGCCTGAGGCTGTCACAAGGTGGGAAAGAACACAGGGGTTGGAATCCAAGCCTAGTACAGGCTGGCTGTGTGACCTTGGACAAGTCACTTACCCTCTCGGAACCTTAGCATCTTCTTCTGTAAGATGGGGACACTACTCGTGCCCATTCCCAGGGTTGGTGTATGGGTCCCCTGAGCTTGTGTATGTATGGCTGCCTCCAGCATAGAGCCTGCTTGGAACTTGCTAGGGTGGCTCCTGTCCCTTCCTTGGGTGCCATGAAAGTTGCAGTGCTCTGTGACTTGGCTGACCGGAACCAGGCTTTCAGTTCACTGGAAGGAAGTGGTTAAAGCCAGACCAATAAAGGCAGAGTAAGGAATGACACCTTCTTAGACAAAGCCAGCACTGCCTTAAGGAGTATTTATGCAAAAGGATTGATTCTTCCATATCTTTCTCTTACTTCTTTCATGGCATAACCTCCCTGTGGGCAAAACTAGAAGACCTTGCTCTTGGGATAGTTGCAAAGTATTTAATTCTGAGGATGTCCTGGAACAATTTGACGGATATTGCCCAAAACATCCTTGAACATAAAACTTGACACACTTCTGTGAGTTTATCCCCAGGATAAATTTCTAGCAGGGGAATTGGTGGGTCAAAGAATTTGCATTTCTCATTTTGATATATACTGGCAAATGGCCCTCCTAAAAGAATTCACATCCCTCCTACAGTGTGTGAGACATGTCTGTTTCCTCATACCTTCATCAGCACTGGGACCTACCAAACTTGAATGTTTTGCCAGTCAGCTAAAGAAAAAGAGTTCTGATTTCTTTCTTTCTTCTTTTTTTTTTTTTTTTTTTTTTTTGCTGTACGTGGGCCTCTCACTGTTGTGGCCTCTCCCGTTGCATAGCACAGGCTCCGGACGCGCAGGCTTAGCGGCCATGGCTCACGGGCCTAGCCGCTTTGCGGCATGTGGGATCTTCCCGGACCGGGGCACGAACCCGTGTCCCCTGCATCGGCAGGTGGACTCTCAACCACTGTGCCGCCAGGGAAGCCCCTGATTTCTTTTTTAATTGTGCATGAGTTTGAGTGTCTTTCCTAGGATGGATTGGTCACTTGTATTTCTTTTTTGGTAAATGCCTTTTTACATTCTTGGCCCATTAAACATTTTTCTGTTGGGTGGTTCAACTCATTAGTTTGGATTTAGAGGGTTGTTCTCCAGGCAGGTGGGTGGGGAGTCTCCAAGAGGGCTTGGTGGTGTTTAGATCACTTTCCTCTGGGGCTGTGAGTTGGAAGTGAGCTTCTTTGCTGCCTCCACCCAAGGGGCTGCTCTGGGCTTGCTCTGAGCTTCCTGGGGTTCTCATTGTTAACAGGCACGAAAGTGCTCTTCCCCTCTTCATCCCAATGCCAGGCAGTACATCAGGGCAGAACTTGTGATTGGACAGCTGTGGGGGGGGACTTGATGTTGGACACACAGCTTCTGGGATTAGGGGAGTAGAGGGAAAGGCGGGATGCCAAGGAAGAAGCTACGTGTGTGTGTGTGTGTGTGTATGTGTGTGTGTGTGTGTGTGTGTGTGTGTGTGTGCTTGCGTGCAGCTGTGAGAGAGCCCCAGGATTCCTGTGGGGGCTTGGGCTGCTAGGGGTTATATCTGTGTAGGAAGCGTCTTATTAGAGAGTGTATTCCAAATAACAGATTTCCTAAAGTTGCTTTTGCACAGTATGTAAGGAACCAAGAAAAGGTCAGTTTTCTATTTCCCAGGATAAGTAGCTATCAAAATAAATAAGAAAGATGAAGTCAATAATAATATAACAATTATTGGAAGTCCAATAATTTTGGACTTCCCTGGTGGCGCAATGGTTAAGAATCCGCCTGCCAGTGCAAGGGACATGGGTTCGAGCCCTGGTCCGGGAAGATCCCACATGCTGCGGAGTAACTACGCCCGTGAGCCACAACTACTGAGCCTGCACTCTAGACCCCGCGAGCCACAACTACTGAGCCTGAGTGCCACCACTACTGAAGCCCGCGTGCCCTAGAGCCCGTGCTCTGCAACAAGAGAAGCCACCACAGTGAGAAGCCCGTGCACCGCAACAAAGAGTAGCCCCCGCTCGCCACAACTAGAGAAAGCCTGCGCACAGCAACGAAGACCCAACGCAGCCAAAAATAAATAAATAAATTTACTTATTTTTTAAAATAATAATAATATAACAATAACAGATTTACCACTTGTATTTGGAGCTGGCCACTGGCAGTTGTACAGGTGGCACTGAGCCTTCTCTGGCACTGCCACTGGAGGAAGCCAGGAGATAAAAGAGCGACCATACACACTGGGTGTTTGCTGAGGGCCAGGCACGTACTAAGCACTTTGCATACATTTTAGTCATCACTCAAACTGTCCAAGGCCTGTCCTCTTATTACCCTCAGTTTACAGGCAAGGAAATGGAGGCTCAGAGAAATGAGATAATTTGTCCACCAAATTTTCTTGCACCACACAAGAGGCAAAGCTAGGATTTAGTACTGGAAGCTGTTGGACACCACCCATTGGACTTGCCTGTCTTTTCTTGCCAGCCTGACCCACCCTCGGTTAAAGCTGGAGGGAGATTCCACGTAGAGGTTGGAAGAGGACAAGCCCGCAGTGTTCTGGCCGAGCGTCCCAGCCCCCCGGCCCCCCTCTGCAGCCCAGCTGGCATCTCGGAAGACAGGGCTGGGAGGGGTGGGCCCTTATTTGGGGCTTTGGTGTGCGGCCTGGGAGGGCTGGAATCTATAGCTCACGCCTTTCCCTGCATGGGCCTGGGTGTGAGCTAGGGTGTTGGGGTGGGGGGGCCTGCTCTCCGGGGGTGGGCTCTGGCCAAGTGAAACAGGCTGAGGTCACAGGGAGGGGGCAGCCCTCCCGGAGGGAATGCCTGGATGACGTGACTTTGGGGGCGCTGGGGGAGGAGGCCGGCTGTGTGTTTCTCGTCTCACCTCCATGCCTCGGCCAGATGGGAATCGGTGCGGGAAGCCGAGCCAGATGCAGCCTCTGGCAGTCTCCCCTGGCCGCGTGCGTGGCTCTTCTCCAGCCGGCTTGGCAGGCCTCTCCACCTTCTCCCCGAGGGGCCCAGGCAGCAAATGACGTTCAGCAGTTGGCTGTGGCAGAGCAGGGGTCTCCTCTGGCCACGCAGCTTGCAGAGGCAGGGGGAAGCGGGTCGGGGCCCAAAAGACGTGACCTGGTACCCCCTTCCCTCATCCCAAGTGGCTCTGTCTTCTGAGCCAAGTTTGGGGGAGGGAGGGGAGGTTTATAAGGTTTGCTGTCAGATCTGGAGCCTGGGAGCTAAGAGAACATAAAACAAAGCCTCTGACTTCGACTGCTTTGTCCCTCTCCTTTTGCAAAGCTGCTTATGCTTTCTCTCCATTGACAGACTCTAGGTGTCAGTCATTCTTTGCACTGTCCACCAGTGAGCAGCAAAGCACCCCGTGCACTGCCGGGACCTGGGGTCTACCCGCTCCCAACTCTGAGTTCTGTCCCAGTCATTCCATGTCATCCTGACTGTGGTCCATCTGGGCTCCCAGAAGCTTTGGGGCGGGATTTCTCAGTCTCCAAGTGTCCCTTCCCAGACCCCATTTCCCTGCCCCTGGCTCAGGGACCCCTCTGCTCCTCCGGGGCTCCTCCATCCTCATCTCTTCCTCCCTCGCTCCTTAGATCTCCCCACACCTGTCCTTCCGTCCTTCTCCAATCCCCAAACCATTCCAAGTTTCTCACCCAAAAAACACTTCAGCTTGCCCTCTGTTTCTCTGCCTTCCTCCCTTCCGCTGCTCTCCTGCCCCCATCTTTCCCTCCAGCCTCAGAGCCAGGGACTCTTCACTCATCTCCTGCCACTCACTGCCTTGGACTTCAGGCTGCAGCCACCCCACCTGTTCCTGGTTCTCTACCCAGCTCAGGCCATGGTACACCACCCCTCCCAGCTTTGGTCTGTGCCCTTTCTTCTGCTTAAGATTCCCTTCCGCCACCACCGCCCTTGCCCTCACCTCTTTGCTCAGCTTACCTTCTTCATCTTTCACCCTTCACCCCACCTTCAGGACCACCTCCTCCAGGAAGCTCTCTTGGCTTGGTGCCTCTCCTCTGTGTTCCCCCAGGGTCATGTACATTTCTCAGTCTAGCCTCCACAGCAAATTAGCCATTAGTGCCACTCTTTCTCACAGTCTGGGAGCTTTCTGGGGCCAGGACGATATTTTATTTGACTTTGGGTTGCCAGTGTCTAGTGAGGAGCTTAGCACACAGTAAGCACTTGATACTTCCTTACAGGACTGAACAGAATTTTATCAGACAGAAACGACTTCTTTATTGAGGATCTACCACGTGCCCAATATCCTCAGGTATTATAGGGAAAACAAGGGAAGTCAGGATAAAACACTTGCTTTCAAGGAGTTCGTGACCCTGTTGAGGGCAGATCTGGGAACAGGTTCGGGGAATGGCCACATATGAAATTGGCAATCTGGGTCTCTGGTGCTGAAGTGGACGCTGTAGCTACGGGGTGCCCTTAAGAGTTTTGGAAAAGGGGGAGAAGACTGTGGGCAGAGAGGCTATGAGGCCTGGAGGGGGGCAAGGGCTGGGTGGGATCAGATGAAAGGAGGCTGGGCCAAACTCCGGGGTCAGGACCGTGAGCAAACGGAGAAACACGTTTCTAGAGAAGGTGAGCGGATTCACCTAGTTCTGCAATTACTCTCTGTGGGCGCTTCCAGCATCGGAGTTTAAGTGCAGTTTCCTTATTCTGGAAGCCAAACAGGAGCTGATGGCGTTCCCAGTTTTGCTGCTTGACTGGGAAAGTTTTACTGCGCGCCAGGCTCTGCTGGGGCCAGTGAACTCTCCAGGCAAGGAGAGGAGGATGTTTCCGGCTTTGGGTCTTCTAGTCATCATTGGAAGAGAACTCGGTCTCTTCTTGCTGAGCCTGGGAAACCAGGTGCATTTTAAACTAGGCTTTCTCCTTAATCAGCCAGGTACACCTACTATGTGCCAGGGTTGGTGATCTGCACCATGGGGGTCACAGAGGCCCAGGATTCGTTTCCTCCAAGACTAATGGATGTGACATGACCCCTGCCTACACAAGCCTGCTGTGTACCAGATGAAGGGGCAGAGGGAGCACCAGGGGCTGAGGCAGTCCAGGGAGGCTTCTAGGAGATGGTGGGTCTTGATTGAACCTTGGAGAAATTAGACAGGCTGAAAGGTTAGAGAGATGGAGCCTTTTCTGGCAAGATCTTCTTAACTGAGAGTGACATCTTTTCCCTTCAAATATTTTCAAAACTGCTTTATTGAGATATAATTCGCATACCATACAGTTTACCCATTTAAAGCATACAATTCAGTGGTTTTCAGTATATTCCCAGATAATGGGTAACCGTCACCACAGTCAACTTCAGAACATTTTCACCATCCCCAAAAGTAACCCCATTAGCAGTTGCTCCCCATTTCCCCCAGTGTTGCCACCCCCAGCCCTCAGCAACCACTAATCTCATTCTGTCTCTATAGATTTGTCTATTCTGGGAATTTCGTATAAATGGAATAATATAATATGTGGTCTTTTGTGTCTGGCTTCTTTCACTTAGCGTGACGTTTTCAAGGTTCATCCATGTTGTAGCATATATTGGTACTTTATTCCTTTTAATTATTGAATAATATTTCATCGTGTGGCTATTATAGCACACATCATATCCTCAGGTATTATAGGGAGAACAAGGGAAGTCAGGATAAAACACTTGCTTTCAAGGAGTTCGTGACCCTGTTGAGGGCAGATCTGGGAACAGGTTCGGGGAATGGCCACATATGAAATTGGCAATCTGGGTCTCTGGTGCTGAAGTGGATGCTGTAGCTACGGGGTGCCCTTAAGAGTTTTGGAAAAAGGGGAACAAAATTACATCATTTTGTTTATCCATTTATCATTAGTTGCAGAACATTTGGGTTGTTTCCACTTTTGGGTTATTATGTAATATATATACATATATATATAATATTTTGTAATACAATGCTGCTGTGAACATTCACATAGAAGTTTTGGTGTGGACGTGAGTTTTCATTTCTCTTGGGTAGATACTTTGGAATATAACTGCTGGGTCATATGGTAACTCTACGTTTAACCATTTGAGGAACTGCCAGACTGTTTTCCAAAGCAGCTGCACTATTTTACATTCCCACCAGCAACGTATGGAGGTTTTAATTTCTCTACATCCTTTCCAACACTTACTATTGTCTGTCTGTTTGATTATAGCCATCCTAGTGGATGTGAAATGGTACTTCATTATAGTTTTGATTTGCACTTCCCTGATGGCTAACGCTGTTGAGCGTCTCTTCTTGTGCTTATTGGCCATTTGTATATCTTCTTTGGAGAAAAGTCTGTTTGGATCCTTTGCCCATTTTTAAGTTGTGTTATTTGTCTTTTAGAGTTATAAGAGTTCTTTATATATTCTAGATACAAGTCCCTTATCATATACATGGATTGCAAATATTTTCTCCCATTCTGTAGACTGTCTTTTCACTTTCTTGCTGGTGTCTTTTGAAGCACAAAAGTATTTAATCTTGATGAAGTCCAATTTATCTATTTCTTTTTTTTATTGCTGTAATTTTAGTGTCATATCTTAGAAACCATTGACTAGTCCAAGGTCATAAAGATTTGCACCTATGTTTTCTTCTAAGGCTTTTATAGTTTTATCACTCACATTGAGGTATTTGATCCATTTTGGGTTAATTTTTTGTGTATGATGTGAAGTAGGGCTCCTTTCCAATTTTGGACTGAGTCAAACTGAGATCCCACCCACCTCCCCAGCTGGTGAGTAGTACTTTGCTCTTTGCATTTAGATCTCAGCTCAAACGTTTTCTCCGGAGAGAAGTCTTACCTGACCATCTGTCTGAACTAGCCACCTCCCCTGCAGTTAGTTTTGGTCACTGCACTCCATTTTATTGGACCATCAGAAACAATTATATGTGTGTCTGATGCTCCATGAAGACAGACTGTCTGGCTCACTGCTGGTGTGTCCAGCACCTAGTGCAGAGCCTGACACTCAGCTGGTTCTCAGGATGATTTTTTGTGAGTGGAAGACTTTTTGGTAAAGGAGCTGTATTCCCAGTGTATTTTGCTAACTTTCTAAGTGTTTCTGGCCTCCTGGAGTTGGAAGTTAGAGGGCTGAGTGGAAATGGGTTTCCCAGCAATATCACAGCAGACAGGTGGTCACTCATCTCCTGCCCTGATGGTCCCATTACTTCACAGGACAGCCCCTTCCATCCTTGGGCAGCTCTGGTTGACAAGTTCTTCCTGACTTTGGGCAAGACCTGCTTTTCCATCATGTACACTCGCTGTCCGCCTCCTTCCTTTGGGTACAGCTGGAGCTGACCCTCCCATACTGATAGTCCTTTAAATATTTGAAACCAGCTGTTGTGTGTCTCTTAAATGCCTTCTCTGGGTTCAGCACCTCTAATTCTTTCCGCTCTTCCTCCTGGAGGTGAAAAGGGCTGGACTCTGACCCCTGGGTCACTGATATAGGCCCCATGGAGGTGGGGACAGCCACAGGCTGCCAAACAAAGTGAAGGCACAGCCACAGCTCACAACAAGTGAACCCCCGTCTCCTTGTTTTCTTTGCCCCATTTGAGCTGGTGAATTCCAAAACTGGAGGCAGAATTTTGAGAAAAAGCACTGAATACAAACTCCCTAACTGGACCTCTTGAAGGCAGAGCTGACTCTTACTAGCACAAATTACACTATAATACTGCTTTCTACTTAAAGAGTATTTTTTTCAGCTAGTCCAGTGGTCTTTTTGGTATTGGTCCACCTTGAGTGGTTCTCAACCTGTAACACCTGTAGACTTACCTGGGAGCTCTGAAAACTACCAATGTCCACCCCAACTTCCTGGATTCTAATTTAAATGGTATACATAGGGTTGGCAGGCAGTATTTTTTTTACATGTAAATTTATTTATCTATTTTTGTCTGCGTTGGGTCTTCGTTGCTGCGAGCAGGCTTTCTCTCTAGTTGCTGCAAGCAGGGGCTACTCTTTGTTGCGGTGCGTGGGCTCTAGGTAAACAGGTTTCAGTAGTTGTAGTACGCGGGCTCTAGAGCGCAGGCTCAGTAGTTGCAGCACATGGGCTTAGTTGCTCCGCGGCATGTGGGATCTTCCCGGACCAAGGCTTGAACCTCCGTGTCCTGCATTGGCAGGCAGATTCTTAACCACTGCGCCACCAGGGAAGTCCCAGCAGACAGTATTTTTAAAGCACTCCAGGTGATGGTATATGTAGACAGTGTTGCAGACCTTGGCTTCAAGAGCTCAACATTGAACTTGAAATCCCCTACCTACCCAAGAATGAAGACATATTGGATGTTGGCAGAATATCTAGGAGCTGGCGCTAGCCAAAGGACAGGCTAAAAGAACACAATTGTTTTGTAAGATGGAAATCTTATATAAAATTTTGAAAGCCAGGTCTTCCCTGGTGGCTCAGTGGTTAAGCCAATGCAGGGGACACAGGTTCAAGCCCTGGTCTGGGAAGATCCTACATGCCGTGGAGCAACTAAGCCCCTGTGCCACAACTACTGAAGCCTGCGCACCTAGAGCCCGTGCTCCGCAGCAAGAGAAGCCACCGCAATGAGAAGCTCGCGCACCGCAACAAAGAGTAGCCCCCGCTCACCGCAACTAGAGAAAGCCCGCGCACAGCAATGAAGACCCAACGCAGCCAAAAGTAAATAAATAAAATAGATACAACATTAAAGAAATAAAAAGTGTTTAAAAAAATAAATTCTGAAAGCCAAACATAGTCAAAAGAAATAAAATAATTGAGAAATGTATAAAGTGAAACTTCGATTTCTCCTTAACCCAAGTAACCACGATTATCAGTTTGTTACATTTTCCAGATATGTAAAATGTACATGTATGTGCTCATGCACAAACCCCCATACACACCTCCCCCGAAATCTAACTGTATCGTATACATACTGTTTTGTCATCTGTTTTATTCTTTTCTCGATATACTGTGAACATTTTCCCTTAATGACACAGAAAGAGCCCCCTTATCTTTAACAGGTGTAGAATCATAATTTATTTGACCATTTTTTAAATCGATAGACAGTCAACATTCCTCATTTTTTGCTGTTCCAAACAGCACTGCATGAACATCTTTATGTATATAAACACACACACACACACACACACACACACACACACACATAGACACACACATCCACACACTTGGGTGGATAAATTCTTAGAGGTAAAATTGCTAAGTCAAAGGGAATGCTGGTTTGGGGCAGATATTGCCAAAATGCTCTCCAAAAAGATTGTTCCAGTCTACCCCGTGCAACAAAATTCCTGGTGACAGCAATTCTCCTTGTGTCAAAAGTCGAGCCTTGCTGAGCACAGCAGAGAGGAAGGTGTGAGTGTGTCAGATGGTGGGGAGGAAAAGGTGGGGTCACTTCCCCTGCAGGCTGTGTGTGAAGGAGGCCGCTGGCCTCTGGCCTTGCCTGCCTGCTGTGTTTCCCAGGAAGAGGAAACCAAGCTGTGTGTGTTAACCTTTGCCTCGCTCCCCAGGGTGTGACGGGGGAACGGGGCATGGTCACAGGATGTGTGTGTCCAGGTCAGCAGGCCTGGGTCAGTCATTGATTTGGGAGTGTGTGGGGCTAGAATCCTTCTTTCCAACCCTTTCCTAGATCCTCTGGGCTGCGTCCAAGCCCCATGGAAGCCCAGGAGCGTGATCCTTTCTGTGGTTTGGGAGAGGATACGTTTGTTTAAGGTTTCCAGGACTCTAGCTCCTGAATGTCAATATGCATCTAGAGTTTTTCTCAATTTCCACAGTAGGGAGAGCCTCCTTCCTCTAGCCTGGACACCCTGCCACCCTCTCTGGGCTCCTGGGCATTACCCAAGACATCCATGCCCACCAGTTGCTGGGCCTCTCCATTAGAGCACCTGCTGATTCAAGGTGGTCAGACACATTTTCTCTGATAAGCTGGCTTGGGAACAGAGGGAGGTGGCAGGGCTGGAGGGAGGGAGGTACGAAGGTTCAACCACATGCCCTCAGGTACTCTAGAGAGTGAACAGTGGGGACCACACCCAGAGCCCTAGAAACCACAATGCCTTCCTTTCTTGACCCTGGGCTAATTGGTGTCTCCAGAAACTTCTAGGGAAGACGCTAAAACTCCAAGAGCGCAGAAGACTGTGCTAGGCACTTTGAAGGGTATGGTGGGGAAGAGAGGTGACGTTTATTGAGCAGCTACAGTGTCCCGGGCTCCGTGGTTGTGCTTTGCTTGTGTTCTCATTAATCTTCACAGTGAAGCAGGTGTTACCACCCCCATTTTATAGATGGGGAGTGGAGGCTCAGAGAGAGTAACAACTTTTCATGTAGTCGATCGGATTTTTTTTTTTTTTCTTTTTGCCACACCAAGAGGCATGCGGGATCTTAGTTCCCCCACCAGGGATCGAACCCATGCCCCGTGCAGTGGAAGGGCAGAATCTTAACCACTGGACCGCCAAGGAAGTCCCTAGCCAATCAGATTGATTCTAAACTGTGCAAAATAGAGTGCTGGTCCCCATAGAGGGCTCCTTACCCCCTGCCTCAGGGTGGCCTCAGTACTGACTGATGGGTCACCTACACGTGGAGCAGCCACCTGACAGAGCAAATCCTTGTGGCAGGGGCTCTGCCTGACTCCAGGCAGTCTGGTGTAGTTATCAGAGGACGAAGTGGTCAGGCTACGGCAGTCAACACTGCATTTGAACCTGAGCTCCATCACCTGCCATGGGACCTCAGGTAGGTCAGTTATTTCTTGAGGTCTCTTCATTTGTGAACTGGAGACAATAACAACACTTTCCTCACAGAATCAATGTAAGGATTAAGTGAGATCATCTGGATAAAGTACTTAGCAAGGCCTGGAATGCAATAAGTGATCAATAAACAGACGTGGCTATTATTTTTGTTGCTAATGAAACCACTAGTTCCTGCATTTAAGAAAAAGGTTTGTAGAAAACTGGCTCTTCCTGCTGTTTCTGTCCTAGTTCTGGTGACTAAGGGCAGAGCTTCGACATCTGAATCTTTTTTAAGGTCCACATAGGGTTTGTAAATCCTGGGAGCTCCTACTTTGCACACTCATTTCCTGTCCAGGAAACATGAAAAAAAAAAGAAGAAAAAAAGCCTCCGACCCCGAGGGGCTTGCTACAGCCCGTCCATCCTTTCAGCGGGGTGCTCCTGAGGATGGCCATTGTTTTCCCAGCCCTGGGCAGCACAGTTATTTTTGCTCTTCTACTTTCCCAGGCCAGGCTTGTTATTAGTAGTGGGATGTGTGTGTGTGTGTGTGTGTGTGTGTGTGTGTGTGTGTGTGTGTTACCCTGCCCATCTGTGTCCCTGTTTCTCATATCCTGCTCCCCTCCTACTCCTATTCCTGGTGTCATGATCCAAGTCTCAGGACAAATGGAAAGAAGTCAGTTCACCCCCTCCCTCTTCCTGAGTATCTAAATAGCAAAGGTTCACTGGGCGCTAACCATGTGCCAGGCCCTGTGCTGGGTGCCCCCATGTGCTTCATCACATTTAATGGGAAGATCCCTTTATAAACCACACTTTGCAGCTAAGGAGACCCTGACTCAGAAAGGCTTAAGACACATGCCCAAGCCCACACAGCAGAGAAACGTTGAAGCTAAAACTTAAATCCACCAAATGCTTTCAAAGCCGTCTTCCTCCTCCATGATGCCAGTGCTGCCTGTGGTCCTTCCTGAGCCTCACTTTTTGGCATCCCATCACTCCATCTTATACTGTTTCCCTACTTGGTTTGTCAGTGTGAGTCTGGCTGCCACAGCTGAGCTGTAAGGGCCTGGAGGTCGGGGACTTTGCCTCATCTTTAGAGTGGCACAAAACCAGGCACCAGGCAAGCACTCACTCGACATTAGCTGGTTACTTTGTTCCTTCCCTTACTTAGGGGACATTAAATGAGTGCGTCTTAGGTATAAAGTGTCTTGCTGGGCGTTAGGATGCCATAATCTGCCTTCAGGGAGCTTGTGTTCTAATGGGGAGATACAGGGTTAGATCACAAATCCTCACAACAGCCCCAAAGTGAAGTAACCACTGTTATCCCCATCTTGCAGAGGAATAAATGGAGGCACCAGCAATATGGACGCTTCCTCCAAACCCTCTTGCCTATGCATTGCCTTCAAAATTAAATAAACAATCGAGGCCCATGATTCATGCAAACGATGGCAGGCACTGAATGTGATGAGTACCGACCAAACACTCTTGAAGGTGTTTGATACAGTTTAAGAGCCTGTTGAGTATCCCCTCCTCCAAATCCCCTTAAAAGCCCTTTTTCCAAATGCAAATCAAAACCACAATGAGGTATCACTTCACACCTGTCAGAATGGCTATTATCAAAAAGACAACAAATAAGTGTTGGCGAGGATGTGGAGAAACAGGAACACCTACCTCATGCATCGTTGGTGGGGAGGTAAATTGGTGCAGCCACTTTGGAAAGCAGTGTGGAGCTTCCTCAAAAAATTAAAAATAGAGCTACCATATGATCCAGCAATTCCACTTCTGGGTATTTATCTGAAGAAAACGAAAACAGTAATTAGAAAAGATACATGCACCCTTATGTTCATTGCAGCATTGTTTACAATAGCCAAGATAGGGAAGCAACCTAAGTGCCTATCAACAGATGACTATCAACAGATGACTAGATAAAGAATATGTTTTAGGGCTTCCCTGGTGGCGCAGTGGTTGAGAGTCCGCCTGCCGATGTAGGGGACGCGGGTTCGTGCCCCGGTCCAGGAAGATCCCACATGCCGCGGAGCGGCTGGGTCCGTGAGCCATGGCCGCTGAGCCTGCACGTCCAGAGCCTGTGCTCCACAATGGGAGAGGCCACAACAGTGAGAGGCCTGCGTTCCACAAAAAAAAAAAAAAAAAAAAATGTTTTATATATAAATACACACACACACACACACACACACACACATATAAAATGGAATGTTACTTAGCCATAAAGAGAATGAAAAAATATATAAATATAATATATAATATAAATAAATATATAATGTAAATTAATGTAATATATATTGGGTTTCCGTATGATGTTATGGAACAAACCCTTTGGCCAACGAACCCTTTGGCGAACGAACCCTTTGGCCAACCCAGTATTTACTCAGCCATAAAGAGGATGAAAATGAAATCTTACCATTTGTGACAACATGGATGGACCTAGTGGGTATTATGCTAAGTGAAATAAGATGGAGAAAGACAAATACTGTATGATTTCACTTATATGTGGAATCTAAAAAACAAACAAAACAATGAACAAACAACAGAAACAGAGTCATAGATACAGAAAACAAACAGGTGGTTGCCAGAGGGGAAGGGATGGGGGGAGGAGAAAAATAGGTGAGAGAGATTAAGAAGTACAAACTTTCAGCTGCAAAATAAATGAATCACAGGTATGAAATTACAGCATAGTAAATATAGTCAATAATTGTGTAATACCTTTGTATGCTGACAGATGGTAACTAGACTTATCGTGGTGATAATTTTGAAATGTGTAGAAATATCGAATCACTGAATTGTGTACCAGGAAGTAAAGTAGTGTTGTAGGTCAATTATACCTTCGTAAACAAACAAACTCATAGAAAAAGAGATCAGATTTCTGGTTACCAGAGGAGGGTAGGTGGAGGGGGAATTGGATGAAAGGTACAAATTCCCAGCTCTGTGATAAATAAGTACTAGTGATAAAATGTGCAACATGATAAATATAATTAACACAGCTGTACATTTTATATGAAGGTTGTTAAGAGTAAATCCTAAGAGTTCTCATCACAAGGAAAAACATTTTCTATTTCTTTGATATTATATCCATATTACATGATGGATGTTCACTACACTTACTGTGGCAGTCATTTCGTGATGTATCTAAGTCAAATCATTAGGCCGTACGCCTTAAATTTAAATATCTCAATGAACCTGGAAGGAAAAAAGCTCTTTTCCCAGATGAGAACCATTTGACGCAGGCCTGCAGTGACGGCATCTGTGTTTGGAGGTGATTGGTGGATCGTGGTTCTGGGAGGAGCCTCCTGCTGGCCACACACCCTGTCTCTGGCAGAGCCTTTCTGAGGTTTGCTTCTGCTGCATTTGCTGTGACTGCTCCATAAACATGAGGTCCAGAGCGAGCCTGAAGAGGGTTCTCTGAGGTCTGAAAGGCTCCACCACCTGGTCATTAACCCTGTAGTGGATCTGTGTGTGTGTGTGTGCTGGGGTGGAGGTTACCCCCCGAGTCCAGACTTCTAAGTGCTGCTTGTTCCCCAAATTTGCAGTGTCACTACCCTTCCCACCCCAAGAACAATCACCCACCCCAGAGGAAATGTCAGAATTTTAAAGGACCACACCCCGAGGGTGCTCAGAAACTTTATCCAGGTGGCCACAGGCCACTGAACTTAATTTTGCTGTCAGGGTTTTGGGTTGGCAGAGACCTTTGCACTGAACCGGATGTATTTTATATTCTGCCCCTTGGCCACTGGGGATTTGCTTCTGGAGTGGGGGGCAGTCCCCAAGTGTTGCTGCTTTCAACAAGGAAGTGGCCTTGATGCAGATCAGACCCGCAGCTCAACCATGTCCTCCCAGGTCTCCCCGTGGGCAGCAACTGTGTTCCACGACCTCTTTGGTTCTTTAAACCCAATGGATTTTCACTCATTAGCCAGCCAGTCGTATTTCAATGTGCCCAGCGGACTGGCAGGCCCAGGGCACCGCAGGGGGTCGGGGAACACAGCTGCTGCCCATGGGGAGACCTGGGAGGACATAGTGGCCCACGTGAAATAGACAGGGACACAGCACGTGTCCAGTGCTGGGTCATTCTGAGCCAACAATTAGAAAACAAAGGCAGATCTAATAACTGGCTAGCTGTGAAAAACAGACTGTGAGCACAAGAGATGGCCTCAGACCTGCTAGGCTGGTGGGCCCAGGTCAGATGATGAAATCTGGGGAGCTTTCAATTTGGGTGCAGCCAAGTGTTGTCAAGATGGGTCTTTGATACCCGGGGCCTCTGCAGCTTATCGGCAGCGGGGTCAGTGGGCCCCAGCAGGGCGGAGAAGGGGCATCAGCCCAGCATTTGGTGGAGCCAGTTGCTCTGGGAGCAGCAGCCCTAGGGTCCTCTGCCCTCCTGGGTGGTCTTCATCTTGAGGGTCAGCCCGGCCTAATTTGGGACTCCCCTGCCCGTGATAGGACTTAGTACATGGGGCCCTTTGAATAGAAGGTTAGAGCCTATTGGTACCTTAGGGCTGCCATCATCTTCTTGGGGAAGAACGTGATGAACTTCTCCAGTAGAAAGCCAGAGAAGCGATCATGTCCCTAACTGTAAACTCCCCTTTACCGGCTGTTGGAATGCGTTCATTCAGACTTCTGAACGGTCCATCTCAAACATTAAGCATCCCTCCATCTAGAAGATTTGGGAAAGTTGAGGAGCTGGGTCCTGAGAAGATACCGTAACCTCAAGGGCCCTGGAAAGCACTGACAACCTACCCAGGGAACAAGGTGCTGTGTCCTGGCCAGAACCATTCTGTATGCATTAGAAGGAGGTGCTCCTTTATCTGTGTGCCTGCAGCCTGGAGCCAGGGTGCACAGTTTGAGATGCAGAGGATAGGCTAGATTTTGACCCCTACTTGTCCCGGGCAGTCTTTGGACAGTGAGCAACTTACACAACTCTATGCAATGGCCCTAGTCCTAGCCAACTGGTCCCACCCTGTGTTGCTGGGAGCCGGTGAAGGAAGATTGTCACTGAGTTTCCATTTGGCCTGGGGCCAGGGGCAGCTGGCAGGGGTCCAGGAGAAAAAGGCCTCCTTAGTAAACTGAGCCAGAGTGACACAAAGATAGAGGATTTCCCCCACGGTTCCTAACTCCTTGTCTCTAACTGTACTTTTCATCAGTACAGGGAGCAATGGGTACTTACTGGCACTTTCTAATTAAACAGGGGCAGGTCCCAGGCCTTCTAGGAATGATTAGGCCGTAACTTTGGGTCATTAATTGGCCACAGCCCAGGTCTGATCATGGACCTCCCTCCATGGAAACTGGGCTGGGCTTCATTCTCAGTGCTCTGGCGCTGAGCTGCGGGTCTGATCTGCATCAAGGCCACTTCCTTGTTGAAAGGAGCAGGACTTGGAAGTCTCAGAAGCCTCAGACATTTCTGGGCCTAATGAGCTGAGCAGATGGGAGGCAGCCCAAGATGGCCTTGGAACGGGTGGGCTGGCGGGACCGAGGCGTCGTGGAGTTTCTGTACTTGTGTCTGGTGGAGACCCTCCTCGGAAGAGGGTGAGCCTGGCAGGTGAACTTGCGACTCTGGGGCTTCCTCTCCGGGGGAGGCTGGATGCAATTTCTAGATGCTTGCCATCTGCCTGAAGTGGCCAGAGATGGGGTAATAGAATCCATGAGTTTTTAAAATCCAGAAGGAAGGGAAACTCCACCCGGGAAACATAACTCCAAGTACAGTGTGTGGAAGCAGGGTGTTTAATTGCAAACCTTTCTTGGAACCAGCTGATGGGTAACGTTATCTTGGTCGCTCCTGCAGCCAGAGGAGAGTTTATCTGGGGCCCTGACGTAGCCCGGTAAACAGAGCTGGCTTTCTCCAGTGACCTCTGCCCTGTCCCCCTTGACCTCCACCTGCTCTTTCTCTGCGTTTTATCGCTAGGAGCTCCAGCACAGCCAGCTCAGGGAGGCTTGGGAAACTCTGATTTGGGGATGGGGGAATGTGAGTCGGGCTGGAATTTTGTGTATCATTTGCTCATCTGGAGTGATCGTCTAGGATGGTCAAGGTTTGGAAGAAAGACAGGCGTACAGCCCAGATGAGGGAAAGGGGCCTGGAGGTTGCCCACATATCCTCTGGGCTTACCTCCGGGGAAGTCTCTGACCCTTTCCTCAACTCAGGCTTTACACTGTTTTTCCAGGAGGGTAGGCTGGGGGTGGGGCTGGGAGGCTCTGGCAAATCACAGAGGTTTGGGAGAACCAGGGGGCGGAGGCTCATTCCCCCCGCCCCCAACCCCTACACGTAAGTCACCAGAGGCCTGTCTTCCTTGTGGGTTCAGGTCAAGTGTTAGATAGTGACAATGCCCTGTGACTCTTCAACTGTTTCCAATAGTCAAGGAAGAAGGACTTTTCTAGGGCAGGTGTACGCTGGTCATGTGTTGATTAGCCCTAGACTAGGAATTAGGAGGTGTGGGTTCCTGTCCCAGCTCCACCACTAACGGGGTGAGCACACCTGCAATGAAACCAACGTAGTGGATCAGGCCCTGTAGCCCTGAAGGCTGTGCCCATAGAATAGAGGAAAAGCCTGAGGGTCTGAGAGGCTGGGCTGAGGTCTCACAGCCGATGATAAGGAAGGTCCTAAGAGTGAAACCCGGGAGTGGCTGACTCCAGGCTCTGTGCCTTTTCCTTGGCAAATTGCCATCCTCAGTCCTAGGTTCCTCCTCTGCAAAAGGAGAGGCCTCCCAGCTGCCAGAGGCAGTGAGCCTGTGATTAATTCTCCCTGGGAGGTGAAGGGAAGCCCCTAATCACTAGGGAGGATGGAGCATGGGTCATGTTAAGCCCCAGTTAAGCCCTTCCTCTGGGTCCCACTTGGTTGGCCAGGGAGAAAGACTACTGTCTAATGGCCTGCAAGCGAGTGCAGGCTCTCTCCCGAGAGGGCCCGGTCACTTGGGGCCTCCCTGCAGTGCATCTGCCTGGGCGGAGGTCAGGAAGGCAGCACGTGTCGTGCACAGCATCTGTGGGAAGGGGAGATGCAGGTGGGAGGGGAGATGTAGCTGGCAGGATTTGGGAGTCAAGGAGCTGGGGGTTAGCAGGGGGGATGGGGTGGGCTATAACCTCCGTGAGAAACCCCAGAGCATCCTGCCACAGTCGGTGAAGCCAGTTGTGTATGAGAGTTTCCTCTGTGTCTGTCTGGTTTTGTAGCATTCTTAACCGTTGACCTCTGTCTGGGCCAAGTTCTATCTCTTCTTGGTCTCAGGCTCTCAGAATTAGCCTTCCTCCCCCATGTTCCTCAAGGGTTGTACAGACTTTTCTGATTACCCAAAACTTTATTTTAAAAAATGCCATTCAGTCCTCATCAAGTAGTTTGATTAAATATCCCCACTCCTGAATTTACATATAGGGAGACAGTCCAGTATGGTTAAGAGCATAGGGATTAGACTCAGTTGGACCTAGGTTCAATCCTTTGCTCTGTATTTTCCTAGCTGTGTGACCTTGGGCAAGTTATTTGGCTTCTCTGAACCTCAACTTCCTCTTGTGCAAAATGGGGATCACAATGGTAGCTACCTCTTGGGGCTGAAGATTAAACGAGCTAATGCATATGAGTGCTTTACACTGCTGGCACATAGTAACCATTACCTAAATGGTTTCTACAATTTATTGTGTGAGTTATATGTTTATATATGATATAAAGCAAAGCATATCCCTATATATTTATTTATGTCAGTTTATTTTGGGCTTGTGAGGGTAGGAATGGCCTTTTCACTTTATGGTCTTTCTTAATTGGGATCACATAAAACATGTCATATCATAAATACCCCATTTCAGGGTGGCAACACTCAGCTGTATTTGCTTTGCTTTACGGCGCTCTCCTTGGGTGTGTTTCAGAACAAACACTCCACACGGCACGAGGCTGACTCTGTGACTTAGAGATCGGAGGGGAGAAGGGACTAGATTCAGAGCTCATTTCTTTGGCTGTTAACTGAGCAGCCAAACATAAAGCCTCACACTCCTGTGTGCAGAACCCTTGCTATGAAGTAAATGTTCGTGCCTTCCCCCTCCCCTTCCCTCAAATCCACATGTGGAAGCCCAGGTCCCCAGTATGATGGTGTCTGTGGTGGGGCCTTTGGGAAGTAATTAGGTTCAGGTGAGGTCACAAGGATGGAGCCCCAATGATGGGATTAGTGCCCTTATAAGAAGAGGAAGGGACTAGAACTCACTCTGTCTTCAGCATGTGAAGACACAACAGAAGTCAGCCATCTGCAAGCCAGGAGGAAGGTTCTACCAGGAACCTTGATCTGGGACTTCCAGCTTCCATGACTGTGGGAAATAAATGTTGTTATCTAAGTCACCCATCTATGGAATTATGTTTTAGCAGCCCGAGCAGACCAAGAGAGCCCTGCTCCAGGCATGTGGTGAAGTCAGCCAATCTGATGCCAAGGTTTCCAAATGCTCCTTCTCTTTGCTAATGTTCCCTCCTTCTCACAGTGGCTGTGACCCTGACCTCTCTGGCCACTTTGTTCTTCTCTCTGATGGAGTCCCCTCAGACCTCCTGAATCAGAATCGCTAGGCAGAGTCCTGGGAATATGGGTTTTTAGGGAGGTCTGCAGGTGATTCTGGTGGACGGGGCATCCTGGCAGGGGAACCAGTGCTGTGACCTACAGCAACTCATTGTCCTCTGAGGGAGGAAGCAGGTGGAGGTCTCGCCCACGTCTTAACCCTGGGTCGCCCTCCCTTAACGCTGTGCTTGGAGACATCACAACAGGCACTGTGGGGAAGTTCAGCAGAGTAGCCCTGAGGTGGTGTGAGGGGACCCTCCCTCTAACTGAAGCCTCTCCCAGGAAGGCGTGTCTTTGGTGTGAGTTCAGATAAGAGGGACAGAAATGGTGGGAAAAATAGGACAGATTGTGTGGGCCTGGGACTTTCTCTCCTTCTCCAGTTTGGAGTCCCACCCACCTCCTGGGCTAGGTGAGCCTTCCAGAGTGGCCTGAGGCAGTATTCCAGAGCCTGATTGAGCACTGGGAACTGGGGTGACATTGGGAATGGGGTCCTGAAATGCCTTCATTTCAGAAAAGTTTACAATTCTTCCATGTGCTAATTTCTCTCCTGTAAATCTACCTCTCATCCAGAGGGTCAGTTTGGTTGTTCAATGGAGCAGAATGGTTTCTGAGCACCCACTCAGTGCCAGACACTGAAATGCTTACAGTCTCTTGAAGTGGGTTCAGAGTGTGTTCTGAGGCTCAACTGTGGCAGAATGACCTGGAATGGGTTTTTTAAAACATAGATGCCCAATTTCAACAAATGTACCACTCCGGTGAGGGATGTTAGTAATGGGAGAGGCTGTGCATGTGTGGGGGTGGGGATATATAGGAAACCTCTGTACCTTCTGCTCAGTTTTTCTATGAAAATAAAACTGCTCTATAAAAATTGTTAAAAAGAATAAAATGTAGATGCCTGATCCTCTAAAACCCAGGTCTACTTATGCAGAATTTCAGAGGGTGGGGTCCTGACATCTGCAATTTTGGAAGGCCCTTTGCAGAATCTCATTTACCGTAAAGTTTGAGAACCAGTGGAAATAAGCTACTTAAATTTTTAAACAACTCCAAATTTATGTTCATTGTATAAAATACACATAAACAAGAAGGAGAAAGTTAAAACCACTTGTAACCCTACCCTCCTAAGATAATCATCCTTAGCGTTTTATTGAATACCCTTCTAGGGGTGTGTGTGTGTGTGTGTGTGTGTGTGTGTGTGTGTGTGTGTGTGTGTGTGTGTGTGTGTGTGTGTGTGTGTATTTAGATACATGTGTAGCATCCATGTGTACCTGACACTGTGCTAAAGCCCTGGGGACAAAGATGAGAAAAAGAATGGTCCTGGCATGGAACACCCACAGTCATGTTAAATGATGCCTGGCACAGCTTGAGGCCCTGCTTTAGTCCCCCCCTCACCTGCTCTTATCTTTTCCTCACAGGTATACATCATTAACGTGACCTGGTCCGACTCCACGTCCCAGACCATCTACCGGAGGTACAGCAAGTTCTTTGACCTGCAGGTGAGTGGGTCTGAGCTCAGATGGTGCCTGGTTCCACATGAAGTGGCCTGAGTGTCTGGTGGTTTGGCCTCTCTCATGTCCTCACTCATCCAGAGAATCCCCTTCCCAAGCTCTCAGGGTCAGAGTCTAGGCAGAGCAGAGGGACAGAAGAGGGAATCTCGGTGGTCAAGCTGGGTTGGGCTCAGTCTTGGATGATGCAGGCAGATACTTGGGGCTTCGTTGGATTCCTCAGATGGTCTTAACAGTCATGCTTTGTCACCCTCCTTCGTCTGGAGGGTGGTAAACCAGGGCGGAAAGGCGGGAGGTTGGCCGTGGGTGCTGTGTACTTGAGCAGACATGTGTCTGTAAACATCCAGGGTGAGACGCAAGCCACCACATCATTGCAGGCAAAGAAAAGCAAACACACAGAAAAGACTGAAACAGAAAATAAGCAAATGGGGCATACCACTGTGTCTGTGTAACCAAATAAGTCTCTTATCTCCCTGTTTGTACAAGTGTATGATATGTGTGTCTCTCTAACATACCCAGGCATGTCACACAGGGGGATGGTAGCATGGATCCACAATTCCATTGTAGACACCTCCCTTGAGGCCAACTAATTTGATTAGGCCTCTTTAGGTTACAAGTAATAGTTTTACACTCATACTGGCTTAGACAAAAAGGAGACTCGGTTGGAAGGCTATACCAGGGAAGCTTATGCAGTCAACCAGATGGTGGAAAGGGGAGAGAGGCAGTGGCTTCAGGAACACCTGAAACCAGGGCTGCTCTCCCTCTGTCTTGTCTTGGCTTCTCTCTGGGTACTGTCATCAGTAGTTCAGCTGTCAGTAGCTCCCAAATTTCATATCTTGTGGTTCCCAACAGCAGAGAGACTGTCTCCTAGTTCCAAATTGAAAAATCCCAGGCAAGACTCTGATTGGCCTGACTTGGGTCAGGTGCCCTCTCTGCACTAATCACTATGGTCTAGGGTAGACAGACATGAACACAGACATGGCTACTAGGGGACCCACCCCTGTTTATCAGAGGCAGGCACCAGACAAGGCAGAATCATTGAGAGTTGGGCAGCAACCCTTCCTATACCAGAAAGGGAAAGCTGAGAGGTTCTAGATTCTTCCTTAGGGCTATGAGCCTGGTTTAGGCCTATAAAAACACAAAGAAGAGACATCCACTGCTGGCCCTCACAACCAAGGACCACTCCTTCCTTTGCAGGCCTCTGGTGGTGAGTCATCTTGGAGAGGCCAGGCTTGCATGTTTGCCTCCAAGTACCTGACTTTATCCCACTGTCATTATGGCTCTGTCTATGAGATGAGCCAAAGGTGAGCCAGCTCCCTGCATTACAAATCCTCTCTTAATCTAACAATATGGGGTTGAAAGCCACACCTTAAGCTCCTGCCTTCTTCCTCTTCCCCCATCAACTCCTGTCCAGTCTCCTCATGTCCTTCCGGCGTAAACTGTTGGGATTTGCTGATACCCCATCAATGGGTGTAGTGTGCTGGACAGGAAATGATCACTTAGTTGGGGAGAGGGAACCCTGAAAGGACTCATTGATGAGCCAGAGGGAAACTCTCAAATCAGAACTTTTCTCCCCCCTCTTTTCTGTTCTATTCCCCTACCTCCTCCCTAGTTACAGAATCTCACAGGAAAGGAATGCTGCTCCCCCCACTTCTCCCTTGCCTGGAGGGCTCATTTCCTGTGTGTTGAGAGGGGACACACGGCATGAAGCAGCTTGTACGATGCGCTGGCCCTAGTCATGAGCATGGCCAGGCCTGTCCATGTGGGTCATTGTTACCCTGTAGATGCAGTTTGGAAAGGGGTTGGGATGGTTCTTTGGAATTTAACCTTTCAACCAAGCATTTTTGGGAACCCATTTTTCAGAACTTGACATGATGACTTGTAATGACCTTCATTTTAGAAAGCCTCTCTTATTTATCAGGATCTCTGATTTTAATATGGCGTTTCTATAGAGGAAGAGCAAATGGCATTGCTAATTCCGTCTCTGGTCACTGGTGGCTCTCAGAACTCAGCTTGGAACTTAGGCACTGGGGACACATTGCCTGGGACCAGTTGCTGGCTCTGTCACTCTGTAACTCCAGAGAGGTTCCTTCCTTAGCTTCTCCATTTTCTCATCTGTAGAATGAAGGTTCAAATGGTACCCACCCAGTAGGGTTGTTGTGAGGATGAAATGAGCAGATCCATGTTTTCCCCGACACATGGTTGTCTAGTGAGTTACTTGGTGTTAACAGGTGACAAGGATGCTGGGCTGCCTGGCTGAAGGGTCTGGGGGCTTAGTACCTCCTGTCATGGTGTTGCTTTCTCGTTTTCATCCCTTGGCTTCACTCTGCTGAGTTGCCGCTCCGTGCCCAGGCCTGTGTCAGAGCGTTCAGAGTCCCACAGGCTCTCTCTGGAGCTTGCCACTGGGACAGGACGGAGTGAGTTGGGAGTAGGGGTGTGACCCGTAGAGGGCTATTCTCAGAATCCTTTTGCTCCTCCCCTTTTGGGCTGAGGCCCACCTTGGAACCTGGAAGTACTGCGCCGACTAAGCCAGCCCGGGGAAAGCTGCCTAACTGGCTTTACTAACTCATGGTTCTGGGCTTTCTGGGGACTGTATACTTCTTTTTAGTATAAGTATATCCCATATATTGCAGGAGATATACTAAAAAGTTATTCATTGGGACTTCCTTGGCGGTCCAGTGGTTAAGAATCTGCGCTTCCACTGCAGGGAGCACGGGTTTGATCCCTGGTCAGGGGAACTAAGATCCCGTATGCCACATGGTACAGCCAAAAGAAATTTCTTTTGAAGCTGTTCATTGTTTATTTGAAATTCATGTTTTATCCTTTGTCCTGTATTTTTCACTTGTTAAATCTGGCAGCCTTAGCCTGGCTGCGCATGGCAAGGGTGGAAGTATGAAGGTGAGGAAACCAGGTTGGCTCGTGGTAAGAGTGAATGGGCCTTTGCCAAGGCCTCCACCACATTTGCACTTTTGCAGGGCAGAAGTGGCACAGGCGGAGGGACACTCATCTGAGAAGGACAAGGTCCCTTCCTTCTAGGGGTCTGTATCTAGTGGGGAAATAGACTTTTAAGCAATTTAGTCCACTGTAGATAAAATAAATACTAGATTGAGGTACAAGTAACATGCCAGGGGATGAAGAGGAAGGAAAGAGCATCCTTCTTGGGAGGGGGCAACTAAGAAGACGCCCATATTTTTTTTAATTAATTAATTTATTTATTTTTATTTATTTTTGGCTGCACTGGATCTTTGTTACTGCACACGGGCTTTCTCTAGTTGCGGCGAGCGGGGGCTCCTCTTCGTTGCGGTGCGCGGGCTTCTCATTGCGGTGGCTTCTCTTGTTGCGGAGCACGGGCTCTAGGCACACGGGCTCAGTCGTTGTGGCACGCGGGCTCTAGAGCGCAGGCTCAGTAGTTGTGAGGCACGGGCTTAGTTGCTCTGCGGCATGTGGGATCTTCCCGGGCCAGGGCTCCAACCTGTGTCCCCTGCCTTGGCAGGTGTATTCTTAACCACTGCACCACCAGGGAAGCCCTGCCCATATGGTTTTGATTGGTGACAGTGGCCTAGAGTGATATAGCCACCACCCCCACTCCAGTTGGAGGGGATTTGGTTGCTTTTCGAGATTTATAGTTATCGAGGTAAAGTATGTCCCTAACTTATTTCTTAGTTTGTTCGTTCATTTATGCGTACTTGTCTGCCTCCTCTCCATCTGCCCATCTGCCCATCTATCCATCATCTATCCCAATCTATCCAGTCTTAAGTGCCTGCCTCCTGTGTCCCAGGAAGGATGCCAGGCTCTGGGTGGGGATTTATTGCCGAGCAAAAGCAGATCTGGTTACTGCTTTTATGGGACTTACAGCTTAATGAGGAAAGACAGATTTTAGTTTAAAAATGTATATACATATTATTTTATATGATTCCAAATGCTACAGAGAGAAGCACTGTAGACATATTTTAGGGAAACCTTATACTCTGGTATCAGAGCAGACTTCCCTGAAGAAGTAAATTTATCTGACAGACCAATGAGTTACTTTATTTCATTTTGGGGGCTCAGGGTTTCTTTTATGCATCTTTCCAGACAAGCATGAATGTACATATGCAATTCTAATAACCCGGTTGGTCATTCACACCCCCCTGAAATCCTTCCAAGGGCACTAGGATAAGACCCTCTACTCTGCCCAAAACCTTCTTCTCTTCCCATGTTTCTTCCTTGAGCCTTCAGCCCCAGTGGTTCTGCCACCTTCTCACTCAAGAGGCTGTGAACCCAGCCCCTCTTCCCACCCACTGGGAAGCACCAGGTATGGAACCTTTAGATTGGGCTGTCCAATGCAGTAAGCCACCAGCCACTTGCGGCTAGTTACGTTTAAATTTAAGTTAATTTAAAAACTTAAAGATCAAATTTTAAAAATTCAATTAAGTTCATTTAATTTTTTTTTAATGAAATGAAATTTAGTTTCTTCGTCATACTTGCTGCATTGCAAGTGCCCAAGAGCCGCGGTGGCTAACGGCTACATACCGAGCAGATACAGAACATTTCTACCATCACAGGAAGTTCTGTTGGACTGTGCTGCCTCTGACCACTGGGGACACACAGCAGGCGCGATCTGGCTTTATGCCCACCCCAGTGCGCTCTGCCACCTCCCAGGCCCTCCCCAGTTGTCCTCTAACATCTTCCAGGGCCCCTGCGGCAGGAGGGGGACTGTATTCCACCGTGATTTGCCCCATCCATAGAGCAATTCAAATTCAACAGCTCTTCCAAACACCTCTTCTGGAAACCAGGTCAGTTACTAGAAAGGGCTTCTGAGGGCATTTCAGATGTCAGGCTGGGAACAGGGAAAGGAGAAGCTCTAGGTCTCCAAGTGGAAATTGGTTTCTTCTAAAAATAATCCACCACTCAGCCCTATCTGACCAAGAAAGGGACCTGTCCCAGAGGGAGCTGGCAGGGACAAGGCCTGATATTGAGGCCTGTTTAGTTATAAAGCGTTTGGATTACTTGGAGGTGGAGTTAAGGGGAGAGGGAGCAGGGAAAAGGACCGCAGATGCTCTTAAGTTGCCTTCTCTTTGGTGCTGGACCACGTTTCCAGCCTCTGTAAATTTCCTTGCACAGCTCCTTCACTGTTAAGTGTCTCCCCCAAGACCTGGCCCCACCAAGGAAGGACCGGAAGGCTCTCTGAAGCTCTGGCTCCATCAAAGGTTGTTTCACAATCTGACCTACAAGGCGCTGGGATGCAGTAATTGCTCTGCAAACATTGGCTCCATAGTGCTGCTGGCCCTTTAGTCTGAACTCTGGCCAGTGAGTGCACAGGGTCAATATTTGATCAGAGCTGGGAGAGGCCCTTTAGCCTCCCCCCTGCTGCTTGGGAGATAGAGTTAAGAAGGCTGTTCAGGTTTGCTCATTTGTTCTAAAGGGCTTAACCTATTATGAAGAGCTTTTATCTCTCTTCCTTATTCATCTCTCCAGCGTCTCCACCCACTTACCCACCCAGGGTCACACTCACTTTTCAGCTCTCAAATAGCCAGGCTTATGATGGGTGAACAAAACTATAATCTGCAAATTGTTAATAACCAACCTTAGGAGGGATGTGTATGTGTGTGTGGGCGTGTTCTGATGTAATATATGGAGAGTTACAGGATCACAGCATTTTTATAATTAGAAGAGTTCTATCCCCCCAGTCCCTCATTGCAGGTAAACATCTGTGTTCATTTTTCTATTCCTTAAATTTATATGAGCTTTAGTTTGGTTTGATGTCCAGAGCAGGCCTCAGCTCAGGTCAAACTGGGGTGATCCTGGTGTGTGCAGGGATCAACCTGAGAGTAGAAGAGGGGTCTGGGGGAGGTGTCCTTCCTGCAGGCTCTGTCTTTTAATCATCAAGGCAAGCTCTGTGTTGTTTGAGATCATTGACCCTAGACTAAAGCCTGGGGGAGGTAACTTGCCACGTTCTAAGAACAGTTTTGTACCAAAGATTCTAGAGAGGCCCAGCACATGGTGTGGCAGTTCTAGTGCCAGCAGTGCAATAAGCTGAGGGCCATTGTGATTGCTCGCATGCCCTGGACAGACAAGAGCATTGGCCTTAACTGAGGTCAGTCCCCAGTCCCAGGAAGCCTCCTATCGTTTGCCGTGGCAAAAATGGGAAACATAGAGGATGGCTAAGTAAGCTGTTGTCTCATACCACTTTGTACAACAGTCAAAACCATAGAGACTGATCGGTCCCATGGATGGAGCTCTAAGAAATGTTAATGAATGCCCAGTGCGAGTTTCAAAACATTGTATCATAGCAATTATGCAAAAACAACAAGATACATCTTGTATAAGTACATGCACAGCATAAGTACGCAATTATTTTTAAAAGGTCTGGAAGGATACACTCCAAATTGGTAAAAGAGTTATCTCTGGAAGAGGGCTGGGGACATGGATGGGAGGGAGGGCTTGGTCAAAGGGGAACCTTAGCCTTATTTGTAATGTCTTACTCTTTTTAAAAAGGACAATGTATTCATGTATTACTTACAACATTTATATATAATAATTAAAAGATACCTGTGGGAGGAGGTGGGAAAAGTGGGAGGTCTAAAATAAACTGTGTTCCTCCTGGTCATTACAGTATAATGGGACAGAAAACACACAGGTTAAAAAAATAGACATTGATAACATATCTAACAAGAGAAAGAAAATGAAAATGATTATTAAAATCACATTACCTCATATTTCCTGAATCACCATTCTAGATCATTCCTACGGAATGTGACTGGTTAGAATCCATTACAGCAAACCCCAGGGACCTGTCCAAATTATCTTGTCAAACTGGAATCCTGTATTCCAGTATTGCCCACAACACATGAACTGTGTATTGGGCCAAGAAGCACTTGGGTGGCGGTTCTTGTGTCATGATGAACCACGCTGAGAGCTTCTTGGCTGTGGAGTGCAGTGGTTAAGGGCAGGTGTTCCAGGGTCAGGATGGTTGGATTCCGAGGCCAGCTCCAGCACTTACTAGCTGTGTATAACCTTTGGTGAGTTCTTTAACCTCTCTGTACCTCGGTTTTCTCATCTGTGTAATGGGGATAATAAAAATACCTGCCTCATGGGGTGATAGTAAGAATGAAATGAGACAATCCATGTAAAGAAAGCCCTGAGAATAGTGACTGGTGTGGAGTCCCTAGACAGGGAAGCTGAGAACTCACCAGTTAGGTCCTCAGAAACTTAACTTCAAGAGAAAATAGCTGGACATCCCTACTCCAGCTGGAGGCCGAGGTTTCTTCCTGTGCCCCATCTATACAGGCTTCACTTTCACCGCATGGCTCTGTCTGCGTCCAGGTGGGAGAGGCAGGTTGTGGTGGTTAGGTCTTCCCAGATAAACTGTTTCACCTCCAAAGTGTAATTACCAATCCACCATCCTCTGTTAGGAAAACACTGCTGTTCAGAAAGTTGCTATTTGTCGACAGTTTTTCCTTGCTCTTGGAAAGAGGCATCTTTCAGATTCCCGATGGAACACAGGGGGATTCCAGGGGAGCCCTGTGGGGATTCCAGTAGCTCCTGGGAATTCCGTGGCTGGCTTCCCCTCCCCCGGGAGCTGGCTCCCTTTCATCTGGCCTCACGGCCTGAGGGTGAACTCCAGTTTCCTCTCTGTCTACTGATTTCCCTTCTGGCAGGTTCTGCCTAGCGTTGGGGTGAGGAGGGGAGAGGGCCGTAGGGTGTCTGCTCTCCAGGAAGTGTTGGGTGGGGAAGGCCTGGGGAAATGGTACCTCCAGGCCGGCTCAGGTTGGAAAGCTGTTCACTGAGTTGGAATCCTGGGTTGCTTGGTGCCCGGCTAGCGTGCACTTGAAGGTGGGTTTATTTTTTTTCCACTCCAAGCAGATGAAGTTTGCAGTTTGTACAGTGACTCCTTCTTGTGCAGTTTCCCCAGCCCCACGGGTTTAGGAATGACCGTGTACATGAGGGGTCTTGCAGGTCCAGAATAGATGGAGAGAGGTGACCATGGGCATCGTACATGGGGCAGGGTCTCCACACGTCCGTGCCAGATGCATACGGTGGCAGGGTCTGCTGTCAGCCATCCCCACCGTCTGCCCCGGGCAGAGCTTAAGGATGCAAAGAGAGGAGAGGAGCTTGTCGGACGGTCTGAAGCAGCCAGAGCTGTGGGATCCTTGTCACGCTGCAGGTGCACTTGGGAAATTAATCTTTTCCTATACAGCTGAGTACCTGGTCTGTGAGCACCTGTCTTGGTACCTGCGTGCATTTGGTGCACGTGGTCTTCCTGGCAAATGGTCTGTAGGTGGTCCTGGCACACATCTCCCAAGGAGTTCCTCAGGGACCAAGCCGTGTCTGACGAGACCCTCACTTGTGACCACCAGGAAGTCAGGAGCCATCTCTGTCTTTTTTTGTTCGCTCATCCTCCCTCAGGGGCAAGGTGGAATTGTCACACAGTGGGGGAAGCCCCTTTGTAGACATTGAGGAAGATTGTAAGAAAAGCTGGAATGTCCTCTGGGTAGTAAACCTTGGCACTATTAATTGGCTCTAAGCTTCTGGGTTAAGTCTGGTGGGTGTGGGCACTGGGGACTTAGGGGGCTGCCTGCTCCCCCAGTAACTGTCCTGCAGGGCGGACGAGAACACATCTTTCAGGGAGAGAAATCAGCTGTGTGCAAATATCTCAACATGGGAGGTACATGCTTGCCGACCAGCATTAACCAGATCTGCTGGCGAACTGGGGTGGAATTGAGTTTCATGACCAGAAGGCCCTTAGAGATCATCTATCAGGATGATAACATATCTGGCACTCATGCTGCCACTTTCTGGTCTTGTGTCCACAGCAGGCATCACTAATTGATCACAGCACATTCCCATCCCATGCCCGTGGCTGACACTGTTCCATGGGTCCTGAGCCCATACATGGTCTCAGAGTCTTTCTGAAAAAACAAACCCAGATATCTTCAGGAAGACACTACCTATCAATTGGCAATGGTACCTTGAGATGAAATTTATTGGCCACCCTCTGATGTAGTCCATTTCCTTTATTTGACAGATGAGGAAATGAGGCCCTAAGAGGGGAAGTGACTCGTCTACATTACAGGGCCAGCAAGTGACAGCAGGACTAGCGCTCAGGCACTCTAGCTTTAGTTTATTCCAATCTGGAATTCTAGCCTCCCCTCCAGAAGTCTTCTTTCTGTTTTTGGTTGAGGAGGGCAGGAAGCCCCTGTTGCATCACCAAGAGAGCTCCTGGGGGGAGGGGGCAATCATTCACCCTTCCTGGACCCCTGTGCAGAGCAGAAGACTTCTCTCTGCCTTCCAGAAAGTTCTGCCCAGCTGCTGCCTGGAGCTCAGCCCAAGCGTCCTGCCTACCACTGCCCACTTCTCTCATTGGATAATAAATCTCAGCTTTGCCAGAGGTGGCATCTGAGTCAGGCCACACCACCTGCCTGACTGCTCCGAGCTGCATACCTTGTTTTCCCGGCATGAGGGTGTCATGTCAGGGTGTGTTTGGGTGTCACATCAGCGAGGCCCTGCTGCCGTCACTTCCCTCTTCCTCAGGCCCCAAGGTCTGACCTAGCAAACTCAGCTCTGCCCGCACCGGGCCCCCATCTACCCCCCTTTGGATAACAAATGGAAAGTTGGCTGCACGGTGCCTGGGGGCACAGTGTCCCCTCCAAACTGGAGAATGAAGGGAAGGATGATCTATAGTGGTGGCCAGGTGAGTGGTCTGTGTGTGTGTGTGTGTGTGTGTGTGTGTGTGTGTGTGTGTGCGCGCGCGCGCGCGAGCTGCGTGAAGCCTTCAACTGTGACCAAGGCACTCCCTTCCCACAGGAAGGAATTTCATGTCAATCCTGGCATCCTGGAGGAGTGCCAGCTACATGCCTGGCACTAGGCTTGGTAATGGGGACCCCGAGGGGAGAAGTCAGGGTCATCCTGGGCGGAAAAGCCAGGCTGACAGCCTTGGCCTGAGCCAGAGCCGCCAACTGGTGGGAGAATCAGGGTAGGTGCAGAAGGCATAGAATGGGTGAGCAATCAGGGTGTAGACCACTGCCGTCAGCCCTGCTGCTTGGGCATCCCAGCCTGCTTGTTGAGGTCTTGGCGTCCTTGTATCCCCTCCCCAACAGCAGCAACAGTTGGTTTTGCTTTTGACTCTTGTGGACCTGAGACAGCCAGTGTGAACTGTGGGAGCCTGAGTTGTGGGCTTGTTGGAAGGAAGACAGCCACAAGCCAGGTGACCCAGAGGTGCAGTGATCTCCCTCACTGGCACCCTGCCACCCCTGGGCATCAGCCCCCATGTGATTTGGGGGACTGCAATTACTGCATCTCCGGTACATTTCCTCAGGCCAGGCCATTGTAAGAGTTATTGGAGAATTGTAGTGCTTTCCTTTATATCCAAAATTTAGCTAGAGCCAAGGAAAAATGATTTTAAATTCCTCAGAGACCTCCACAGTTGGGTGACAGCAGGCTCTTCAAAAGAGCCTGTGGGATTCTTGGTACCAACTTCCCAACTTTCCGAGTGGAGTAGTTTGCTCTCAGTGATGGGAAGCTCAGGCTTTGTTGTCAGACAGACTTACATGAATGTGACCTCATCCCTACTACCTCTTATCAGCTGTGTGACCCTGGGCCATTACCTAACCTCCAAGAGACTCAGCCTTCTCATCTGCTGAATGACTCTAATTGCAGGAGCTGCTTCATAGAGTCCTTGTGAGATTTTTAGGAGACAAGGCACAGGAAACCTTTCCCACTGAGACTGAAGCGGCTATGGAGGGTCATTAGGATGGCGATCACAGCCCTGTGGACACGGTGTCTGTCCAGCCTGAACTAGGGGAACATTCCCAGCCACGAAAGGGTCTTAGGCACCCCCAAGCTGCAGTAAATGAATGCTCCAGGGCTGGCCAGGAGACAGCCCCAAATGCCAGCCAGGGTTTGGCTCCATCTGCTAATTAAGGAGCATTTATCTGGTGCCCAGCAGAACAAAGTGGCCAGTTCAGCCATGCTGGAAGGCTGAGCTCAGTGCTGGCTGGGGGCTGGGGAGGAGGCTCGGAATGGGACGGGCATGGGGGCATCCCTGGGGCTAAATGGACCACATTCAGAAATGGCTTTAAAAAAACCCCACCCAAACAGGAAGCATGAGGCTGGAGCTGAGATGCTGGCAGAGACGGTGGCTCTGGCGTACAACAAGCAGCCGTTCTTCCCACTGAGACAGTGCCGACCTGCTCTCCTCGGGGCATCTCTGGTGAAGGCTGGCCTGCTGGCTCCCCAAGGAAACGAGCTTGTTTTTATCCTGTGGGTGGAGGGGAGGGATGGCCTAAGAAATCGAACACATGTAGGAGGGCTCAAAACTGAGATTTTATCCGTCGTATTATGTACTTGGGGGACACTTTGGGCCAGTTTGGAATACCTAGGTTTCTTGGCTGTGTAGTTGAGAAACGAGGTGAGGGAGGGTAGAGCTGCAGAACCACCCTTTCTGCAGGTGGGGGGCCAGGATCCAGACCAGCCGTCTGGCTCTGGAATCCACAGGCTAAACCCTTCCGTCCACTCTCCCCTGTAACTTTGATGTGCCCCTACGTGGGTCAGAGCACTGCAGAGCCAGCCTGGGAGATCCCAGCACCTCAGAGAGGAGGGGGGTCCTTTCCCTCCCTTGCCAGGAAGCCTTCAGCTGCAGAGCAGGTGGGGCTGGGCTGGCCGCTGGAGGTGGGTACTGCCCTGACCCACTGCCCAGGCTGGGGAGGGTTTGGGCTGGGCTGATAGAGAGAGAAATTGTCAGTTTCTATATGTTCATTTCCTTTTCTCTGCCCTTGAGTCTTGGATTCTCCCTATGGTGTTCTCTCTGTGTCTCTCTCTTTCCCCAGTTTCTCGTTATCTCTGGCTCCCAAGGGTCCCTGAGTCTGGGCCTGTCTCTGGGCATAGCTCTGTTCATCCCTGTGGCCTTTCCCCAGCCTCCTTCCTGGAGGTGTTTTCTCTGGCTCTGCTATGTCTTTGTCAGTCTCCTCTTTTGTCTGTACGTCTTCCCCTGGGATGCTGCCATGTCCCAAGCAGGAGTCTGGGAGAAGGGCAGGTGAGGGCCTGACTGTGACTTGTATGGAGGGTCGCTGACTGTGATGAGCAAGGGGCTTGGCAAGTCTGCACCCTCAAAGGCAAAAGCCCCGATGGGGAGTGGGGCTGCTTCCCCTTCTCAGGGGAAATTAACCTTTTTCCTGACAATGGCTTATGTGTAGACATTCCTTTTGGAATCCAGTGACGGTCTTGGCACCCTGGTGGGGAGCCTGCCTTGCCTCCAGAGGGCACCCATGATGGCCAGCCATTGGTCTTCCCCCTCCCAGAAGAGACGTGACTGCAGTCCCCCTGCCCCAGGCCTGGAAGTGCTCTCAGCCCTCACCCAGGCTGCCCCAGAGAGTCGGGCTCCGGGCTCCTGTGGGTAAGGTGGGGACCACAGGCTGGCTCTTCCCCTTCTCTAGCTGGACAGAGGGTCTCATCTATCTGTTCCATCACCTAATCCCTTCCTGCCCCGTGCTAGCTGTTCCTCCAGGGCCACACCTGTCCCACTGCTGTCCCCACTAGAAATAGCTGAGCAGTAGGCATTCACCCAGATGAGGGAGTGGCCCTTGCAGGGTAGGCTAGCCCCCAAAATATGGCACCAGCTGTCGGGGATCTGGGTCAGGTAGGGCACCAGTAATAGGCTTGGGGTGGGGCTCTGTTCTCCTTGGGCATCTTCTCAATGGGGGCTAGTTCTCTGGGCCCAGACTCTGTTGTCAACTAGAAGGCGGGTGGGGGTGAGCACCTGACCATGTTTGTTGAACACCTGCTATGGGCGAGTCACTGGGTCCAGGGTGGGGCTGAGTGGTGGAGACAGATGCAGCATGAACTGACCGCAGGCTGACCCTTCAAGGCATCTCCACTTAAAAGTCACACGTATGCCTGCACCTCAGCGTGTTCCGAACCGGCCCCTATCTAGACCCCTCCCTCCTCCTTCCCCTCCTCCCTCCTTCCCTCTCTCAGTCACTGCACCATCTCTTACCCCTGCAGATCCCTCCTCTCTGCCCCAGGCCCCTTGGCCAAGCCCTCCTGATTCCTCCCTTGCATCTACTGCCTTGTTACCAGGCCTCCCAATGCTCCAGTCCGGCCCCTTCCAGCTGCTTCTGTGCATTGCAGCCAGTCAGCTTTCCTTTTCTAGTGTTTATTTTTAATTATGAATTTTTTTAATCCTACAGAAAACAATACAATGCACTGTAGACCTACTGATTTAACAAATGTTCACATTTTGCTACATTTTATTCACATGCTTATTTTAAAGTGAGGTGTAATTGACATCAGATACTTTTTTTTAAGAAATAGATTGGTGCCGATAGAGGTGTCTGATAAATGCTAGATTCCCTTCCTCCCGCCTCAGGTTTTACCGAGAAGGTGGAACTGGAGGTGGGCCTAGGGGGAGGGCTGGGTTTGGTGGACTGAGAAGGCGCCCAGGCAGGGAGACTGCACGTGTGAAGGTGTGGAGGCAGGACTGCCTGGCACGGCCGAGGTCAGGGGATCCCTGCTTCTGCAGAGGATGGAGCCCTGCAGGGAGGAGCACAGGTGCCTGCGGTCCTCCAGCGGCCAAGCCCTTTCCCGCCTTGCCCTTCCTCGTCCTCCCACACCTCGTCCTAGGTGGGCAGCTGCCGTGTTTATGAGGTCGCGAGGGGAAGCCATCACCTGGGTCTGCATCAGTGCTGTCACCTGGACAGCCAACCTGCGACTGGGCGCCAGGGTGGGCTCCGCGGGGAGCTCTTCCTCTTGTGTTCCCTGCTTCCCTGGCAGGAGTCAGGTTCTCCCCTCCAGGAAAGCCTCGTGAAAGCAGCTGGCCTGGCCGCAGAGCCTGGGGAGGGGGAGGGTGGCCAGCCTCACTGCATGGGCCACTTGACTAGGCTCCCCTGGCAACTCTGCCTGAGTTTTAGTTTTTGCTTCAGGGATTTTTCTCTTTTTCTTCTGGTCTCCACCTTGCCTTCCCCTTCCGTGAATTGTGAACAGACACTAGGACACCCTTAGCCTAAAGGGCCTCCAGAAAGGAGAAATTGCAAGAAAAGGCTCCTGTGGGCCAAGTGGCCGACCTCAGTGACCAGGAAGGGAGCCCTCAAGGCAGCGATGCAGCGTCAGCCCTTGATATCATCAGGCCAGATCGGGGCACTTGGGCTGCCCAGGTCAGCTGTTAGGAACACCTGAGGTGCCAAAGGGATTCAAACCCTTTGAGTGCAGCCAATCTCTGCCCTCTTCCTCTCCGTCTGCTCTGCCCCCACCCTGGTCCAGCCCCATCACCTCCCACCTGGGCAGCTGAGCAGGCCTCCTGGGGGAGCTCCCCTCACATTCTTGTCTTCCCACCAACCAGTGATCCTTCTAAAAATAAATCAGATCGTATCACACCCCCCTTTAATAACCTTTCTGAAAGCCTTCCTTTCTTTTGGGAATGAACCCCCAGTTCCTTACCCCACCGCCAGGCCCTGTGTGGTGGATCCCCACCTGCCCTTCTAGACCTGTCCCCTGCCGTCCTCCTTTCCTGTCTTTCAGCTCACCCCCTTGATCCTGGAGCCCCCAGTGCAGTGCTCTCTCAGTGCCTTTGCCATTGCTGTCCCCTCTGCCTGGAACTCCGTTCCCCCAGGTCTTCAAGCAGCTGACTCCTTCTGGGCACTCGGGCCTCACGTGACACCTCCCAGAGAGGCCTTCCTTGATCACTTCCTCAGAGAGCCACCCAGCCCTGTCACATTGTCACATTCTGTTGTCTTCAACAGTCTATCATTATCTTATTTAATTCTTTGTCTATTGGTTACGTCTCATTCCTGCTGGAATGTGAGCTTTAGGAGAGCAAAATCTTGCTTGTTCATTAACTTCTCTTTTCCCAGTGCCTAGAGCAGTGCCTGACAGAGCAGGTGCTCAGGAAATTGTTGTCGGATGAACGGATGGGTGCATGGCAAGCTGGCACTGAGTGCAGGAAATGGGGAGAGAGAGGCCCACAACCTCCTTCTCCACGCGCCAAAGACAACGTCTGCTGCGTAGCTCCTGTTGCTCCTCCTGGATGCCCATCTTTGCTTGTAGGCTGAACTTGCCATTAGGGACACTTGTAAGGATTAGCTGGAATAGAAAGTAACTTTCAACTTTAAAAATATTAGAGGGCAAAAAAAAAAAATATTAGAGGGCATCCCTGGTGGCGCAGTGGTTGAGAGTCCGCCTGCCGATGCAGGGGACGTGGGTTCGTGCCCCAGTCTGGGAAGATCCCACATGCCGCAGAGTGGCTGGGCCCGTGAGCCATGGCCGCTGAGCCTGCGTGTCCAGAGCCTGTGCTCCGCAATAGGAGAGGCCACAACAGTGAGAGCCCCGCGTACCGCAAAAAAAAAAAAAAAAAAAAAAAAATATATATATACATATATTAGAGAACGAGGTGCATCTGGAAAACAAGAATACAATGCTGAGAAAAATATGCAAAGAACACTAAAAGTTATGAGAAATTAGAAATGCCATTGCAAAATAAGAAATTCAGTAGAGGTTCTGGGGGAAAAATAAAGAAATCTTCTAAAAGATTAAAAAACAGAACTTGAAAGAAAAGTTAAGACAAAGAAGATCAACCCAGGGGGTTCAATATCTGTTGAACAGGAGCTCCTACCTGAGAGAACAGAAAATATAACAGAATATAACAGAGAGGGAGAGAAATTAATGAATGCAAATTTTCTAATAATGAAAAGAATATGTCTTTGGATTGAAAATTCTTATAGATGCTTCAGGTTGATTATTTCCAAAGATGGCCACAACATCTCTTGTACCACGTGACTTTTGCGATAAGACTTTATCACTTCTTTCATTAAAAAGAGTTTCCTCAGTCTAGAGGTCTCCCAACTGAGCTATTTCGACAATTACACTCCAATAAGGATGTTAAAAACAAGACAAAACAAAACAATATGATTGTTATCCATTTGGGCCAGATTAATAAGAAAAACAGAAACCACATTGTTTCAACAGAAAGATTACAATGTAGGTAATTGGTGATCTAACTCTGGCCAACTAGGAAGCAACTAGTCACTCACTGGCAGTGAAAAAACCCCTAGAGTCTTGGCCACTGGACTAGCCCCTCCACTCGGCCCCTGTACTAGGTTGTCTCCCCTGTAGTATTTGTTGTATTGTCACCTCCCACCACGATCATGGTGGTGGCATCCATGGCAGCTCTGTTGGTTCACTCTCAACTCAGTGTGTTCTGTAACCCCTTTCCTCTGGGATAGTCAGATATGTGATTCCCTTCATACCTCATAGAAGCCAAGAGAAGCTTAGGTGCACCTAAGCCCTTCTTATGCCTAACTATAATGGGTGCATAGTTTCCCAACATGCGTCTCCTAATGAGTGTGAAACCATCCTGTTAAACAGTCTCCATTTAGATTCCCAAATATGATTATGGAACAAGTTCCTCGCTGCCATTTCAAGCCGCTTCAGTCAAATTCACCTCCTACCTCTGGGCATCTGTCTAGAGAGAGGAGATCAAGACATACATTCTGCTGGCAGCCTCACTCATCTGCTGTCTTCCTCATCATTGAAATCCCTCAAGACTGAGGGACAGGCTTGTGTTTTGCTCTGGACCTCTCTATGTTGAACTCTATGATGTAGCTCACCAGGTCTGTAGGTCAATATATTCAATGTATGCAAGCCAGTATTTAGCAAAGTATTTATTCCTAGATAAAGCTTTGTTTTAAATATAGTTGTCTGTCTTTAAAACAGAAAAATACCCTATTATGAAGATCAGGAAAAAAAAAGGAAGTTTCCTCTATTCTTAATCCTGTGCTTATCCTGAATCACAGGCTCCAACAAGAATATCTTCCCCTTGAAAATATTCTTATTTGTAAGAAATAGATGATTAAATAGCTAATTATCTTTGTAAAAAAGATAAAATTATGCTCTAATAAAGAGAGGATGAGGATGAGGTTTGAAATACCTCTTTCTGTCTTTCCCTTCTTGTTTTTAGTAGCATTTTCTTTGGGATAGCACAAATTTAGTGACATAAGAATACATGTCATATGTTCCAGGGGAAAATTTTATTTTCCATTTTTTACTCTCCTATATTGTTTGAAATTTTCTTACCATGTGTTACTTAACACAAAATGTTTTTGTATATTGCTGTAAAATATTTATAATTATTGCTATAGAAGAAGATTTTTATCTTGGGAGAAATACACCATTTTTTAATGAAAGAAGAGTCTATGCATAGAAGTAAAGAATTTTACTGTGCACACGAACTACTTAGCATCTTGTTAAATGCAGATTCTGATCCAGCAGGTCTGCCTGGGGCTTGGGATTTTGCATTTCCACCACACTCTCGGGTGATGACATGCTTAGTCTCAGGATCACACCTTGAGTAGTGAGGGCATCATAGAGTATTGGAAAGATACATTTGAAGCCCTTCTCCGTTCCTTTCTTTTTCTTCCTTCTGTCCAAATGTGATCTTTCTCCCCTTTGGCCCTGGCCCTTTGTGACCAGGTGGGAATTTGGCCTGGTGAGGAACGCTGTTCCAGCACCTCCCAGAAGCTGCCACGGGTAGTGCGGGCTGCCTCAGAGGGGTGGTATGCTCTGTCATTGGAGGTGTTCCTGTGAGCTTGAATGGTCATGTGTCAGGGGTGTTGATCCCTGTGTGGGTAGGAGGAGGCGCCTCCCTACAATTCCACCTTGTGCCTCTGTGTGCCTTCTACAAACTTGTGAAACCAGGATCTCAGGTTGGGGCTCATTCACCTGTGCTGACTTTTACGGGTCATCTGGCAAGTCCTCAACCCCACCCTTCTCAGTCCTTCCAGGGGAACACTTGGTATTCTAAATACTGTATGTGTGATTTGGTGGATAGGACGGGGAGGGGGAGGAGGGGTGATGGCTTGGCTTTAGAAATAGTTCAGTCATGTAGGAATGTGATGCCTGACTTGATTGGATCTCGGGATGGAGGGTTCTGCCTTTTAGATTGTCTTCCCTCTTTCAATTTGGTTCAACAGACCTTGACTAGGAGCTCCTTTGTATTAATCAGGACAGATTAATTGCTGTGTAACAAACTCTCAGGGACTCAATACAATAGAGGTTTAATTCCTGCTCATGTCATAGACCAAAACAAGTTACTAGAGAGCTCTACTCCAGGTAGTCATTCAGGGAACCCAGACTCTCCCATCTGGTGACTCCATTCCGCATGAATCTCTGTTTCCACCCAGCAAGGGAGGGAAGAGAGAGCGTGAAAGATTGCAGGGAGATTTTATGGGTTGCCTGGAGGAGGCACACATCACCCCTGCTCATATTCCATTGGTCAGAATTCAGTCACATGACTGCACCTCCCAGCAAAGGAGGCTAGGAAATATAGTCTAGCTGTGTGCCCAGCTACATGTCAGACACTGTGATGGACGTTGGGCATACTGAGACACAGTTGCTTACAAGAGGCTCACAGGCTTTTGAAAGGAGGCAGGTGTGTAAACAAATAATTATGATATAGTAGTAAGTGCAGTTCTAGAAGTGTGACCAAACCACAGAAGCAATGTAGAGAAGGGAGTCAATGAGGGCTAAACCTGCGCAAAGGCCTCAGAGGTGGTGGCAGCAAGAGATCGCATGGGGTGGGGCATGCCAAGTAAAAGGAACAGAATGTGCGAAGGCACAGAGCTGTGGAACAGCATGTTATGTCCAGGGAGGATGCAGGCAGCCTGTGCAGTACGTGGGGACATGCAGTAGTGGCAGGACATGCCACTGCAGAGGTCAGTCGGGGCAGAGGTCGTGAATGGGCTTGTGTCCTATGGGAGGCAGAGAGCCAACAAAGGGCTCGAAGCCGAAATGAAACCATCAGATGGGGGCAGGTTGCAGCAGCGTCAGAGATGGTACGTACTTAGTGCTCTCCTCACCAGAACCTTCAAAGAGGTTTTAAGTGTGTTTCTGTCTCTTGTGCTGCGAAGTGTCTGACAGGGGACGATGTGGGAGGGTGGGCAGGTGACCTACCCAAGTCACCTGCTGCAGCAGCGCTCCTGATGGGAACTCCCTGGGCCTGTGTGGCTTCTGCCAGTTTCACCTGACAGTCAGGTGTCACTAGCAACTTCCAGTAGCTCCCAAGCAGGGGAGAGGCAAGATACAGGAGATAGGAAGATACATACCACCAGAGCCTCTTCACCTTGAAAAAGGTGACCCCATTTATTAAGCACTTAGGTAAGCCAAGCACCTTGCTTACCTGTGTAATCTCATTCAATCCATACACCACCATGGGGAGGCTGTTCTCACTCACTGCCACCTTACGGATGAGAAAACTGGATCCCAGAGAGGTTAAGTGACTTGGCCAAGGTCACATAGCCAGGAGGGAATAAACTGGAATTCTGACTTCAGAGCCCAGGCATTCCATCACTAACCTGAGTTCTAAAATAATGGTGAAACAGTGCTAAGAGAGGTGACTGCTTCTGATGGCTCCCTCCACGCCTGGCGTGCTTTAAAGCGCTTTACGTGTACATTTTCTCTTTTCAACTTTGCATTAGCCCTCAGAGAGGAGAAAAACAGGCTTGGCACCGTTTCACAGATGAGCAGACTGAGGCGCAGAGAAATTACGTAGGAATAATTGCATCTTGCAGTTGGTAGCACTTTCTCACGTGTCTTCTCCTTGGATCTTCAACACCCACAGAGGCAGGAGCAGTATTTCGCAGATGAGGCCACTGCCACTCAGAGAGGCCAAGTCTCCTGCCCCAGTTGCCTAGCAAGCCTTGGCAGGCTGGAACTGGAGCCCTCAGCTCTTGACTCCCACCCAGTGTGCTTTCTCCAGAGGTGTGGGTCTGCATGGTGGGGGGGGGGCGGTGTATGGAATGAGCCTCCTAGGCAGTTTCAGGGGGAGGCAGGGTAGCCACTGGTTTGGACACCTTCTAGGCTTGAGGAGGTCCCCTGGGATAAGGCCATCCTGCACATCCCTGCTTTCTTCCCTCTACATCTCACTGCGGGTGTTGCAGGCTCCACCACGTTAGTGTCACACATGCCCCAGCCAGCTCCCACACACCCGATGAGCTGCTGGGAAAGCCAGAGGCCTCCTCCCCAAGCCCAGCCCCCAAACACCAGCTGGGAGGCTCCCCCGGGGCCCCTCGACACTCACAGCGGGGCCAGGCCTGGCCAAGGCACCTCCCAGACCAGTCTGTCCCTCATGGTCTCCCTGCCTTTCTGACCTCAGGGCTGTAGGTTCCCAAGCACTTTCCCTGGCCCTGGGGACGCAGGCTAGTGCCATAGCAAGAGTGACGCTGATGACCACAGTGACAATAATAGCTCACGTGTGGGGGCCCTTAGTCTGTGCCAGGCTGTGTGCCAAGCACTTTATACCTGTTATCTCACTGAATCCTCTCACTCATCCTATCAGGCAGGCTCTATCACTGTCCTCATTTCACAGATGAGGACACTGGATTTGAATCCAGATCTGACTAGCTATGTACCATTTATTATTATTCACATTATCCAAAATGTTGTGCAGGCACCTCTGTGAGTTCAGGAAGGGGCTTTTGGGTGGTATATGGGCAAATGCTTTATCTTTTAATAGTGATGTATTGTTTCAGTGTGTGTCAGTGTTAGGGGTTGAAGTCTTATGTTTCCCCCAAACGCATATGTTGAAGCTGTAATCCCCAGTACCTCAGAATGTGACCTTATTTAGAAATAGGGTTGTTGTAGATGTAATTAGTTAAGATGAGGTCATACTGGTGGGCCCCTAATCCAGTGACTGATATCCTTATAAAAAGGAGAAATCTGGACACAGACATGCACACAGGGAGAACACCATGTGAAGATGAAGCCAGGGATAGGGTGATGCTTCCACAAGCCAAGGAACACTGAACATTGCCAGCAAATCACAGAAACTAGGAGAGAGGCATGGAACAGATTCTTCCTACAGACCTCAGAAGGAACCAACCCTGCCAACACCTTGTTCTCAGACTTCTGGACTCCAGAACTGTGAGACAGTATATTTCCACTGTGTGAGCCATTCAGTTTGTGGTCTTTTGTTATGACAACCCTAGCAAATTAACCCAGTTAGAATATGTGTATATATAATGTGTGTATACACACACACCAATACACTTATGATTTCATAGATATTATTGCTTTGGATGTGGCTTTTGATAGGCTGAATAATGCTCCGCCAGAGATATCCACATTCTAATTCCTGTAACCTGAGATTGTGACTTTATGTGGTGAAAGGGGCTTTTTAGATTTGATTAAGGATCTTAAAAAGGGGAGATTATCCTGGATTATCCAGGTGAGCCTAATGTGATCACTAGGATCCCTTATAAGAAGGAGGCAGGAGGGCTTCCCTGGTGGCGCAGTGGTTGAGAGTCCGCCTGCCGTTGCAGGGGACACGGGTTCGTTCCCCGGTCCGGGAAGATCCCACATACCGCGGAGCAGCTGCGCCCGTGAGCCATGGCCGCTGAGCCTGCGCGTCCGGAGCCTGTTGCTCTGCAACAGGAGAGGCCACAACAGTGAGAGGCCCGCGTACAGAAAAAAAAAAAAAAAGAAAGAAAGAGGCAGGAAAGTCAGAGAAGCAATGAGAGAGTCAATGGAAGCAGAGATTAATGTGCTTTGAAGATGGAGGAGGGGGCCACGAGCCAAGGAGTATGGGTGGCCTCTGGAAGCTGAAAATGGCAAGGAAACCAAGTCTCCCCCAGAGCTTCAGGAAAGAAATGGCTCTGCTGACACCTGGAATTTTAGTCCCTTAGGACTCCTTTTGGACTTCGGACCTCCAGTGCCCTAAGAAAATTAATTTGTGTTGTTTTAAGGCACCGAGCCATAGTAATTTGTTATAGCAGTAATAGGAAACTAATAATCAACAAAAATAAGTATTTAAGTTTTTCCAGAAAGGGACTCAAAGAAAAGTAATAGATAAATCATAGTAGTGATATTGATACCATGTAGGTAAAGGGGCTTGTACATATATTTGGGAGACCCTGTCTGTACTGCCCTGCCTTCAAGGGGGAATTGCATCATTTTGGGAAGCCCTGTGTGACCTGAGCTTCACTCCCTTGCTCTGTGTTGTTGAGCAGGTTACCTAACTTCTCTGTGTACCCGCCTCCTCGTCTATAAAACACAGGGCGAATCATACCTACCCTGTGGGCAGCACATAGTAATTCCTCAATTTTTGCCTCAATCATTGCTCAATATTCTAATCCTCTTTGATTCTCTTAATAGCCCTGAGAGGCAGGCAGGGGAGGATCAATTCACTGATCTTTTTTGAGTGCTCAGCCCCTGCTAGTCACTTGTCTCTACCTGGTTGGTCATGGTGGGTGCAGAGGCCAGGGCACTTGTGAGCGTGTGACCCATCCCACCCTCGGGTCTCCTTCATCATGAGATCTCGGCTCTGAGAGGGCAGGAACGCTCCTAGCACAGGAGCCTTCTTTATCCATTCATCTGTTGATGGACATTTAGGTTGCTTCCATGTCTTGGCTATTGTAAACAGTGCTGCAGTGAACATTGGGGTGCATGTATCCTTTTGAATTAGAGTTTTCGTCTTTTCCGGCTATATACCCAGAATGGAATTGCTGGATCTTATGGTAACTCTATTTTTTTTTTTTTAAGGAACATCCATATTGTTTTCCATAGTGTCTGCACCCATTTACATTTCCACCAACAGTGTAGGAGGGTTCCCTTTTCTCCACAATTGAGGGTTCTCTTTGATTCTGTACATAACTTGCTATTGGTTGTGAATACTGACTTTTTTTTCCTTCTGTCTTTATGCCTTTCATTTCCTTCTCTTGTGTTAATACCTTGGGAAGCATCATTAATACAATAATGGATGGAAGTAGTGACAGTGGGCAGCATCCTTGTTTTGTTCCAGTGTTTCTTCACTGAGGTTTGCTATGGCTAAACATTTTCAGATTAAGAAAGTTTACTCCTATTTCTTGTTTGCTAAATTTTTTAAAAATCATAAATAGGTGTTGAGTTTTATCAAATACTTCATCTGCCTGTGTGAGAATGATCATATAGTTTTTATCCTTTATTTGATAATGTGCTAAATTACATTAATAGATTGTCTAGTGATACACCATTCTTACACCTTGAATGAAATTTAATAGAAATGTAACCCTAATGGTATAATTTCTTTCATTCATTTTATTCATTCAGACTGTGGTAGTCAAGAGACCAGGGTCTGGAGCCAGATTACCTGGGTTTGAATCCCAGTTCCACACCTTGATTGTGTGGCCAAGTTATTTAATCTCTCTGTGTGTTGGTTTCTTTCTCTGGAAAATAGGGTATTAATAGTACCTACTTTAAAGAGTTGATATGAGAATTAATTGAGATAAGCCAGTGCCTAACACAAACTATTTTCTCAGTAAATGTTATTTTCACCATCAGACATTTATTGAGCACCTGTTTTATGCCAGGACCTGTGCTAGGTGCTGGGAACTCATAGTTAGGGTAACCACATGACCCCATTAACCAATACAGTCCTGGAAGTCCTGTTTTGTACCTTTTATCCTGATGGAATTATTACCAGCCCTCCCTTTCACTCTCAGTAGTTTCCCAATTTGGATGATAAATTATTTGATCACCAACTGATAGATGAAGAGATTCATGTAATGTGGATGTGGAGGACCTGGCTGGACTTGATTCATAGCTGAGGTTCACTAATGTGACGCAGAATTGTGGTTGGGGTCAAGGTAGAGGATCTTCAGGGCCCCACAGGCAGCATAAGCCTTTCCCCTGTCTTCTTGTTTGCATTTTTTTCCAGCAGGAAATCTGCCATCATCATTGTCTTTGTTCCTCTGAATGTAAAAGCGTCTTTTTCCTATGGCTGCTTTTAAGATTTTTTTCTTTCTTACTGATTTTGAGTAACCTGCTTATGATGTACCTTGGTATAGACTTCTTTATGTTTCTTGTCTTTGGAGTTGAATTTTGGGGGTCTTTGCATCCATAGAAGAAATCACAAATGGAATTTAAAAAAATTTTTTTGAGCGTTGAACATAGTGAAAATGCAGCATGTGAAAATTTGCGGGTCACTGCTAAAGCGCTGTTGAGAGAGAAAAGTATATCATTACATGCCTAAATTTTAAAAGAAGGTTTAAAATCAATAATCTAAATTTTCACTTTAAGGAAAAAAACCCCTAAGCCTAAATTAAGTAGAAGGAAAGAAATTATGAGAACAGAAACAATAACGTAAAAAGCAGAAAACAGTAAAGAAAACTGACAGAACCAAACGTTGGCTGTTTGAAAAGATTGATAAAATTGATAAACTCCTACTAAGAATAACCAAAGAGAGAAAGAAGGAAAACACAAATTACCCATATCAGGAGAAAGAGAAGATAATTACTTCAGGCAAAATAATAATAAGGGAGTGTTAGTAACAATTTTCTATCAATAAATTCAATAAGACAACATGGACAAATTGTTTGAAAAACTCAACTTTCCAAAGCTTACTCAAGGAGAAAAAAATGTTAAGTGCCTTTACACCTATTAAAGAAGTTGAGGGGCTTCCCAGGTGGCGCAGTGGTTGAGAGTCCGCCTGCCGATGCAGGGGACAGGGGTTCATGCCCCGGTCCGGGAAGATCCCACATGCCGCGGAGCGGCTGGGCCCGTGAGCCATGGCCACTGAACCTGCATGTCAGAGCCTGTGCTCCGCAACGGGAGAGGCCACAACAGTGAGAGGCCTGCGTACCTCACAAAAAAAAAGAAGTTGAATTCATAATCAAATACCCTCCTGCAAGGAAAGCTCCAAACCCACATCGTTTCGCTGGTGAATTCTATCCAACATTCAAGGATGAAATAATACCATTCTTACACACAGGAGGAAGGAATAGTTTCCAACTCACTGTGTGAAATCAGCATAATCCTGATATCAAAACCTGATGAGGACATTATAAGAAAGGAAAATATCAGAATACCATGAACATGGATGCAAAATTTTTCATTAAAATATTAGCAAATCATGTCTAGCAGTATATAAATAGGATAATACACCAGAACCAAGTAGGATTTATCTCAAAAATTCAACTTGGTTCAACATTTCAAAACTAATCAGTGTGTTTCACCACATTAACAGAATATAGGAGGAAAAAATGCATCAGTAGATTGAGTAAAAGCATTTGACAAAATTCAGCACTGTTTATAATAATAATTTCTTTTAATCCTCAGTAAACTAGAAATCAAAGGAGACTTTCTCATCTTGAGCATCTACATAAAACCTACCACTATCATCATAGTTCCTGGTGAAAGTCTGAATACTTTGCTCTTAAAATTGGAATAAAGCAAGAATGTTCTCTCTTACCTCTTTTCTTCAACATTGTATTGGACATTCTAGCTAGTGAACTAAGGAAAGAAAAGGCATACTTATTGGAAAAAGGAAGATGTATAATGACCTTTTCTTTCTGACATTACTGTCTATGTAGAAAATACTAAGAAATCTGCAAAAGACAAAAATACCTACTAGAATTAATAAGTAATTTTAACAAAGTTGCAGGTACAAATTCAACATACAAAAACCAATTGTATTTCTGTATACTAGCAGCAAACAATTGGAAAATGAAGATTTAAAACACCATTAATAATAGCTTCAAAACACATAAAACACGAATGAATTCAATGAAAGATGTGTAAGACCTCTACATTGAAAACTAGAATGCATTGCCGAGTGAATTAAAAGGTCTAACTAAACAGAAAGATTTACCATGTTCATGGATTGAAGGTCTCAATATTGCTAAGGTAGCTTCTCTCCCTAAATTGATCCATTGAGTCCATGCAATCTCAATTTAAAAAAAATCCCAGGAGGCTTTTAATGTAGAAATTAACCACTTCATTCTAAACCGGGTCTGAAAGTGCAAGGGATCTAGAATGACCAAAAGAGTTTTGAAAAAGAAGAAAAATTTTGATTTTAAGATGTAACTAAAGACCTACAGTAATCAAGAAAGGATGGTGTTTATGTCAGGATATATCTATCTATCAGTGGAACAACACAGAGGGTGCAGAAATAGTGAACCCACACATACATAGTTAATTTATTTTTGACAAAGGAGTTAATGTAATTCAATGGGAAAAGAATAGTCTTTTCAACAAGTTGTTCTGGAATGATAGGATATCTACACCCAAAAAAATTTTGAATGGAAGTTTGATATTAAATTTCATTTGAACAGAGAATTCTGCTGAACCCCTTCCCCAAAAAAGATCTGCTAATAAGTGTTTTAGAGGTGCTGTCCAGTCACTCCCAAATCTATTATTTTTATATCTTCATGGGAAAGTTCAGAGTTGTGCCACCATTCTGAGAATCACTAGGTCCCAAAGGTATGATGACCCCTGACTGAGGTGTGCAACTAGCACATGGGCTGGGTACATGTGCAAGGTTGAGAGGCCCATGGAACATAAAAAATAACTTCATTAGGGACTAGGGTACATGATGGTGAATCCTCTCACACAGATCATGACTATGTTCTTAGCTGTACTTTAATTAATTTATTTATTTATTTTGGCTGCATCAGGTCGTCATTGCTGCGCGTGGGCTTTTCTCTAGTTGTGGCAAGTGTGGGCTACTCTTCGTTGTGGTGTGCTGACTTCTCATTGCGGTGGCTTCTCTTGTTGCAGAGCACGGGCTCTAGGCTAGGCGCGCGGGCTTCAGTATTGTGGCACGTGGGCTCAGTATTTGTGGTGCGCAGGCTCAGTAGTTGTGGCGCATGGGCTTAGCTGCTCCGTGGCATGTGGGATCTTCCTGGACCAAGGCTCGAACCCGTGTCCCCTGCATTGGCAGGCGGATTCTTAACCACTGCGCCACCAGGGAAGCCCCGGTACAGCCACTTTGGAAGACAGTTTGGCAGTTTTTTACAAAACTAAACATACTCTAACCATAAGCAATCATCCTCCTTGGTGTTTAAACAAGTGAGTTGAAAACGATGTCCACACGAAAACCTGCACATGGATGTTTCCAACAGCATTATTCATAATTGCCAAAACTTGGATGCAACCAAGATGTCCTTCAGTAGGTGAATAGATAAACAAGCTGTAGCACATCTACATAATGGAACATTATTCAGTGCTAAAAAGAAGTGAGCTATCAAGCCATGAAAAGACATGGAGGAACCTTAAATGCATATTGCGCATTTTGAAAGTTAAAGAATCTATTTTGAAAAGGCTACATACTGTATGATTCCAGCTATATGATATTCTAGTCAAGGCAGAACTATGGAGATAGTAAAGTATCAGTGGTTGCTCAGGTTAGTGGGAAGAGGACGAATAGGTGGAACACAGAGATTTTTTAGGGCAGTGAAACTATCTTGTGCGATACTGTCATGGTGGACACACGTGATACATTTGGCCAAACCCCTAGAATGTACAATACCAAACACGAACCTTAATGTAAACTATGGACTTTGGGTGATAGTTATCTGTCAGCGTAGCTTCATCAGTTGCAGTAAATGTGCTGCTCTGCTTTGGGATGTTGATGGGGGGAGACCAGGAATGTGTGGGGTCAGGGAGTATATGAGAACTCTCTGTACTCTCTGCTCAATTTTGCTGTGAACTTAAAACTTCTCTTTAAAAAGTCTATTAAAGAAAAGAAAACAGCTTATACAGAGCTACAGTAATCAAGATGGCATCCAACAGACCCAGGATAGACATATAGATCAAAGGAATAGAATTGAGAGTCCAGGAATTTATCCGTACATTTATCCTGAACTGGTTTTCTGCAAGGGCACCAAGACCATTCAAAGGGAAGGATGCCTCCTCTTGTGGGCAATGAGATGAACATGTACAAAAAGGTTTCAAAAGAGTATGTGAAATACTGAAATAGGGATACCAACCAGGAGTGCTGTTGGAATTCCAAGAGAGGTGGTGTGACCTTAGGCTGGGATAGTCAAAGGCTTCCCAGAGTAGATGTTGCCTGATAAGGCCATCAAAGAAGAAAGGGAATGGGGAAGTACATTTCAGACTACAAAGGATGAGAACTTTAAGAAAAGTCACACGTATCGTTATTGTCCCTCTCTGTTTCCATGATTCTCCCTGCTGTGTCCCCGCATCTAACACAGGGCCTGGTGAGCCCTAAGTCAGTAGGATGGACAAACCAATTCTGTGGTTTCCCGTGATCTCTCAGAGTTCTCAGGGAGATGGAGTGACCTTGCCTCTTTGTAAGGGGAATCTCTAGATCAGGGAACCCACCAGCCTCTTGTAGTAACTAACGTTCCCTTTGTTCCTGACCTGGAAATGGTCACAAGCATTGGGGCCCCAAAACTGGAGTTGCTGGGAACTCCACCCTCTCAGAAGGGCGAGGAGTCGGCCTCTTGGGTTACAGATGTGCCCCAGCTGGGCCCGGGGTCCACCCTTCTCTCTCCCCAGTGTTTATTGCAGCTCAGCCCTGCCCATGAAGAGCTGCCGAATCAGCTTTCTCTGGCTGGGGCCAGCTCTTGAAGCCGAGCTGTCCTGTATCTCTCGCACTATCCACCCCTTAGATAAACAGCCTGGCGTCCTCCACACGCTGCAGAGTTCTGACGTGCTTGCCGAGGGCTCCTTTAGCCAAATGCCTCTCACTCTAAGAAGGACCCTGGCAACGGGCCCTGCTTTTCCTGCAGCCCGACTCAGGCCCTTGCTGGAGTGACAGGAGAATCCACTTCCTGCCCGAAAATGTGGCTGCAGCAGAATTCTCTGCGGGGCAGAGCTTCCTTCCTCACTGCCCACACACCCAGGCTTCCTCCTCAGGGAAGGTCTGGGCAGCCTCTTCATCAGACAGCTTCCCTCAGCCTTTCATGTGACTTTTCTCTATCAGACCCAGTCCTGCAAATTAGGCACCCACCAGGTTACAGAACCCACTTCGCGGCCTGCCTGGCCCCCCAGGTGGGGTGACATTTGGACTGTGTATCACACGTGGCCGCATAGGTTTATCCCACCGCCTGCCACTCTGCCATACTGCGCACGGGCCACTTCGCTGAATGGGGCAGATTTGCGAGCCCCCCCGACTGAGTAAACTCAGCCGGCCGCCTGTATTTGGGAGCCAGGGGATCGGCTTTTTTTGAAATGTCACCGGTGGGCAGAGAAAATGTCACCAACATCTGGTTAGCAGTGCATTGTCTTCCTGTGGCCAGTGGGCCCTGGAGATAACAGGGAGGACAGAAGCCTCCCTGTTATCTAGTGGGGGGATCAGGTGACAGGTGTGCTAAGAGCAGCGCCTGAAGGCTCAAGGTGGAGGGTGGCAGGTCAGCTGGGCGCTCACGGCTCTGGAGAGAGTCCACTGACCCAGTACTTTTAGCAGATGGGCTTGTCGTGGCCTCAGGGGGCCCAGACTAAGGCACAGGTGGGGGAAGAGGAATATCTGTTACAGAAGGAGGAGGTGGGAGAGAGCCCAGCTGCAAAGCATCCTCAAAAGGCCTTTTGAGGAAAAACTCAAATCCACAGGGCTATCAGATGACCCTTGCCTTCCAGGAGGCACGTGAACCCACGGAGAGGTTCAGACTGCTCTTGGCAGGGAAGGTACAGGGAACGTGACCACCACTCCGCCAAGACGGAGCTAGCTTCACCTCCTACAGGAAGTCTTCCCTGACCTCTCCCTTCAGGTCCCACAGAATCCTTTTCATATAGCCTCACCATTCCCCGCCACTCCAAAACTTGCTTGTCAGTCTCTAGCACAAAAACAAAGCTTCACAGACTTCTGGGTAGGGCCCAGGAAACTGCATTTTTAACAAACACCTCCCCTCCCCCAAGGTGTCAGGTATGGGCAGACTTAAAACTACACTTTGAGAACCATCTTGCTCTAGAGCAGCCTGCCCAATAGAAGTACAATATGAACCATATATATAATTTAAATTCTTCTAGTAGCTACATAAAAACATAAAACAGGTGAAATTATTTTTACTTAACCTGATATATCCAAAATATTATCATTCCAACATGCAATCAATACAAAAATTGTTAATGAGATATTTCACTTTTTTTGGTTTGTACTAAGTCTTCAACACCTGGTGCATATTTTAAACTTACAGCACGTCTCTGTTTCGACGGGCCACATGCGGGTCGTGACTGCCATATGAGACAGCTCTAGGGCTTTGCTACTGTGGTCCATAGACCAGCAGTTTAAATGATTTCTAGCCCCTAACAGAGGGCTGGCATCTAGAAGGCACATAGCAAATGTTTTGGGAGGAAAGGAAGGACTGCATGAATCTTACGTGCCCCTGTCCACTTCTCTGGGCACCACCATCCCTATGCACTGTTAGTGAGAATCTCAGAATCTTATGTCTGAAAAGGAATTCAGGAGTCAGAGAACAAATGTATGTCAGAGCTGATAAGAAACTTAAAGTTTCTTTTTTTATATAACTTTTTTTAAAAAGGCTTACCATTGATTTATATATATATTATATGTATATATATATTTTTGGCTGAGTCGGGTCTTAGTTGTGGCACACGGGGTCTTCGTTGAGGCATGCGGGATCTGTCATTGCAGCACACAGGCTCTTCATTGTGGCACGCGGGCTTCTCTTTAGTTGTGGTGGACGAGTTCTTCTCTCTCTAGCTGTGGCTCATGAGCTCCATGGCTCATGGGCTCTGTAGTTTGCAGCACGCGGGCTCTCTCGTTGAGGCAGGCAAGTTCAGTAGTTGTGGCACGTGGGCTCAGTAGTTGTGGCACGCAGGCTTATTTGCCCTGCAGCATGTGGGATCTTAGTTCCCCGACCAGGGATCAAACCCACGTCCCCTGCATTGGAAGGCGGATTCTTTACCACTGGACCACCAGGGAAACCCCAGAAACTTAAAGTTTCTGTAGCCTAACTCCTGCCAGCCCCAAAGAAATAGGGCAATTTGGGTAAGTCCGTCAGCTTGCCGGGCACAGCAAGCCACTTGCTTTCAGGAGAAAAGAGATCTGATGAGGGCAAATCACTCTACACGGGGCATGAGCTGGGCCTGCCTTTCTCCTCATCATCTCTGTGTTCTTCCTCAGAAATCCTGTGAAGCTGCTGTTCCAAGGCCTCAGGCCTGGCCTTCAACGTATTAGTTATATCCATGTATTTATCTTCAATCTTCTTCCAGAAGAGATTTAAGGCACCTATAAATTTGCATAGGTTTCAGTGAGATGAAACAAAAAATAGAAAAAATGTTAAGAAAGGTTCATAGGTACATGGAAAGGGTGTTCACTCTGATATTACATGTAGTAGCGAATATCCAACAGTAGAGATTAGGTAAATCGACCATGACCCACTCAAACCTTGAAACATTCCGCCTCACAATTAAGAATGCTGATATGGATCAGTGGCTGTTCATTGACCACAGAAGGAACTAAACCTTTGGGGGATGACATACAAGGGTCCCCACAATTCACCCCAACCCACCGTTGTAGCTTGGTCTTCCACAAGTGTCCTCAACTCTCCACACTGAAGCTCTTATGTTTCCTAAGCAGGAGAACATCTCACATGTTTGTGATTTGATATAAGCTGTTCTTGAGCTTCAGATGCTTTCTTCATCCAGTCTCCTGGTGAATTCATATCCATTCCTTAAAATCGACTTCAAGTGTCACCTCCTCTGTGAAGTCTGCCCAGATATTCTCAGGCAGAGTTGGACATTCACCTTGCCCAGAACTCCTTGCTAGTTTGGCATCTATCATAGGTCATTAGTGTTACTTGTTCATGACTCTGCCTCCTGCCTCAGTTCGTGACTACCCCAGGGGCAATGGCTCTGCCTAATTCATCTTTCATTCCCTTTGGGATGAGATGTGGGACAGGAAGCAAATGTTCCTTGAACGAATGGATAATGAACTAATGAACAGACCCCTCTTGTGGCACCTATCGCTTTCTACCTTGTATTGTCTTTGGATACCTCATCTCTGTTCCTGGATTGACAAATCTTCCAGGACAAGAACAATGTGATCCATTTTTGCATCCTCTACCACAGCCTGTCCTGATGCCTACTGTTTGAATAAATGAGCAAAACTCTAGTTAAAATAAAAAAAAGAAACAGTGCCGATATGGAAGTAGTCACTGACGTGGGACGATGTCATTACACACTGTAATGAGAGTACTTGATGTGCTTATTTTATCTACATGCATGTGAGAACATCTGGAAAGGATATATATCCCCAATATTAATGCTTCTTTTTCGGGGGAAAGGATTATGAGTGATTCTTACTCTCCTTTTGACCACCTACTGCTTCTGTAATTTCTAGTTTTTCCCCTCAATGAACATGAATTACTTATGTAATATAGAAATAAAATTTACAAAATAGAATATGGGTGAGGAAAATGGGGAGAGGAGAAAATAAGAGTTTTACTCCATGTAGAATTTATTTGAAAATCTATTGATTGAAAAAAAAACCCTGGGCTTCCCTGGTGGCTCAGTGGTTGAGAGTCTGCCTGCCAATGCAGGGGACACAAGTTCGTGTCCTGGTCCGGGAAGATCCCACATGCCGCGGAGCGGCTGGGCCCGTGAGCCATGGCCGCTGAGACTGCACGTCCGGAGCCTGTGCTCCTCAACGGGAGAGGCCACAACAGTGAGAGGCCCGCATACCGCAAAAAAAAAAAAAAATCCATGGGCTTCCCTGGTGGCGCAGTGGTTGGGAGTCCGCCTGCCGATGCAGGGGACACGGGTTCGTGCCCCGGTCCGGGAAGATCCCGCATGCCGCGGAGCGGCTGGGCCCGTGGGCCATGGCTGCTGAGCCTGCGCATCCGGAGCCTGTGCTCTGCAACGGGCGAGGCCCGCGTACCGCAAAAAAAAAAAAAAAAAAAAAAAAAAATCCTAAGTACAGGTTTATAGTGTTATGGCCCATTGTCCATATTTACACATAGCAGGCAATTATTAAAGGTTGGAGAGGTGGACTTATAACATTGGGATTTGAAAACTCATGAGCCAGCTTTTGTTAAATCTTAGACTGTGTTCAGGGAAGTGAAAATTAATAACAGTGCAGTCACTGTCTTGTTTTGAATGGAATCTGACAATGACCCGCCCTTCACGTGTGGGCTGTAAATAGCTTGGGTGTGTTGGATCTTGATTGTGCAAGAGAGGATCCTAAAATCATGCTGTAGAGCTGGGTGAGTGCGTGGGGTAGATGGGAATATGCACACGTGTGCACACGTACATACACTACACGTGTCAAATCTAGCGTAGGACCACATTGCACCACCTCCAAGGCAGCATTTCGGTCCAAGCCAATAAATAGGCTTCTGACTGGTGTCCCTGCTTCCTCGCCGTGGCCCAGTCACTTCCCTGTAGCTCGAGCCATCCTCTCCATGCTCCAGGCCCCACCTGGATCTCAGTGCCTATACCTTGACTCCAGCCTCCACCCCACTGGCCCTTCCCCTGCCCGGAACGTTCTCCCCCTCCACTGTGGCTCGTTTCCTCACCTCCTGCCGGTCTCTGCCGAATTGCCATTGATTTGTGAGGCCTTCCACACCACTCTGTATAAAATAACTGTTCCTTCCTGTTCTGCCCCACCACCTTATCCTACTTCATTTTTCTTCATAGCATGTATCCCCCCAACACAGTACATATTTGTTTACTGTGTGTCTCCCCCCAACTAGAATGTAAACTCCCTGAGGGCAGGGACTTCGTCTCTTCTCTTTACTGCTATTTTCCTAGTGCTCTCAGTAGACGCTCAACAAGTACTAATTAATATTCAGAAGAAGGAATGGACTGCAGATGTCATGTGACGGATCTTCCTCATATTACTGACGAGGCGCCTGAAGCCCAACTGAGAAAGCTTGCAGCCCGGCCCAGGGTCACACAGCTGGGTCCGCAGGGCTAGATCCCACTCTCCATTCTGCTCCACCTCCTGCCCGCCCACTCCTTGGAAGGGAGGCTAACCACACACACGCACAGGGGCTGTGGCTTCGTCCCTCCTGTCTTCTGTGTGTTTTTCCAGTTTATACAGAATTTCAGCCCAGAAGAGCAGAAGAAAAAACAGCTGTTCTTCCAGAATCCTGGAAACTCTTCCAATGGGTCTGTCCCTGGAAAAACAGCAGCGGTTCTCAGGGTGGGAATGTAGGAGACGGAGGAGGGGGTCTTCCAGCAGTTGGGGGCAGTGGGCTGGATTTGGTTTTGCAATTAAAATAACATCTGGGTCTGTTTCCGCAGAGCGGTTCTAGAAGGTGGGTGGTCTGTCTGAAGCATCAGGTGGGGCCTTCCCCATCCTGGCCCCGGGGTGGGGGGGGGTATTAGGATGGCGGGTGACTGAAGGGCTCACCCAGCATATGATGTATGAAAACAACTGGGTCCGGAGAAGTCTCTGGAAACCCCATCTGCAGCCTGGCCTGAAATCTTGCTGGTCCCTACCCTGGCCTCACTCCGGGTCACGTCTGGACACCTCCCTGTACACCCTCAGGCCTCCTTGAGATTGTTCAGACTCTCCCTTTGATGCGTAGAGAGCTCTGGCATCCTCCCACTCATGCCCCATGTGGTTTGTTAATTGTCTGTGAAATGAGGGATTTGAGGCGTTGCTCATCCGTGTGAGGACAGTGGGGCCTTGGAGCAGTGGAGCGGAGTGGGGAAGGGACCGTTCCAGTCTTCTGAATCCTGTTCCTCTGTCTGGCTCCTCAGATGCAGCTTTTGGATAAGTTTCCCATCGAAGGTGGCCAGAAGGACCCCAAGCAGAGAATCATCCCCTTCCTCCCAGGTAAGCTTTTCATGGCCTCACTAATGGGATGGGGGACACCCTGAAGAGGGACATTCGGTAGGCCAAGAAAAGGCTGACTACTACACCAGAAATTCTGGGCCAGGCGGGCCTAGCAATCTGCGTGTTAACAACCCCCAGGGGATCGGAAGCCCCTGATTTTGAAGGCCATTGTCTTCATAGGGGCCTCTGCCACCACTCCAGGGCCACCTCTGCTCACCCCGGGCTGTGTAGCTTAGGAGGAGTTTCTCAGGCTCTGGGACTTTGGTTTCCTTTTTACAAAAAGCATGGAGAGATCAAGTTCTCCTATGAAAGGATGGAAAACTGCAGGCTGAACTCTTTCCACTGGCTACCATTGTAATCACAGGTAACCTTAAATCAAGCACACTTCCCCTCTCAACCTGCTCGAGTCCTCCTGGCACCATTATCCAGCTGAGGCTCTGACAGCTTAGGTAACATGGCCTGTGATTTGGCAGAGTTAGGATTTGAGGCTGGGTCTGTCTGGTCATAGAGGCCATTAACCATCACACCATTTTGGAACATGTTTAAGGCAATTGATGATGTTGTGGAATCTAGAGGGAATCTCCTCAGGTGTGTCATAACCTGCGCTTACTGTGACGTCTTCAATCGGTGTTGGAATTTATAGCTGACAAAGTGCTTTTTGATTCGTGATCGTATACAGATCTCCACACTGAGGCATGCCTTATGCTTTCTGCTTGAGGGATAAAGATGTTGAGGTTCAGAGATGTTAAGTAACTGCCCAGAAAAGTGGCAGAGCCGGGCTTCCCTGGTGGCGCAGTGGTTGAGAGTCCACCTGCCGATGCAGGGGACACGGGTTCGTGCCCCGGTCCCGGAGGATCCCACATGCCGCGGAGCGGCTAGGCCCGTGAGCCATGGCCACTGCGTCCGGAGAGACCACAACAGTGAGAGGCCCATGTACCGCCAAAAAAAAAAAAAAAAAGTGGCAGAGCCGAGGTGTGAACTTGGTCTCCTGCTCCAAACTGGGCTCTTAGCCCTGACCCGTGTGGGTGGTGCTGCTTCCTGGGCCTCCGCATCCCCTACCTGTCCCCAGGCTAGTGAGTTGGGCTGGTTCCCAGGGGACCCTCCCTCACAGTGGTCTTCACCCTCCATTCCTGCTGGGCCTGGACCTCCCCGGACATCAGCTATCAGTGGGACCATGGCGAGAAGCAGGTCTGCATCTCATTAATCCCTGGCATGCAGCCAGCGCATGGTTAGTACCTGCTTGTTGACTTGCAAACCTACCTACGGGCAGCCCCCGCAGAGAGTGGCTCTTCTCTGAAGGTACTCCTCGTGCACCCCCATCCTCAAAAACAGTGAAAGACAAGAGAAGGCATTGCCGCCTGCCCTCCGAGTCTTATGCTAAAGTTGGAGAGAATCAATTTAGCTACAGAGAACTTCTAAATCCTCCAGTTCAGATAAGACCAGAATGAGTCAGTGGGGGTGTAGGGAATCTCGGCCCCGGACCCCTTCCATGGAGGCAGAGGACTGCCTCTCTCTTCCTGGCCTAGGAGTTAATGTGGGGGACTTTTGCACCCCTGCCTGGCTTTCTGCTGAGTCTCAAGGGAATTTGGAACGACCAACACCCAGGTTTGTAATGACCTTAGATGTTGCTCCAGTACAGTCCAGGTGGTCCTCCACCAAGGACCCGGGAGCCCAGCTAGGATGCCGTGGACACAAGTGTCCGAGAGCCAAGGATGTCAGTGCCTGGCCCTGGTGCCGGGTGGACTTGGCCTCGGGGTGTGAAGGCTGCCTGTTGCTCTAAAAGAACCAGCTTTTCCCCCCGTTCGTGGCCAGCGCTCCAGGGAGAGACTGCCTCACTATCATTCACTCAGCGGGTGTTTATGAGGGGCTCAGCCTGTGCCAGGCCCAGGAATAAGTGCCCAGGGCTGGGGAATGTGGTGGCCTGGAGAGTCCAGGGAGATCTGGATTTGTTTCCTTCATCTAAAGGAACCCTTGGGCTAGTGAGAGAGACAAGACCTACTCCCTAATCAGAGAAGCTCTTAAGGCAAGATGTGACCTTCTCTACCACTGTGAAATTTCAATTTTGGTGGAGAAGGAGCTCATTTTGAGCCCAAGGCAGCAAAAGCCTCCTGAATGAGGGGGACCTGGAGCTGACTTCGAAAGATGGGTGGGGTTGGGTGGGGTGAAGTGCAAGGCTCATGTCCTGCTGCTACCACAGTCCAAAGTCACAAGAGTCAGGCTGTATGGCTTCACCCCGGAAACTCTGACTCTGTTGGTTACCAGTTGTATTGCCTTCTCTGTGCCTCAGTTTTCTCATCTGGAAAATAAGAGTGAAAACATGTCTGCTTCATGAGGCAGGATTGAGACCTCTCTGAACTTCAGTCTCCTCTTCTAGAATTGTGGTGGGGATTGAAAGAGTTCATGTAAAGTGCTTTGCACAGTGCCTGTCCCATAGTAAAAGCTCAATAAATGGCAGGTGTTAATAAACAAAGAGCCGCCCCACCCTGCCATCCCTAACTCCTGGGAAAAGCCACAGGACCTTGCCCCCATAGAGATGTGACCTGTGCATAGTGGGTGATATTGTCTAGAGGACTGCCCCCCCTCCAGTCCCATCCTAAAGGAGGTTTCCTTTTCCCCTGCTTTTCTGTGTTTCTCCCCTTCCTTCAGTGGGGCTCTCTCTCCAAAGCTTCCCTTTTGCTCACTTGCTCTCCAAGACTTCGGAATGGACATTGCTGGCCATCTGGAATCCTACCCTGAGACTCCTAGGCCCTGTTCCTGGCTTTCCCCTCACCCACTAGGAAATACCAAACCCTTTCATACTTTACTCAGTCCTTAGCTTGGACAAGAAGGAAAAAGATTGAAGAAAAACAACCCAATATAAGCAGAACCAAGTAAGCAAGGGCTGAGTGGGCATGAGGGTTCCCAAGCCATCCCACAACCCTGAATCAAAGGGGCTCCCCCAGGAGGGGAGGGTTTCAGAGAAGGGCAGTGATGAATGTTGCCTGTCTTAGGTCGGGTTCCGAAAAGCAGAGGCTGAGACGAGGATTCTTAGGCAAGTTGACTTTTGAGGGCTGCTCTCCAGTGAACATCCTAGGGCAGTGAGGGGAGCAGCACAGGGAAGGGGAAGACACTGCGCCGAGACGTGGGTTCAGCTACGTCTGGCCTCAGCCTGACCCCATGAGGAGCTCTGGAGGGCGGGCGGCACCACAGAGTTGTCCCGTCTTAGGGGACAACTTTTATACTCCCCATAGCAATATGATCTGTGAGCAGCCCCCTCTCCCAGAAGTGTGAAATATGGGCAGGTGCTCCTGAGGGCTGAGGGCGTGTCCCTGGGGAAGGGGCAGCTATGAGCCCTTAGTAGCCAACACCCACAGAGCGCGGGGTGGGAGCATCAATGGTAAGGGGCTCCAGACAGGGCACCTACAGGTATACTGCATTACCTAACACCAGCTTGAGTCTCTGTTTCCACCTCCCTGCCTTTGGAGAGGCTGTCTGCAGGCACCTGCTGATTCCCCCAGGCTAAGCCCTGGCAGCAGTGACTTTGGCAGAACCTCAGAGAGCTCCAAGGCACTGAGGTAATCCAGCAGCCTTTGCTCCTGCAACCCGGGGAGGTTAGCAGCTAGCCTCAGGAACAGCTCTGCCAGCACTTTGCCTGGCCGGGAATTGCCGAGCAAGGGAAACTGAAGGGGAGGAAGCGGAGAGCGCCTGTTGTCTCCAGAGGAGCCTCAGTTTTAGCTTTGGAGGTGACGGGACGTGATGTGCATTTCTGCTGCCCGGGCATGGGGTCTGGGGGTGTCTTTGGAGCATTAGGCCAGCTGCTTTGCTTTGGCTCGCCTGGCTGCAGGCTCCTGGTTGGGAGCTCATGGACGTTTAGCTGGTGGAAATGACAGAGAAAGCAGAGGAACTGAGAGAAGAGAGGGAATCTGAGGCTCACCTGGTTACACGCTTGCTCATCTGACAGAGTCCTGACTGTCTTCATTTAATTATGAATCTAAAAAGATTGGTTATTTGATTTAAGTCACAGTATTTTTTTAAACTTTACTTTGAAATAATTATAGATTCATAAGATGTTGCAAAACTCCTAGGCACTCTATATTCCTCCCCTCCAATTCCACTACCAAAGTACAGGGTAGGTGGCATTATTCCCAATTTAAAGCCAGGTCAAATCACTTTCCACCATCATGTAGCCACTGAGCTGTGTACCCATTGCCCAGCTTCCCCCGGTGGTGATACCTTATGTAACAACCGTACATTATCAAACCCAGGAAATTGATATTGGCACAACTCAGTTACCTACAATTACAGACCCAAGTAATTGAACTTTATTGTAAGGAGGTAGAGAGGGCCAGTAAGCAAGCATGCCAGCTGGTCTTTAGGAAGGAGAGAGTAGTTTGACAATAGTCCCTGAGAAGTTCCACTCCGAGGCCTGACCGCTTGGCATTCCCACCTCCAACAGAAAAGCAGGGGTGAACCTTGTTTTACATTAAGGCTTATTCCTGAAAACTTCCGTGAAATTTTGCTCTTTGGGACAAATCACATCATCTTTTAGGTGTCCTAAATGCTATTCTTTTTTAAAGAGGTACATGAGAAGTCCTTTTGCATAGTAGAGCATTCTTTTTTTTTAAGTAATTCTTTTTTTGGCTTGTGTATATTTTCATAATAGGGGGCTTCTTCTGAGTTTGCTGGAAACAGGGCAGACCCGGAGCTCAGAGATTGGGGAGTGGTGTTGACCCCAGTGGGAGCACAGCTAGTCCACCGACTGGGAAAGATCTGAGATTTTACCCTATTTGCAAGCCAGTTAAGTTAGCTTACTCCAGTTTCGTGGATGCCAGCTGAAAACACGAGACTCCTGGGTCAAAGACAAAAGACTTCATGATGGCACAGCAAGCAGCCTGAGTATTGCCTCCAAGTCCCATAGGGCATGACCCCATGGGCCCAGAGCAATGCCTGCACATGCAGTGGGTTGCATTATAGGAGAGGAGCCAGATCTTCAGGAGCCCACGTCTTTTATAATGGGCGGTAAGCAAACCTACCCCTTTCGCTCTGGAGAGAGACTATCCCAGTCTCCCAAGGCTCCATGCAAACCTGCTGTTTGCTACAGAGCAAGCAGCTCCCTGCCCCTGTCTTCTAAAGCTGTTTGCTATACAAACACCTTTGAAAAGATAATTCAGAACAAAAGGTGGTTAGTGCTTTGTTGACAAGACATGCAGAAGTGCAAGAGAGCCAGAGAGACTTGTCTTACAACAAGTGTATCTGGTGCTTTTTGGGGTCTCCTGCTTTTGGGAGAGGTGGACAGAAGTGAAGTCTTTAGGACACTGGGCCAAGCATGATGGGGTCAGCAGCCTCTCAGGGCAGCCTACTGTTTACATGGAACTTTCTGCCTTGTTTTAGAAGACTGTTGTGGAAAATCCATCTCCTGTCGCCCATCCTGGGATTGGAGTAGATTTCCTGTATATCTTGACTTTGCCAGCCCAAGGAGGCTCCCTGGGAGGAAATGGTCATTACAGAGTGAAGAAGAGTGTGTAGCTGCTGATGTAAAAAGCAAACCACTGCGACCAGGGACCAAAGGGCTTCAGAAGCCAGGCAGCGGAGCAGAAAGAGGTGAACTCACTTGGCAGAGGCTGCGCGAGGTCTCCTCCCACTCGCAAGGCATCTTTGTCTCTGTGCTAACTGGTACTGGGCCTCTGAGCTTCCAGAAAGCCCCTTCAGCCTAATAGCAGTCAGTCCCACCCACAGGTATACCTACTCCTGGGTTGGTGAGGCACGGAGAAGCTAGATTGCTTAGGAAGAAAAGTGAACCTATCACCTTAATCAAAGAGGTGCAGCCAGCTTGCAGGCAGCCTCGTGACCTCACAGGCTTAGAGGGGTGTATTTTTAGAAAGCAAGCATGCTTCGTGCTTTGGTACCAGCTCACCAGTTTACATACCGGCCCCTTAGTGGAGAGGCAGTCTGGAGCCCCAGCACAGAAGGGTGCTGGGTGAATTGCAAGCACGGTCTCCTGGTCCTTCCTCTCTCTGCCCCCCAGAGCCCTGTGTAGCAGATCCGGTGTTTGTTCCAGCACAGAAGGAAGCAGTGGGGGAGGGATGTCTTTAGCTAGAGCTGGTCCATGGTGTCGGGGAGAGCTGGCCCTCTCCCTGGGCTGTAGGCAGTTCTGCTTGTCCCCACCAGGCCTGAGAAAGCCCTCCCCAAAGTGCCTGGGAGGCCGTAAGGGAATCAGTGGCTCAGAGATGCTGGCAGGTGCTACAGTCCCCAAGGGAGAGGACCTGAGAGGTTTCTGAGCCCCACTGATGACCTGGGATGGCAAGAAAAGGCAAACCTACGTGATGAAAGAGAAAAAATAGGGTCTGCTGGTAATGCCAGGGTTTTCAAAAGATCAACAAGATTATAGGCCTGAGAGGTACCGTGTGCTGTTTTAAAAGCAACTTGCCTGTAACCTCCCCTGGAAGTGCTGGGTCTTCTCTTGCTGTAATTACTGCCCCCACCTCCCCAAATCATTCTCTCGCTCTGTAATCTGGGGCGGGTGGTTCCCAGGGCCTGCTCTTGGCATCCGGTTCTGAACGCTACATGGAAGAGCTGCATGTGTTCGTGCCTGCCGCGGGTATTAATTGAGCACCTACTATACGCCAGGCCCAGCTGTAGGCACTGGTGATGTAGCTGAGAACAAGGTAATCTGGGCCACTCTTCTCAGGAAGTTCACCTTCCAGTGGGGGAGTCAGGAAGCAAACGAACAAGTAAGCAATTTCCAATAGTGCTAAGTGCCAGAAAGAAAAATAGCCAGGTCATGTGGCTGGGGCATCTGAGATTAGGTGGCCCAAGAAGGCCGCTTTACAGAGGTGACACCTGAACTGAGCCAGGCGTGGGCAGATCAGCGCTCGGCGTGCCAGGCTGAGGAGCCAGCCAGCTAAGTATGACTGAGCACGGACGTTTAAGAACAGCAAGATGTGTGTGAAGCAGGTGGGGAGTGTAGGGGGTGAGTGGCCACAGCGAGCCGGGCAGACAGGAGTTGTGGAACCATGGAACTCCAAAGCATGTCTTCTGTGGCACAGAGACGGCTCCACACGCGTGTGTAAGCTGTGCCACTCAGCCCAGTCACGGGCATCGGGGCTCGGTTTCCTCGTCTACCAAATGGGTTAATCGTGGTTTGGGACGGTGGTCCAAGCGTGTTATGCCTACAACGCGCTGTGTAAACTGCAAAGGGAGAGGCGCCAGTGCTGCAAGCCTGGTGGCTCGGCTGCAGGGCACGTGGGTTTCCTTTGCGCTGCCCTGTGCCTGCCCGCCCTCTCTGTGCTGAGGCTGCTCCACAGTTCAGCCCTGACTGCGCTTCCTGCTGCCCCTTCCTTCCCTGTGGTAACTTGCGAAGCTGCAAGGAGATTCCGTCTGAAGGGCTGATGATCCAGATGGTTGATTGGGGCTGAAAGATGGGAGGAAGCTGAGCGCCCCTGGACCCGACGCCGCGGTAACAGAGCAGGGTCACGAGCTTTGCAGCTCTCGGCTCCAGAGCTGCCAGGTCTCGCTGGGAATAAGGAGCTTTGCTGGAGGCAGCCACTCAAGGGCCCCTTTTACTTCTGAAAGTCAGTGTGGATCAGGCCCCCTAGCCCTTTCCCCGTGTCATCCCCCGAGTTCAAGACCAGGGAAAGAGTCAGGTCCCTTCGTGACCACATGCTATGTGTCTTCATTGTCCAGAGATAATCCTAGAAGGGAATCAGCCTCCTGCACGCCCACCCCAAACCCTCAGCCCCGAATGAAGTGTATCCTGGGGTATCTCCCACAAGAAGCCTCTGATCTAAGCAGAAATGTGTTCTTTTCATGGTCTCAGTCAGTCTGCCTAATTTAATGTGCAGGAAAATGTGCCCTGGATGGGGAGCCAGAATGCTGGATTCCAGCGTAACTCTTGCTAATCACTGGCACAGCATTGCATACGTTAAGCTAGAAGTTCCATAGAGCAACCAGGGATCTTCTTGCACGTTGGCAAAGTCACCAGAGGCCAGTGATTTCAAGTCTCTGTGACATTCCTGATCTCCCCTATGCTCTGTCCCCTGGAAATAAGTTGTTTGCTTACCTGATGCCCAAACATCCTTTTTCAGGGTCAAATCCTTTCACTCCTGCTTAGCGGGCACTCAGGTGTGCCCCAGGAGTGGCACTGTCAGTAAATTCACACTCAGGTGTGGATTACTGTCAGGTCAGTTACCTGAGCTCAGGTGTGATAGAGGTGAGACAGCAAGAGGGCAGCTGGGAGAAGGAAGCAGGGACTGGGCCCCTGGGGGCACCTTGAGAAGCCTGGTCGATGAGGCTGTGTGAGCTTTCAGCATGGCTGCCACACAGGACCAGGCTGTGCCATTGTCATGGGCCAAGCTGAGGGGTGAGGATTCGTCCTAGGTGTGGCGAGAGGTTTCTGAAGGTTTTAGGCTGAGGCCCCGTGATCGGATTTCTGTTTCTAAAGGATCCCTCAGCTGAGCTTGTGGGATAGACTGGAAGGGAAAGGGAGCAAGCCTGGGGTAGGGAGCCCCATGGAGGCTGGACAGGGCATGACAAGAGAGGAGAGTGGCTTGACCCGGGCTGGGCAATGGTGTGGAGGGAACTAGATCTGAGATGTATTTTAGAGGAACAGCCAGGAGGCCTCTCTGGTGGATTGGAGCTGGGGGTGAGGGAGGGGTTGAGAATGACAATGCCCAGGTTCTGTTGGGGGCAGCCCTGCCCGAGATGCGGACCCAGTTTTCCCAGGACCTTTCCCCTAACTCCAGCCTTGGACTTCACCCTGGGGGTGAAAGGAAACTTCCTCCCTCCTCCCTGAGGTAGCTGAAGCCTTTGGCACATATGAAAGATGCTTTGTGGTGGGGAGTCCCGCCACCAGCCTGTCTCCCCAGGAGACTCCGGGCACCAGGCGCCCTGGCTTCTGGGTCCAGGGGGGTAGGAGGGGTGGCAGGGGTAGTGGTGGTGCAGGAAGAACACTGAGGTCCATTGAGAGGGAGCTCGGGGCCCCCCTTCTTAGGAGGTAAGAGGTGCTGGTGGCAAATCTCCACAGTGTCCCTGGCCTGACCGCTCCACTGCTCTCCAAGGTCACCCCAACTGGACCCAGCCCAAGGACAGAGCCCCAAGCCAGAGCTCTTCCCCGGCGGGAACTGAGCTGACTCTTGGAGATGCCCCAGGCCCATATGAACTGATGCACCATTCATCCAGAGGCCGCCTGGCTTCGAGCAGTACAGTTGCTGTGAGCCCTGAAAACACCTCCTCCCCCTTCACCTCCACAGCTCCAAGAACTGACATCCACCGAGGAGGCCCCAGGATGCCAGGCCACCGGCCTGCAGACCACAGTGGGTCTGAGGGACTGGCACGGCCTGAAGGTGGAGTCTGTTCACCTGAATGCACCTTCAGAAGGCAGGGCTGGCAGCACTGGCCCCTCTCTACCCTTCAGGGGCAGGGAGTCAGGGAAAAGGGCTACGCTTCTGTTTCCCCGCAGGCCAGAGCCCAAGGGCTGGATTTCCCCTTAGTGAGAACAAATGGGGCAGATCTCAGGGAGAATTTCTAAAGCTGCCTTGCCGAAGGAAGCTGTGTGACTCAGCTCTACCAGCCCCAGCCTCTACCAGCTCTACCAGCCTCTACCAGCTCTACCAGCATGGTGGTTCCAAACGCTAGCTTTGGGCTCAGACACCTCTGGGTTCACACCTGGGTGCTAATTGTCTGAAACTCTGCTTTTTCCATGACGAAAGCAGTTAAGTGTTGCATTTCAACGCTGGAGGCCTTAGAGTTTGATCCCACCTCAGCCTCTCAATAGCCTAGCCGTGTGACCCAAGGCCAGCCTTACTCAGCACCTCTGCACGTCCATCGTGACCCTCATCTGTGCAATACCCCCAGGGCTGTTGAGAGCATCAAATGAAATGTTATCTGTGAAGCACACAGCAAGCGCTCAATACTTGATGGTGATCTGGTGAATCTTAGTGCAGGGCTCCACACAAAAGGGTGAGCTGTCTCTCTGGGCTCCTTTCCAAGAGTGAGGTCTTGCAGGCAGTCTTGTGCATTTCAAGGTCTGCTGCTCAAAATGTAGCTCACAGATCAGCAGCACGAACATCGTCTGAGAGCTTGTTAGAAATACAGAGTCTCGGCCCCCACCTGAGACCCGCTAAGTTACAGCCTGCATTTTAACGACATGCACAGGTGATTTGTACGTGCAGGAAAGCTTGAGAAGCACCGTTTTAAGGTCCATTGAAGCCCTTCGGTAGGCTGGCTGATTGCGTTCAGCACTTCCTGATTGTTTGATCACATTCAGGCCATTCACATAATATAAACCACTGAACCTGCGTCGGTAAGTCAATTTCTGACCTAAAGCAGAGGTGCATGGGAGACGAGGCTTCCCACAGGTAACCTGTGAGGGCCAGTTCGTTGGTCTCACATCCCTACACACACCTGAGTTGCCTGCCTCTTTTGTGTGGGAGGGGTGTAAGTCACAGGACAGCCCTCTATCCCCCATCACCGCCTAACCAGGAGGATGCTCAGGCCCCAGCCACACTCCATCGTCAGCTGTAAGTCAGAACACTCTCCCCTCCCTTCCAAGACAGAATGAAGTTTGGGACCAAGGTGATTGCTAAGGTTGTTGTTTCAAAAGTCTGGAGATGAGAGAAACTGGCCTAGGAACCGCTGCTGGTTTTGAAGTTAACATGGCACGAGTGTGTCTAAAGTCTGTGTGTCCAGTTGTGTTGTACTGTTAGGAGGGGAAAAGCCTTGGGTTTCTTTTAAGGAGTCTCCAGCAAAAAGGTAAAGACAAAAAAATAAACTGAGATTTTAAAGTAGTATCTTTTGCTCTTCCGTATAAAACAATTATTGCAGACCTAAGTTTCAAAACAAGCCAAAGGAAGAGAGTTGAGACAAGCCAGTGACTGGTAATTTGGTGCCTTCTCTGATTGGCAAGTTTTTTTTACTTCTCAGCTTTTTGTTTCTGATGTGGTAACTTCACCAGATTATTACCAACTTTAATAGCTGGTAATTGGTGAAGACGCCTTAAGTAAGACCTGTTTTGGCAGAGCCCTTCTCTTTCAATAGAAAGACTTGCTTTAGAAAAAGAGTTCACACATGAGCTGAGTGGTCCGGAGATACCTTATTGTTAAATTGGCTACAGGGGAAAAGTTGAAAACAGCTTCCTGAGAGACTGCGTGTGAGGCTTGGAACTTTTTACAGATTAAACAGTTATAAATGAAAGAAGATTTCTACTTAAGGATTATAGCTACATTTATTAAGTACATACTTTAGCCAGATATTGTGCAAAGGGTTTCATGTGCTTATAGTAATCTCTTTTAACGTCAGCAACCACACTTTATAGATGAAGACTCCGGCTAGCAGGGGTATGCCACCCGCACCAGAGTGTTTGCATTTCTTTAAACTTTGTTTCAAGTTTCATGTTATGGTTTTTTTACTATGTCAATTAGAGGTTGGTCAATGTTGTCCTTTTACTAAAGTGTCATGTTCTGACAGTAAAGGTCTTATCTAGATGACAGTATTTTCTCAGTTGCCTTTCACTTAACCAGCCACCTCGTGTTAGATGCTGGAATTGCAGGCATAGTGCCCACAAGGAATGACTTGCCAGCTGGCTTTGTAAACACAAATTTCTAAACTAACCATGCAGTGACAATCATCACAGATACTGTTTCCTAAACCACAACAAGGGACTAAAAATAAGAAAGAAGTCCCACTTTACCTTTATTTCTCTGTGTGACCCTAAAACCAGGAAGTTTTCATTGGGGGCACCAAACAGAACCTTAGGAAACGTCATGTGGTTTTACTTGTTCGTAAAGGGCAGGTGAGCGAGGCGTTCTGAGCCTGCTTTACTGTCCCCAGTTTCTTTTGCTGTGCCTGACAGCTCTTCCAACATTGGGATGGTCTCCTGTGTATGGTAATAGATTTCCATTTATTCAGAAAGGAATCAGACCTGGCTTTAGTCCCAGCAGCCTGTGACTTGGGGAAAGTCAGAAAATACCTCTGAGCTTCAGTTTCTTCCTCCCTGATCATGGGGACTTTGAAAACTGGAGTTTTGAAGAGCAGGAACCATGTCTTATTCATTCAGATCCCCCCATGAGGACAGGTCCTAGCCCCTCAGCAAGCCTGAGTTGCCCCACCTGTGAAACACAAGGATTGGACTTGATACTGTCTAGGTTTTCTCACACACAGTCCCAACATTTTGTCATATAATACTATTAAGACCAAAGGAATAAATGCCTAATGATGAAATATGCAAAAGGGAAAACATTTTAGGGGAAAAGAGGTCTCCTAGGCCCACCTCAAATCCCACCGTGTTGGCAGAATGTGACTGCTTCTGTATAAGGCCAGCTTTGTGTCCTCCCCCAACCCCCATTTCCTTTGGAAAGTGTAGAAAGCCCCCTTGTCTTGAACGCTTCCCCGCAAAGGGCTCCTGCTGAAAGGCTGCACACACAGCCAAGGCTTTGACCTTCACCTTTGCCCTGACACACTTGGTAAAAGAGAGTTCTTATCCTCTCCTCTCTAGGTTCTGAGAGGGGGGGAGTCTAGCTAGGGTGAGCAGGAATTCAATGAAGATATAAATAGAAGTGTGACCTATAAATAACACTGCCCCCAAATATCTGGAGGCATGAGTGCTGCCTGGCAGTAGACCGTCACAAATCACAGTGGCCTGGGCAGTGAACAAGCCTTGTCCGTCTGCTTTGGTGTCTCGGGGTACTTCAGACTTACTGCTGGGGCCTCCTCTCTCTTTCTGGCCTCTAGAAATGCCCACATTCACCACCCTGGCACCCATCTTCTGCTAATTTTTTTTGTGAACAGACGCATTCAATGAAGCAAAGTAACACTGCCTTTAGTCCCAGGAGTGTGTGACTTGGGGAGAGTCAGAAGATAGCTCTGAGATTCAGTTTCTTCCTCTGTGGTCATGGAGATTTTGAAAACGGGAGTTTTTGAAGAGCGGGAACCATGTCTTATTTTATCTTGGTTAAGAGGGTGGAGTCTAGGACCAGATCACCTCGGTTCCAGTCCCCATATTGCCCCTTACTAGCTGTTTGGTCTTGGGAAAGTTACTTAACCTCTCTGGTGCTTCAGTGCCCTTGTTGAATGGGAAGAAGAATGGTATCTGCTTTGTTGGGCGGTTGTGAGGATTAAGTGAGTTAAGATTTGTAAAGTGCTTAAACCAGTGCCTGGCTCATATATGTGTTTATTAAGTAAAGAAACAAATCCATATACCCCCTGTGCCTAGTGTGTTACCTGGCACATAGTAGCTGTTCAACAAATGTGCCAAGTGAATGACTGAATGTGTCTCAGAGCTACCTATGTTGCCACCTGCAAAGGTAATTCAATAAGATTGTGCACGAGTTCTTTCTAAGCACTGAAGTGCTATGCAAATGAAAGTGGGATTATCATTCTCACCCACTGGGGTGACAGTTTGGCAGGGGTTAGGGTAGACTCCTATCATGTCTTTGTTCATTGTCTCTGCCTTGTACACGCTGGGTTTTGTTTGCCTGGGAAAAAAGCCTGGAGCTGAGGCATCAGGTTCGAGCCCTGGTCTGGGAAGATCCCACATGCCGCAGAGCAACTAGACCCGTGAGCCACAACTACTGAGCCTGCGTGTCTAGAAACTGTGCTCTGCAACAAGAGAGGCCATGATAGTGAGGGGCCCGCGCACCGCAATGAAGAGTGGCCCCCGCTGGCCGCAACTAGAGAAAGCCCTCGCACAGAAACGAAGACCCAACACAGCCAAAAAAAAATAAATCTGAGTAGAATAGGTGCCTTTTCTTTTTTTTATAAATTTATTTTATTTATTTATTTATTTTTGGCTGTATTGGGTCTTTGTTGCTGCGCGCGGGCTTTCTCTAGTTGTGGCGAGCTGGGGCTACTCTTCGTTGCGGTGCGCGGGCTTCTCATTGCTGTGGCTTCTCTTGCTGCGGAGCACAGGCTTTAGGCGCGTAGTTGTGGTTGTGGCTAGTTGTGGCTCGCGTGCTCTAGAGTGCAGGCTAGTAGTTGTGGTGCACGGGCTTAGTTGCTCCGTGGCATGTGGTATCTTCCCGGACCAGGCATGGAACCCATGTCCCCTGCAGTGGCAGGCGGATTCTTAACCACTGCACCACCAGGGAAGTCCCAAAGGTGCCTTTTCTGGCACAGTGGTCTATAGCAGCACCAGCCCCTCTGCATGACCTAGTACCCCTACTCCTTTTAGCGTTAGACCCACATTTTGGGTGGTGCTGAAAAGTTCTTCCCAGGCAAAGCAAGCTCTTCAGCAGACAAACGATCAATTATATAGCATTTTGCTTTGTGCATGTTTTTAACATAAATCAAAAGAAAAGAAAACAAAGCCTGCACTTCTCAAAAAAGCAAACTGAAATGGACAAAGGAGGAAATAAGTAGAAAGAGCAACGAACCAGAAATCAGGTAGTAATTCTAGGCCCCGGCCGCCTCAGCTTGGATGTGTGATAAGGCTCAAACCACCAGCTCTCTGAGCCTCTTTAGATCTGTAAAGTAAGTTAGGTTTGCTCAGTACTTCTAAGCCTAAAAGGTACATGAGATTCACTTGGGGGGACTTTATTAAAAATGCAGACTGAGCTTCCCTGGTGGTGCAGTGGTTGAGGATCTGCCTGCCAATGCAGGGGACGCAGGTTCGAGCCCTGGTCTGGGAAGATCCCACATGCCGCAGAGCAACTAGACCCGTGAGCCACAACTACTGAGCCTGCGTGTCTAGAAACTGTGCTCTGCAACAAGAGAGGCCGTGATAGTGAGGGGCCCGCGCACCGCAATGAAGAGTGGCCCCCGCTGGCCGCAACTAGAGAAAGCCCTTGCACAGAAACGAACACCCAACACAGCCCAAAAAAAACAAATAAATAAAATGCAGACTCTCACCCTTGTATCTAATTTGGGGGGGTCTGGGTAAATCCTAGGAATCTGCATTTGTAGTGAATACCCCACATATCTCTGATTCAGGTAACCCCGGGGCCCTCATTCTCTCAAGAGCTCTGCTGGGCCCTGTATCCGTCACCTATTGCTGCCCCGCCCCCCACAATTTAGCAGCTTAAAACAACAGTAAATGTTTATTATCTCTCACAGTTTCTTTGGGCCGGGAATTCAGGAATAGCTTAGGTGCATGGTTTTGAGCTGGGATCTCTTGTGACATTGTAGTCAATGTCATCTAAAGACTTGACTGGGGCTGGAGGATCCACTGGCAAGATGGCTCACTTACGTGGCTTGCAGATTGGTGCTGGCTGTTGGCAGGAGGCCTCAGTTCCTTCCTAAGTGGGCCTCTCGATAGGGCTGCTTAAGTGTCCTTACAACTCAGCAGCTGGCTTTCCACAGTGTGAGTGACCCCAGAGGAAGATCAAGAAGGAAGCTGTGATATCTTTTCTAACCTAGTCTTGGAAGTCACACCATCATTTCCAAAATATCCTACTGGCTCCCCAGGTCAGCCCTATCCAACGTGGGAGGGAACTATAAGGCGTGAGGAGCCGGAGGCCAGAGTCACCAAGGACCACCTTGGAGGCAGACGACCACAGGCTCCTTTGGGTCCTCAGTTCTGTGAGATGGTGTCAGTGGTGGCAGCTCTTGTTGGGTTAGGATTGGGGTAGAAATTGGAAGTAAGAAAAACAGCTGAGTTGGGGACCCTGGGGAGTGTAACTTGTAAGTGCAGAAGCTTCAAAGTCCACCTCAGAACCAGGCTGCCAGCCCAAGACCTGCTGAGTCCCATCCTGGCTGCCAACTTGCTGTGCAAAGTTGAGCAATATATGGTCCTCTCTGAGCTCAGCCTCGACCTCAGAAAGTGAGGGGGCTGGACGCAATGACCTCCGGGTCTCCTGGTTTTACCCCCGGGATCCATTTGGATTGTGGTAGGTGTAGACACTGGTGAGAACACAGTTTTGAGCTTGTGCTGTGCGTTCCTGACCAGTGACCAGAACCAAGTGTGCCCCGCTTGGGCTTCAAACTTGAGAGAGAAGGGCTTCAGAAGGGTCTGAAGGTACCCATGTCTCCCCAGGTAAAAACTGGGGTCCTTGGCGTTGAAGGTTCAGGAACGTGTGTTTCTGAAATGTATAATGTTAATGGCTCTGTTATGCTGTGTGGTCCGTATGATTGAACCCCTGTTACCCACTGTCTGTTCGAGCACCTCATAACTTCCCAACACACTTATACACACACACACACACACCCCTCTAGCCACACTGACCTTACTCTAGCTGGCTTCTTTTATCTCTGGACCTTCGCTCAGTCTCTTCCCTCTTCCTGGAACATTCTTTCCCCTTCCCTTAGCCTGGCTCATTCCTACCACTTTTCAGGCCTGTCTCCCTCCTGTGTGTCCCCATCGTAACCGATCACACCGCGGCACAGTGCCAACCCAGACCGTGTCCTCTTGAGGGCAGGGGCCATGTCTGTACTGTTCACCATCACATCTCAGCCCCCAGTTCAGCACAGGCACTGGGGAGAGCTGAATGAATAGCGAGTGAGTGAAGGATGCATGCTGACCTTGTTTATGGGGTGGGGGGAGGGTTGAGATGTACCGCCTGTGGAAAGGTACACACAAAGAAAGGAACATAGCAGAAGAATTAAGAGGCCAGGCACTTTCAGACCGCCAAAGACAGAGAACATGGCACATCCAATCTCCGCTCTACCACTTACTGGCTGTGTGACCTTGGGCAGGTTGCTCAACTTTTCTGACCTTCAGTTTACCTATCTGTAAAATGGGAGTAACAACAGTACCCAGGTACCCCATATCATAGGTTGTTGTGAAGATCAAATAACAGAATAAATATAAAGTATCAATACATAGCACAGTGCTTGCACACACCAAGTACTCAATGAATGTGATCTGTCATTTATATCATTCTCACCTCCCTCGCAGGAGCGGGTGGAATCATGGAAAATACTGGTAGGAAGTTACTGAAGAGAGTTGATTGTCTGAGCTCAGTTCTACCAACAGAGCCAAAGCTCAAGAAAAGCAGGCTTTGGGGAACAGTGTCTACCCCGAGAGAGCCAGGCAAGCGCCCCTCTGGCTGGCGTGGCCAGGCCTGTGGTTATGGGGCGGTTTTCCAATGGGCTTCTGCATCCTGGGGATTTTCCTCTGCTTCAGAGCATCGATGGTGAACTGGGCCTTTCAGCATCACGCCCTGAACCAGGACTGCCTCTGCCTGCCTCAGAGCCTCCTCCTCTGGCTGGGCCTTTCTGTTGTGTCTCTTCGAGCCCCGGAGGCCCTGTACCCTTGGCTGCCCCTCCCCGACAAATCATCCATCCCTGCTGTGGTCCACGGCCCAGGGAGAGCCTGGCGGTAAGCAGTGCCCAGCGTCCCACCGTCCCCTTTCCTGAGGGCAGCCTCCCCTGGCGGAGAGGAGCTGAGGCTGCAAGGGCTGAATAGGGCTCTTTATTCCCAGGCTCCCACAGGGATGGGGCTGAGCCACTGCTCACCACGCCTGCCACACCCCACACGGAGTGGGGACAGCCTGGCCCTGACGCTGGGCTCTGAGTTAACCACACTCTCTGGCCCCGCTCTGTCTGGGTCCTGGAGGGTGAGTCCATCCCCGCTGCAGCCCTGGTCTGGTGCAGCAGGCCCCAGCGTTTGCGTGGCAAGCCACGTTTGTGTAGTTCCCTCAGGGATACACATGTGTAAAGGTAAGACAGTCTGGAACAAGGGTGTGTCAACACACACACTCACACTTATCCATTCAGCAGATGTCACACAGGGGCCATGGCCTGCCAGTCCTTATGCTGGGCCCTAAGGATATCGTAGTAAAGGAGACATCATATAAGATATAAGATATCATATAAAGAGGTCATTACAAGGGCTTCCCTGGTGGCACAGTGGTTGAGAATCTGCCTGCTAATGCAGGGGACATGGGTTTGAGCCCTGGTCTGGGAGGATCCCACATGCCACGGAGCAACTAGGCCCGTGAGCCACAACTACTGAGCCTGCGCATCTGGAGCCTGTGCTCTGCAACAAGAGAGGCCACAATAGTGAGAGGCCCACGCACCGCGATGAAGAGTGGCCCCCGCTCGCCACAACTAGAGAAAGCCCTCGCACAGGAACGAAGACCCAACACAGCCATAAATAAATAAATAAATAAACTCCTACCCCCAACATCTTCTTAAAAAAAAAAAAAAAAAAAGAGGTCATTACAAATCACAGTGAAATCTGGGAGGGAAACAATCAAGGCCTGGGAGAGGGAGGCATAGTGGTCCGCCAAGGCCTCCCTGATGAGGTGACCCAAAGGATGGAAGGCATTAGCCATGAAAAGGGCATCGGGAACAGTGTCCCAGTAGAGAGGGAGGCATGCACGCAGGCCCCAAGGTGGGAAGGTGCTCACTGAAGCCCAGCACGCCTGGTGCTGGCCTGATGAGATGGAGAGGGAGGCATGAGTCAGATCCTGCTGGGTCACGGCAAGGAGTTTAGGTTTGCTTCTCAGTGTGCTGGGAAGTCACTGAAAGGTTTAAGGAAAGGTTTCTTTCTTTCTTTCTTTTTTGGCCACACCTCGCCACTTGTGGGATCTTACTTAGTTCCCCAACCAGGGATCAAACCCATGCCGCTGCCAGTGAAAGCACGGAGTCCTAACCATTGGACCACCAGGGAAGTCCCAGGAAAGCCTTCATTTTAAAAATATTTGGGCTGCTGGGTGGAAAATGGACTAGGAGCGGGGGTGGGGGAAGGATTGGAAATCAGACAAATTCAAGGTCACCATACAACTTTATGGACAATGGCCAAACATCAAGTGATTTGTCCTCATCCTTCTCTGTAACAGCAGGCATCTTGTGTCACTTGTCTCCTGTGTGCCCAGCACTGTGTACTGTGTTTGTCTCAGGTGCTGTTTCTAATCCACATCCCAGCCCTATGATCCCATTTGCCATATGAGAAGCCTGGCGTTCAGGCAGTTTAACGTGCCCGGGACACAGAGGCTTTAAAGACCTGGCGCCTCTCAGCTCTACAACCCACTCTGATCCTGCTTCTGGCAGCTCAACAGTCCTAGATTTCGATTTTTTTTTTTTTTTTTAACCTTCCTGCCAGACCAAGAAAAGAAAAACACAGCTGAAAGGTAAAACCAGACTAACGTGATGGCGGTTGGGAAGGCCAGTGCCCTCGGCCTTTGCCACCTGTCCCACCATTAGGGTAGGTATTACATGGGTTTCCCAAGCCATGGACAGGGTGTGCTCAGCCCCGTCCAAGCTCAGCTCTGAATGAGGCCACAGCCCGTACCCTAAGGAGCCCCAATGGTACCCAAGTGACGTTTGTCCTCAGCGTGGCCACGTTAAGTACTGTTATATTTAATACAAAGCCTCTTCCTTCCCTGAGGCTAAGGACCACCTTGGAGGTCAACTGTGATGTTCTCTCTACCTCCCAGAGTCAGGCTGGGGCAGCTTTCGTTGCCTGCCAACCCCCAGTGCCATCATGGCCAACAGCCTTCTAGGAATTGATATCATTGGAAATCCCTAGATGCTGGCTACCTTACAGGCAATTCATAAGACCTGGACTGCCCTAAAGTAAGATCTTATAGCTAAAGAAATATCTCCAGTCTATGTCAGGGATAAGACCGACCCTGAGCATTCTCCAGCACAAGGGAGAGCAAGTCAGCGAATTCAGGGGGTTTGTTTCTGTTTCCACTGTTCTTCCCACAGCTAACCTTGTAGGTAACCATTTGTTCCTTGTCTAATTAATGACAGTTAACAAATCGAACATGTGTTCACATTTCACAAAAAAGGGTCCTCATTCCAGGGATCTGCATTCACTATGCATTTAAATTTGCTGCAACTTGAATCAGATGATAAAGCACGTATTTTTAAGTAAAAGAAAATAAAGGTAAATATCACTAAAATCAATAAATGTGTTAGTGTCCCCTCTCTGCAATAGATATCACACAGTCAGTCTAGAGATTTCACATCCATACCAGCACAAAATGTCATGAGAATAAGATAGTTACGGAGCTTCAGAGAACCAGCCCCACTTAAAATCTGTGCAGTGAAGGTCTGGGGTGTAGGCAATGCTCCGTTTCTTGGCCTGGGTGCTGGTAACATAGGTGAGTTCAGTCTGTGAAATTCATTGAGTTTTACATATGCATATGCACTTTTCTGTATGTATATTATATTCCCCACCCCCCAAAGTGTTTTTTTACAAAATAAAGAAAAAATTGTTCTGGTCCCATAGCTCTGTAAGGCCATTCAAAAAGCCTTCGATTCCATCTGGTTCAGTAAAGATGTATTAAAACCTCTGGTACGCCAGGGCTTGATGCTTTATTTCTGACAGACACCCACATTTATTTATTTATTTATTTATTTATTTATTTATTTATTTGGCTGCATTGGGTCTTCATTGCTGTGTGCAGGCTTTCTCTAGTTGTGGCGAGCGGAGGCTATACTCTTCATTGCGGTGCACAGGCTTCTCGTTGCAGTGGCTTCTCTTGTTGCGGAGCATGGGCTCTAGACACACGGGCTTCAGTAGTTGCAGTGCGTGGGCTCAGGAGTTGTGGCTCTTGGGCTCTAGAGCGCAGGCTCAGTAGTTCTGGTGCACAAGCTTAGCTGCTCCGCGGCATGTGGGATCTCCCCGGACCAGAGTTCGAACCCGTGTCCCCTGTATTGGCAGGCGGATTCTTAACCACTGCGTCACCAGGGGAGTCCTGGCAGACACCCGTAAATCCCCCCTGGTCCCACTAAGGATGGGGGAATGAAAGATTTTGTTCCCTTAAGCTTGGCCTGCACTGGGTATGGGAACCTCCAAACCAGAACTTGGGAGATGACTTTTCCTTCCTAGTTGTGCCAGTGCTTATGGTAAGCGTGCTGTGGCTGCAAGAGGGTTAAGGTTTCAATTGATGGCGAAACCCCAGTGGATTTTTGTAAGGCTGTTTCCCTGAGTGTGTGGGACAGGGGGCGGGGAGTGCCGGGGGGTGGGGGTGGGAGCCGCACCTGTGTGAGTCATCCCAGAGTGCCCCAAGGTGGGCGGATGGAGTGAGTAATCCTGACTCCACTGTGTCCCTCTCCTCTGTGAACTGGGCAGGTGGAGGAAGAAGTGAAATGGGAGCTGTGTGAGAGACGTGTGCTTAGGGGGCAGGGTTTGAATCGGGAAAGGTTCTGCAGGCTGAAGGGAGTTAGTATCTGGCCTTGGGCGGGGAAGCCAGGTGGAAGGGTATACAAGGAGCACCATAGTGCTTGGACCCCATGTGCCCAGTGAGGAGGTGGGCTGGACCAGGTTGTGCCCCCGCCCCCATCCCACCTCACCTACTTGACCTAGAGTTGTCAGCTCATAAGAGATCCCATTTGTTCAACATTTATTATGGGCTGGGCTCTGTGTTAAATGCTTTTACACACCTGTTCATTGACTCCTCTTGATAATCCTTTGAGTTGGGTATTACTGTGCCCATTTTGCAGTTTGAGGAAACTGAGATTCAATAGGTTGTGACTTGCCTCATATCACACAATAGTAAATGGCAGAACTAGATATACTTACTAGTCAGGAGCCTCTTGTGACAAAGACTAGACCCATCTTGATCTGGTTTAAGAAAAAAGAGGAAATTTATTGCCTCACATAACTGAAAACATCAGGGGTAATGGTTTCAGGCATGGCTGGATCTAGGTGACCAAATCATATGCCCCTCTAGCTCTCAGCTTTGCTTTCCTCTCTGGTGACTTCATTCTTGTATAGGCTTTCCCCAAATGGTGATGGGAATGTGCAAAGATGCTTCCTAGCAAGTTGGGGCTTACAGTTTATGAGTTAGCAGGCCCTGTAGAAAGAGCACTTCTCTTTCTGGTGGTTCCACCAAAAGTCCCAAACTGATTCTCACTGGACCATCTTGGGTCACATGCCCGTGGTTGGACTATACTGCCTGGTAACTTCAGGAGTCTGGGATAAGATGAGCCCTCCTAAAATCATACAGACTGAGAATGAAGGAGGGATTGTTCCTCAAAAGAAAATCCGGGTACTACAATACAAATGCTGACTGGCAAAACCCACAAATGCTTACCATGCTAGACTCTAAGCCAAGGCGGGCCCTTGGCACGTATTTGGAAGAGAGAGATTCGTGGGAGCCAGAACTCAGGGCCTGGAGTCAGGACCCCCTGGGCTGTGGACCTTCGCCATCGGGACCATGTCCTTCCAGAACCTGCATGTGCCTGCTGTTTCCAGCCTCAGCGTCTGGGCTTCACCCCAGCCTTCCCCCAGCCCACATGGCCCCTTGTCTCTACTGGTCTGGGTCAAGCGCAAGCAAGGCCAGGTGTAGCAGGTGAGGAGCAGGATTGGGTGGCAGAGTGCAGTCTGGGCCAGGCACAAGGCCACAGGTAGTGGGGATGTCATCTCAGCCACATCAGAGGCTGAAAGCAGGTGAGCCGGTGGCCTGCTGTCCCCAGACTGCATCAGGGCAGAGGTGGCATACTGGCTTCAGGGGCAGCTCTGGAGAGACAAGCAGAGGCCTGCCCCCAAGCCACAGTCAGGAGACAGCTGAACATGGAGCGTAGGACCAGCTTGCAGGACACTGGGAAGCCAGCAAAGGCTGAATTTGTTTCTCCATTCTTCTCCTTCCCACCCGTCATGTTGCCTTCCCTCAAGGCCTCTGTGCTCTGTCCCCTAACCAGCCCCTCCTGTCCAGTGAAAAGCCGGTGCTTGTTCATCCTCAGGTCTGAATGATCAACGAGGCTCCCTGTCATTCTCCAGGGAGACGTTTCTATATCTTAACCAAAACCTTACATCGAAGAAACTAAATTCTGACTCTATAACCTGAGGCATCAGAGAAGTGGGCTGTGAGGTTGGTTGGTTGTTTTTTGAGGGGGGTATTCTAAGGGCCCAGAGTGTACCCTTCAGGTAGCTGCATGCTCTAAACCATCAAAAGTCCCAGGATGATTCTCACTGGAGCAACTTGGGTCCCTGCCTACTGGCGTTACTCCTGGAGTTGGGGTTTGCTATCAGCTGCTCTGAAATTAAAGGGATGAAAATGAAGGAGTGATGTTTGTTTTTGCTTTTCATGGTGAAGGAACAGCCATGAGCAGGTTCATGCATTAGGTTCTCTTGGTCCTCCTATGCCCAAGGCTCTTTATGTCAGAGCGTCTGTCTTCATCAGTCTGTCAGCACAACAGTCTGAGGCACCCGATCCGGGCAGTCAAACACAGGGTTCGTTTGCTGGACTGACCCACTTCACACAAGGACCCACGCCAGGTTGTAAGCCTGCAGAGAGCTGGGGGAGTAAAAGATTAATTATTCCTTTTTTCTCCCCACAGGCATTGCCTGTGTCATGTCACCCTGTCTTAGTCCGTTCAGGCTGCTGTCACAAAATACCACAGCCTGGGTAGCTTATAAACAACAGAAATGTATTTCTCACAGTTCTGGAGCCTGGAAGTCTGAGATCAGGTTTGCCAGCGTGGTCAGGTGAGGGCCCTCTTCCAGGTTGCCGACTCCTCGCTGTATACTCACGTGTCAGAGGGGCTAGCTCTGTGGGACCCCTTTTATAAGAGCACTAATTCCATTCATGAGAGCCCCACCCTCATGACCTGATTACCTCCCAAAGGCTTTACCTCCTAATTACCATCACAGTGGGCATTAGGGTTTCAACATGAATTTTGAGGGGCACAAACATTCAGTCCATAGCATACATGTCGGTTTGGGTAGGGTGGGGGTGTCCCTCTAGTGACCCTCCCATCTTCTTTCCTTTCATTGCTTTGGGAAATTTGTCTCTTCTCCCCTGGGTGCCACATCAGCCTGCAGAGCCAGAGAGGACCCCTCTCCCCCATTCACTCAGCTTTCAGATCCTCACAGCTTGTCTCTCCCACCTTGGGCTCCAGAGACCCTTGACCCACTCTCTCCAGACAGTGCCCCATCCCTCCTGAGGGAATCAGGCAGCACCCACATTCATTACACCCAGCTCCATGCCAGGTATTGCCAGGGCTGAAGGGAGTGTAGAAAGTCATCCCTTCCCCTCAGGGTGATTGCAATCCAGTTAGGGATCCAAGACTCTCTCAGGTGTCTGGTCAGCCCTGTGGACTCTCCCATAACCTCTGTAGTGGGTTGAAGAGTGGCCCCAAAAAGATATGTCCACATCCTAACCCCTGCAACCTGTGAATATGACCTTATTTGGAAAAAGGGTTTTTGCAGATGTAATTAAGTTAAGGATTGTGAACGTGAGGTCATCCTGAATTTAGGGTGGGCACCCAACCCGGAGACAGATGTCCTTACAGAAGAAAGGCAGAGGGAGATTTGAGACACAGGCTGGGGCATGGGGTGAGGGGCATGTGAAGGCAGAGGCGGAGCCCGGGGTGATGCTGCTGCAAGCCTAGGAATGCCTAGAGCTGCCGGAAGCTGGAAGAGTCAAGGAAGGATTGTTCCCTAGAGCCTTCAGATGCAGTGTGGCCTGCTGACACTTTGATTTCAGATTTCTGGCCTCAGAACTGGAGAGAATACATTTCAGTTGTTTTGAGCCACCAAGTTGGTGGTCGTTTGCTATGGCAGCCCTGGGAGCCGGATACACTCCCCTTTCCTTTCTGTCCTCAGATCCAATTAGATGGGCAGGAGTGTTGTTCGTGGAGAACAACATGCAGTCTGTGGGCCTCGGGGCCTCCTGTGGTCTCCCTGTACCTTAGGCGAGTCCCTGTGATGCTCCAGGCTCTCTGGGCTGCACTGAAGGGAGAGGGGTGGGAGCATCTGTGTCCTTGGAGGCCAGGGTGGCTGGGGGGGAGCTGGCCTGTGCATCAGGGGACCCCCCTGGGAAGGTGAGAGGGGGCCCTGAGGATGATAGCCCCCTGACAAATTCTCCACGACAGCAGGAGAGGGAGGGCGAGAGTGGGGTGACTGCCAGCGAGCGGTCCAGGAGGCGGGCAGAGGAGGGCAAGGCAGGCATTCAAGGAAGGCTTCATGGAGGAGGCCTGAGGATATGGAAAGTGAGCCTTAAGACGGGGAGAGATCTGGGTCAGTAGGCCCAAGTGTTCTTAGAAAAAAACCAAACTCCTTTCTGTGGCTTATAAGACCGCTACATGGCTTCCTTTCCACCTTCCAGCTTGGCTCTGTGGTTGCCTCTGGCTGAGCCCTCTTGCGCCAGAGCTTTGAGTGGCTGGCTTTTCTCCTCCTCAGAGACTCCACTGAAATCAGAGACTTCCCTGACCACTAGCTGAATTCCCCCACCCCCCAGGCACACCCCTTCCCATTACCTTGTTATATTCTCTTTACAGAGGTGGGGGGAGACATATGTGTGTAACCACACTATTTACTAGATATGAACATTGTATACTGCATCCCTTCCATACACATCCCCTCCACAGTTAGAAAGTAAACACCTTGAGGGCAGGGCCCCTCATCTGTCTTGTCCACTGCAGTGTTCTTAACACTGGAGCAGGCCCTCCATCAAGACAGTGATGGATGGATGGATGGATGGATGGATGGACGGACGGATGGATGGATGGATGGATGGATGGATGGATGGCATTCCAGGTGGCAAAAAAAGCCAGGAAGCGAGAGTTATATGAGGATGTATACATGCTGTGAATTTTGAAGAGGAGAGGCTGCCAAGAATAGATCAGCCTGGAGAGACCAAAAGAGGTCAGCCCTCTCCTATTTCCCCTGTAGCCAGTGCCCTCTATTGCCCCGTACAGTGGGTACTTGCCCATTTGTCAGAACATGTGCCTGTCTCCTGGAGGTTGCTACAGGCTCTTCATGGCTAGGGTGGGCGCTCTCTAGGTAGGTGGGCTCTTCCTGTGCCCCTGGCCCCTGACTCCTGCTTAAGGAATCCCCCATGGATACCACATTTTACAAGGAGGAACCTGGGGTCATGGCTGGCCTAGGGGGTTAACTGCTCTCAGAAGTTTCTGTCTTTTCTTTAACCACTTCTCCCTACCAGTGAGAAGGAGCCATGTCCTCACCTCTCACCTTCTTGAAATAATTCATTCTCTGGAAGCAAATGCCAACTACTAAGACCCCTCAAGTGCCACTAAGATGCTTCATTAAGTGCCTGGTATCCTGCGTAGGAGGGAGAAACACCTCTGCCACTCAAGCGTGGGGACCTTCCCGAGTCAGTGCCCCACCTATGTGTCCTGGCCCAGAGTGGACACTCATGGTGAGAAGGTTAGGCCAGATTAGGGTGTGGAGCAGAGCCGGCCTCCCCCAGGTGATGCCCTCCCGCTTCTGAGGGTGAGGATCCCGCTGATCCCACTGGACTGGCACCTGCTCAGCCAGGGCAGGGATGGGGGTGGGGCAGGAAGGGCCCTTTAAAGGACAGGGAGGTTTGCTGTTTCGGGGAGCTCTTTCTCCCCAAGTCCACTAGACACTGGGTCACCTCTCCTTCCCTGCTGTGTTGGTCCATTGGTCCTTTCAGTCTCATTCACCCGTTCACTCTCATCCATTCACTCACTCATTCATTCACTTGTATCTGGTCGGCAGAGACCTCGGGGGGCTGCGTGCATCTCACTCACCATGGCATGTCCCGTCCTCCACGATTATGGCTTGCTTCATTCTCAGTCAGTCCTCGAGACACTTGCTCCCCAGACCTCAGCCCAGCACGTGGCGTGGAGGAGATGTTAATCATACTCCCATCACACCCAGAAGAAAATCCTAAGTGGTTCCCACGGCCTTACGTGATCTGAGCCCAAAGAACTCTCTCCCTCTCACTATCTGAGCTCCAAAGCCACAGGTTGAAATCCCAGCTCAGCCATTTGATAGCTGTGTGACTTTGGACAAGTCCTTCAACCTCTCTGAGCCACCAACTCCTCCTGGGCAAAGTGGGGACGATAAAAGCACTTGCTTTAAAGTTGTGGTGAGGATAAAGCCAGAGAACCCAATGGAAAGCTCTTAGCCTGTGCCTGGCAGGAGTAAACACTTAGCTACTGTTACCTGTTGTCTCAGTCTTCCCCTGCCCCTCTCAATAACCCCACCCCCAAATGCATCTTAGGGCTCCCCGAGGGAGCAGCCATGGAGGCCCGGCCCTTCAGTCTCCAGATGAGAATGCAGAGGCCCCGTGGAGGGTCACACAGCCAGCCTGTGGCCAAGGCAGGACTTGAACCCAGGACTCCAGCCAAGGACCCTGCTGGCCCCACCCTCTCAGCCCAGCCCAGAATGGCAGCAAGAGGAGCCTCCGCTTACATGCTCAGACCCTGTCAGGCTCAACGGCTCTCTTCTCTGCTTTCAGGAAGGAGTTGATCCTGAGGTCTGTCTCTTGCCCCGTGTGTAATCTTCCTTATGATGCTTATCGTATTTCTGGGGCTGCATCTACATGGCTTTGAAGGCTCTACCAGGAGTCTCGCCTGGCCTTGCCGTGAATGGGCTGAATTACATTTACAAGACGCCTTTAATGCCCTGTGGTCCCGGCTTCCTTCATGGGGTTGTTCCTCCTCCCTTTTCTCTCTCTCCCTTTTAATATGGTCACCGGTTTGGCTTGCAGAATGCGGTTGGGATCCCTAAGAGAGAAGTCAAGACCATAGAATCCCTTCCAGATCTTCCCTGCCTCCCCCTCCCCCTGCCCCGCTCCCAGCAGCCTCTGTGCCAAAAGGACCCAAGGAAAGAAAACATTGCTCCTGCCAGGATTTCAGCACGGAGGAGAGAAGCCCTGCTGGGATTCCAAAAACTCAACTGGCAAATGGCTCGTACAGGAATTCTCCTCTGACTTCGTACCTGAGCGACAGACCCACGAGCCTTGTGAAGGAGATGGGAGGTGTCCAGCCTGGAGGCATGGCGGCCTCACCTGCAGAGGGTGGGCTTGAGGGGCGGGGCCATCTGGGTGAGGAGCCCTCCCACCTCTCTCCCCATCTCCCCACCCCAGCCCTCCCTTCAAAGCTTCTGCACCTCTGGAGGGCTTAGTCGTTCCTTAACTATTTATTTTTTGCTAGTTCTGCCTCTACAACTGGATCAAGTCCTATCTGGTATATCTATATCTGTATCTGTGTCAATATCTATATCTGTATCTATATATCTCATGAATATCAAACCCAGTCAAGAGGTTTGGCCAGCCTTGAGATGGGGGTCTGGGAGGGGCAACCTAGTTTGTCTCCCCATCTCTCTAGGCTTTCTTTTTTGTCCTCTGACGGGATGAGAAAGGGCAGGAGTGCTATTTTGGGGGAGTGGATAAGTCACATTTTCCTCCTTTGAAAGAAGCACAGGGCAGAGCCAGGTCTGGGGCCCACCACCGCACCCCCCGATCCCGGTCCCTCTGAGCAAGTCCTCCAGGTTCTTGTGAGATACAGCTTAGCTCCTGGCGTCACTGGGTCCGGGCGGCCCCCAGCTCCTGACAGCTACCTGGCTCAGGTAGAAGGCCCAGAAGCCCACCCCAGGGCCGCCTGTCATTTCGTCAGTCCAGAGAGTGGGTGTCCTCCCACCACGTGTTTATTTCACACACCGTCCCCTTGGCTGCATACACGTGCTCCTGTGGCCTGCAGGCAATAGAACAATAGGCAACAAAAAAAGGGTAGGAGGCGAAGAGGCCAAGAATACCAAATCTGTGACATCTTCCCTCAAGGAAAGGTGGCTGTCTCCCATGTCTTTTTTTTTTTTTTTTTTTGGCCGTGTTGGGTCTTCATTGCTGTGCGCGGGCTTTCTCTAGTTGCGGCGAGCAGGGGCTACTCTTCGTTGCGGTGCACGGGCTTCTCATTGCGGTGGCTTCTCTTGTTGTGGAGCACAGGCTCTAGGCACGTGGGCTTCAGTAGTTGTGGCACACGGGCTCAGTAGTTGTGGTGCATGGGCTTAGCTGCTCTGCCGCATGTGGGGTCTTCCCGGGCCAGGGCTCAAACCCGTGTCCCGTGCATTGGCAGGCGCTTCTTAACCACTGCGCCACCAGGGAAGTCCCTCCCATGTCTTGATAAATCATGTTTTATCTCCTTTCAAAAGGAACATGTGGAAGAGCCCATTTCTCTTTGATGACACTGTCCAGTCTGTGCAGTGTCATTCCTCTGCTGGGGACACAGCCCCTCTACCAGGCTTGGGTGAGAAAGGGAGGAAGGAGAGCTTGACGGAGCATCTGGGAGAGGGAGGGAGATGCACGGACCAGCAAGTGCCTATTGGACGTCTGCTGTATGCAGAGCCTTGTGCTGAGTGCAGTGAGAGTTGCCAAGGGGAAGAAACAGCTGCAGGAGGGGCCTCTGGTTCACAATGAGTGCAGGGGGATGAGAGACACAAATGCGCCAACAAGTCACACACAACTTGATGAGTTAGATGCTCCATGGTCGGGTTGGAACAGGGCTGGTGACCAGTACCTGTGGTGACGGGGAAGTCAGGGATGGCTGTAGCAGCTGCTTCCAGGGCCCCCCAGGTCCCCTTTCCATTCTCCTCTACCTGCCAAAGGCTGCTTACAGGAAAACTGGGGGCTTTGTTCTAGCCATGGGAGCGTACTCGGCCAGAAGCTCCCAAGAAGCAGTGCTCTCAGAAGCTCAACAACAAGCAGGGAGTTGGTGATCAATACCCCAGCCTCCTCGCCCTTGGTTGGGATACCTCTGCAGTCTGTTCTCCACGATCCCCCGAGTTCCTCAACAGAAATGAGCTGCCGCCACCCACCATGAAGGACACTTCCTCGCCTGCCCTGCCTTACTTCCCCACTCCCCTACTGGTACTTCCCAGATCACTTCCCAAATAAACAACTTGCACTCACCTCAACAACCTAAACCAAGGCAATGCTTAGTACTCCACTTGGACCTTGATAGAAGAAGCTTAAGTAGATTAGCATGCAGTCTACATACTTGTTCACTTGCAACGCACGTCATCTCATTTAGGACTCCATTAATGCAAGTGATGAAAATCCATCTCCAACAAGTTTCAATTAAAAACTTTTGTATTATTTTATATAAGTGGAAAGTACCAGGTAGACCCTGGGTTCAGAGGAACAACTGCATCCAGCTGCTCAAATGATGTCAAAGGAACCTGCCCTTCATCTCTCAGCTCTGCGCCTCAGTCATTCAAGAAACATTTATTGAAGGAATTCCCTGGTGGTCCAGTGGTTAGGGCTCTGCGCTTTCACTGCCGAGGGCGCGCGCTCAATCTGTGGTCAGGGAACTAAGTTCCCACAAGCTGAATGGGGCAGCCAAAAAAAAAGAAAAAAAAAAAAAGAAGGAAGAAGAAGAGAGAAGAAACATTTATTGAGCACCTACCCTGTGCCAGGTTCAGATTCTTTCTCTTGGTTGGTTTCCTTCTTAGGCAATAAGAAAGATGGTCACTAGGAGCTCCAGGCTTTCATCCTGCCAGCTTAGCAGCTGTAGGAGAAAACCGTGGGAGGAAGAGGACAGCCGCAGAAGACTCAGGGCTGACCCTCACTGGCCCAGATCGGGTCCCCTGCCCATCTCTGAGCCCATCGCTGTGACTCGGGGTGGCTACGCTGGGTCGCATGCATACCATTGTTGCCAGGGGGTGTGGTCGGCCCCATTTGAACCCACAAGGGAATGGATGAGGGAGGCTCTCCAGAGGGGAATGGGTGGGCTTGGACAACAGATGCCTGTTATAGCTGTGAGGTGAGTGCCTCACCACGTGCTGTGGTCCATGGGCCCTAAGATGAGACAGACAGGCTTCTGGTGGGAGGGGCTCACAAATGTTTGTAATACACGTCAGAATGTGTTGAGTGTCTTAGGAATGGACGAAATGTGTGGGTGTTCTGGAAAGAGCGTGATTACTCCCAGCTCGGCCATCAAGCTTCTGAAAAGGAGGCATTGGCCTAGACGTTGGTGGCCACTGGGCACAGAGACATCAGCTGTGTTAGGCACTGACTGTCAGACCAAGGAGTTCAGATTCTAAATTTATCCAGTTGTGAAAGGACTATGCTTTCATCTATTTGTTATAATTGAATCTGGCCGGTTCAGAAGAGCCTCCTGGGAAGGTTTGGGGGCTGGCATTTTCCGTAAGCCTTGCCCATACCTGTAGAGGGGTACCCCAGCCCAGCTGCAGGGGCCCATACGGCTGGAGGCCAGCCAGGCTGGGGCAGCCATGCTCCCTTGTATTGGCCTGAGCCTGCCCTGGAAAGAGCCACCCAACTTAACTAAGAATAGGAATTCCTATCAGGCTGGCGGGAATGAAGGCCGATTTCTCAAGGAGGGATGGGCCTGGAAACAAAACACAGGGGTGGGGTGGGCCAGCCTTGATATTTATTTGCGAGGTCACTTGAGAGATGCACCCGCATCAGGGCGTGGATTCTGTCTTTAGACCCAGACAAGGTGATTTGGCCAAGATGGCAGCCTCCGGGGCTCCTCGTCTGCCCCAGAAGTCCTGGGCCCTCAGCCTGGGGCACCTCCTAACCCCCCGGGGAGAGGTGACCACTCCTCTCTTGTTTCCTTGGCAATGGGCAGAGGTGGTGGTATTTGGTGGCCAGCTAAGATGCTGAGAAGCCGAGGGAGAGGGAATGAGAGGATAGCGTCCCAGATCCCTATGGCAGCTTTACCCAGAGTCACCCAGCTCACGAGCATCTCTCTTCCAGGCAAAATCCTCTTCCGGAGAAGCCACATCCGGGACGTAGCTGTGAAGAGGCTGAAGCCCATCGATGAGTACTGCCGGGTAAGAGTGTGTCTGGGGCAGGGGAGGGGGTGGTCCATCTGCCAGAGAGTCTATCCATCTGTGAAGGAAGGTTGTCTATACAAAACCCTTTGCTGTGGTCCAGCAGATGCATCCTGAGGCCTGGCGTCTCCCGGCCAGAAGTGTGGGTGTGGGTGTCCCTCGGGGAGGGGTCACCCCGTGACTAGGCCACCTCTGGGGCATGAGGACCGCCAGGGTCACAGCTGAAGCCTCTGTTCCTTTCATGATGGGTCCGTGTTTACAAAACACTCCTTTAAATCACTTCCACCAGCTTGGGAGCTCTGTGAAGGGGCCGCTGCTGAAGGGATTCTGTGTGTGGCATTTTGCTGGCTACAGGAGAACTCTTCTTTGAATTCCCTTTGGGACATTTTTGGAATCAGTCCTGAGTTCAGTAGCATCCAAAATGCATATTTGTTTATTCACAGAAGTCTTGATAGATACAAATATTCGTGTATACATCTTTATAGATGCAAATGCTCACCACACACACACACACACACACACACACACACGCACGCAGGCACGTGCATGCACATGCGTTAGAACAGTCGATGCCAAAGAGCAGACTGGCAGCAGCTGCAGGGTCATGAAGCACAGCCTGTTTGTCTTTCCACTTTGTCTGGAGCCTGGGACCCCCTGGGGCCCCTGCAGTGAGGATGAGAGGCTCCCACTTTAGTGGCCTTGGCACATGGCCTCCAGATGGCCAGACCGCCTGGGTTTGAAACCCTGCTGGCTTTGTGAACTTGGGCAAGTTACTGAACTTGCCGGAGCCTCAGTTTCCACATCCATGCAACAGGAAGGAGAGTAGTACCTCCTCAGAGGGTGGTCGTGAGGATGCAGTGACCTGACAGGCATAAGGCAGCAGCACATAGTGTCTGCACAGAGGAAACATTCAGTGGACGCTAGCTCTTTGTTATTGTTATTAATAATGTTACCACTGGGCACCACTGGCTTTAATGGAGATGGAATTTCCTAGTTACGTGAAAACTGCTGTGGAGTCTGACTCAAGAGTCTTGAGGAGAAGCAAGTGGGGGATGTGTTGTTGTGAGTGCTGGTATTAGACTGAGAAGAGCTGGGGTCAAATCCCAGCACTCCACCAACTAGCTGTGTGACCTCGGCAAATTGCTTTACCTCTCTGAGCCCCAGTTTCCTGATCTGTAAAACGAGGGTAAAAATAACTGTCTCACAGGGTTCATGCAAGGGGTTGAGCAGGAGAATATATGTCACAGTGTCTGTAACTTCTGAAATGTTCTGTCGCTACATGGAGTTATTACCATAAGGTTCCTTTCTGAACAAATATTTTATAATTTAGAATCATTATGCCTGTCAATAAAATGTTTAAATAAGAACCAAGTTGCTCAATTTCGTAACTGGTGTTCCCAAGGCTATGTGGAGACAAGCACACCCAGATACTCTTCATTAACCCAAGTTTGAATTTCGTGGCTGTGCAGATCACACTTGGTCACGTTTTCTGCCTTAATGTCAAAGGATGCCCGATGATGAATTTCCTGAAGGTAGAAGCTTCTCTTCTTCAGATCAATATTCATTTTTCTCTTTAAAGGGCATTTGCCGTTTCTAGTTAAATTGATGGCTGCAGCCTGCCTTTTATTTCTTTTTATTCCTTTCCCAAGCAGTTATTAAACAAATTGGCAGAGCTAATGGAGGAGGGGCAAAGGGCAGGGGGGAGCCTCTTGCAGCTGGGATTTATGGTTCACATCAGCCTTGACCTCCCTGAGCTGGTGGAGCCCAAGGCATCTGCAGTTGGACTCTGTGGAAATGCCGTCTTCTGGGTCGTCTGGAGCAGGAAACTGATAATATCTTATCTCCTGGGATCAGGCTTTGAACAGGACTCTTGATTCGGGATGAGGGCTCCGGAGCCCCAGTGGTGCTCCTGGTGGCTGGGGAGCCATTTAAGTGGGGTCTGCAAGAGGAGGGGCCTCCTAACCTGATTAGCACAAATGAGAACTACTCAGAGACAGGCAACAAGGAGCAATGTCATGGGTTCACCAAGCAGCCAGACAGCTTGCAGGCAGTAATTTACTCTGAGAATGGCAGAGGGGGCAGGGCAGTACCGAAGTGACCTTTAATTCTGCTGAACTAGAAAGCTGGGATCTGTGGTCTAATTGTCTGAGACCTTGGAATAACCTTGGAATGGTCATTAGAGATAAGTTCAGCTGCAGTCCACGGTCACTGCCGCCCAGCATTGCATTTCACAGCCCTGCCGCCCACTAGTCCAGTCGTGCCACTCAGGATCCAGCCTTTCACTCAGCATCGCTGCCCCCCACAGCCAACTTCATGGTCAGGGCCACGTGCAGTCCACTCCATGGCCAGCCATACCTGTCCTCGGACTGCTTGGAACCTCTGGAGTTTTGTTTCCAGGACCCTGCCCATGCAGCTCTGCTTGGCTGGCCAGAATCTTCCTTGGACCTGCTGGACAGGTATATGGGCTCCGAGTCTGGCATTGGCTAGGGATTCAAATGCACCCAAACTTGTGAAACCGGCTTTGTGCACGGAGTAGCCAGCTCCTCTGCCAGGACTCAGATATAGAAAGTCTGACCGTGCAGTGGACCCTCCCAGACTTCGGGCTCCCTGCCCTCGCTGGCCAGCCAGTCCCGCCGCCTGATGGCAGCCTCACAGCCCAGATCTCAGTGTTAATTTTAAACATATACGGAGCAGATTGGATGAGCGTCACGGAAAGTTTACCAAGCGCCAGCCAGGTGATTGTTTTATGTGGCTCTTGAGGGCCAGTGTCTATCAAGAAGGGTTCCAAATGCTTTTCTGTAACTCCATAAATTAATGTAATGGGCAACATGGTTATGCGGTTAATATTTAATGGTTCTGTGGTCTCAACAACTTGAAGACTTTCATCTCACTAACAAGTGTGAGCTATACTTTAGGGGCTCGGACAAACAATCTACCCCATAAATGACTCCATCTACCCCATTCCTGCGTGTGAAATACATGTTTGCAGTGTCTGTCTATGGGATAAAATAAATATCCAGGGGTAGGGGGCAGTGCGAAAGAGTGTTTGAGAATAATCGGCGTACCCTCCGCCACGTAACAACGTTTCTACGAGTCTCCGTTTCCTGATGGGTGCAGCTAGAATTTTTTTGTTACCCAAAAAGCCGAGCTCGCTTCTATCATTCTGCTGTCCACGAGAGGCTTGCTTTCAGAATCAAAGGCTCTCTTTGTAGGTGGGATGAGAGGTTGGCTGGAGTTAGACTGGGGGAGGGACTCCAAGCCTAACAAGGATGTCAGCCCTGAAGGGGTAAGGATCTCCCCTCCCCACCCTCTGCATCTCCCAGACTCATTAATTTTTAGCCCCACTTCCCATATTCGAAAACTTTGGCTATTACTTCGTGGAGGTTCTTAGCCCCAGCCGTTCTCCCTCCCACCGTGGGAGTTTTCCACCATAGCCCATCATTGTCTCTCACCTTAATAAAGAAAAAGGTTCATGTTGCAAGAAAAACAGACTCCTTTAAGAAGCACCAGGGGGGCTTCCCTGGTGGCGCAGTGGTTGAGAGTCCGCCTGCCGATGCAGGGGACGCGGGTTCGTGCCCCGGTCCGGGAGGATCCCACGTGCCGCGGAGCGGCTGGGCCCGTGAGCCATGGCCGCTGAGCCTGCGCGTCCAGAGCCTGTGCTCCGCAACGGGAGAGGCCACAACAGTGAGAGGCCCGCGTACCACAAAAAAGAAAAGAAAAAAAAAGAAGCACCAGGGCTCCCTGGCATGCTCAGTCCTAGATAACGGGGAGGGTAACTTTGTTCTTGTGCCCCTCATTCTAAGGCAGGCCTAGGCCAGATGTGTTGCTAATGGGGGAGACTGAGGCAGAGAGCCAAGACTGATGCATTCAGGCCTCCTGAGTGGTCTGGTGCTCTGAGGAAACCCAGGTGGCAGAATCTCTCCATCTCCTCTGGTCCAGACAGACCCAGGAAGAAAGCACTTCCAGCCTGGGATAAAGCTGATTGTGTCCATTTTCTACTTAAAGGCCTTCAGAGGAGCCTCATCGGCTCCACAAGAACCTCTGACCGGCTGAGCCGGGCCGTCTGTGGGGTTGTTCCATGGGCTGCTTCAGCCTCACCTCCCGCCCTGCAGCCCAGTCTGCAGAAGTGCAGCCACCCCCAGCTAGCCAGACTCCCTTAGACTTCCACCCCTTGGCCTGTGCTAATCCCTTTCTTGGGGATGCATTTGGCTCCCACGATGCCCCTCCCAGAAGCCTTCCACCTCCCCGGAGGAAGCTGGCCACCCCTGCTGTCCAGAATACTCCGTGCACGCCTCCACGCCGCACACTTACCCTCCATAGGAGGGTAATTTCTGTGTGTCTGTCTTCTCCAGACCAAGAGCTCCTGGAAGGCCCCATCTGTTACCTTTGTGTCTTCACTAACAAGCAGGAAGCCTCGTCCCATGCGGGAGGCCAGGCAGTATCTGATGACACAATGCAAAGATTGCACACAAGCAGAGGAAACCTCCAAGGAGGGTGATGTGTCCCCAAGGCCCCAATTACTAGGCTCCCTTGTGAAATGCCTTAAACTGCACTATTTCCATTACAAAAGAATTCGCTCCTTAGATCCTTCAAAAAGAGAACTCATGTGTTTGACATACTCTGATTTATAAAAGTTCGGTGAGCCCCCAGCTTCCTAGACGCTGATCTAAGAGGAATAGTCCGGAGCAGGTTAGAAGCAGCCCCGGGGGTGAGAGTGGAGGCCAAATGGGTAGGACTTCAGCCCCCTCAGCCCATTCACCCCCCCACCACATACCCCTACCCCACCCAGAGTCGCTGGGCTTTTACTCTAAGATTCCCATTGATTAGAAACCAAAATGATGCTGCTAAAAATAGGACAATGTTTGATCCTGTGGAAAGAGCAGGACACCCCCAGTTGCTTTGACAAATGCAGAACTTTGCTTTTTGTCCTGAGATAGACATAACCCAGGATGGTGGGCTTCGTGGAGGGAGATCATTTCGAAGCAGAGGGTCTGAGCACAGTCTGCCTGGGGCTCCCTCCCATGCCACTGCTGTACTTGCAAAGACCGGGCTGGTGATAGATTGGACACTGAATTCACTGGTAGTGGTGCTGTTTGCAGTCCTGGAGCCATTGACTGTTAGAGCTGGAAGAAACTTCAGAATGTCTCTGGCCTGGATTTGCCTAGCTGTGTTCCATGGGCTGTCAATAGGAATTGTTTGGAAAACCAGCTCCACAGTCAGAGACTTGTGGGTAATGCTGGAGGAAGTACAGAGTTGCAGATCAGACAGAGCATAGGCTCTGGACTCAGACACCTCATTCAAAATCTCACCACTTATTAGCTGTGTGGCCTTGAGAAATGATTTAACCTCTCTGTGCTTTCGTTTCTTCTTCTGTTAAACTGGAATCATAGTCATACTCACCTCTTAGAGTTAATGTGGTGATTAAATGAGTCAAATTCCCAGGATGTCGTTATTATTAATAAGTACTGGCCTGAACACAGCTCTGTAGGTTTCTTGCCTGCAGGACTTCTCAGAGCCTTTGCTGTGCTAATGAACATGATGCCCACCAAGACCAAGATGGGGATCTACAAGGCACCATTGCACATGTGCCCACAGAACTGATTTTATCTCATCAAACAGGTGTTCTATGAGATACGGTTTGAGATTCTGAAGCTAGTCTATTTTATCCTAGAAGAAACAACAACCAGAGAGGTGAAGTGGCTGCCCAAGGTCATGGAGCAAGTATATAACGGCAGAATTGGACCTACTGTAGAACTGAAGTCTCCTGACTCCCATTCTTTCTAGTATACCTCACTGCTTTCACCCAAAGGATAATGATAATGAAGACAATAGTGTAACTAAATTTTACCGTTTACTCAGTGCCAGGCACTGTGCTAGGCTCCTCATATTCATGATCTCATTGAATCTCCTAAAAGATAGGTGCCATATGAGATCTATTGTACTGAGCTCAGAGAGGGCAAGCAAGGCATTCAGCATCACACAGCCTGTTAACGGTAGACCTAGGACTCAAACTCCCGTCTGCCTAGCCCTGACTTAACCACCCCATGGCATACATCCTGAATGTCCAATGGCAGAGTTTTAGGCCTGAGCCGGTGGTGGTGGCCCTGAAGATGCCCATGTATTGGTCACTACCTGCTCCTCCAAGAATAGCTAGGTTTGGGGGTTCCCCGGCTCTGGCTGCCATTGCCAGCCCAGGCCGTGGGGACTGACTGCTCAGCACCCGGCTCTCCTGCCAAATGATTTTGGCCAGGGCTGGATTTGGCGGCAGCTCTGATGGAAGCTGCTCTGAGCCAAGAGCCTCTTGTCAGCCTGAAATCAGGACGAGCCCTCAACGCGGCTCCCCTCGGGGCTCCCTGTTAAATAAAGATGCCGCAGCGGTTCGCCCAAAAGACCTCTTTGTCTGAGGTCCTTCCAGCCCACGCGTCCTCTGCCCCCGGAATGCCGGTCTCTGTCGGCATGAAGAGCCCCTGTGTTCACCGCTGCTGCGGGCGGGGGGGAGCTGGCCAGCAGCTCTGCGCCTAAGTGGGAGGGCGCCTGCCCTGCTCCCCCCCTCCCCGACCCCCGCCTCCTGCTGGTCAGGGAGGTCACCCTGGCAGCGACTCTGCACACAGCTTGGGCCCCTGGTAACACTTCCCTCCTGCCTCCTGCCCATCCCGGCCCATTAGTGCTCCCTCCTGGCACCCTCCTGCTTCCTGCCAGCAGCCCTTGCTGTCTGCACATGCCTGAGCTCCGCTTCTCTCTGTCTCTCTCTGTATGTCTCTCCCTCTCCCTCTCAGTCTCCCTGTCCCTCTCCATCTCTCTGTATATCTGCCTGTTTCTCTCTTTGTCTCTATCTCTCTCTGCTTCTTTCTCTCTGTCTCTGTCTCTCTCACTCCATCTGTCTCTCTCTCTCTTTCCATCTCTCTTTGTCTCTGCCTCTCTCTCCCTCCATCTGTGACTCTGTCTCTCTCTGTCTTTCTCTCCCTCCATCTCTTTGTCTCTGTCTCTCTCTTTCTCTCTTCTTCCTCACTTTTTCTTTCCTTCTGCCCTTCTCTCCTGGGGGAGAAAACAGCACATACCATGTGCGTTAAATGAAAACTTGAACACTCTGGGGGTAAGTTCCACCCAGCCTGCGTCGAGCACAGGGCTTCACTCTGCCACTTTAGTCGTGGCTTCACCCCCCAGGAGCCTCAGCGTCCCCACCATAAATGAGAGCAATGGTGGGTACGTCCAGGACAAAATTGGACGGCACATCATCAGATGTGCACTTGTGAGGGCAGGGCCTGGGTCTGGCTCATGCCTGTACTACCAGGGCACACACTGAAAGCTCCATGCTTGTTGGATGGTTGGGGAGTCCGGGAGCCGAACATAGTGCCTGACACGTGGTATTTGCTCATTGAATGTTAATTTCCTTTCTTTTTTTAAATCTCTCTCCTGGTCATGGGGATGGGATCTGTTGGAGACCCTTGGAAAGCCACAGGCTCTGGAAGGAACAGCAGGGAGTTACACAGTGTGTCTTACCTGCTAAGGTCAGGTCTTGTCCCATCTTGCCCAGGTGTGGGTTTGGCTTCGGGAAGGGCCGTCGTGCTCAATGCCACACTTAAATTGTTACCTGAGCAACTCAGAGAAGCAAGTGATCACTGCCCCCTTCCTCAACACTGTACTTCTGTCAATGCAACCCACGACCACATGTGCTTTTTTTGCCCCATTATCATGTCCCGCCACTACTGGACAGTGGTTCTGCACACCAAACTCTTATTCACTCACTCATTTTTAACAAATACTTACTGAGTGCCAGGCACTCTTCTAGGATCTGGGGGCATAGCAGTCAACAGAACAGACTAAAGTCTCTGCCCGCATGGAGCTTACCTTCTAGCAGCGTCTTTCCCACCTGTGTGCAGGCCACGTGGCCTCCCTGACCCCTCTGTCTCCTCAGTAACACGGGAATGAGATCTGCCCTCACGAGGACCATCGTGAGGCCCGTGGTGGCCACACTCATGGAGGCCCAGCATGCTTGGCACAGGGGAGCTGCCAGGCCAGGTCACTGCACCTGAAGCAGCCCTGGTGCAGGGGGCCTGGAGAGGCACAGGCTCGAGACGGGCTACAGTCTGACCACCGCCCCGGAGCCTCCCTATCAGCAGTTCCTCCTCACACTTCCGTAGCCCAGGGTTTGCCTCTTCCTGCTTCTGGCTCTAGCCCAGCGTTCCCTTGGCCCCGTTCCCCAGCCCTGCTTTGACGGTGGCCTCCCCTGCCTGTCTGTACTAAAGGATCGACCCTCTCCCCACCGCTCCATGCTGCACTGAGCCAAGACAGCGGTCCAGGTGCCCAGGCTGCAAGGTGTGGAGTCCGTGCTGGTGCACAGCGGGAAACTGATCACCTCTGACCCTCATCCCTCCCTTTCCAGCGGCGCAATCTCACCCCTCCTGGATGCAAGTTCACAGCTGGCCCTCACCCGTGACTGCACAGTTATCCCCCTCAGGACGCTCACCTCCTCCCGCCTGTCTGAATCCTGCACACCCCTCCGGCCGAGCTCCTGCCCGCTCTTCTAAGAAGCCTTTCCACACCCTTCAGCTTATTCTGCTCCTCCAGGCTCAGCTCAGCTTGGCCTAAGCAAGGCCCTGCTAGACCAGGCCACACCAACCTCATTCAGCTCCTAGGACCACCATGCTTGGTCCGGCCCCCGCCCTCACCTTGACCAGTTAATTCTTACCCACCCTCAGGACTCAGCTTCAAAGAGCCTTTCCTAAAACCACCTCCTTTCCCAATCTTCCCAGGTCCTATCAGACTCTACCATAGCACCCTGCTGTCCTTGATAGAATTATCGGCTTGTCATTAAATAACCGTGCAGTGGGTATTTAGGGACTGTGGATATCTGGTGCAGCTGGAGTGTGGCTAGCGGGAGATGAGGCCAGGAGGAAAAGACCTTGGATTGTCAGGCTAGGGATCTTGGACTTATTCTGTGGGCAAGAGAGAATTCTTTCAGGGTTCATGCAGAATAATTCGTTCTTGAGGGCCCTGAGACCTAGGGTTTAATGGCCTCCCCCTTTTTTTTCACTTGTTTGGCTGGTTGTTTAGTTGGTTAACTGGCTAGTTAGATAGTTGGTTGGTTGAATTGTTGGCTGGATGGTTGAAAAGTTGATTGGTTGACCGATAAGTTATTTTATCAGTTGACTGGTTGGTTAGTTCATTAATTGGGTGGTTGGTTAGTTGATGGGAGGGATGGGTGGATGGACAGATGGAGAGTAGTTTCATTAGTTAGCTGATTGGTTAATTCCTTGATTAGTTGTCTGGTTGGGTGGGTGGGTAGCTGATTGATTGTGTCTTCCTCGGCGCAGTCCTCGCGCCTCCCCCATCACTGTTGGCCCAAGCTGGCCCTGCTTTTGGTTTTCCTGTTCCCACTTTCATCAGGCCTAATGCCCTTTCTTCCTTTCTTTCCACAGGCACTTGTCCGGCTGCCACCCCATATTTCACAGTGTGATGAAGTCTTTCGGTTCTTTGAGGCCCGACCGGAGGATGTCAACCCCCCGAAAGAGTAAGTGGTAGCTCAAGCCTCTCCCGTGTGCTTGGGGGGAGAGCTGGCAAGGCCAACGAGGCTAAGCAAAGATGGACCAAAGGAAGGCAGACCACCTTCCCCAGACTCCTGTTGCCAAGGCTTGTTCCTCATTTCTCTTGACCCCAGAGCTGGCAAGGGAGGGTATCTTTGCATCTGGGGAGCAGGTTTTCCTGCAGACTCTTTATAGTTCACAGGTTATGGTCAGGAGCAGATGAGATAACAGAAAAGATAATGGTCATGCAGTTCAGATGCCCAGGGTTAGCGGTCATTGCTCTTAATCGTTGACGCTACCAAGCTCCCAGCTGAAACGCGGAACCAGGAGGGCACGTGCTGCCCAGGTGAACCTCACCTGCTGAATAACCCAGTGGTCCTGGGCTGCTGCAACAAATCTTATAATCATCATCAGAAACAACTATGTGTGCACAGAGCGTTCACTACATGGCTTTTACCTGTAGCATTTTACTGGGCTGGCCAAGAAAGTTCGTTTGGGTTTTTCCATAACATCGTACAGAAAAACCCGAATGAACTTTTTGGCCCGCCCTGTCCAATAGACTAATGTAGCCCAGTTTACAGAGGAGAAAGCTGAGGGGCGTGAAGTTAGGTGGATTTTCCCGGTCATGCAGCTGGTTGGGCACGTGACGGGCATGTGACGGGCATGTGACGGGCATGTGACGGGCATGTGACTTGAATGAACCCAAATCTTGAACTCATGAGACTTGAACCCAGGGCTGGCTGACTTTCCGTGTTGGGGAGAAATGGGGCGCCAAGCATGTCTTTTTTCCTCTCTGGAAGCAGGGTACTCTGGGCCTGGTGGTCAAGACGACCTACCCGGTCTTGCTGGTCTCCCACACACAGGCCCAAACTCCATCCTCATGGCTCCCTTCTCTTGCTCAGAACACTACCCTCACCCACACTCCCCAGAGTAGCTTCTCAGTGGAGAGAAAAATCCAGGGGCTGATGAGCAGAAAGCAGCCAGGGAAGAGGGTTGAGTAGGGGAGAGGGTTGGGGGAGAGGACTGAAGGGGATGCACACTGATTACCTCACTCCATACATCTGTTCCCCTGAAATCTTCGAGTGCCAGACTGGACAAGAGAGAGGCAGATGGGGCGGGGGCTACAGGAGGAAGGGAAAGAATAGTGCAGAGGAATTGTCTGGGGCAGGTGGGGAGAGGCAGGAGGCCATCTGGTGACGGGGAGCAGAAAGCCTACAGACAAGGGTTGTTGCACAGCTCCAGGGGCGCCGTTGTGAACGGCGCCCATAGAGGTAGTGGAGTACACAGTCTGCACACCCATACGTGTCAGTCCCGCCTAAAGGAGCCCTTCTCTTTTCACCCATGCTGTAAGACTAAGAGCCTAAAGTGGCCTAGGCCCTCTGGGGGAGGGAAGCATCACTCAGCTCAGAGGCTCACCTGGCCCAACCAAAGCCATCTCCTTTACTGGCTGCCATAGGATTAAGAAACAAGCGAATTGTTTCTTAACCACCAGAAACTCATCACAGTGTGGTTCACAGTGTGGAGCAACCGAAAGCCACAGGGAGTGGGAGGTGTGGTGTTGAGCTGCTTACTGGGCACGCGACTGGCTCCACCCAGGTACCTTCCCCTTCTCTTTCTCATCTGTAAAAAAGGGAAGAGTGATGAATCCGTGATGTTGCTACCTCCAAGGATTGTCTTGGAAACTTAGATGACACGTGGGCTGGGCAAGAGCTTTGTAAACAACAAAATGAGATACAAATGTGTGTTCTCACCAGCGGGAAAAACATCGCTCTCTCTGTACCTACTATGCGTCAGGCTTGTGAGAGAGGTTTGCACCGGGAGTTACATGTTCTTGTCCCCATGTTACAGATGAGGAAACAGGTTCACAGCTGGAGCCAGGACTTGAACCCAGATTTTTCTGGTTCCAGAGGCCGGTACTCTTTCCACATCTCCTGCCCACCCTCCCTGGTTTGGGGAGGAATCAGGGGACCAGGACTGTGGTCCTGACACCTCTCAGTGCATCCTCTCTGTCCCTCCTCCTCTGTGTTCCCGCCCCCGCCTTCCTCACTCTCCCAAGGCAGAGGAAGGCTCTTGAGACCGGCAGCAGTGTACCGGGTCCACCTGGCCCTGCCACTCCCCAGCTGTGATGGCCTCTCAGAGCCTCTTGTTCTCCTTTCTTCCACGGGGAGAGAGGAGATGCCCCTCCCCAGGCGGGCTGTCGTTGGAGTCACACGTGATCATGTGCCCAGAGGAGGGGAGAAGAATTGCTGCTGGTGGGTGAAATAGCAGGTGCATCACCACAGAATCAACTGGCCCTGCCTTTGGTTCGAGCCTCTGAACCCCCTCCCTGCCAGGCAGCTGAATAAGCTGGTCCTATTCCCCCTGTTGACCTGAGCGCCGGTAGCCGTAGGTTAGCCTCTTGCCCGTCCCTGGAAGGCCCTCGAGGAAGGTGGAAACCAGGCTCGGGAAGACAGGTGTGTGTTGTTGAGGCTGCAGGCATGGCTTTGCGGGGCAGGCTCTGGGGTCCAGGCCCACCACTCAAGGCTCTGTGATCTCTGATCATTTGCCCAGCCTCTCTGCCTTTCTGTGTCCCCACACCTGAAAAGAGAGAATGCAGGACTCCTGGAGCGGTCCAGAGGGCTTACGGAGACGACATGTGCACTGAGATAACCCGGCTGGTGCTATGGGCCCCTTGGAAGCGCACAGCAGTTTTGTTCGTGGGAGGTTGTGGAATGGAATGGAATGTGGCCCTGTGCGTGCTCCAACCCTGCAGATCACAGCCTGGCTTTTGCAGGGAGGAGTCATAAAGCATTTAGCCTCTGAGTCACCATGGCCGCGGGGGTTATCTGCCTCTTTCTTGAGGTGGTACCGCACACCTGGGCCAGTTCACATCTCATCTGGCAAGAGATGGCCTGAGAATAGGAACCCCTCCAGCATGAGACGGGCCTGAGGCTCAGGAGGTGGGGTCGGCTGTGGCCACACAGTTCCAAAGGGCTTCTCCGCCCTGGCCCCTCTCAGCCTCCAGAACCTGCCAAGAGAGACCTGTGTTCTATGCAGAGTGTCCTCTCCATAGAGCCCAGACCCATGGGTGACCTGGGCTGACGGGCTGACCCTCTGTCAGCCAAGTGCCTGCAGCCCCTCCCTCTCAGGGCTCTATCCCAGGCCACCGTACACCTCCCCCCTCCATCCTGAAACATAAACACAGGATCGAGGAACAGCGTTATTTTGACTCTGGGGCGACTGTGGAGTGGCTTATCAAATTATCAAAGCCTGTGGATTTAACTGGAATTTTGTAGATAACCCTGGCCTCTTTCAAGTGTGCTGCTGCGGGACCTCTGAGCGCTCACGGGGGCTGGGGTGGGGGGACCGTGGCCCTTTCCATCTTGCAGGGACAACAAGGCCTGCAACAGGCCCGGCCCCTCGGCTTTGATCCCAGGCCGCTCGCTGGCTTCCGTGGGTGGAGGGTGGGGCCCACCTCCGGGCTGCTAGTGGCTGCGCTAGACCACCGTCCCTGCACAGAAAGGATGTTCTTTACAGAGACGTTTGGTGAGCCTGGCACTGCAGGCTTGGTGGTTTCGCCTCCTCAGATGGCCACCCCAGGAAGGTTGCTCGAGGGCCCTGCCCTCCCCTCCTTGAACTACTGGCCGACGGGTACTGCTGCTGTGTGGAGCAGCGCTGAGCTCTCCTGGGGCCCCTGGCTCGGGCCCCAAACGCCGGCATTATTCTAGATTCACCTCTTTCCTTCACACCCCTCCATGCAGCTCGTCAGCACATCCTGTGTGCGCCACCTTAGGCATATACCCAGACCCTGCCCACAGCTCGCCACCTCCCTGCTACTACCCCAGGGGGCCGAGCCTCGTCTCACCCCTGGATTCTGGCCTGACTGGTCTCCCTGCCTCTGCCCTCGCCCGCTACGGTCCCTTTTCAACACAGGGGAAGGAATAATCTTTTAAAAATATAGGTCAGATCATGTCCCTCCTCTGCTCAAAATCCTCCGTGCCTCCCTTGTGGCTCAGAGTCGAGGCCCTTCCGCCTGCCCCTCCCGGCGCCCCTGGTGGCACCTCCTGCCTCTCCCTCCTGGCTCTGCTCCAGCCACTTCTCACACCTTCCAGCCCCGTTCTGCCTTGAGGGCTTCGCACCGGCTCTTCCCTCCGCCTGGAACACTTCACCCCCTCCCCAGGAGAGCCCCAGCCTGGCCCCTCACCTCCTTGCAGCCCTGACTCAAATAGCTGCCTATGCCTGGCCGGCCTCCCTGTTTAAAATCCCCAGCACTGGCTCTCCCCGTCTGGGCTTCATCTTCCTTCACGGAACTTATCACCACCTCCCATGTGACCTGTTCCCTCCCTAATGTTATTGTCAGTCTGGGAGAGCAGGAACCTGTACGTGTTCTGATCACACCGTAATCCCAGTGCCCAGAGCAGGCACTCAGGAGATTTGCCGGCTGGACGAGTCACGTCATTCAGGCTTTCTGTTAGTCCCCCACAGGCGGTAGGCTGTGATGTGACCATTCGGAGAGATGAAGTGGCTCCCTGGAGGTCACCCAGCTGGCAAGGGGCAGCCAAGAGAAGCTGGGGATGACGCATCCTAGCCTCTCCTGTGTGGATTCTGGGGCAGCCGTGAGGCTGGCTTGGGGTGGAGAGAGCCCTGATCACCAGATCCGGAAGGAAGGGGATAAGGACACATCCCTGGAACTCAATGGGATTCAGCGCAGGATGAGTCCCGGGCGGTCCTGAGCGTCAACTCTGACAAGCAGATGGGCCTGGCCTCGTGCAGGCCACACCCAGCACCCCTGCAGCACCCAAGGTGACCCCCTGGGCTATGCACATGACCCACCCGGTCCTGGGGCCACACCTGCTGGCCCAGCTCTCCCTGGCTTACCCGTGTTTGAGCGCTTGAGACCCACATCCTGGACCACTGGGCCGGGGAGGCAGGCGTCCCCTGGCCTGGCTTCCACAAGGAGCCCCCGAGCAGCCGGTCCCTCAGCTCTGATTTTCCTGTGATGAGAGTGATGGAAATGGGGGCTCAGGCTGCCGGGCAGGACGTCAGTTAACCACGTGACCCAGCAAATGCCTCTTTTAGTTCCAGTTTAAATTTGCATCATTGAAACAGTGAACCTAAAGGTTCTCAAAGGGCCCTCCGGGAGCCCTGTCCTCAGCACCGCCCCCGCACGGTGCACTTCCTCAGAGAAGGGTTAGGGGAGGTGCAGCCCCAGGGGGCCCGAGGGCCAGAGACCGGCCTTCTCGTCTCTCCAGCCTCCTGACCCACGGGTGCCACCCTCATCCTTAGGTACCTGCACAGGGCTGCAGCCGGCTGTCGCCAGCCTCCACGCCCAGGCCCAGCCGTTTCCTCCACCTGGAGCGCTCCTGTCCCCTCTGCCCCCCCACCCCGGCCCGAGTCCTACTCAGCCCTCAGGCTTTCCAGCAAGCCTCTCCAGAGCCCGTAGCCCTGGCCATGGCACCAACCACACTGTTTATGGTCTCTCCCCACCATGGGGGCCCGCATCTCTGGCCCCCCCAGGGCCTGGCACCTGATAAGCATTGAGTGAACCCAGGTTGGGGCTGTTTAACAAGATTAAAACTTGCACTGCCCGCTGTCATGGTTTCAGAGTGAACAGCACCCTCGATCCCTCTGGAGTTAGGTGGTCTGGGCTCCCTGGCCCCTCTGTGCCTCGGTTTCCGTATCTGTAGAGTGTGAATAACGAAAGTGCCTGCCGCCAAGGGCTGTTGGGAGGATGGTGCGTGGACGACACAGAACAGACCCGGCACGCAGTCAGCACTGCCCAAGGCCAGGCTCGCTGCCGTCATCGTGGCAGTCCTGGGCGGGGGGAACTGCGGCAAGAGACCCCCCCACGCTGCAATAGCTCTGCCACTTGTGGGCACTGCAGCCTCCTTTCGCCGCCTGACATTGGTGGCCCTCTGCGCTCGGCCCGAGCCCGTGGGCAGGTGGGCACACACGCATTTGGCCCTCATGTCGCAGAGGGGAAAAACAGAGGCCAGGGCTGGCGGGGGTGCCCCCTCCATCACCTCCCACTCGTGGACCTGCCGCTGGCTCAGCAGCCTGGGAGCTCGCGGCCAGCGGGGCCACACACACACCTGCAGCGCAGAGGGTCTCCACTCTGCCACCCCTCTCGGCTCGAGGCCTGGTCCTGTCCCCTTGGCCCATTTCTTCCCGCTGAAGCCAGCCAGATCCTAGTTCTCGAAATTGCATGGGAGGAACAGGGCCTTGCTAAACAGGTTTTTGTTCCTCAGCCCCAGGGCCACAGAGCCACCCTCTGTTGTGGCCTAAAACAATGGCCCAATGTTCAGAGGGACCATCCATCCCTGCCCCAGCCTGTCCCAATGGCCAGCTTCCATCTGGCCCGGGGTCCATACCCCTGCCACCGCCGTGTCCATGCCCGGGCAGGCCAGCGAGAGAGGGAGGCTATCCTAACCTGATCCAGGCGGAGAGCCAGGTTTGGATCTGGGCCTGAGCCTCATGAAGGTGGCCCAGCGGCTGATGCGGAGGGCGCTGAGCGAGGCTTCCAGAGACGGAGGCCTCGGGCAGAGGACAGGCAGCTGTTCTGGGGCTGGGGTGGCATGAGGGCAGAGCCCCCAGAACAGGTGCTCTTTACAAGATCTCCCAGCCTCCCTCCCCACTGATGCTTCTGAAGGGAGTGGAGGCTGGGGCTGCCCTCCCTGGGGGAAAGCAGTGTCCAGGAGGACAGAGGGGACGTTGCCAGCCCTGCCGCGGGACCCAGCAGGAAGACGGGGCGTGGGCGCGGCCGTGCAGCCAGGACAGCCCCGAGAATTTGGGGAGCCTCCTCCAGGAGCTCCCACAGCCTCGATCCTGGCCAAACTCCAGGTCAGGCCTGCTCGGGAGCCTGACTCTGGATCTCAGCATCCAGGCTTCCGCTGACAGCAGCGTGACCTTCTCCGTAAGTCACACCTATCTGCCCGGCGCTGAGGAGAATGAAGTAGAGGCTGTGTGTGGAGCACTTAGTAGGCGCTGAGGCAGGTTACTCTCTTCTTCCCTCCCTTCTGCTTCTCTGGGCAGCAAATAGAAGGTCCTGGGAAGAGTCCTGGAGAGCATCTCTGCTTCGGCCTTCACCCAGCAGGTGTTCATGGAGCATCTACTATGTGCCAGGGACCGGGTAGGCTGACAAACTCAGGGCTCAAGGCTACCACTACTAGGTGGAAATTTTGAATTGAATTAAACTCACTCCAGAGACAACAGTCAGAACACCCGGCTCTGCTTGTGGCCTTGAATGAGTCACTTCACCACTGAAATCTCTGTAAAAGAGGCCAACAGTAGCCTCTTGGCAGGGTAGTTGTGAGGTTCAAGGACACTGATGCCTGTAAATGCCTCGAGGGTGCCTGGCCATCACAGATGCTCAGTAACGGGAACTTTCTCTTCTTCTCCCCCTTTCCTCTTCACCCCTCCTGGGTGCACAGTGGCCACTCAGAAAAGACTAGGGGAATGGAATCGGGCCAAGCTGAAGACGAGCTGGGCTGACCTTTCCTGAGCCCCTCTCCACTCCGGGATGGCTCGCCAGGGTTGGTGCCGACTGGGGGGTGACTGGCTCTCAGGACCTCTGAGGCATCCCTGTTCCTGGCACTCCCCAAGGGACAGGTGGCTTGGGAATTGGAGTGGGCAGCCCACCCACCCGCTTCCTGCTTTGCTGAGTCTTGGTCCGACCCTCGTCAGTGGGACGGCTGTCCGCACCCGGCAGGCCCCACTGCCACCCGTCTGGGCAGGGACATGGGGCGTACTGTCCTTCCAGCCCCTCTGCCACTGGCAGTGGCGCCAGTAGCCTCTCTATGCTGATGGGTGAGAGAGCCAGCTGGACCCAGGGACTGTGGATCCACAGGAGGCTGGGGGCTGGAACAGCACAGAAGCCCTTGCCCAACCCCCTGCCACGGCCCCCTTTAACCTGGGTGGGCAGGTGAGAGGAAGGGGGCCACAGGAAGCTGTGTCCAGCCCACCTGAAAGGGGCGTCAGCTCCAGGGAACGGGGACTTCCGCGGGCCCAGCTGTTGTGCTGGGTGGGCAAGCTGGCGGGAGGCCCAGAGCAAGGGCGTGTGCAGGCCACATCCAGGTTGGGAGGGTTCCTCTGTGTTCAGTCCTGGCACAGGACTTTCAGCTCTCAAAGCCGGGATGGAAAGGAGGCGGCAGGGTGGGGAAGGGTATCCTGGTACTTTGTGGGGGGGGTCCCAGTTATTTTCTCAGGCTTGTGCTTTCTGTGTCTCCCTGAAACTTCAGCCCCGGGAGGATGGTCCTGGTGTGCAGGTGCCCGAGGTCCCATGTGCCCACTCCCTTGCTCCCAGGGCAGTGGCATCCTTTGGAGGCTCCAGCTGGGGGAGTGTGCCCCCGACAGAGCCCCGGAGGCCTGCTCCGCTACTAGGTCCTGTTTGAGGGGAGTCTTCGTTCCGCTGCCTTGTAATTACTGCCGCTGCGTTGTAACCAGTCCCCTGGCTAGCTGCCCCTCCACAGGGCGTCTGTGGCGGAGCTCAACCTCAGACCCAGGTCTTCAGCCCTGTAGACCGGTCTTCCTCTGGTGGCATCGGGTGGGAAGCATTGGTCCACGCAAGCATTTTTCATCATCTTCCTGGTGTGAGGCACAGGGCCTCAGAAGTGGGCGAGGCTCAGCCCTGCCTCCTGGGGAGCTCGTGGTCTGAGGGGGGAAATGGCACAGACAGGGCCTGGCCCGCTGCTGTGGGAAGCGGCGGAGCACAGGAGCCAGGACTGGGGCAGTTTCAAGGAATTGAAAGAAAGTCTGTCTGCCTGGAGAGCGAGAGGGTTGGCTTGAGCTGAGCCAGAGGAGATGGGCCTGGGGCATCCAGTGTCCAGCTGGTGATTTGGGACAGTCGTTAACCCCTTCCACACTTTGGCATCAGGTGAGGGGACAGAATTTGGGGGTCTTTGGTCCAAGCATGTAACAGCCAGGGTCAGGAGTGGGGGCCGAGGGCTGTGAGCAGGGAGGACATTCACAGCAAGTCGGATGTGAAAGACGCAAGCGGTCTGGAGATCACGTGACCCTTCCCCACCTTCACAGGCCCTGGTAAATTGGGCCTTAATGTAGATTGGAGGGTAGGCACCAATCAGTTCAGGCGCCTTAGTTCATGGGATCCGTGTGTGTTTGGCTCCCCCTTGTGGCAACATTGGATATTACACCAGCCGGCATTCTGGCAGGCGGTTGCAGACCAGGCTGAAACTGTGCTGGACACTTGAGCATGATCTATCTTGTTTAACCATCCATATAATCCTGTGAGGTTCATGCCTCCTTTCTGCAGATGAGAAATCTCAGGCTCGGATTGGTTGAGTTACCTCTCAGCTAGTAAGTGTCAGAGGCTGGATCCAAACCCTTCCCAACTCCAGGTGTGCACCCCCCTGACGACACAGGGGTGTGTAATGAAGAGCGGCACAGGGGCCACGGCCAGGGGAACTTGCTTCAGTTTGCAAGGTGGGACCTTTCATCTGACCATAGGGCTGAAAAGAATCAGCACCCCATGGTTGCCCTGGTCACACAGTAGGAAGCAGCTGGAGGTGCAGTTGCGGGCACTTTCCACATCTGGGGACTCTTTAAGGGGACTCCAGGCTTTTCACCAAGCCTCAGGAGCACCAGGGCCAGTCCAGCCCGTGTTCACTGAGGGCCTCCTGCTGTGGGATCAGACCTCTGAGAAGGGGGCTGCCCAGCTCGCCTTTCAGGACGGACACAGTGAGGCTGGTTCAGAGAGCACCCAAGAAAGCTGGTCTCCCTTCCCCCCTACCAAACTGAGACCTGACATTGGCCTTGGGCGCAGCTGTGACTCCACCCCCAGACCGAGCCTCTCTAACACGTGGCCCACTTGTCACATGGGCAATCCGAAATCAATGTGAACCCCCGCCCCCCAACCCAGGACACACAGCCTGAGGCTACCGGAGGCTATTTGGGTGAGGCCTGCCCCAGTGCTTAGGACAGGAGGGAGATTTTGTTTTCCAAACAGCCATAAGGAATTCCCTCATTTTAAGTATACAGTTAATCCAGCGATTGTTAGTAAATTTACAGAGTTGCGAAACCATCCGCAACCCAATTTTAGAACATTCCCGTCACCTTGAAAAGATCCCAGAGGGCGGTCTTTAATCCTTCCCAGGCTCCAGGGTTTAGGAGCCCCACTAGCATCCCTTCCCTCTTCTCCTGTCTGGGAAGAGGAAATCCGTGTTCCTGGGGACTGAGTTCTTCCCCCACCCGTGTCCTGCTCTGATTTCTAGACCTTCCCGTAGTTGTAGCTGCTTTGGCCCTTGCACAAACTGCTCAATAGCCCAGGGGTGAGGCCCGCCTGGCCTTCTTGATGCAGCTCTGAGGTGGACTGGCCGCTGAGTGGGGGCCCAGGGCAGAGGGGCAAGGGTACCCATTTCAGTGGGTACCTTCCCTGCTTATTGATTCTAGTGGCCCACTGGGTGCCCACCTTAAACTCCATCCCCACCCCCAGGAAGTACATACACAGACAGTGGGCTCTGCCACTCGGAAGGCCAGTGGGCGCAGGCAACAGATCTAGGGGCCAAGCCACAAGATGCCCAACTTTCTACCAGAGCCTGTTCCAGGCAGCCCAGAGGTTTAGCAGAAAACAATGAACGTGTTTTAGCTCATTTAATTTTTGCATCCATCCGTGAGGTGGGTACAGTTATTTTCCCCAATTTACAGATTGTGCCACTAAGAAACAGAGGGGTCACATGACTGGCAAAGCTGCTACGTGGCAGAGATGGCTAGAACCCAGGCAGTCCAGAGGGAGAGCCTGGGTCTTACCTGTCCTGCTCCTCAATAATGCTCGCAAGTGTTTAGACGCTGCATGGCATGAGCTCAGAATAAATGGGACCTATTATCACTAGCGCTATTGTTGAGGGGCTAACGTGCTGGAGAAGAAGCCAGAGGCCTGGCTACCCAAGGCCCACAGAACACTCACGGCTCAGCTCGCAGCTACAGGGGTTTGCAGTTTCTGGAGCCATCAAACAGCCTCTCCCATCCTGGCTGCATGCACGCAGTCCCAGCCTGCAGAGCCCAGCATTCCCCAGACACCCTCCAGCCCATCCGCCACATTGCATTGTCAGGTTCTGCAGCCCAGAGGAGGAAGGTGATTTGCCTGAGGTCACCCAGAGAAACTGGATTTGCACCAGGTTTTTTGACTCAGAGCCCAGTGCTCTTCCCAGCACACGGAAACTCTCCCAGCTGATTTCCAGAGCATCCCGAGTGCTGGTGCGGAGAAGGGCACCTGGAGGCCGTTATGGAGACTTGAATGGGGGCCTGGCCGAGGGACCGGGGGGGGGGGGAATGGCTGGGGAAGTGGGAGCTGGGCTGTGGTCATGTCCGATTCGATTAGACAGAGGCGGGCTCCTGATTAGAGAAGGCTGCGCCTGCCAAGCCGACGAATCGAGGCTCATAGCCGGGGTGCCCCGGCTCCCACCCCAAGCAGGAGGGGGCACCCATGAGGCCCACAGAGCCCTGCGACGCCGAAGGCAGGCGCCTCGGGAGCCAGACGACATGGTTATCCCACGTTGGCCGCCACCCGGCATGCCTGGGTGGCGCCCTCGCTGTGCAGGGTTGTGGCCTGGAGAATCTTGGTGGGCAGGTGGGGGGCACTTCACGCCAGGGACAGGGAGAGATGGTGTCTTGTTTCGGAATCCTCCAGAAGCAGATGTGGGGGAGAGGATTGAGCTCAGGCGGCTTACTAAGAGAAGATACCAGTGAGGGAGCGAGGGAAGGTGCGGGAGGCAAGGCAGCCGGAAGTGGTGCCTGGTTATCAACCAGCTACCCCGGGGGCGACCGGGCTGACCCAAGGAACCTGTGGGGAGCCTGCGAAGAGCTCCCAGCCAGAGGGCTGCCTCGCCTGAGGGCAGGGCTGCTGGGACCTCCCCACCCTCCTGTGCTTTCTTTGCCCACCTCCAAATAGCAGGGGAGGGAGCTTTCCAAAAAGCCTGTCTGAGCCGACACCCACAGGGCTTTCCGCTGTGCTTAGGAGGTCTTCCGGGAGCTTCCCTGTGGCCTGCGCCTGGGGAGGCCTGGCCCTTGTTCCTGCCCCTGCCCCTGCCTCAGCCCTGGCCTCTGCCTTTCCGTCTGCCCCTCAGGCTCTCCCTTAATCCTCTCTTCCTGAGAGCCCTCCCTTTCTTTCTCCACTTCAGCACTCTGATTCCTTTCTTCACAGCTCTTAACCCAGTTTATCAATTGGCTTTATCCGGTTCTGTGCTGTCCTCCTCCGGGCAGGGGTGGGTCCTGTCTTACTCAGCGCTGTGATGGCAGGGCCTGGCACGTAATAGGTGCTTGTCAAGGACAGAGGAGCCCCGGTGGTGCTGCAGGGGTCAGAGGAAAGAGCTGGCAGCTGCAGGAAGGTGGGCCAGCACTACCCCTCCGCCGCCTGGGGCTCCGGGACTGCAGGCCTTTTGTCACTAAGTGCTGAGTTTCTGTAAGCAGAATGGAGACAACTGTGGTTGAGTCTGTTCAAGGCCCGAGGGCCGCTCTGGCTAAAGCCCTGAGGAGGGCCTGCGTGGAGGGGCCAGTCCCCTGCGGTCCTCTTCCTGGGAGGGCGGGCCCGGCCAGTGCACCAGGGTCAGTCATGGGGTATGAGATGGTCAAGCAGGCCCGGTGGAGATCAGACCAGGAGGGCAGTGGGGCCTTGGAGAGGCAGCCAGACCCCTGGGGGCCAGAGGTGGGCAGGGAAGGCAGCCTGGGGGAGCCAGGCCTCCACCTGGACTTGGATGCTGAGGGAGGGTTCAGAGACAGATAGGGAGGGAGAGGCCTGGACAGATGGAGGCTTCCAAGCAGGGGCATCAAGACAGGGGTGGGGGCTTTGGGGGGTGGGGCATGAGAAGGCTAGAAGGCCAAGAGCCTGAAAAGATGGTGACGGTTCTCAGCACACGGTTAGGGGTCAGCTGACACCCACTTTAAGTCTGAGCTCTGCCTCTGGGCTAGCAACTTAAGCATTTTGTGCCTCGATTTCCCCATGTGAAAAATGGGGATAAGGATAGCACCTTCTTTTTGGAGTGGTCAAGAGAATTGCAGTAATATATACGAAGCACATCTCGCTGTGCCCGGCACATAGTCAACACCTCCTGAGCACACACGTGCCCTTGTTCTCAGACTTGGGCCCACAGGGCACACGGGCAAAGGAGACAGTAAGGCACTGTGGTCCAGCTGGGGGAGCAGAGAGACACACTTGCTAGGGTGATGTCCCAGACAGAGGATGGAGCACAGGAGACCCAGGCCATCCTCACCAATGGACAGGGAATGCACCGAGTCATGAGGGTGGACTCTGCCCATCGAGACTGCTCGAGCCTTCTCATATTTTACACAAATTAGCACCCGCACTTGCTGACCCATCTATAATGGTCAGGGAAGACTTCCTGGAGGAAGTGGCATTTCCACTGGGCTTTACTGGGGGGGAAAGGAGGGGAGGGCTGCCTGGGGGACAGCTCAGGATTATACCGCCGTTCTGGCCAGCCCCTTGGAACCACCTGGCAGCCCTGAGCCTGGTTGCCAGGAGTCAGGGCTTTCGTGCACTCACTCAGCAAACACCAGTGGTGCCCAGCCCTACGCGAGGCCTGGGGAGACATCATAGTTCCGGCCTCACGGAGCCTACAGTGGAGAGGAGGAAGCAGCAAAGCCGCAATAGTGAGAGCTACGAAGGAAAAGCCAGAGTGCTGTGGCAGGCCCGGTTTGGGGGTGTTGGGGGTCAGCACTGGGCTAGGAGCTGAAGGAAGGGAAGGAGAGAAAGTCAGAGCCGTTAGAACCGGAAGCCACGGTGCCTCTAAGCACAGGTGGTTGTGGACACTTGCCACGTGTCACAGCCAGGCTTCCTCTTCCCCACAGCTGTGCTCACACCAGAGCTGATGCTGTGAAAAGGCAGTGTCTAGAACTCGGTGTCCTTTGGGTATTTTTGGCCCTGAGTCTTTGCCTTTGTTTTATCTTCCTCTTCCCCACCTATTCCTAATTTAGCTTATCTGTCTGAACTTTACAGCCACAAGATGGTAAATGATTTGAGCACTAAACTAAGGCAGTTTGGGCTCACATGCTGTGTTACTTTGGGCAAGTAACATGCCCTCTCTGATCCTCTATTGCTCTTCTGTAAAATGGGGAAAATAAGAGAACCTACTACATAGGAACGTTATGAGGATAAAATGAGCTGACACGTGTCAAGGGCTTAGTTTGGTCCCCAGCATAATGTAAATGCTTGAAAAAATACACCATTCTTGTCAGTTATGATATTAGTGATAATAACAATAGCAGTAGCAATAATAGTAGCATGCCTCAGTCCCCCCAGCTTTGGAAAAGGAGGGCACAGTCAGGGTACGGTGGCCTGCCCCACTCCCTTCATGCCCCCGCCCCCAGTTCCCACCATGCTCTGGGGTCCAAGGGCTCACACCTGCTCCAGGGCCTCTGGGAACTTCTTGGTGACGTCATTACATGGCGGAGGCTGAAGGCAGTGGCCCGGGGCTGGCCCGCTGGGATCTGTAATGGGAGTCCTGGTAAACAGTGACTTTGCTGTAGTTGGAGCCAGGCTGACCCAGAGGAGAGAGAGCAGGTCCAGTGCTGACAGGAAGGCTGCTTGGAGGAGGGCTGAGGCAGGAAGCTGTTACCCAGGGCTCCCAGGCTGCCCCTCCTGCAGCAGGTAGGACGCAGGCCTACCTGGGGCCTGGAGCTGGAAGCCTCTTTGCAAAAGTCACATGGGGCCCGGTCTAATGCCCTGATTATTTCGGTCAAGGAAACTGAGGCACAGAGAGGACTGCCATCCCCCAGGTCTCGTGAACCCCACGCTGGGTGGCTCAGTCTTTGAGGACCCCCCTTAGACCCTGTCTCTCACGTGCTGCTCAGGGAGCCAGTTGGCAGACCCTTGGGAAGCCTCCAGCTGCCCTGGGCCCAGGCTGGCCTGGGGGCACCCCAAGTTCACTGAGTACACTGGCCTGGTCAGAGAGCCCCTCTGCCCTGTATTTCCTCCTGCTGCGTGGCGTGCAGTAGCCACTTGCCCCTTCATGGAGCAGCTTCACTCTGTTGGCCACTTGGTCCAGCAGTGAGGAGGATCCAGGCTTGGCTGTCACTCCTTCCGACTGGAATCAATGGGCCAAGGCCCCCGGGAAGCCTGGCAACCACGAGGATTCCTGGGGCACATGAAAGGAATACAACCATCTAGATGGGGCTTGAACCACTCAGCTCTGCCACCCCTGCACATGGTCTTGGTGAAGTGGCTTTACACCTCTGAGCCTGGGTTTCTTCATCTCTAATCGATATCCCAAGCCTTGGCCCTCCCCACTGGGGCCGGCCAGGCCAGTCTCCCCACATCCTTCCCGAGCTGCTCCTCCAGAAGCTCCTCCCTCACCAGGGTTAACTGCCGGGGCTATGCAGAGCCCCACGACTGCAGTGAGGGATGGAGGCGTGAGCTAGAGGCTCACCTTTACCGAGCCCCGCTGTGCACCAGGTACTTACCACGTGTTAACTTGTTTCATCCTCCAGCAATCCAATTAGATGGGTGGAAATGCAGAGTGGAAACGAAGACAGAGAGACCCTAAATCTGTCTGGCAGAGCTGGGATTTTAACCCAGGCAGCTACACACACATCCCCACGTGAGCCACATAAACCTACCTGCCAGTGCCTGATCCAGGCCGTTGGTCTGGGCCGCGCTGCCGAGTACACTGTGGCGATTTACATTACAACTTTAATTAAGATTAAAAATTTAGTTCTTGGGGAGTGCCCTGGTGGCCTAGTGGTTAGGATTCCGGGCTCTCACTGCCGGAGCCTGGGTTCAATCCCTGGTGGGGGTCTTGGGTCACACTAGTCATCTCTTAAGTACTTGACAGCCACGGTGGCTGGTGGCCACCACACTGGACAGTGCAGATAGAGGCCACTTCCGCCGATGATCACAGAGAATTCTATTGGGCAGCTCCAGGTAGGGCACTACTAGGTGCTGGGGGCCAAACTGGGACACTCAGTGCCACTGGAGGTCAAAATCAGTGGGCTTTCTGGACGAGGTGCCCCTCCCCAGGCCTTAGAATGTTGTGAGACACTAGAGAGGGCGGGAGGGTGCGTGTGGTGGCCATAAGCACAGATAACCCTGAGTTTGCAGCCTTGCTTTCTCATTGCTAGCTGTGTGGCACCAGGCAAGTTACTTAACTTGTCTAAGCCTCATCTGTAAAATGGGCCTAAGGTACCGGCGTCAGAAACAACATAAAGCAGGTGTCAAGGGGCCTGGCATTTCTGGGTGCTCAGTGTTTACGCATTTGTGATGTAGAGTTTGGGAAAATCTGGGAGACGGTTCTCTCGCTGTCACAGGCGACCACACAAGCTCCAAGAGCCCAGGCCCTCCCAGGCAGTGCAAGTGGGCTAGGCGCCTGGGAGAAGCTTGGGGCCATGGTCTGAGCACACTTTCCCACAGAGGCTGAAGTAGGAACAAGCACAGCTGGGCCTTGGACGGGCTCCTGGGCCTCCGTGGGAAGCAGGAAGCCATTGGCCCAAGCTCCCAACTTTCCAACCCCAGCTCAAAATTAGGCCAGGGCTGGGGAGTGTCGGGCCCACCGCCAAGAAGCAAGCCGGAGGTCTACTCAGCAGTAGGACCCTGATGTCTGTCATACACACACACACACACACACACACACACACACACACACACACACACACACACACACAGATGAGACACACCTCTGCAGACAGGGCCACTGTAGCTTGGGGAGCAAAGCAGTCTACTGTCTCCTGAAACAAGTCCCCATCCTGCACCCTGAACCAGAGCCAGAACCAGGTGGGAACCTGATTCTCAGTCACAGGGCTGGTGTTGCCACTTTCCAGGGGAAAATCTTTAGTTACAACCATCGCCACTGGGTTTCTCCTTCTAAAATCTGAGCCATTTTCCTTTGCTTGCAGTCCAGCCCCAGCTGCATGTCCTGTCCCCCCAGTCATACAGCCTCCTGGAGGCATCACACACACACACACACACACACACACACACACACACACACACACACACCATCCCGCATTCCTTCCTGCCCCTGCACCTTTACTCACATCATCCCTTCCGTCCCAACTCTCCTTCCTGCCTCTGCTCTTTCTAAATATCCACCTTTCAAGGGTAGGTCTGCTGCCCCCCGCCTCCAGGTCTGCTGCCCCCCCCTCCAGGTCTGCTGCCCCCCACTTCCAGGTCTGCTGCCCCCCCATCCAGGTCTGCTGCCCCCCCTCCAGGTCTGCTGCCCCCCCTTCCAGGTCTGCTGCCCCCCCACTTCCAGGTCTGCTGCCCTCCCCCTTCCAGGCAGCCCTCTCCAATCGCCCCAGACCACTCTGACCACCCCTCTGGGGAATGCCTCTACAACATATCCTTTTGACCAGGCTTTGGGGCACCTGATCACAAGGTGGCTTGTATATTTTCTTCTCCTGGGTGTTTGTCTTGTGTCTCCAACTAGACAGTGTGCTGTGTGAGAGCAGAGCTGTGTTTCCCACCACTTCTGCCCAGACACAATGCTGGTTCTACAGCAGACCCTCAGTTAAGACACGGATGGATGCATGGATGCATGGACGGACGGACAGACAAATGCACTTGGAGAGAGACAGGGAAGGCCTCCAAACCTGGAACACCCTCCTTGCCCTTCTCTCCAGGGATTTCACGGTGGAACCCCATCACGGCACTTTGTCACTCCCCTTTCCACAGTTCCCCATCTTCCCTCTCCTCCCTGGACTGCTTGTCAGCCACATCTGGGTGGGATGCCTTGGAACACACAGGTGGGAACCCAGGCCTGAGCTGGCACCCCGAGCGAGAGAGCCAGGGTTTTATGAAGCCATGCTGGTGAGGGGCCAGTCAACACTTCCCCCACTCTGGCCGCCGTCCACGCTCCAAATCTAGCCCCTCTTGAGAACCCAGGCTGTTGGCCAGAGAGCCTCTCCACGTGCCCGATGCCATTCTAAGAGCTTCGCGCATTATCCCAGGTAAACCCCACAACAACAGCAAAGGTAGGAACTAATTTTATCCCTTTGACAAATGAAGGTACAGAGAGGTTAAGAAACTTGCCTCTGTCACAAAGTGGTAAGTGGCTGAAGCAGGCTCCACCCCGCTCACACTCTTAACCCTCTGCTGGAGGCCTGGACACGGTGGAGCCATCCCCGGGCTGGAGACACGCTCAGGTCCTTTGCCATAGTGGTGAGTCCAGTCATGGTGAGGAGACGGACAGACAGACGGAGCTTTGTCCTTTTGCTGTGGACGGAGCAGCAGCAGAGCCCCTCTGGGATGTTCAGGAGACCAGCACGAGGCCTGGGAGGTTTCTGGGTCTGTGATCACCCTGGCTCGGGTCTCTCTGGGACACAGCTTTGGGGGTGCGCAGGAGGCGGGAGGAAACTCTTTCCTCCCCAGGAATTCAGCTTTTTCACCCCAGGGCAGGAATTCCGGCCTCTCTGGACTGTCCACATGGTCACAATGGGGTCCATTCTCAGAACCCTGGAGAAAACAGCCCCTGCGGAGAAAGGACGGATTCTTGTTGGACACAAGGGCCCTCAGTGCCACAATTTAGATCAGGGCACAGATGGGGGCAAGGAACAGATTCATGCCCCCTCTGTCTGTCTTCCCTATCAGGGCACAGATGGGGGCAAGGAACAGATTCATGCCCCCTCTGTCTGTCTTCCCTATCAGGGCACAGATGGGGGCAAGGAACAGATTCATGCCCCCTCTGTCTGTCTTCCCTAGAGGCTGCTGCCCCTTGAGACCATTCCATGCAAAGGCTCTCAAAAGCCAGAACGAAAACCCAGCTAGGGGCTAAGGGGGGTGGAAAACCGCTCCAGATTCTCCCGCCCTCAGCCCACCGGAAGCCCCTGCCCTCAGAGCCTCCCTGCTCGGCTTCTGGAGCGACAGGCTGTCTCAGTTTTGGTTTCACAGAGAGTGAACAGCCTGTGGGGACACTCAGAGGGGCCCCCTTATAGGGATGGGGAAACTGAGGGCTCGAGAGTTTGTTGGTGTTTCTAAACCTTTTGCTGCCATGGTGAGAAGTTTCACATCACAACCCAATACAGACAGACAGGTAGACAAGCAGGTAGACATCAGAAACCCAAGTTTCGCAAAACAGGATTTAAACTTAACCATGGGTGACTCCATCATTTTGTTCCTTCTACCTGTTAAAGATGCTTGTTGGAACCCACCAAGGTGATTTCAGAACTCACTAATGGGTCACAACCTGGCATTCAGAAAGCACTAGTTTGAAGTGACTTGCGCAGGTCCACCGGCCGCTGAGGGGCAGAGCCAGGCCCAGAACCCTGGTGGCTCTGTTGACATTTCAGGCTTAGAGCTGTCACAGCCTCTCTCCTGCCCTGCCCCCCTGGCTGTCCATCTCACCTCTTAACAAAAAACCTTTCTCCAGCCAGGCTCTGACCCCATCACTCCCTAATTCTGAAAACCTCCAGATTTCACAGCAGGACATCAAAGCCCTCCCCTTCCCCCCTCCCCTCCCCCAGCCTGGCCTTTCCCTGCCTGTCCCTCTGCTCACCAATGCTCCCCAGTAGTTCAACTCCTCCTCTTTGGAGTTACTTGTTCGTGCTTCTAGAACTTTCCCCTCTCTACCCTCTCCATGGACCCAAACCCCTCTGATCCTTCAAGGCTCAGCTCAAGGCCTCCTCCTCTAGGAAGCCACCTTGCATGTCCTACAGCCCTGGGATCTCTCTCTTCTCTGCACCTGGAGTGTAGCGTCTCCTGTGACTCTCGGCATAGATTATCTCAGAAGGTTACCTTTCTCACTGTGCTATGTAGTTTCATCCCCTAATTTAACCCCAAACTTGCAGCCCTTCTGCATGTCACATATTTCTCCCATGCCTGCACAGGCCCTCACGAGGCAGCCTCCAGCAAGAGCTAGAAAGTGCTTATTGGTTGATAACAGCAGTCAAAACCATCACTACATCACTATGTGAAGGGCTCCACATCACTCTCCTGGCCAAGGTTGCATACCATCACTCCCAGACCCCATATTTTAGGTACCGCCCACGTCCCCAAGACCACTTGGCTCTCAAGGTCACCCACAGCCATCTGGCAACCCGCGGTTCCCAGCGGCCGCAGCCCTGCAGACAGGCATCCCGGGCCAAGCAGCCAATGTCAGCCAGCAGACAGGAGGGTGAGAACATCAAGCTGGCAGTGCGAGCCTGTCCTCTTCTGCCAGGACACTCACTGATGGGAATGACAGTGCAGGGGAGAGGGACGGCAGGCAGTGGAGGGCATGGCCCTGTAGCACTCAGAATTCCACCTGGTGGGGACTCAGCCTCCTTCCACAGAGCAGCCCGGCCAGACTGGGCTTCCTTTCCTGGTCTCTCCCCTGCCTCAGGGGGTCTTCCTGGCTTTCCTCTCACTCCGGGAGCCCATGACCAGCAGGATGCCACCTCCTTTCCCCAGTGAGAGCCTGCTTCTCCGGCCTGTGCGTCCTCTCCTTGCAGCCCATTCCCTGGTGGACCTCTGCGTGGGGAGCCCTCTGGGTCAGGATGTCAGTGGAGCTCCACAAGCGTGGGCAAGCCACTTAAGCCCTCAGGACCTCAGTCTCCTCATCCATAAAATGGGTTAACACCACCTCTGCCTACTTCAGAGCACTGAAGGGCAAATGTCTGTTCAAGAAAGGGCAGAGGGAGGGGAAGCATGTGTAAAAACAGGTGGTCCAGACACAGGAACTGTTAAATGCCTTTCCTGCCCCCTCCCTGCAGCCTCTCCCTCTTTTCTGTCTCCAGCACCAGCCGCTTCGCTGGAATGTCCGGGGAAGGAGCACAGCATGTCTCACCAAGAGAAAAGAAAGGGAAAAAAAATTAAAAAGAAGAGAAAAGAAAAGGGAAGCCGACCTTTTTGGGTGCCATTAGCCTGAACATCTCTTGGTTCGGGGCTCTGAGCATTTGCCGCTCCTTGGAGGTTAAACGAATCCCAATAAATGAGTCCAGAGCTTGCCAGTTCCTGTGGGTCAGTGTCACCCTGAAAACATGATTGTTTCCAGATGAGCCCTGTTCTAACATCATGTGCACAACAGGCTTTCCCTAGGTGGACGGCACTAGACAGAGACCAATGCTGGGTTGGTGTCTGAAAGCCCAAAACTCTGCATAGGGGGGCTGGACTTGCCCCTGTGTGGCATTCTGCTGCCAGCAGCATGGCGGGGTCCTTAAGAAGAAGCCCCTTCCTTTGGTTTTAGGGGGTTCTGCAGGGTCCGAGTTCAAACGGGCCTTTGGCATTTGGGTAACAACAGAGGTGGGGTCTGGTCCAGGTGTGAAAGAATAATAATTTCTATAGCATTTTCTGTGCTGGGCACTATGTGAACCCCCTTTATGAGTGCTGTATGTTTCATCTTCCCCAAATCCTAATGGGTTGGTAGAGTTATTATCCTCTTTCTACAGACAGAGAAATAGAGGCTCGAGAGGTAAAGGGAGTAGCTCAGGATGACCACCCAGCTAGCAAGTAGCAGAGAGTTGAACTGGAGGCTGTCTGCTTCCAGCGCCTGTCCTCACCCCGCAGGCAGCATCACCCTAAGAGGAAGGGCCAAGAGATGAACTGTTTATATCACGTGGGGGAGGGGGAGGCCTCAGGAGTCCCTATTTAAATGGGGGACGGGTGTGATGCTGGGTTGGAGGAACCCCGTCCCTTTCCCCCAGCCAGGCCTGACCTGTGGACCATCTGGTGACCAACTATCCTGGTTTGTCTGCAACCTTCCCAGTTCGAGCCCTGAAAGTCCCATGTCCCAGTTTGCCCAGGATGGTTGGTCACTGTGGTCTTGGTCACCCCTGGACCAGTTGCAGAGAAGGCTGAGTGGCCTGATGGAGCTGTGTCAGGACAGCCTGGGAGGCCTTTCCAATTACATTAGCTTCTGGTAGCACTAGAGGGAGACGCTAGCCCTCGCCTCCCCTCCCTTTCTCCTTCCTGTGACTCCCTGGGAGATAGTGATTTCAGCAGCCAGTCGAAAGCAGGCTACACCGTGACCTACCAGGAGTGGAATCCCCAGCTGTACAGGGGCTGTCAGCACCACCTCCAGGCAAGAGCTGAGCAAGGAGGGGAGGTGGGAAGGGCGTCTTGAGTGGTTCAGGACCTGGACTCTGACAGACGGGCTGCTGTCCTGCCCAGGCCAGGACTGATTGCAGGGCAGCAGGAGGTGGGCATGCCAGAAGGGAGAGCCCTGCCTTTCCCCCTCACCATGCCCTGGTATGTGAGGGATGGGGGAGTCCCAGCCACTGGATACCTAAGCTGCTTCTCATACTCAGCGGCTAAAAATATGCAATGGCTTTGCTAAAAGGTGCCCAACGGAAACCGACAGGAGGTTTCCTATTAGGGCCGCGCCTGCTCGGGCTGGAGGCCGGATGCTATGCCTGCCATTCCAACCACCCAGTCCCAGCCTGGTACCTCCCCCCTGCCAGGGCCTCAGCCTCCACTCCATTAACCCATGTGCTTCTCAGGCCCCCAGGGCCTTGCGTTGCCCTCCCTCCCCTGCACCCACTGGGTGGCAGCATTTGGGGTTTGGTCTTGACCCCCAGAGCAAGGCCCGGGTCCTCGGCCACCCAATCGCAGCCTCACCTACTCACTGTGTGACCTTGAACAGGTTGTCTAGCTTCTCTAAGCTTTGCTGTCCTCACCTGCAAAACAAGGAGACCACAGGATCCAGAAGCCCTTGGTGGGAAGGGCTCGCGCTCTGGTTGAAGAAGAGGCCGGCCAGGACATTTGTCTGGAAGCTCATTGTGCTCACCGAGCGGAAATGTTTCTTAGGCGTGGCTGGGGTCCTGCTGGAGATTATGGTACAGTGACTGCAGGGCCCCTTGGTACAACTCCTGCCTACCTGTCAGGGTTGTAGTGACTGGGCAGAGACTCTGCTGGGCCCCAGGCTCTCAGCCAACACTGGCCCAGCCTCGGGACCCCCAGCGGGTAGATGCAGACACTGTGTTAGGTCAGGTCGCGATGGGGCCCCACGTCTGAATTTGTAACTGGCTCTCCAGGTGAACCTGTTGAATGACCAGGTCGAGAGTCGCTGACGGGGCCTGGCACAGAGCAGGCCCTCGGCCCCTGTGAACTATGTCCCTCGCCTACTCCTGAGCCTTAGCGGGCTTCCCTGTCACACGGTAATGACCTGCCCATCTCCCCTCTGGGGCCGCTGACAAGCTCAAAGAGAATCCTGGGCAGCTGCAGCTGCACAAACGGGGAGAAGATGGCGAGGAAGCCACCCCCCGTCTGGACTGCTGGCAGCCAGGGGTTGGGCAGTGAGCCATTTTGGTCCCCGGCCCAGAGGCTTCTCCTGCAAGACCAGAAGGAAAATGGTGGCGCAGGGGAGGGCAGTTCCCCCTTGCCCTCCACTCTCTGCCCTTCCCCAGGCCCCACTCTGCAAAAAAGCCTGAGAAACAGATTCTCTCCTTGGGAGATGCAAGTCTGCTAGGCAGGACATAGCCTCCGTACAATGTTCTCCTCCTCACTGGGAATTCTTCCCACAGTAGAGCTTCAACCGGCACAGCCAGGCACTCCGGACAGTCTCTCCCTGTCTCAGGGCGGTGACCCTGGCTCAGGCTTTCCTGGACTGCCAGATCGAGGATGGGGGCAGATGGGAACTCTCCCACCTGCCTTTTGGAGGCAACAGATTCAACAGGTTCCCCTTTCCCCCCATCCTTGTTACAGTATCATTCGGGCAGGTGGGCTTATGAACCACAGCCCTTGCCCAGCTTGGACGACCTTGGGCAGTGGCTGAACCTCTGTTTCCTCATCTGCAAAATGGGGATGATAGGACCTCCATAGCGTGGATGTGAGGATTGATAGAGGCTTGAAATACCAAGGAGGTCCTCAAGCAGGGCAGCTGGTAAGGGGAAGGTATCAGAAATGCGTGTTCCGGGCCTCAGATCCAGCATTCCGACTCACTGGTTTCTGTGTCCAAAGTTTGGGAAACAGAAGCCTCGCAGAGGGGGATCCCCTCATCCTTGGCTGTGGAGGCAGATCACCTTGGAGCTTAACAAATGCCTCCAAAGCCCAGGCCACCCCCCAGATTCATAGGATCAGAATCTCGGTGAGTGTCCATGAGGGTGACTCCCTTCCCTGTGAACCTGCTGCCCTTTCCTCCAAGAGACCCCCTCTTTCCAGCTGGCAGACCTAGCTGGCCGGTTGGCATATTTTCTTTGATCCCAGGGGAAATGGAAGCCATTTCCTGGAGTCTCCACATTGATCACCAGCCAGCCCCACCTGAGCACTTAACAGACCTCCAGCGTAGTAGAGGCTCCCCTGAGGACTGGCGGATGAAGGGGTGCTGGGAGGGGCCAAGGGCAGTGAGGGCAGGACTTGGGAAGTAGCCTGCTGCTGAGTCTGGGATAAATCCTTGATGCGGGGCGAGGAAGGCTCCAGGCTGGGGCAGCTCAGGGCACCAAACAGTTATTGTCAGTGACAGGATTTGAATCCAGTGCTCACTTACTCAGAAGCTCAACCTTTGTTCCTGTCCATGCAGTATGCTCTGCCTCACTCCTACTGAATCCCAGGTTCCCAGCCTGAGCTTTTCTGGTCAACATTCAACTACAGCCCCTATTTATCCATCACTTATGCCAGGCCAAGGGATGCAGCGGGAGGGAACAAGCCACAGTGTGACCTCAGGGAGCCTTGGGTTTAGGATGGGGGCAGACTTTAATCAAAGGGTCACACAAATCTGTAATTACGCAGAGGCCAGCGGAGGGAGGATGTCGGGAAAGACAGGTTGAGGAGGTGACATTTCAGTCGTGACTTTAAAGGCTGAGTGCGCAAGAGCGAGCAATGTAAACAACTGGGAGGGGAAGCGCTGCAGGGGAGGGGAGCGGGCTCCCGGCGCGGGGCAGGCCCTGGGTTCTAGCGACCACCCCCGGGGCCTGTTTCCCTATTAACGAAGTGGGTGGAAACGTGCCTCACCCTCCCCCATCGGAGGACGGACGGGGGAAGGTGCCTGGGAAAGGACACGAGCGGCCCACCGAGCCCATCCAGTTGGGCCGGGGCGGGGCAGGGGTGCTCGCTGCGGGCGGCGGGGAGGGGCGGGGAGGGGCAGGCGGACCGCGCCTGGAGGCCGGGCTGGCTGGGACCCGCGGGCAGGCGCGGCGCGCAGTGCGTGCGGCTGCGGAGCGCGCGGCTCGCCGGCCGCCGGCATCACATGAGCATCCGGCCCGTGGGTGCCCGGCACCGCAGCCCTGCAGCCCAGCGGCCGCGCGCCTCCGCACGACCCTAACCATGTCTGTCTGTTGTTGCTTCTTTTTCAGGGACTATGGCAGTTCCAAGAGGAAATCAGGTAAGGGAGCCTCCGGGCGTTCTTCCCTCCAGCCTCCCCTCCCGCTTCGTGCACGCGCCGCTCCGACCCTGCGGAGGACTTTCTGGGGGCTTGTTCTCGCCCGCCTGCCCTGTGGTCCTGTGGGCCAGGGTACTCCCTGTGGTTGCCCCCCTCCTCAGTCCACGCCCCCTAAGACCTCTGGTACTCGCGCCTCCTCCTCGCACCGCGCCCCTCGGGCTCTCCCGGTGGGGGTGGGAGCGGGTGCGTGGGGAGTGTGGGGATGCCTGTGAAGGGCCTAAGCCCCCGCGACGTGTGCAGCCGGATCCTCCTCCTGGGCCTGCGGGGCCAACTCCTGGGCATCTATGTGGTTTCTCCCTCGGTCCTTCCCGCGGTGCGGCAGCGATGGAAGGGTTAATAGAAACGAGAGGCTGGGTTTTCGCCGTGGGAAGGTGAGATCCAGGACCGAAAAGGGGCGGAGGGGAAGGGAGGGGAGTCGTGCTGCAGAGACTGGGTTTTTAACGGCTGCAGCGCAGACCTTCCCCTCCTTCCCCAACTCTGAGCGCGTTCTCCACCGTGCCGGGGTGGAGGCTCTGCCCGATGGGAGGCCACCGACCCACCCTGGCATCGGCCCAGCAGGTGCCGGGCTCACTCCGAGTTTGCGAAGCGGGTGGAGACGGGGAGCGTCGGGGCAGGTCCTTGGACGCTGGACGCTGTGTGCTGGGCGCAGTCGGCTGGGGTCAGAGGAGGATTCTCTCTGGGTGGGGGAGGAGGGACTAGGCGAATGCCAGCACGTGGGCGGGGTGCAGTTAATTGGGAGAGGGTGGCCCCTTGTACTTAGGGCCGTGTGTACTGGGAGTTGGGGCGGGGAAGGGAATGCAGCGATCTATGTGGGCTTGTGTGTTGTCCGTATTTATGGGGGTGGTGAGTTATGGGGGTGCGCAACCATCTGGGGCTCTGGCCTTGGGGATGTGGGAAGTGTGTATGAACCCCTGGCTTACATTAATGGCTCACGTTGTAGGGAGATACTTGTGTCCAGGTGCTTTGAACTGTGGATCAGAAGAGGTCTGTGTGCCTGTGTGTGATGGATGGGCTGTGAATTGGAATAGTTGCGATTGCATGGTGCGTTTCTGAGTGTGAGTCCGTATGTTTTGTGTGTATAAGTGCTTATATATTCACTGGGATGAGGAAAGATGTGTCCTGGCTTACATATGGGGGGAACATGTGTGTACAGGGGGTTGTGTGTGTTCATGTGGGGCTTCATAGTTGTGTGCTCTTGAGGGTATGTTTACTTGTTTGGGTGTGTGTGTGCCAGTGTGTTAGGATGTATCCAGTTGTGCGTTGGTGTGTGTTTGTGTCTAGCTGTGGGATGAGACTGCGTGTGCACACATGCCTGTCACCTGGGGAGGGGTGCTTCAGGTATGCCCGCCCCTGGTGCAGAACAGCATTTCCTCCATGAACAGGGGGTGAGGCTGCCTCATGAACTTGAGGAATTGCAGCATCTCCTCAGCTGTCACTTGCAGCCCGAGCCATAGGTGGGGGAACCTGGAAGGAGCGGCAAACATGGGATTGCGTTCTGTCACACCGCTCTCCCCAAGAGAGGTGTAGTGGCTGGTTGAGCCTGGGCTCAGATTCTTTTTTTATAAATTTATTTATTTTTGGCTGCGTTGGGTCTTCGCTGCTGCACGCGGGCTTTCTCTAGTTGCAGCGAGGGGGGCTACTCTTCCTTGTGGTGTGCGGGCTTCTCATTACAGTGGCTTCTCTTGTTGCGGAGCACGGGCTCTAGGCGCGCCGGTTTCAGTAGTTGTGGCGCACAGTCTCAGTAGTTGTGGCTTGCAGGCTCTAGAGCACAGGCTCAGTAGTTGTGGCACATGGGCTTAGTTGCCCCACGGCACGTGGGATCTTCCCGGACCAGGGCTGGAACCCGTGTCCCCTGCATTGGCAGGCAGATTCTTAACCACTGTACCACCAGGGAAGCGCTGGGCTCAGATTCTGGCTCTGTGTGACCTCAGGCAATTTTCATAACCTCTCTGCCTCGGTTTTCTCTCCCTAAAAAAAACACAGATAATGATGGTCTCTACCTCACATGTAGAAGATTCAATAAGTTAATGTGGAAAAGTCCGTAGGACCCAATAACTGCTGTAGAAGTGTCAGTTTATTGTCGTCAGCATTACCTTCTGAAGCCCTGGGACCCTGGGTGAGTCCCTTCTCTACTCTAGGCCTCAGTTTCCAGCTATAAAGTCAAGGGCTGGGCCTCATAACCTCCCAGCTGCCCTACCCTCAATCTCTAAGGCTCAGGTTCTATGCTGCTTCCTAAGCAAGACAGGGCCCCACCCAGGGAAAGCTTCCCTGGTTTCTCTGCCTTCCACTCTCCAGCCAGGAAAGGGATGGATAGAAAAATTTAATTTACGCTGCTTATGATAATGGCCACTTAGTGTCATGGTTAAAAGTGCCAGGTCTGGAGCCAGACTGCAGGAGTTCAGAGTCTGGCTTTTCAGACCTTGGGCAGACTTCCTACTCTCTCCGACCCTGTCCTCCCTTCTGTAAATTGGGGATAATATTCTTATCCATCTGGTAAGGTTAATTTTATGTGTCGACTTGGCTGTGCCCTGATATTTTGTCAAGCGTTTTTTCTGGATGTGTCTGTGAAGGCGTTTGTTTTTGAATGAGATTCACTTTTAAATCAGTGGACTTTGAGTAAAGCAGATTACCCTCCCTAATGTGGGTTGGCCTCATCCAAACAGTTGAAGACCTTTAGAGAAAGACTGACCTCCCCCAAGCAAGAAGGAATTCTGCCAGCACCTTTGGACTTGAACTGCAACTCTTCCTTGCGTCTCCAGCCTGTCAGTCTACGCCGTCAGGCTGTGGGCTCACCAAGCCCCCCGAATCACGTGAGCCAGTTCCTCTCTCTCTCTCTCCCTCCCTCCCTCCCTCGCTCGCCCGCTCTCTCTTGCTCTCTCTCTCTCAATATTCTGTTCTGTTTCTCTGGAGAACCCTGATCAATACACACCTTATATGGTTATAATTAAATTACATAAACTTCTATATGTAAGTGTGCTTGGACCACTGCCTACAGTGAGAACTGGACAGTTCTCCCAAAGTGCTAGCTACTGTTATTATTTAGTGAGCATCTACTATGTGCTGGCAACTTTACATATATTTCTTAATTTGCTGCCCAGAGCCATGTTGCATGGTGGCTGGTAGGATTTGCATTTCACAAATGAGAAGCTGTGTCTCCGAGGGTGGCTGCCCGGAGTCTGTGGCAAAGTGAAGGTTTGAGTTCATACTTTGGGCTTCACTCAGTGATGAAGCGCGTGAAGCTTCCCAAGGTCGCTCCAGTCAGGGATGTTTGCGTGGAGAACATGAATGCTTGTTCCCTGGTCATTTCTTGTCACATTTGAGTCCTCGAAGCCCCAGCTCATCCTTGGAGGATCTCTTGGAGGGATCTCCTGTTGAGCACAGAGCCAGGACTACAAGGCAGGCCTGGGGAGGGTGGAGTCAACAGGAAGGAAGTTCTCAGGCAGCTGACAGCCTCACAGAGGACGCAGGACTGGCGACCTTGAGACCCCAAAGACAGTGTAGCCTCAAATTTATTTCTGCTCCTTCGCTCCACAGAACCTGCTCCTTCCCGTATCTTCCTTCTCGCTCCATCCACCCTGTTGCTCAAGCCCAGCATCGGAGAGGTCATCCCTGACTTCTCCCTTCCTCTCACTTGCCCACCTGACCTCCAGATCCATCCCCTTCTCCCACCTCCACCGTCACACCTGTTGGAAGCTCCCTTCGTCTCTCAGGAGGACCCCAGCTTCCTCCTCAGCCTGTCTGCTCCCAGCCCAGCCCCTCCACACCGCAGCTAGAGTGAGCTCTTCCACACATGGATCAAATACTGTGCTTTTCTGCCTAAATTCCAAGATTTCCCATCCCACCCAGAAAAACTCCTTATCCCGGGCTTGCAGAGCCGTGTGTGCTTTGGCCCCTGCCTGCCACCCTGCCCCAGGCTCTGCCCTCATCCCCGTCCCCACTTCCCACCCCAGCCCTCTGCTCAGCTGCGCCCATTACCTTCCATTCCTTAAACACTTCGGGTTCGTTCTCTCCACACAGTCTTTGCATTTGCTGTTCCCTCTGCCTGAATACTGTTCCCCATTCTTCCACATGGCTAGCTCCTTAAGATTTCTGCTTGTCACCTCAGAGAGGCTGCCCCTACCTCCACTGTCTAGCTGCCCCTGTAGGTCTCCCTGCTTCTTGCACATCACTAACCGCACTCTATCTTGTGGGTTTTCTTGTTCATTATCTGGGTCCCACCACCTTGGAGGCAGAGACCTTGCGGCAGGGCTCGCACCAGTAGCAGGGTCCCCTGGTGCTTGTTGAATGGGAGGGTGGATGGAAGAAGGCGTGGGTGCATGAATGACGCTGCAGGTCAGGAAAGAGAGGTTGCTAAAGCCTCAAGTCAAGAACGTTATCCGGGAAAAGGAGGAGTTTTTCTGATTGGGGTGGAGAGCGGGGGCTTTGCTAATCGAGAGACAGCACTTGCGCAAAGATGGGGGAGCAGGACCCAGTGCAGCTTGTTTGCAGACCAGATACTGCAGCTGACCTTATTGAGCACCAGCTGTATGCCGGTACCGCGTAAAGTGTTGAGGTTATAGGAATGTGCCTTTCTGCCCTCGGGGGGTTTGCAGTCCGCTCTGGGTGATGAACTGTGCAGACAAGAATGTACTGTTGGACAGGGAAGCAAGGAAGTGGCATGGTTCCCTGAGGAAGAGCAGTCCAGGCCAAGGGCACAGCCAGTACAAGGGCCCAGGGGTGGGAGGTCTGCGGCTGGGTGGAACGTAGGGAGGCCAAGGTGTTAGGAGGGGAGAGCAGCCATGTCGTGGGGATGCGGCAGCAGCAAAGACCGTGTAGGGCCTTGCCAGCCATTTTAAGGATTTTGGCTTTCACTGTGAGATGAAGAGCCCCTACGGGGTTCTCAGGAAAGGGGGACATAATCTGACTTAGATCCCAGAAGGATTTTTCTGACCGGTGAGTGGAGATGGTTAAGGGGAGGAGACAGGTGATGAGAGGATGAGGACTCTGGCAGCAATGGAGGGACGAGATGGATTTCCATGATCGGGTGTGGGCCGTGGGGGGCAGTTTATGTCAGATTGCCTGGGCTCCCGTTCTCAGCCACACGACCTTGGGCAGATCACCTGAGCTCTGCGACCTCACTTGTTCTGTTGTATCAGTCAGGTTCAACTAGAGAAACAGAACCAGCAGGAGCTATCAGATTTCTGGCAAGGAACTGGCTGATGTGATTGGGGGCAGGTGAGGCAAGTCTGAAACCCAAGAGCCGACTGGGGTTGCCATCCACAGGTGAAATTCCTCCTGCAGGGAAGCCTCAGCTCTGCCTTTAAAGCGTTTCAGCTGATGGACCCAGGACCCCTCAGAGTATCAAGTGTAATTTCACTGAAAGTCAACTAATTATGAACCTGATCCCACCTGCAGAATACCTCCCCAGCAATTCCTGGATTAGCGTGTGGTTGAATAACCGGGGATTGTAGCCTAGCCAAGGTGACGCATAAAAGTGATGGACACACCCATGAAAATGGAGTAGCAGCCAGCTGCAGGAAGGTGCCGATGATTCAAGGATGTGATGCAGTTAGAGGGCTTTGTGCCGGGCCTGGCAGTAGCAAGAGCCTGTTGCTGTTAGCTGCGATTGGCCGCGCCCCCCTCCCGGTGAGCACTGCTGCGGGAGCTCAGAGGTGGGCTGGAGCAGCCCCCTCCCAGAGCAGGGGCTTCTCTTCAAACCTGAAAAGATGGGCTGGGGCGCCCAGAGTTCTGGGAAGCTGCCTGGCTCCGGCGCTGGTGGCTGGGGAGTTCCGACTTGCACCACGAGGGGGCGCAGGTGGCCACGGATCCTGTGAGACCATCCTGGCCCTGGGATTGTGTCTGAGGCCCCATCCCACCCAGGAGTCCTGTGATGAGCTGCAGCTCGTTTATATGCAAATGAGGTTGCTCAAGAGTGTTGCAAGTTTGTTCTTTCGGGCTAGTGTTGATGTTCCTCGTGAAATCCTGTTTACTTTATACTTTTCCTTGGAAACTTGGTGAGCTCTGCCTGCTTCCATTTTAGTACCATACAGTCTGCATCGTTGGATGGAGTTAATGAGATCAGCATTACTGTAGTTTCACTGCGGAGAAGCATGTCGCTTGGAGTTCAGAGTTTAGGTTTTGGCATCAGACAGGGTTTGAACTCCTGCTCTGCTATGTGTTTGCTCTATGACTGGCAGCTGCTTAACCTCTGACCTTCATGCCCCCATGTGGAAAACAGGGGTAAAAATAGTGCCTGCCTCTATTAAAGGTAAGGATTGAATTAGCAGGGGGCCCAGCGCATAGCAACTCCCAATGATAGCAGCTGCCATTGTTGTTATTTTAAGTATTGATAGGTTCAGAAAGGAGGGGAGAAGTTGGTCCTACCTTGGATTTGAGAGTAAAAAGACATGCTTGAAGCATTATTTTCATTCTTTGAGCCCAGGGTCTGGCCCCAGAGGAGACAGAACCTAGACTCAGAACATTCTGTAGAGTTAAGAACACAGGCTCTGGAGCCAGAATGCCTGGTTTTGTGTCCCAGCTCTGCCAGCTGTGTGGTCTTGGGCAAGTCCTAACTTCCCTGTGCCTCAGTTTCCTCATCTGTGGAATGGGTATAACGATAGCACTTCACCAGGTTGCTTGAGGCTTGAATATGTGTTAACACGTGTGAAGTGTCTGGTGCAGGAAACACTAAGGGTTAAGCCTCTTCTATTATGGTAGGAGGCAGCACCGTGGATATCTAGCAGAGGTCCACCGTGGAGGTCCCCCAGCAGAAGGGACCACTGGCTTTGGCATTTGCCCTCCTGCAGGAGAGACTCCTCTCAATCAGAGGGGGAAGGCAGAGTGTGTACCATCTCATAGTTGCCAGTCAGCCTCCCAATAACCTGGGCAGGTGGTCTTGTCCCCCTTTTAAAGACCAGGAGAGGTAGGTTCAGGAACCTGCCCGAAGTCACCTAGCCAGGTAGATGCAGGATTCGAATCTGGTCCTTCTGATCCAAACCTCTTTCCACTGAAGTCTGTTCCCTCCTAAGCTAGGACCCAAGGGATCCACAGGTGAACAGGACTGGGCCCTGGAGACCTCTAGCAGGAGGTTCCACAGACTGAGAGAGGGACTTCCCCAAGAGAGCCCCCCACTGCGGTTTCTAGAAGGAACCCATTGGTCACCAGGGATTCTTAATTGGGTAAAGGGTCCCTTTACAGGGTGTGACTAATATCCCCTTAATCTCTCTTTGTCTGAATTTGATCTTTAATAAGGTGTATTTGTTTTAAAGCAAAACCTGCCCATAGGTTCTGGCTACTATAAAAAGTTAGTCTACCCTCCTCGTTTTATAGAGGAAGAAACTAAGAGCGGGCCTGCCACCTGCCCAAGGTGAGGGGTTGGGCAGAACCTGGCTTCCTGCTCATCACATTCCCACCAAACCCTGGAATGAGGCGGAGGTGTGAGGAGGGCCATGGTGAAGCAGAGAGAGCAGGTCTGTAAAGCCTCTGGTCCCTCGTCTTCCCACAGGATGAATGCCTCAGTAGGACAGAGAGCAGGGCCAGGCTCTCTCTTGGCCCCCGGCCTGCTCTGCTCACCAGCCACAGAGGGAGAAGAGCAGAGACAAAGCAGACGGCAGCAGCCTTCACGCCTCTCCCGGAGGCTTTCATTTCTCTTAAGCGATTGATTGCTGGTCTCCGGTCTCCGGCCCCACAGAGGTCACAGCTCAATTGAGAAAGCAGGATGCTCTCAGTGATTCATTGATGAAGGCAGGGCAGGATGGGTTGTGACCCACAAGCAGCGGGAGTCAAATAGAAGGGGCTGGGGACGGTGGGGGGGGGGGGTACTAGCCAAGATGGGAGGGGCTGAAGATGCGTCCTGGAGGATGGAAGGGGTTGCGATGAGCAGAGGGGTGGGCAGACGCCCCTGGTAGAAGGGCCGGGCCTGAGCAAGGACTTGGAGTCTGGGATGTGATTGAGAAGTTTGAGGGAAGAAGAGATGTCTAGCCTGACAGAAGTGAAGGGCTAGGGAAGGGGAAGGCAGGAGATGTGTCTGGAAAGGAAACCTGGGAGAGTGTATCAGCAAGGCTTTTCCTTTTTTTTTTTATATAAATTTATTTTACTTTATTTTTGGCTGCATTGGGTCTTAGTTGCTGCGCAGGCTTTCTCTAGTTGAGGTGAGCAGGGGCTACTCTTCGTTGTGGTGCATGGGCTTCTCATTGCTGTGGCTTCTCTTGTTGCGGATCATGGGCTCTAGACGCACGGTCTTCAGTCGTTGCGGCACGCGGGCTCAGTAGTTGTGGATTGCAGGCTCAGTAGTTGCCACGCAAGGGCTCAAGAGCGTAGGCTCAGTAGTTGTGGCGCACGGGCTTAGTTGCTCCGTGGCACGTGGGATCTTCCCAGACCAGGGCTCGAACCCGTGTCTCCTGCATTGGCAGGCGGATTCTTAACCACTGCGCCACCAGGGAAGTCCCAGCAAGACTCTTGCAAAGCTTTCTTTTCTGCCCGAGCCATCCATCCTCAGGGAGAAAGGCCCAGGCTGCTTAGAGAACACGGCCAAGACATTACTGGCACCCTCCAACGGCCAAAAGTGAACGTGTCTTGTGAAGGCGTCATGTTCTGGCACGTCTTACCCGGGTTGGTGTTTTTAAATAATTTTTGTTTTCGTGGCTCTGGGTCCTCAGCCTGATGTCACCCTGGAGTTCAAAGCCAGCTAATTGGAAGTGAAAGGAGGCTGATTGATTTGGCTGTTCCACAGCCAGCCAGTGTGACAGCAGTGTGATGGAGAAAGTGTGTGTCTGTGCCACGACTCCCCTGGCACTGACCTACTGGCTTGCACACATAAAGCAGGGGCGAGGGAGGTGAGGGCTCCCCGAATCCTGGAATCACGTATCTCACTCCCGGGAAGGAGGCAGCTAGCTGGTATGTGGCCTTGATTCCCTCTGCCCTGCTTGCTTAGCTTCTTTCTGCTCCCTCATTCCTATCACCCGACCTCTCCTGCTGGGGTAATGAGAAGATGGTCTGGAAGGGGACAGCGTGGGCAAAGGCCCAGAGGTATGCTGAGAGTCCTGAGCCTGCTTGTTGAAGTGCAGATTCCCAGGCCCTGCCCAGACCTACTGAATGAGCGTCTCTGGGGGCGGCGGCCAGGAACACCAGGCAGTTTTGATGGGCTCCCCAGGGATCCTGAGATAGAGGCGGGGTTGAATTTGGGGTGGGTCGTCCACGTGGGTTGATGGCAGTGTTCGGGGTATTCAGGCAGTGAGGAGGCAGCAGGATCGGACCCCCAGGATGGGGCTGCTCCTGGAGGGTGCATTTAGTTGTGTCCCAAGTTGGGGGTGGGGGGCAGAACCAGTATGGGAAGGGGAGCGCAGTTAGAGGACAGAGAACAGTGGCCTGGCATTCGGGGCCTTGGAGAATGGCTCTCCACTGGGCCTGCCCAGCCACTAGCTTCCCTTCTGCCCTAATCAGGAGGCTGTGACGAGACCCCCGTCTGCCTTTTACTTCCACAAGCTTTTCCTCTTCAGAGGAGGAGACACCCACATTCTGGTCCAGCAAAGAAATGCTTCCCACCACGGCCCTCAGCCAGAAAATAACTTGTTCCCCACTTGGGCTTTTTGGCTTATAAACATGTGACAAACGAGGCAACATTTCCAGTAACAACAAAGCCAATGGAAAAACAAGGATTTGGGGGAAATGTGCATTATTTATTGTTTTAGCACCTTTTTCTGATCTAAAGTTACTTTGTTTAGAAATAGAAATGTGGCGTGTGTAACTCAGTTGGCTTGTGACATTTTTATAATTGGTCAGTTTTGAAATGTGATGGCAAAGAAAAATTTTCCAAAGTTTCAGTGAAACTTAGAAGTTTGCGGGGGAAAAAGTGTTTTTCCCCAACTCTTTCTGCTTTACTCTCGAGATCTTGTCATTGCCACATGTGACCCAAGCAGCTGGTATGAAGATGGATTTTCTTAATGTTAGAACTGGATTCTATTTTTTTTTTTTTTTGCGGTACGCGGGCCTCTCACTGCTGCGGCCCCTCCTGCTCCAGACGCGCAGGCCCAGCGGCCATGGCTCACGGGCCCAGCCACTCCGCGGCATGTGGGATCCTCCCGGACCAGGGCACGAACCCACGTCCCCCGCATCGGCAGGCGGACCCTCAACCACTGCGTCACCAGGGAAGCCCCCAGAACTGGATTCTTGTACCAAGAAAATTGGGCCGTGGTAGAAAGTCCCTTCACTTCCTTGTGCTCAGAAGGAAGAGCCACCACCTCTTCGAGATGCTTCCTCCCAATGTTGCATCTGGCCAGTGGATGCCGTGTTGTAGGAAAAGGCCCCCTGCAGGTTTCTGGGAGCTGCCTTTCCTGTTAGCCAGGGTCTCCCCCTGGGCCCTGGACCACCTTAGGCTCCCTGAGTGTTGGGTCAGGGTCAGAGCTGGGTACATAACTGTTCCCGGAAGGAAGGTGAGGTCCTTGCAAAGCTGTGATGACAGGCTAGTGATAAGAGGCCAAATTAGGACTCTCTTGGTTGGCAATAGCCCCCCCCCCACCAACCGGGGAAACCTTGCAAACATGGCAGATATTAACATCTTTTGTCCCAGATCTGTCTGGGTGGGGCAGTTTCTCCTGGTCTGTCACCTCTTGGCCGTATACTGTCCCTCCCTGGAGCCTAGTGGCTCTGAGAGCCCTCTGTCAGTTCCTCATTTGCGTTTGGTCACAGGGTTCTGAGTACGAGGGCCCTTTCCCCATCTTCCTCAGTGACCACTGTTTCTCTCTCTGCTCTAAGCCCGGGGCTCAGTTGACACTAGTGGCAGCTCTCCCAGGGGTGAGGGTTTGGCCAAACTGATAAGAAGCAAGATTCCGAATGGATGCTGGTACCAGACTCTGCTAGGATTAGGTGGTTCCTGCCAGACCTAGAGCTGACTCACTGGCACTGGCTGTGGCTGTCATGTAGATTTGTTCAGTGAACATCTGAGTACCTCCTCTGTGCCAGGCCCTGTGGTCCAAGCCTAAGGATACCAAGGTGGATACAGTGAGGTCCGTGTCCTCAGGACTCTCAGTTGGGTCAGGGAGGTGGGAAAGTAAACAGCAGTTATGATGTGATGTCCAAGTGCTACCATGGTGGAGGCGCAGCGGGTGGGATGTGAGGGAGCCTCCCCAGGGGAGGCATAGATATGCCTGTGGGTGGGGTGCTGAGTGAGACCTTCTACCCCCGGTTCCCTGAGGTTTTAAATGAGTCGGCCCGGAGAAGAGGGTGAGCAGCTTGCAGAGGCATCTGGTCAGTCTTAGCGTTGGCTATGCAAGCGTCTCACATCCTCTAAACCGGGCTGGGGCACATCCTGCGCATCCCCCCGGTACCTGCTGGGCAGTATCTCTGCAGAGATACCACTGCAGATGGTCACTCGTTCACTAAAGTTGTTGAAGCTTAAAATGTTCTAATTATAAAATTAATACATGTGCCTGGGTTGGAGAGAACTTGCCCCAAAGGTCGCCTCTGACCTGTTCCTTATTGTTAGGAGGACTCTGGCTTCCACTGGTCTCCTAGGGGACACATGCCGTGCCTGTGACAGGAGGGCATGAATCCTGATTCCATACAGCTGCAGGGCCGTGGCCCGGCCAGCCAGGTGCTTGGCACTCGGGAGTGTTAAGTATCTGACAACAGACGGGTCTCCATTGGGGAAATCTTCATCCAGTGGGTCTCCCTCGTAGTTGATGATTCACCGGGATTGACAGGACAGAGAGAGCAGCCCTTTCAAGGCACAGGTAAAGACCAGGGGGACCCAGAAAAATGGCCCCAGCTTCTCACACTTGTGCAGCGAGCCAGGACAGAGCCCTCTGAGCACAGGTCTCCTTCCGGGCTTCTCCCCGGGGTGGAAGCTCAGTATTAGCCGGAGTCCCTGAGCTGTGGTGCCAAAGGGTTAACTTCGTGCTCCCCAGAGAGCTCGCACACTCCTGACCCTCTCCTGTCCTCCAGGCCCTCCCAGCTGCGGCCTCCTGGGCATAGCTCAGTCACGTGAGAGCCAGATGTGGGGATTTCCCAAGCAATGATGTGTGTGTGTGTGTGTGTGTGTGTGTGTGTGTGTGAGAGAGAGAGAGAGCGTGCACGCACACACACACACACACACACACACTCTCACACTGCTCTGTTTACGTGGCATCCGAGAGCTCAGGGGATTGGTCCAAATGTACGCAGAGCAGGAGAGGGATGGGGGTGAGGAGAGGCCCCAGGCTCCAGCCACACACCCTGGGAGGCTGCCCCGAGCCCTGCTGAGCCCTGCTCCCACCAGACATCATAGATAAGCCAGTTGTTTTTGCTCAGACTCCCATTTCCTGCAGCATCCATCTTGCCATAGACCATATTGCTTATGTATAAAATTTTTTTTAAATCTCTTTGAAGGGCTTTACCACAGATGCTGGAAGCCCGCAGCCTTCCAGGGACGTTCTGCCGGGCCTGGGGGCCTGCCTATGAGTTACTCTGCACCGCACCAGCTAGGCTCAGGGCCTTTCCTGGCCTGAGGATGCCCGTATGTACCTCAGGCCACCCCAGCCAAAACCTAGACTAGAGGAAGTGCAGGGCCCTGGGGGCCAAGAAGGCCCTGGAGCAGTGGTATCAGCTGGACCTCAGTTTCCCCGTGAAACCCTTGGGACTCAGGGCATTGAGTGTGTATCCTTCCAACAGCCACCATGGACTTTCTGGGTACCACCTACTGTGTTCGGTGTGCCGTGAGGATGCTGACAGGGTTAAGACCCTGAAGGAGCTTCAGATCTGATTGGAGAGACTCATAACAGATTTTGATTAAGCGCCTACTGTGTGCCAGACACTTGCTAGGACTACAACACTATCCAGACATTCTGGAGCCAATTGACACAGAGACCCGTTGAACAATACAGAGACCCTGCCCAGGGCAAGATAAGGGCAGCCTGCAAACCTTGAAAAGGGGGTCACCCTCAACCTCAGTTCACGAGTGAACTCTGCCCCTGGCCCCTGCCCCCCTCATCCCCACCCCCATCTCCTCTGGCAGTGTCCAGCCCGATGTCAGCTGAAGTATTGTGATCCCTGCTCCAAAGGTGGGGTCCAGTTACAGATGCGAGGCCTCCAGGTCTCAGCCCTGCTGCATCCCCCCTTGCCCCCGTGAGCCAGTATCCAGGGCCCTGCCTGCTATGTTTGGCTCCAGCCTGCTTTCCGGTAGGGTTTGGGCAGCCTGGGGCAATGAGGATACACTTGAGTGGCAGCCCTGATGGCACCAGGCAGGTGGATGAGGGAGCCACGCAGCCTCCCCCAAACCTACATGATTCCCGGAGCAGTCAGGAGTGCCTGGGAGAGTGTCTTTGATTGTAAATATCTGTGCCCCGTCCCTGAGGCTGGAGAGTCAGTTGGTCATAGCCGGGAGCCTCCAGCTGGGCATGTGGTAGATGCTTGTTAGATAATTGGCGGTTGATTATTTATAATCTGTTAGTGAAAGTCCAGTCTGGGGAAAATAAAACATTGCTTTTTTTGTGGCCCTGGGGTGGGATTGTCAGGCCTGGCTCCACTGCTGTTGACTCCATCTCTCAGGGCTCTTGTGGAGAGTGAGCCGGGGGAGGGGGTGGACTGGCGGGCTGGGGGCTGGAGACTCAGCGGCTGCTTACTTCATCCTGCACCGCTGGCCTCTGTTTCTGCTGCTGCCGCTGCCTCGTCCTCACGGGCTTTGGCGGGGGGAGCTGGTGGGTGGGGGAATGGGAGGGGGGGTACCCCAGTAAGTGGGGGAGGACCACCAAGGCAGCCACCCCAGGGAGGGGGGTGGCTGGGATCCGGGAACTCTGAACAGTGTTGAGTTTGTCTCTTCTGTGCACACCAGCACCCCGGCACGGGGAGAGGTGAGAGCCCGAGAGTGGAGGGGGAGGCCGCCACCCCAGGGGCTACTATGGGGTCAGGCAGCAGCTGTGGGAGCAGAGGCCCAGAGCCCCGCTGGCCTCCCGCACACAGTGCCCCTCTGTCCGCCCACAGCACCTGTGTTTAACCAGAAGCTGAGGGTTTTTGAGCAGGGTGGGAGAAGGAGGCAGACCTGCCTGCCCGGGCAGCCCCCCTGGGCAGCTGCGGTGCTCCCGGGGGCAGCCTGGGCCTCTGCCCACACCCACTTGGGCTGGGCTGTCTCTGCTGGCCCGCCTTGGCCTAGGTGGATGTCCTTGGACTTAGTCCCTAAGGGGCTGTGGAGTGGCTCCAGCCCTCACGCACCCCATTCCCCACCTGAGCCGGGAGACTGACTGTGCTCTGACTGCATGGCTCAGCGGTCAGAGGGTCAGCGGTGCATTCCTGCCCCGGGTTGGGCTGCCCCGACATGGACTCTGGATTCTGGGAAAGGCAGCTCCTGGAGAAGGAGGCAGGCCCCTTCCTACTGAGAGTAAAATGAAAGGAGTATGGCTGCATTTACAAAGGGAAGCCCAACAGAAATAATTGAGCCTCCCTTGGCCAATGGCTGGGGAGGATCCAGAGAATGAAGTCCCCTGTTTTTAGGCCCCTTTGTTCCCCATTCCCAACCAGCTTGCCTGGGCTCAAGTCTGACCCATCACTCCCTTGCTGTGGGGCCTTGGGAAAAAGCTTAACTTTCCTGAGACTTACTTTCTGCATCTGTAAAATACAGATTCTTATAAGGATTAAACGTTTAGTCAAACGTTTAACCCAGTACCTAGCATGCACGTTAAGAAAGTGGGAACTGGCGGCTTCCCTGGTGGCGTAGTGGTTAAGAATCTGCCTGCCAGTGCAGGGGACACGGATTTGAGCCCTGGTCCGGGAAGATCCCACATGCCGTGGAGCAGCTAAGCCTGTGCGCCACAACTACTGAGCCTGCTCTCTAGAGCCCGTGAGCCACAACTAGAGCCCGTGAGCCACAACTACTGAAGCCCGGCGCCTAGAGCCCGTGCTCCGCAACAAGAGAAGTCACCACAATGAGAAGCCCGCGCACCGCAACAAAGAGTAGCCCCCGCTCGCCGCAACTAGAGAAAGCCCGCATGCAGCAACGAAGACCCAACGCAGCCAAAAATAATTAATTAATTAAAGGAAAGTCGGGGGGGCTTCCCTGGTGGCACAGTGGTTGGGAGTCCGCCTGCCGATGCAGGGGACGTGGGTTCGTGCCCCAGTCCGGGAGGATCCCGCGTGCGGCGGAGCGGCTGGGCCCGTGAGCCGTGGCCGCTGGGCCTGCGCGTCCAGAGCCTGTGCTCCGCAATGGGAGAGGCCACGGCAGTGAGAGGCCCGCATACCGCAAGAGAAAAAAAAAAAAAAGAAAGTGGGAACTGGTATGCTTGTTCTAGCCTCAGCCCTGCCACTAACTTGCTGTGTGATCTTAGGCAAACTTCTCCTCTCTGGTCCTAAGTCCCCACATGCTCCTTCCAGCCTTTATTTAGCTCAGAAGCCTGTGGCCCAGAACCCTCAGGCCCTGGGCAGGACCAGCTACATGATTCAGGGGACCTCTTGTTCATAAAGTATTAAAGATTTCAAATTGGGAACAGAGGGTGTTAAACCAAGAGCAGGGCCCTGCTAAGTATGGGTCCCTGTGCGCCTGAGCAGATCACACCGCCTGAAGCCAACCCTGCCTTGGAGGCTGTGAGCGTAGAAGGCAGGGCCAGGGCTCTGGGCTGCTGGTGTAGTAGCATTGACCCCTCACCTCCCCAGGCCAAGGGCATGATTTTTTCATGCTGTAGGTATTGATGATGAGCTGGAGGCTGCTGCTCACCCTGGAGCAGGCTGCAGAGAGCTGCCCCTGTGGGTAGCAGCTCGCACACCTTACAGCAGGACACTCCCCAACTTCCACCCGTGTGACTGGAAGTCGTCTTTGAGTTATTGCTTGTTCTCTGTCTTGACCATCTTAATTCATGCCATACTTTTTCCGGATGCCATTTGTATCACTTTCACTGTTGTGCCAGTGTCTCTGCTGCTCTGAGCATGATGGCCTATTTCAGGCCCTATATATCATGTAGGTCAAGCTGCTACTTCTTTTTGAAGCACTGTTAGCCCTCGAGGGCTCTGGTAAAGATTTGAGCTACTTCATGCCTCTGACAGCACAGTGCCTGCCACAAGGGATGTGCTCTCGTGAAAAAGTAGCTCCTTCTCTTTCTACTGTTAAATAAAATAACAGGGCTAGCAGCTGTCAAGCCCTAATTAGTTGATGACCTGAAAGCAGTGGCTGAGTTCCCTGGTGCCTAGTCAAAAAGGAAAAGAAACACGTGGAGTCTAGGAAATTTAAGAACAATAGAATTCCCAAAGAGAGAGAGGTCTTGAGTGTTCAAGTGCGCTGAGGTATGGAAGAATGGAAGGACACAGAGACAACAGGGGGGTATTCATTTCTGGCAGGGGCCCTGCTCCTCCTCCCCTCCCAGGAGCTCAGGGCGGGGGCTGTGTAAGCCGATAAGGCGGGTGACCCTGCCCTGGACCCCCTGAGCCCTTGGTTTGCTTTCATTCTCCGAGGAGTTTATGCTGTTGGCTGTCGTCCTGTCTCTCCCACCTGGGCTTTCAGCCCACTCTGGATTTATTAGTTTGGATGGGTGGAACTTGCTTTACACCAGGGAAGAATTTCTGGAAGCATGGTTTGAGACTACATTTGGGTAAATTGAACCCAATTCTCCCTGCTCTGGAGTTACTCAACATTAAAAGAAACATTACAGAGCAGTAGGAGTCCCTCTCCTAACTTAAGTCTATCCAGTTGTTTGTAACGTAGTCCTCGGGTGTATATGTGTTTGGGGGGAATGTCCTTAAAGTCAGGGGCCCCTGTAATATTGTTCTTTGATTTCTCCTGGACTTGACAAGAGTCAGGTTCAGCACCTAAGTGTCATCAGGACTTGCAGGCACCTGGTTTTCTCTGGGCCTGGATTCTTGCTGGTCCAGCAAGCCAGGAGGAGTGGCTGTGGCAGGAACATGAGTCCTGTGGGATGGCCATGGGAGGGACCCTGTCTCCATGCCTTCCGTCTCCCAGGCACACACTGCTTTAGTCATCAGCTTTGTCCCTGCCACCCACTCCCCTTCTGTGTTCCAGGGGCCTAATTCCTGTCCCTCCAAAACCTTTCACAGGCACTAGGCCATTTCACTCTTTTTTTTCTCCCATTGCGGAGCACAGGCTCTGGACGCGCAGGCTCAGCGGCCATGGCTCACGGGCCCAGCCACTACGCGGCATGAGGGATCTTCCCAGACCCGGGCACGAACCCGTGTCCCCTGCATCGGCAGGTGGACTCTCAACCGCTGTGCCACCAGGGAAGCCCCATTCCACTCTTAAAGCAGACCTACAACGAAAAAGACATGGTAGATATTTTTATCCCCATTTCACAGAAGGAAAAGGAGCTCAGAGATTTGCTAAATGCCCCAGAATCAGTGAGCTAAGCGAGAGGGTAAGCGCAAGAACCAAGATTTTTAAAAAATTCTTGCTCCAGTTCCTCTGTCTCATGTGCCTCCCGAGCGAACTGTTGCACTTCTCCACTTGAGTTTCCTATATTGAGCGTGTGTTCAAGTGGTTTTCCCTGGAAAGGTGGTCTGTTTCTCTGGAAAGATTTGTTTCTACTGTGGTGTACTTGCATTATGGAGACTAGCAGGTTACTACTGGAAGAGTCTAGAACATGAAACAAGTATCGTGGAGATCAGTGGGCCCAAAATGCTTGATTTTCCAGATGTGGCCCAGAGAAGTCAAGCCATTTGCCCAAGGTCACACAGCCAGTTCTCAGCAAAACCAGTTGTGCAGATTCCCAGTCTCACGCCCCTTGCTTTCCACCAGGCCCTGTGACTCTGCTCTGTAGGGCCCTTGGTTCTGTCACCAGAGAGAGGGGGGTAGAGACCGCAGGGAGGGCAGGAAGCAGTTGGTTTGTGTCACTCACAGCTGCTCATTTGGCTGCGCCTGTCTTTTGCTCCTTTGCCCCATCTCTCCTTCTCACCATTTTCCCGGTCCTGAGCCAGCAGCCATGTCTGCCTCCTGGCCGAGGGGCCAGGGTTTGTAAGCCAGGGGGCCACTCCTCTGTTCATCGCAATGAGGCGGAGGGGGGTCCTTCCCGCCCTGGGGGAGGGCTAGCTCTGGTGGGCTGGAGAGAAGGCACTCCAAAGGGGGGAAATTTGGGGTGGGAGCCATGGAACTGGATTAATTCTGCGGATCCAGGGGACTGGGAAATAAATCATGTTTTAAAAAGGCTTTCTTTTTTAAAGACAGGCTCGTTTCTGGTCCGCTTCCCATTTTCCTTTGGAAAGAGGGAAGGCCTGCTTATTGTGGGGGGGAGAGGGTGGGCATGAGTTCAGCTTGTTCCACATTTAGGAGTGGGGGCTCGGTTTCCAGAGGCTGAAGGATCTTTTCCTGTCTGCCCTCCCTGACCTGCCTAAATGCCCAAACCCAAAAGGCCCAGAAGGGCATCGGACCCTTCAAGATGACTGTTGAAAAAACCAACCAAGCAGCAAAGGCCTCGGGAGCATTTAGTCCACATGGGCCAACAGCCTCCACTTCTCTCCCCTGGGGATTTGGAGCAGCTCCCCTTCTCTGACAACCTCATCTCCCAGCCTTGGGTCTGGCAAACCACTGCCCACAGGCCAAGCCCAGCTCACCATGTGTTTTTTTTTAATTAATTTAATTAATTAATTTATTTTTGGCTGCATTGGGCCTCCGTTGCTGCGTGCAGGCTTTCTCTAGTTGCGGCGAGCGGGGGGCTACTCTTCGTTGGGGTGCGCGGGCCTCTCAGTGCGGCAGCTTCTCTTGTTGCGGAGCACGGGTGCATGGGCTTCAGTAGTTGTGGCACGCAGGCCCAGTAGTTGTGGTACACGGGCTTAGTTGCTCCGCGGCATGTGGGATCTTCCCAGACCAGGGCTCGAACCCACGTCCCCTGCATTGGCAGGTGGATTCTTATCCACTGCATCACCAGGGAAACCCCAACCATGTGGTTTTGTAAGTAAAGTTTTATTGGCACACAGCTCGTTCATTCCTCTACGGATTGTAACAGCAGAGGTAAGTAGTCTCGGCAGAGACCACGTGGCCCACAAAGCCTAAAATATTGACTCTCTGGCCCTTCACAGGAAGTCCGTCGACCCCTGTTTTAGCAGAACACATCTTCCTGGGTCCTCCAGGCCCAGGCCAAATGAATTCCCTCGGCTCACTGACGGACATTAGCACTTCCAAAACATTTCCTTCCGAAGAACCCGAAGCAAAGTGTACAAAGTAACGAAGCCAGCAGAGATGGAGAGAGGTGTGAGCGACCTCTTAGTTGGCTCAGCCCAGGGCTGGGTGCGGCCAGATGGTGTTGGGATGGGTCTGGCGTTAGGCCCACCCAGGGGCGTTAGGATGGCCTTGCTGGGTGGCAGCCACTTAGCTACGTTTGGGGCACAGCATCAAGGAGTCACAACCCCAGCAAGATCTGGCACCAGACAGAGAAGCCCCACATTCTGAACTGAGACCCCCTCACCTCAACCACAGCAGTTGAAAGCCTCGGAGTGTGTCTGCTTTGTCTCGGCCCTGCCAGGGCATGAAAGCTGGGCCAGCATGGCTCCTGCTGTCCCAGGAGGCTTCTGGCTGCCAGGCCTGGTCAGAGACTCTGGCCACAGGATGTCTGTCTGTGGGGGTGGTCCCCCAGAATCCCTTTACCCCCAATTCCAGCTGACCCAGTGTCTGTGGGAAGCATCTCTGTGCGCCAGCATTTTCTTGATGCGTCTAGTATTGAAATGCCATCTGGTTCTCGTCCTTGCAACTCCAGGAGCCTGATTTTCCTGCTGCCCCCCAGAGCTGATTGAACCAAGCCCATGGGATATGCCCAGGGAAGAGGTTCAGAGAGGTTAAGTAACTTTATCAAAGGGGCAGAGCCTGGATTTGAATCCAGACAGACTCCAGAGGCCGCGCCACACCTCTCCAGCGGATCCCCACTCTGCTGGTTTACAGTGAGCACTGGAAGGGCCAGGCTTCCCGGGTCTACATGGTGAGCCAGCCTGCAACTGGAAGGTGGCTTGCTGAGCAAGGGAGAGTTAGGTGCTTTAAATGGTGAGCGACATCAGACTGAGGCCTGAAGCCTGTGTCACCACAAGAGATGAACACTGTACTAGCTGCGTGACCTGGACCAAGTTACTTAACTTCTGGGTCAGTCTTCACCTGCAAAATGGAGGGAGTTCCTTATCACTGTAGGTTTATCATGAAAAACAGATGAGTTACTATATGTAAGTGCTCATCACAATGCTTGGTGTACAGTAGATGTTGCATAAATGTTGCTGCTGTGATGATTACCGTTACTATCTATCAGGCCAGGCCGCTCTCCTGGCCAACACCAGGCAAGCAGCCCGAGGGCTTGCCTCTCAGACTTGCATCTCCACGGTTCCTTCTCGCTGTAGCCACTGTAGCCAACGCTGTTCTCCTTTGGAGGCAGTGAGCAGTTCAGCAGAGGAAGCACCAGTTGGGGTGTCCCAGACCTGGTTCCATTTCTGGCCCTGCTACTCTGGCCTCTTGGGAACTTGGGCCAGTTCCTTCCCCTGTCTAAGTTCAGATTCCACCCCTGTATAATGGGGCAAAAGGTGTGTTCCCAGCTCAAGGACCTGGGTGTAAATGAGCCACTGTTCACTGTAGGTAAACTGTCAGCATTACGTGTTGACCCTCTGATATTCTAGAAATGTCCACACCATTGATTAGGCTAAGAGCTTTTTGCCTCATAATGTTACCATATCACATCTCATGATCTTAAGTTGTTTTAGGTGCTTTGACATTGTTCCTCCCTCTCGGCAGGAAGACAACTTTTAACCTCATTTCACAGATGAGGAACCTGGGGCCCAGATCACACATGGCTGCCTGAGCCTGGACGAGAGCCCTCGTTTCTTCTGGTCACTAAAGGTCCCCGTTCTTCTGGGTTGGAGTTGGGGTGTGAGACTTTTTAAAACGAGGCTTCCTTCCATTTTGCCAGGGCCTGTCTGTCTTCCTCAATGCTTAGGGCTGGGCAAGACATTGAGGCCCAGTGGTGCGGTGACTGGAGACTGGCCTTGGGCTCCCCAACCTGACGTTTAAGGTTCCAGGCCCACGCTGCTGAGCGTGCTGGCCTGGTGAGGATCACGGCCAGCCACCCACATGGCCAGAGAGGAAGGTCCGGGCTGCCTTCTCCAGGGCAGCGATAACCCGCGGGCCCTGTTCCAGGCCCGGATCGTGTAGGATTCTCTGTGCTCCAGAGGATTCCTGCGTTTTGCAGACACCTCATTATCCCCGTCCTGGCCAGCAGTGTCCCAGCTCCTCTGTAATCACTCAGGCCCACGCCCAGCAGCACTTCCAGGGCCAGGAAATCACTCCCCTCCCTTCCCCTCCCCTCCCCTCCCTTCCCCTCCCCTCCCCTCCCCTCCCTTCCCCTCCCCTCCCCTCCCTTCCCCTCCCCTCCCCTCCCTTCCCCTCCCCTCCCCTCCCTTCCCCTCCCCTCCCCTCCCTTCCCCTCCCCTCCCCTCCCTTCCCCTCCCCTCCCCTCCCCTCCTCTCCCCTCCCCTCCCCTCCCCTCCCCTCCCTTCCCTCCCCTCCCCTCCCTTCCCCTCCCCTCCCCTCCCCCGCCTTCCGCCCCTCGGCCGACTCAGCGCCTGCAACCACTGGGCCCAGTGTGGACCTCCTGCCTGCCTAACGGTTCTCTCTTCTCCTCTGATTCTCTTCTCTCCTGCTGCTGCTTGCTCTCGGAAGTGTGGCTCTCCAGCTGGGCTGAGTCTCCTAAGAAGAACGTGACAGGTACTGCCTGGTGTGCATGTGTGTGAACATGTGTGTCCCTGGCATGCAGGCCCACGGAGCCGGTGCCCTGTGATGTGTAGCAGCTCTTTGTCAGCATGTTGGCGTCTTCTCGGCCATCCCCTCTGCCTTCCTTTCAACCCTTTTTAGGTCCCAGATCCAGCCTTGGAGCCCTTTGGTGGGTGATGACCACATAGCACAGTGTGTCAGCAAATGCACCCTGGACCCGGAATGTGTGGGTTTAGATCCCGGCTCTGCCACGTCCTGGTCTCGGGTTACGTAACCTCTCAAGTCTCCCTAAGCGGATGCGGTAGCATCTCACCGGGAGCCTGGTGCACAGAAAGTGCTCAGGTGGTGGTGAGACTCCCATCACCTTCCGCCCCGTGAGATGGGCCAGCTGAAGCTCATTAGTCTCGCTTCAAGGCTGTTAACCCGAGGCAGAGAGCCGAAGTCTCCAACACCCCAGCTGAGGCAGTGGTGGGTAGGGGGGTGGGGAGTCTCGTCACTGCAATGAAGTCGCAGCCCCCACAGCCCGGGGATCCAGAGCTGGGACCTGCCTCTGGTCTCAGGGCTTCAGGACCTTGGGCTTCCTGGGCACCCATAGCCCTCAGGGACTTGGGCTTGTGCTCTGTGTCTGGGCAGAGCTGGGACAGAGGTCAGAGGCTTACCTTTAGCCTTGGTTTTACTGGACAATGGTAGAAAAACCTGGATAGCAGTGTTCTCAGCTGTTAGATGGACATGGTGTCAGGTAGAGGGAAGGGATTTCCAGAAGGGTCTTCTAGAAGCCCCTCCATTTTTGTGAGTGCCACCTGGCCCTCCTTCCCCAGCCCAAACCTGAGAGCAGAGGTGAGGACCAGAGGTTGGACCAGCCCCTCCCCTCACAGCCGTAGGCAGGGAACGGGAGGTGAACAGCCTGGGCGGGCGGGCAGAGGAGAAGGCAGCAGGCAGAGGACCTCTTGCCTGTCCCAAGCCCCTCGCAGTCATCCTTCTCATGTTGCCTGTGACGAGGGCCTCGGCCTGAGCTAATCACTGGGCTCCCGTCCCTTTTTTCCCTCTCCCGAGACAGTGAGCCAGAGCCCACTTGGCCCACAACAATACATTTTATTCACCAAACGTATAGCCTGGCTGCCCGAGGGCCTGTGGAGAGGCCGGCAGGCTGAGGCTGGCCTGGGAGGAATCAGTTGTGAGAGACTGAAGGGACCTTGGTGGGACACCCAGGGTTTGGGGGATCATGGAGAGCGTGGGGAGCCTGGGATGGGGGCCACCGTAGGGCTTGGCTTCTCAGGATGAGCCCAGCTGTTTGGAGAGAGAGCCTGAGGGGAGGCCACGTGGGCTGGGGGAAACCACCAGACCAGGGCCGGGGTCTTGGGCGAGTCGCCACGTCACTCTGGGCCGGCCTTGGTTTCCCCACCTGGAATGTTGGCAAGTTCAGTGAGACTGGACACTCAGAGGTAAGGGGCTGATGCTGGGGATCCTTGCGGATAAGGGGCCTCGGGCTGCTTGGGCTGGCATCCATCCATAAGTGGGCCCTGGGGGTTCTGATATGGCTCTCCAGCTGGTAAATGCTCGCTGCCTGCCAGGAGGCGGGGTCTGAGAAAGGCATGAGAAGGAACAGAGCCATGGCTGCTTCTCCTGGCAACTGTGGCCCTTGCCCTGACCTGCGTGCTGGGGTTTTGTTTGTTTGTTTGTTTGTTTTTTATAAATTATTTATTTTGGCTGCATTGGGTCTTTGTTGCTGCACGCGGGCTTTCTCTAGTTGCGGCAAGTGAGGGCTACTCTTTGTTGCGGAGCGCGGGCTTCTCATTGCGGCGGCTTCTCTTGTCATGGAACACGGGCTCTAGGCGCGCGGGCTTCCGTGGTTGTAGCACGCAGCCTCAGTAGCACGGCTTCCGTAGTTGTAGCACGCAGCCTCAGTAGCACGGCTTCTGTAGTTGTAGCACGCAGCCTCAGCCTGTCGTGGGCTCTAGAGGGCAGGCTCAGTAGTTGTGGCGCACGGGCTTAGTTGCTCCACGGCATGTGGGCTCTTCCCGGACCAGGGCTCGAACCCGTGTTCCCTGGCAGGCAGATTCTTAACCACTGCGCCACCAGGGAAGCCCCTGCATGCTGGTTTTGAGGCTTCAGAGGAACCTAAGCCCTTCCTCTCCTCCCCAGATCTCCCATTTCCTGTTTGCTTTATAAACAGTCTACAGTTTACGTAGAGCATTAACCCCATCACCTTATACCATGCTCAGAACAACCCCACAAAGTAGGTACTGTTATTGTTCCTGTTTATGGATGAGGAAGCTAAAGCTCAGAGAGGTTAAGTGTCCTCTGCAGGGTCACAGAGCTAATAAGGACAAGGCAGGACTGGACCTCAGACCCTCAGACTCCAGTTTGATGCTTTCGCATCACGACTCTCAGGCAATTATTGTGTCTAGTGCCATGTCCTATGGCACCAGTCCTGAGGCGTCTGTCTACCCTCATCAGGGAGACTCTTGTCTAAAGCACATGATCTGGTCAGGGAGCAGTGCTCCACAAGAAAATCCAGTGCATGATAGGAGCAAGCACTGTAGCTGAGTGATTGGATGGTTCCTGGAGGGGCAGAGGTGGTTGGGTAGAATTGGGGTTGGTAAAGAGGAAGGCATTCCCAGCAGGGGGAACAGCTAGCTAAAGCAGAGGCGTGGACATAAGAACCAGCATAGAAGAGTGTGACTGGCACACAGTGGGTGCTTGATATCTGTGTGTTGATAAATGAATGTTGCCTGGATCAGAGGAGTTGTGTGTCAGGGAACTTGGGGAGCTCAGGTTGTCAAGAAAGACTGAGCTTGAATTTGGCCTTTCTACTTTAGGCAGCAGGGACCCAGTGAAGGTGCTGGATTGACTTAGCAAAAGCCTCATTTAGAAGCCTAAGTTGGCAGGCAGATCAGGCAGGAGCCAGGGGTCCATCCAGTTGGTAGCGAGAGGAATGCAGGTGTGAGGCAGGCATGGGGCAGGGCTCTGGGGCACTGCCAGAGCCCCAGCAGATCCAGCCAGGGGCTCTGAGAAAGGCACAAAGGTGAGATGGATGAGACCCTGACAGAAAGTCCCCTTCCAATCTGGGAGGGACTCTTCTCTCTATAAGGAGTACTCCCCTTCTCCATGCCACTGCCAAATGCTTCCTATCTGAAGACAGGAGGCTCACTCCACTGCATCTCCCCCTCCCTCGGGCTGACTCCTTCAGCCCCCAATTTTCCAGGCCTTGGCTGGGAGGGGATCCAGAGCAGCCTCTGTGGGATGACATCACCCACCGGCCTGCCTGCCGAGTGTTTTCTCATCTGGATACCTGCTCCCAGCTCACATCCGTCCGAGCAGCCCTGGGCAGGCAACACCCTAAGAGGTAGATGCCAGAGAGTGTGAGCTTGTGCTGGGGGAGGGGAGGGCAGTGAGGAAGACAGAGTGTCTGCCTGTGTGTCCATCTGTCCGTCCCCTAGGCTGTGTACTACTGCCTGTCTTCTGTGCTCTGGAATGCCTGGAGAACATTTTCTTAACTTTTCTACCTGTGTCCCAGAGTGTCAGTCTTCAGAAAGCTCAGGCCAATTTCCAAGGGGTGGCGTGGAGGTGGGAGCAGTATGTGGGTTTTTCCCCTTTGAAATCTTGCCTCAGATTTCCTTGGCTTGGATTAAAATGACCTGATGTCTCTCCATTCCCCAGCACCCCGCTTATCCTCTCGAGCAGCTTTTGGCCACAAACCCATCACTCCTTGTTTCTCCCTGCCTCTGTTTCCCCATCTCCCCTTTTTCTCCCTTCCAGAATTTAGTTCTCTAGTTTTCCCAGATTTCGGAGGTGAAGCCCTGCCTGGTTTATCAGTATTGGCTCAAAGCAAGCCGTTAAATCACTGTTCATCTATCTGTCCATTCATTCATTCATTTCACCAACAGTTACAGAGTGCCTACCCCCAGTGGGCACTGTGGTCTGGTCAACAGATGCTATAAGAGTCGAGAAGAAACCCACACTCCAGTCTTTATTAAGCAGCAGCTATCTGCCAGATGTGGGGTGGGTAGGATGAGGCAGGGCCCCTCCTCGGGGTCAGTGGCTGTCTATAGGCCACAGACAGGGCGTGAGTCAGGACACAAGCAGTGGTGTCAGGAGGACATGGGTTCCATCCCAGCTGTGTGACCTTAGGAAGATTGCCTCATGAGCCTTAGTCTGCCTGTGTGTGAAATGGGGCTATAACAAGGGCCTACACCTGGGTTGCTCTGAGGATCCGATATGGTCTGCATTAGGTAGTGAGCATTAATGAAAGCTTGCTATTGTCAGCATCATCTGGGCTCTCAGGCTTTGGAAGCTCTCTAACCAGCTGGAGAACTCCTGTCTTCTGTTTCTATCTTGAGTTTTCCTTTCCCACAAACTGGAAAGGGAGCCCCTGTGTCCCACAAGGGCAGGGGCTGGCCCTTTTTGTGCTGGGTGCACTCACTACCAGCCCCCCGGGGACACAGTGGGAGGTAGTCTCTGTCAGCTCCGTGCCCAGGACTGCCTTTGTGCAGCTAGCAGGGGTAGGCACAGAAGCTGGCCCAATCTGAGTGCAGAGCCAGGCCCACCCTGCTGCCTAGCTGTTGGTTGCATTTTGGCCTGAAATACAATCTTGGCTTCGGATGGGCTGCCTGGGGCAGTGCCTGTGCACATCCATGTGGCAGGCCTCAGCTGGGACAGGGTCCCTCCTGGGTCTCCAAAGGACTGAGCTGGGGCTGCAGGGTCTACACCTCATGGGAGAAAACTGCCAGGTGCAGTGGGTTTCTTTCCCTTCCATCGACCCCACCCTAGGTTGGATGGAGCCTCCCGCACAGAAAGACCCAAAAATCTAAGCAGCATTTCTCACCCTGGCTGTGTATGAGAACCATGGGAGAGGAGGGGGTGTCTAAAAAATACCTGAGACCAATTCAGTCTGCGTCTCTGGGCGTGGGGCTCAGGCATCAGTGTACTCTAGAAGCTCCCCATATCTTGTGGGACCAAGTTGAGGATCATTGTGCTAGGAGAATGGGATGTCTGGAAACATATCAGAGACAGTTCTGTAATGGAAAGAGAGATGGGCTTGAACCTAAAACACTGAGTGAATTTGGTTCTCTCCATAGCAACTGTGTGAGCTGGGGCAAGCCTCTTGTCTTCTCTGGGTCTCTGAGGTGTCTTTTGTGAAGTGGGAAGGTAACAAGGTTGTTGTGGGGATAAAATGGGACAGTGTATGAGCCTGGCATAGAACATTTGCCAAGTTAGACTCAGGCATGTGGGGAAGGTAGCTACGGGCTGAAGCACCAAGGGGGCCGTGTGGAGCCTGGGGACCCTCTCAGCCATTTCTATAGCCAGGCTGGTGGAGTGAAGCCCCCAGCCTTTCAGGAGACTGGTAGATGCATAGGGTGATAGACACAGAGTCTAAGAAGTATGCTAGGAATTCCTCTTGCCGGGGAGATGGAGAGGGGGGTCTGGGAAGGCTTCCTGTAGGAGGTGACCAGTGGGTCTGCGGTTCATGGATCCTTTCAGCTCCTAGCCGGCCTCTGTCCCCACTGCACTCTAGTGATGGTACTAGTGAGGCGCAGAGAGCTTTCAGCAGCGCATTCAAGGCCGCACAGCCAGTAAGCCGAGATGGGCACCCAATCTGTCTACCTTCCAGCCTGGCGTTTGCTTAATAAATGTTGCACTGATCCAGTGGCTAAAGAGGACAGAGAAGCTGCTCGCTCCCTGCCCTCTTCCTGCTTAGCCCCACCTTTTGACCCTCAAGCTCCTGAAACTGCCAGGAGAGGGCAGCTGGTGGCTTCCGGGAGCCTGACCACAAGCCCCAGCAGAGCTTAAAGGCAGAGGGAGGCTGAGTCGGTCTCCATGTGGCCAGAGGGCGGCAGCCAGGCTGGACGATGCCCCGTTGGGAAGCGGGCCTGGGTGCACGGGCCTGAGGCTGGTCCCCGGGGCACCAGGCCCGTGGGCTCAGTGGCCGCGCCTTGGTAAGCCCGAGGGGCAGCAGTGGAGCCGAACTTGAGGAAAAGTTGGCGGGGGGCGGGCTGGGCTCTCCAGCGCTGGCGCTGGGACTTTCTTCTTGGGTTTCAAGTAAACAGTCTCGGCCCTCCTCCCCCTCCCCTGCCTCCACCCCCGGCTCCTCATTCGATGGGTCTCATGTGTTTCTATTTAAGGGCTGCGAGTAAACCCCAGTGATTGGCGGCCTCAAACCCTCTTGACTTCTCGCCTGGGCCCAGCCTGCCGTGGAGCCGTCCTCTCCCGCTCTCTCCCTCTCCCGCCCAAGGGGAGGACTGCTGACTCTCTTTCTCTGGGTTTACAGGGGTTGGGGAGAGGCCCGAGCCCTCCTCCTCGCCTGGCCTTTCCTCTCGCCTCTGCTCCGGCCTCAGCCCCCATGGGCCACCCGCCCGCCCACCCGCCTGCGGCCCTCCCCTCGCACCCCTGCGGCCGAGGGGTCCGGAGAGACCACGTCCGCCCCAGGCCTCTCCTCCGACTCCCTCTCCCTCGTGCTGGGCTGTGATTAATTCATCGCGGCCGCAGGCTTTTTCCTCTGAGTCCCCTCGGCCTCTGTCTCGTCTCTGTCTCTCCCTCCGCGCCCCCCACCGCTGGCCCCCGGCTCCCCATGTCCCCCGGTCCCCGCGGCACAGCGGGCCGGTGTGGGGCCCTGCTATATGGCCTGTCCTTGGGGCCCGGCGAGCTGCGAGCCCTGGCTGCAGGCGGCCCCTCCGAGCGGCGCTGGCGACCGAGCAGCCTCCCCCGAGGCCGATGGACAGGGGGCGCCCCGGCCGCGGGGCCATGGCTGGCCGCTGGCTCACCGCATGCTTTCTGCCCTCGCCAGGTGCCGACACCCACGCCGAGCCCATGATCCTGGAACAGTACGTGGTGGTGTCCAACTATAAGAAGCAGGAGAACTCGGAGCTGAGCCTCCAGGCCGGGGAGGTGGTGGATGTCATCGAGAAGAACGAGAGCGGTGAGTGCCCAGCTGTCTGGCCGGCCACTCGGGCGAGGAGCCCGGCTGGTTTTTGTTCCCCTCCTCCTCCCCCACCTCTGCAGCTATACGTTATTTCCATCTGGCGGGGAGAGGGCCGAGGAGGCTGAAGTTTCCCCTGTTGGTTTGGGCTGCAGGCCAGCAGTTTGCCTGATGGTGGAAGAATGTCTCCACCACTCGGGGTAATTAACTGGCTTGTGTTAATGCAAGGCCAGGGTGGCAGCGTGAGCACGGCTGTCCAGCCCATGTTCAGGGTCCCTGTGCCCTCTGAGGCCCGGGGGAGGTTGCTCCCAGCTCAGGGGCATCCTACAGCAGCTTCCCCCTTGGGGCCATGTTCCAAACTGGGGACGAGGCCGGGGTGGGAGGACCCGGCTGGCTGGTGGGGAGGGCAGGCCATGACGTCACTGTAGGGGTCCCGGGTCCTCAGGCGGGTTGTCTGAGGAAAGGTCAGGCCTGTGGAGGTTGGCTAGCGTCTGGGCGGTGAGCTGACTGCCCCCTGCTGAGCTGAAGGCCGCCAGGCCCTGGGAAGAGGGCCCAGACAGGGGGATGAAATCAGGTCCTGGGGCCAGGGAGAGTCCTGTAGCAGCCGCCCTGTCATTGGGAACTGAGGCTTTGTCTTGGCTGTCCAGGGGCCTGCCAGTTCCAAGGTTCTCACCGTGTAGGCCTCAGTGCCCTTGGCAGCAGGGGTCTCTCAGGTGGAGAGAGGAGGGCCTGAGTCCGTCGGTCTGAGGTGCAGGCGTGTGTGACCCCTGCAGAGCCAGGGATGAACTCTGGCCCAGGATATCCATCATCAGTTTGCTCATGACCTGCTGGCGCTTGAACTGGTTCCTGGGGTGTTCTGTTTTGGTTTCGGTTTGCTGTGGGGGAAGGCCCCCGTGCGTGCGGGCGCGTTGGAGCCTCTCTGAGCTGTGTTTGGAGGACACTCCCAGAGGGTAGAGGCCTGTTCTTCTTTTCCTGTTCCACTCTATTCCCCTCCAGTATTTTAAGCTCTGACAGGAAGACAGATCAAAGGCTGTCTGTGCCCATTCTATAGATAGAATGACTGAGGCACAGAAAAATTGAGGGGAAGTGAGTCACCTGAAGTCAAAAACAGAACAGAACAGTTCTTGGGCCCCTGATTCCTATGCCTGTGGACAGCAAGTAGCTGTAGAGATACTGAGGAAATCCCCGTGGGCCTCCTCGGGGAGGTGAGATTAGGTTCCTGCTGCAGGAGTCTCAAGAGCTGTGCTCTCTGAGAACAGGGCTGTGATGCCAACAAAGACCTGACTTATGGCCCTCTTGGGTCTGGAGTCTTCAAAACTTGTTCCCCTCAGAGGTGGCAGGCCCTGCCCTTGTGCCTGGTTGGCAGTGGCTGTCACGAGCATAAAGGCCTGGGCCCCTCACCCCAGGTGCCACACCGGTCTCCTTCCTGCACCGCTTGGCTTTCAGCCTTTGTCACAGTACCAGCCCCACCTCCCCGCCCCACCCAAGCTGCATTGTCAGAGGGGCCTGGCCCTAGCAACCCTAAGCACCTCAAGACCCAAAGGAAGGGCTCTCTAAGGGTGGGATTGCAGACACCCACTGAGGAGAGAGAGGGATGTTTGTTTTGGGGCTTGCTCCAAAGGAAGGCGTGTCGGCTTTTCCATATAAGGTCAGGGCTGCTCAAAAGTAGACGTCTGGCTTAGGGACCCTCTGCCTTGTGTCACCAGCACAGCTGTATAGCCCTAAAGCAGCAGGAGGAGTGAGCCCCCATGTCTCTGGGTACCAGCCACTGGCCAGGGTGGCTGAAGAGGAGACCCCACACAAAAGGCAGTCAGCCTGTTATCAGACTCCCTGCTTCCCTTTGCCTCCCACCCCACATCCAGGACCCTGCCTAGGAGTGGGGGAGGGAGAGCCTTGACGAGGTGGGGCTTTTGTGGCAGGCCTGCACCTCCTTCCCCTGAGGAGTCCCCGATGGCTGTTTGAGGGGGCTCCGGTAGCCTGAAGCCCAGTCTGGTACACTGATCCTCTGAGGGAGCTGCCGTCTCTAGAAGCAGGGCTCTGCCCACTACCAGGTACCGGCTGGGTGACTTCAAGACGCTTGCTCCCTCTGGGCCTCAACTCTCCCTCCTGTAAAATGGAGACCGTCTTGTGGCTGCTTGGAAACAGGGCCTGGAGCAGATGACCTCCCCAAGCCCCCTCCCAGATCCGGGCTCCGAGGCAGGGAGACTCCTTAGGGCCCTGGGTGTTGGGTAGACAGAACCCTGAATGTGGCCTTCCCAATTCTCCGGGCTTTCTGTCTCCCCCCTTGATGGAAACAGCTGCTCACAGCAGATATGTACACGGGGACCTTGAAGGGCTGTGTCCGCGGTGCAAACCCGCACCGTCTGTTGCTGTCAGAAACAAGGAGGCCTCCTAGAGTGTACAACCAGCGTAACCAGAGAAACTAAGTGGGTGGAGGGGAGCAAGGAAGAGGGCCAACTGCTGGTCCTTGGGAGGGTGGTTTCCCAGTTCAAGGAAGCCGGATGGCTGACGGCAGGGGGAGGGGAGGTGTGTTGGGCATCCTGCAAGCTGGCTTTGGAAGGAGTGGTGAGTGAGGCTTTTGAACTCTGGAACAAAGACCCCATTGTGATGCCTTTGACCTTAGGACTTGGTGGGCGTGTTGAGGCATTTCCACTTAAATTGTTGGGGCAGTAGCCCCAGTTAGCACCACCCTGCCCCCTGGGGCCTCACCTTGCCTGCTGGGAGCCAGGACTCTGCCTGTGTCCCCTTCTCGCTTGGCTGAAAGTCCCTCGCGTAGAATGTTCAAAGAGGGACCCAGCCATCTCTGGTTCTGCTTGCTCATCAGAGCCTCCTGGCAGGGACCACAGCCCCTGAGGGATTTGGAAGTGTGCTTGTGCCAATGCTCTGTAATCTCATTGGTCTAAAGAGAGATGTGTCTGATGAAAGGCAGTTCAGCATCAGTAAACAGTAAACACCAGGTCTAGGCCAGGCTCTTCACATGCGTCATCCCACTGGCATCATGGAATGACCCCGTGTGGTAGAAAGCACTCTAATCATTTTGTGGCTGAAGTAACAGGCTAAGAGGTTAAGTCATTTCCCTAAAGTCCCAACAGCTGAGATCGCTCCCTTATACGGAGCAAGTGTGGGGAGGGGTGAGAATGGGCTGATCCTGGGAGGGATCATCACTGAGCTGGTGATGCTGTGGGTCAGGGACAGACATGGGCTACCTGAGGGTGGTGTATACCCAACACCAAGGACAAGCCTATTCTAGGGAATGTAAGTGGATAGAAGTCAAAGACACCCACAGTGTTGGGACCTGAGTGGCTTCAGGGAAAGCATTTTTGATCAAACAGTGGGCCTGGGGCCCAGCCAGAAAAGGACTCTTTTCCTTCATTGATCAAGGACAAATCTAGCAGAAAGATTAGCAACTTTGTTAGCTTTGCCAACCATTTTTGTCCTGTCCTTGAAAACCCCTCCACCCTGACATAAACAACAATGCCTGAGATACCACCTTTGTAGGACATTCTTACACCTCGAAGACCACATTGGCTTTACCTTCCAGGAGGCAAAATCTGGTCTAACTTCTGGCAGAAAGGTGATGGCAGGGTCCCAGTTGCTCTGATTTCCGTGTTAAGCAAAGCTGCTTCCAACTCTGCAGGATGGTTTCCTCCTCTCAGGGTTAGGAGCCAGGGGAGGATGTGGGGCCGAGTCAGCAGATGCACATCGTTTTCCTGCTCCAGCTTTCCTTCTCTGAGTCTTTGCGTCTTTCCTGGCACTAGTGTGATAACCCTGGGTGATCTTATACTTCCTTGGAGGCACATAGCTATTTGACTAAGGTAAAAGCATTGTGTTGGCAAGAAGTTTTGAGCTCCTGGTCCATCCAGGTGAGAAATTGTACAGGTGAGAAAACTAAGCCTTGGGGAGTTTGAGAATCTTCAGTCCCCTCCAAAGTCAATGCTTTAGTCCCAATTGAGTTGTGAGCAGAGGACAGATGCCCACTCAGACTTGCTCAAGAATCTACTGAAAGGATTCGGGAAAATCTCACCAGAATCCCAAGGGTGGGAAGTACATCCCAGCCGCACAAGGACTGGGAACCAGAAAGCTGGCACGAGACAACGCAGCTCCTCTTCTTGGGTACCATGTGGATTTAAAGTCCAGCTGTCATCTCCTAACTGCAGACCAACCTTCCTTGTCTTGCTGTTCACTTGTAACAGTGGCCTGTTCACCTGCTGTTGGTTTGTTGAGATAACTGCCACCAGCTGACAATGGTCTCTGGTTCTCTGAGTTCAAAATTTGAAGTTTGAATCTGATTAGTTTCTGGCCAGCCAATGGATGGGCAGACCTTAGATCAGGTGTCCAACCTTGGGCCAATCAGCTGTGTCCGGGGGAAGGGTCATGGGGTATAAACACGGCTGCCTTGCCAACCTATTCAGCGGTGGCTGCTGGAGCACAGGTTTTAACAAGAGGAGGTAATGGGGGGTAAACTACCCCAGAACACATTGGCTGCATCTATTCTACTTATTTAGCAGCTGTGCGTAGTAAAGAGAACAAAGAATCAGGAGTCTGTTAGGTTTAAGATCTAATGCTACCCTAACTGTGTGATATAAGCAGAAATCCACTTCCTCCTGAGTCTAAGAGAATAGGGATGCATCCTACGTGGGCTTTGTTTTTTCCTTCAATGAAATGTAACTATTCATTATTTGAGGAATATCTTTATCAAGAAGACAGACTAATAAGCTTTCCCCTCAGACTTGTGTGTCATAATGATGATTTTGTGTTGTCAAAGATGATGCATTCTTCAGCCGTGTATTTTGTGAGTCGGAATCTTCTTAACACTGAAGATGTATCTATTCTGTTACTTAGGTATTTCTTCATGATTATAACTGGTCCTACACGGACTTACTGTAAGTGAGAAATACACTGTATATCCTCATCGTTTATTCATCCTTTCATTTATTGCTCAAGTCTTGAATACCTCTTTTGTCCCAGGCTCTATGCCTATTGGGTGCATACCCATACGATTCCTGCCTTTATGGGGTTTAAACTCTAATTAATGTGAGCATGCTGGGTACTTAATGGGTGGACTGTATTGTGAGACTGGGATAGCTCTGCAGATTTTCTGCTGTCTTAAATGGACTTCTCCTATATATCTTCTACTATGTCTTTTACTTAGATTCTGTATCTTTACTTAGTATCTTTACTAAGTAAAGATATCTTATCTTTACTAAGCAGGTTGGTATCTTTACTTAGATACCAACCTGCTGATTGGTAATGCAGATTGCCAATCTGCTCTTGAACAGACATGCCCCAATAAAGAGAGGATAGGCTCTTTCTAGAAGGGCAGGTTTGTTGCAGTCTGCATTACAGATAAGTGACCTAACACTCTTAACTCTGTAACAGCTTTTTAAGTGTTTGGTTCCAGTGAGCCAGCCCCATTTAGATGTGGTGACTGGTCCCCACGAGGTCCTGTCCCAACTGACAGAGAAGCCTTGATCTGACACCCTTCTCTCTCTAAGTACAGCACATGTATGGCCCTGCTGTGTCAGGCCAGTCAGCAATTCCAAAGTCCGTTCTGGTCCAAGACTGTCTCTGGTGTGCGGTTGTTGCCCACTTCATGAAGCTGCCTGGGAGGGAAGGGGCCATCGAGTATAAATCTACAGAAGTGAGCGTCCAAATCCAGCCTTGGGCCCCTCAGCCCAGCTTTAGTCACCTGGGCTGGAGATGGTTTTGAGAATGAGATTGCACGACAGCCTAGCGATTCAAAATATGGGTTCAACTTAGATAAGCCTGGTTTTAATATTGATTTGGCACTTACTAGTGGTGACCCTGGGAAGTTACTTGAATCCTCTAAGCATCAGTTTCCTTACCTGCAAAAAGGAGATAACTGTACCCACAGCTGTCGGGTTAGTACCAGTATATGCTGCTTCAAGAGGAATTCAATGCTCAGTTGGTGATAGTTGCTAGCAAGACCGCTGGACTGGGGCAGCTCTACCACAAACTGACTTTGGAACTCACCTCTGGTTAGATGCCCTCTTGTGTCCTCAGTTTCCCCATCTGGCTGGAAAAGGGATTGCACTTCATGGTGTCTGAAGATTCTCTCAGCCCTGATGGTTTAGTGAGGTGGGTAGGGCATGGAGGGAGCTTACTACAGGGTAGTGACAGCAGGAGACCATGCTGGGGACCAGAGTCGCCCCCCTGGAGCCTTTGCTTGGCAGCTATCCTTGGCCCAGCCTGTGACAGGAAGAAGAGTTGGAGTCCGATTCCCCTTGGTGACCCAGGAGTAGACCTCATGGGATCAGGAGCTCCGTGCAAGGCCGGGAAGAGGAGAGGCCCACCTGTGATACCCTCATGCTGGCTGTCACTCAGTGGCTCTGTTGCATGGCACAAAACTGAAGTGCTGGGGGCAAGGGGACTAGCATAGTCGGGAAAGGCTGCCTGGAGGAGTTGGAGATATTGAGCTCGGCCTTGGAGAGAGGGGGATTAGATAGGAGGAAGGGGAAGGAATTCCAGTTCCATGTGAGTGGAGTGCCAGGTGGAAGGCTGGGCCCACTGAGGCTAAGACAGGAAGGCAGGTGTGTGGTTGGTTGCCTCAGGAGGTGTGTCCTGGTGAAGAAAGCGGAAGTTGGGCAGCAGTGGATGGAGAGGAAGAATGGGGCCGTGGAAAATAGGTGAGCAGGAGAGGGATCTGAGAATAGTAGTATTTGAAGCAAGGGATCCTGGCTGTGGGGAGGAGGATGTCAGGGGAAGGTGTGTCCGGGACCGGCAGTAGCTCTTCCCTCGAGCTAGATCTGCACGGACAGTTGTCAGGAAGACATCCAAGGGCTTGTTGGCACTGAGTGCCGCCAGCCACCTGCCTGGAGCCAGCTGCCAGGCGGCCGGGTGGGGCAGTGGGTCCCCAGGCGCTCCTTCTGTCCCACCTCCACCTGTTCAGGTGGGGCGAGTGGAGTGGCCGGTCACACTGACCTCACATTGGCTGTATGGACCTATCGCGTCCCACGGCCTCTCCTTGAATAGACATTTCTGCACAAAAGATGTGGTTCCATGGTGACCTTGGAAATCCATCCAGCTGAAGTGCCACAGTGATACCAGCTCACCCCAGCCTCAGCCCTGGAGCAATACATGGCTGCCTCCCCTTTTTTGGGGGGAGGGGGGCAAGCAAGATTGCACGGAGTCCTTTCACAAGCATCTCAAATGCTGCTTTTCTGGGTTTGAACACCAGGGGGCCAGTTGAACCACACACTGCCCAGAGCCCAGCAAGGCCAGTCTTCAGGTGATCAATCAGTCATCACTAAGTCCATATTACTTGACTAAGTGCCAGGCTGGTGCCCAGAGGTGACAGAAGCCAACAGAGTCCTACACTTATGGGGCTCACGTGTGGTAGAGAAACAGCCATATGTAAACAAGGAAGATAAGTCTAGATTTTGAAAAGTGCAAAATGCAGGAGATAAACGGGCCCGTGATAGAGATTAAGCAGAGGAAGGAGGTGATAGAGTGTGGCCGGGAAAGGCCTCTCTGAAGGGGTGCCGGTGAAGCTGGGAACGCTTGGAGCTTGGTGAATAGAGGAAGAACCAGGGGCTAGTTGCTCTGGGGGAGAGGTGGTACGGACAGAGAAGTAGGAGAGGCCACGTGGTACCAGGCCAGGGCGTGCTGTTCTAGGGATAATGACCACCGCACACCAGGTGGGAGTCTTATAGTGTAGCGAGCTGGTGACTCCCCTCCCCTCCCCAGACATATCCTGGCCCAGGTGCCCTGGGAATGGGCAACACCGGAGACCCTCCACCTGCCGCCAACACACACACACACACGCGCGCGCGCGCTTTATCCCCAGGAGAAGTGACAGACCTGCTGAAGTGCAGGGAAAAGATCTCTCCGCACATTTCCTGCACTCTTACATAACAGGTTTCACCCTGGGACTGTAGCACTTTCTGGGTTATAATTTGTCAGGACCAAGGAGAATTTGGGTTGAAAAGTTGCTACCCCTTGTTCTTTCCCCAGATCATCCCACAGCTGTGTGATATTACACCCCTCAGCAGTTGGGTTTTCAGTAATCGTTCTGCCGGATATGGGGTTTGCCCCGGGTGACAGTCCTCATCTCTATCAGCATCTTTTCAGATTCCGTAACCTCATCCTCTGGGTTCCAGGGGGCTGTCCTGGACTCCCTGGCCTCATTGTGGGGGAACAGCCAGAGTGACTCAGTCATGAAGCCTGGTGTTCACTGGGGTCTCCATCCTGGGAGCTGAGCTGTTGAATCCCAAGAAGTGGAGGGAAGCTTCTGGCTCATGTAATACCGAACTTCATTTCTATCTATGTTTGGAATATGCTATATGGAATTCTTGCGGGGGTGGGGGGGACGGGTTGTTGTTTCATTTACTTGTCTCAGCCCCAGCTCTACATTCCCTTCTAAGTCAGGGACCTCTCAGCCTCATGCTAAAATGCATCTGCCTGTGTAGGCTTTTATTGGACTGGATTGTGGGGAAGTGGCCCAGGCACCATGGGAGGTGATGGAAAGCCAGACTCAGAGAAGGAGTTAGCCAGCGACTGGCCACAAAGTGAGTGAACCATGAGTGGGTTTCTGAGCCTGGTGTGCTGTGATAGCAGAGCCCTCTCTCCTGTTGTATCTGGCCCATTGGCATTGCCACTGGCCACCCTTGGATCACTGTGTCCCAGAACCTTGTGTTTTAAGGGATGTTCTAAGCCCAGTGGCCTGAAGCCTGCGTGTCTGTTCTCTGGACACTCGTGCTCGGGGGATTATTGGGGAGATCGAAGCCACCGGGGGAGCGAGTGGCTGCTTATGCCAGCTAGTAGGGGATTTGGGACATTTTTCAAGGTGACCTGTTTCTGAATCAGAATAGCTTGTTTTACAAGATATAAAACCATGTGGTTTATACAACATCTTGGTAAGAGGAACGGCAGATCTTGGCATTCTCTCCTTTCCAGGCAGAAATTGAAACCCAGAGTGGTTAAGTGACCTGCCCAGAGGTTGCACAGCTGGGAGGTGGGGCATGGGCTTCCACACTATTTATCCAGTGCTGTTTGTACAGTGTTTGGAAATCTGTAATGCAATCAGTGTTTGCATTTCTCTTCCTTGTGGATTTTACTTCTTTGAAAAGCCAAACCCCAGAGCGCTCTGCTGTGTGAATTCTCCAGGCCACAGAGAGCAGGAGAGCAGAGGTCAGTCCCGCTGAAGCCCCAGCTGGGGTAGGAGCAAGGCCAAGGGGTAGGGCAGAGGGAATATGAAAGGGAAGGGGAGTTCGCTAGCTCAGTTTCCTGCAGAAGAGTTGTGAGTGTTCCAGTGTATGGCTCAGCCAGGTCCACGGGGCAGGGCTGGACTGGATGGGTGGATGGGTCAAGGGCACTTGGGATCTCACCAGAGATCCTCTCACCAGGACTGAGGGTGTGGGAGCAGAGCCTGGGCTGTGCCTGGGTCCTGCCGGTCAGGACGCCTTGCCCTTTGTCCAAATAAATAAGGCCTGTCCTGGCCCCGCCCCAAACCCCACAGGACCCAATGAAGAGCTCCATTGAAGTAATCGCCCCTATCTTCCCATTGCTGGAGGTGACGATACTCTAGGGCTCTCTCTCACCTGCAGGGTAAAGGCCCAGGTGCAGTGAGTCCATCACGTTCACAGGGCACCTGCCACGCGCAAGGCAGAGAGCGCAGTGCTGCTGGGGCCAGATGGTATTACTGAGGGGGCGGGAGGGCGGGACTAGAAGGCACAGTCGGCTCCCGGTGCCTTGGGCTTTCATGAATACTATCAGGTTCAGAGATGGGGCGGTGGCTGGGTTGGGTGGTCAGGGAAGTCTTCTGGAGAAAGTAGGCCTTGAACAGGATCTGAAGGATCTGAAGTGCTCCAAGCTAAGTGAATGACATGTGCAAAGGTGTGGCATGGCACAGATGAGGGGGATCCAGCCAGGTGCGGGGTCTGCCCGAGAGGAGACGTTCCCTTAGGGATAAACAGGCCGGAGGGGCGCCTTGAGCGCCTCACACGTGAGGGGCAGGAGACAAGCTGCAGGAGACATTTCGGACCATCTGCCCGAACCGCCCTTTGAAAGAGGAGGAATGGAGGCCTGAAGTCACTTGCCAGTGTCCCAAAGAGTTTGTGGCAGGGCTGCCACATGGCTGGGGACCATTGGTGCAGAGGTGCCGTCTCCGAGGCATGCTGGTATCTCCTTTGAGGCCGCGCTGCCTGCCCAGGGCTGGGTGCACCCCATCTCCCCTGACTGACTGAGGCCCAGCCCAGCCTGTCCCCCAGGTGAAGGGAGGAGGTGAACTGCTCTTCAGCTCCCCACCTTGGGCCGCTCAGCTGCTGCTACAGCTGGAGCCTGGACGCAGAGAGCAGAGGCAGCCCCAAGAGAGAGCCGCTCCCTGTGTGTCCTCCCCAGCCCCCTGCGCTCAAACAGGCTCATGTTTCAGACAAGGTGCCTTCCCCCACAGTGAGGTCATTTTCAGACACCCCAACTTGAACGCAGACTCCCCCTTTCAGCAACGCCACTTCTCGGGGCTTAAGTGGGGCTATCCCACTGGCTAGCTGTCCCCCCACCAGTCCAAAGCACTGCCTTCCCCTCCTCTTACATTCCTCCCTCCCTCCGAGGCAGGCGGTGGGGTCACTGTGGAGGTTGGCCAGGCCTCCAGGCCTGGTGTTTCTGGACACTCTGTCTTTTCTCGTTTGTTTTCTGTACTTCTCACGGGTGCCCTCACAAAGCCCCAGACTCCTCTCCGCCCAGCGTGCTCTCCGTCTTTAGACTGAGGCAGAATTCTGAGCTGCTGCCATCAGCATGCACCCGCAGCAAGGCCTGGGATCTTGGCCCTGCCCCAGTGCCTGCAGTGTTGGCTATAGGCTTCTTCGCAGCCTGGCCAAGTGACCTCCTTGTGCCCTGGGGGGCTTTCTGCCAGTTCCAGCCACCTACTTCTTGCTCAGGGCATTGGGTCAATGGATTGCCACTTGGCACCATGCTCGGGGTGTCATCTGAATGGGCAGAGCGGCCGTGTGCCCTCGTGGGAGGAATGACAAGCTTTGCATGAGAGGATCTCGGTCAATCTAGGTTCCAAGCTCAGCCACCGACTAACCAGTGGTGGCTTGATCTCAGACAAGTCTCTTTACCTCCTGAGCGTCAGCTTCCCTCACCCGTAGAAGGGAGGTGTGATTAGGAGTGAAGACAGTGGCCGCGGCTGCTTTCCAGATACCAGGCTCTGCCATTCCCCTGACCATCATGCTTTTATCGAGCCAGGCAAGAAGCAGACCTTTCATCTCCATAGTTCCAGAACCCCTAAGATCCCCTCTAACCCCTGGGGCTCCAAGAAAAAGCCAGTTTCAGCTTAGAGCGAGCAGACAAGGGGAATCTGACCATGCTGACGACTTTCAGCCAGCTCTCTGAGCAGCCAAATGGGTCACTGGCTACAAACATCCCTAGGTTTGTAATGATCACAGGGCCTGTGGGCTCCTGGACACCTTTGGAATGGGCTTTGTGAGGCCAGATGCTCCGCAGATTAAATTTCCAGGGAGAGAACAGCTGAGAAATAGTCTTGAGCTTTGCTAAGCCCCTTCTGTGCTATGACAGCAAAAGGGGTGTGTGTGTGTGTGTGTGTGTGTGTGTGTGTGTGTGTGTGTGTGTGCGCGCGCGCGCGCGCGCGCGCACACTCGCGCTCCACTAATAGAAGGGAGGGCATAGGCAAAAGAGGGCGATTGTCCAATCCTGAGCCTCCCTCTCTCCTTCCATTTGCATCAGCCAATGGGACAGCTGGTGCCGCTGTGTTTTCCAGGATGGTGCTGGTGACAGAAGGGGTATGATTAGTGTTTGGAATTTTATGGTAGGGGTTGAGGGTGGCTTTTTTTCCCCCCCTTTTAAAATAAAGTGATGTTTTGAAGAGTTGCCCTGGAGAACTGGTGAAAGCAGATAGGCTGACAGATGTTTTTTGGTCATGTCAGACGAGGACAAGATTATTCAAGTGAGCGAGGGGTGTCTCTCCCCGTCAGCCGTGCTGTGGGGTTCCAGGGCTGTTCTGCCAGAAAGCGAGCAAGGGGCCGTAATCACAAACAGGCCAGGATCAGTTACAACCAGAAGTATTACTTTGGACTCTTGGCTTTGATGGGGAAGAATGCAGTTTTCCTTGCCCCTCCTCCCCCATCCTTCTCAAGTTAAACAAGGTCTGTGAAAGCAATCACTATGGGACTTAAAGAGAGGCCAAAATTCAAGCCAGCGCAGGGTCCCGAAAGGCCCAGCATGGGAGAGTTCCACCAACATCCACTCATTTGGGGGCAGGGGTTTGCCCAGCCCGTTGGCTGTTCCTCCTTGAAGTGAACTGGAGAAGCCCATTTTCCCTGAGTCTTTTTTGTCTACCTGGGGCATCCTCACCTCCGTCTTGCCCGCCAACCAAGCGTCTTGACCCTTCTGCATATTTAAGCTGGTATTTTCTGCACGTCTGCCACGTACTTAGCACAGCGGGGTGGGGATATGATGAAAATGGCTTAGCATATTGGAGCAGACCCCGACCAGCCCGTGAAGATAACAAAATAATGGGACTCTCACCCCTCCTAGCCCCAACCCAGGGAGGCCTGGGAGGCCTGCGTCTTATCCCCTTCCCCTTGCCTCGACCAGCACCCCCTCAGCAAGCATCAGATCAACTCCTTCACACTTGGGTGTATATAATACTGCTCCTGGAGCATGGACACTGTGAGGGGCATGCTTCCCCCTGGCCTTGGTAATGGGAGCAAAACCAGAGGTGGTGAAGGCCTGGACCTCGTCGCCAACAGAGCCAGGTTGTAACTGACTGGTCTTTGGAGGACAGAGAGGAAGCTGACCTCTGCACAGGGGGATGGAGCACCCAGGGCTCCTGCCGCAGTGCCCCCCTGATGAGTGCTTCACCCCATTCTTCTGCTTCCACGCCAGCCCTGTGTCCCAGTCCTCACTGCACGGCTGACACAAACTCGCCTCCTTGGACCTAAAAGGCCTCCTTCGAAAGCCTCTGCTTTTGCCAGAGCGTCTTGTTGGTGCTGATGTGACAGCTGGGAGGAGGATTCTAGCCTGCCCTCCATAGCCTGATCTCTTAGCCCCCTTGGGGCTGTCCCCCCACCTCAGGGGCCTAGATGGTGTCAGAGCCAGGTTTGGTAGGAACTCTGATCCAGAGACCAGGACAGAGAGAGGGGATGGAGACATCCACATCCTAGGCTAAGGGGCAGGCCAGAGAGAGGGGATGGAGACATCCACATCCTAGGCTGAGGGGCAGGCCAGAGAGAGGGGATGGAGACATCCACATCCTAGGCTGAGGGGCAGGCCAGAGAGAGGGGATGGAGACATCCACATCCTAGGCTAAGGGGCAGGCCAGAGAGAGGGGATGGAGACATCCACATCCTAGGCTGAGGGGCAGGCAAGCGTCGGGGAACAGGAGCTGATGGCGATACTGCTCACTTCCTGGGAAGTGAAGTTAGAGCCTGCCATCGCTGAGGGCTGGGACTTAGCTGCGGTGCGTTGGGCCTGTCACTGCAAAGGCATATTTAAAGGGGGGAGCTTCTCAAGGCCCACCTCGATCCCCAGACATCTGTTATCTTATTCCACCCAGGCCTCCCCACCTTAGAACCACTTCTAGAACAGAGTCTCTCCTCCAAGGGCCCTGAGGTGGTGGGATGACCCCATGGAGGCCAGGAGATGGGGTTCTGGAGGGCAGGCTAGGTCAGTGACTTCCCCGCTTCCTACCCTCTCTCTCTGCCATCAGGTACCAGGATCTTCCTGCTAACCCTGGTGTGGTGTTGATCACAGGCTAGCTCTCATTCGGAGGGGAGAAAACCAAACCATGCGATTAAGTGAGTGTGTAGTCAGGGGCTAGAAGTGAGGCACTCATTCATTCCCCAACTTTTATCTCCTGCTGTGCGCCAGACATCGAGGCACAGGGATGAGCAAGGACAGCTTGATCCCCGTGTCATGGAGCCTTCAGTCTCATGGGGAATGAGGGGACTGCGATTGCTGGTGTGCCAGAAGGTGGGGTGATGACTCTGCAGACCCTTCCCCTTTGAGTGTTGGGGGCAGGGTCACCACAGATTAACAGGGCAGAGGTGGAAGGAGCTCCTTGATAGGTGTCCATGGGTGTCAGTCACTCCTGCCTGACCAATCACTGTAACCGTGGTGAGACTAGAATGAGACACCTGGCCACAGGCAGTCTCTGGGGCAGCTGGACCAGGGGTGTGACCTTTTCTCCTTGGACTGGGGTAGGAGCTGTATTAGACCACATCTTAGGAACTAAGAAGACAAGATGTTGCCCAGAGGCAGGAGAAGCTCAGGGAGAGAACCTTCCTAAATCATACAAACCCAGCTGGGCTCCAGGATGGTCATCCCAGGCCCAGGGTATTCCAGCCTCAACTTAATCCATTTGCTGCTTTCTGTATACCACTGATAGCAGAAACTCTGGGAAAGGCAAGAAAGGGATTGTTGAAGCCCCTCCTATATATCACACGGTGAGCCAGACACCTCTGTGCTGTAATCACCGCCCTTGCCCTGTAAAGCACAGGTAGCATGACTTCCATTTTATGGGAAGTTGGGAAGTTGAGGCCGAGAGAGTTAAGGTAGTTTGCCAGCTTCTTCCCCGCACACTGCCGCCTCTTGGTGAACCCTCTGTGGTTCCCTAGGGCAGAAGCACCATGGTGGGAGAAGCTGTTTCTTCTGTGTAGCTTTTTCCCCACCCACCCTCTGGGGCTTGGAGGCAGCAGGGCTCTGGGGCTGCTCTTTCCGGAGGTCCCTCCATGAGTTGCACCCACCATGGAGGAGGGCTTCGTGTTTCCTGTATGAGACACCGTGGCTCCAAGAGTCCCAGTGGAGGTCTGCAGCTGGCCCATGAGGCTGCTTTGAGTGGGCTTGGGGAGGGGCTGCTAGCGCATAGAATCCCTCTACGTTCTTCCAGAAGCCTCACCCAGGGCATGGGCTTGTCCCTAGCGCTTGGCCTGTGGGACCTCCCTGAGCTTTGCTTTTCCATTCCTCTGAGGGGAGAGGCCCAAATGAAAATGGCCCAGTCAGGTGTGTGAGCAGACTGTGAGAGCTCACGGGTGGCAGTAATTAGCTTACTGGGTGATGTTGGGCAAGTTCGGTAATAAGCAACAGAAATCTCCCGGTCTCAGGTTCCTGTGGGCAAATCCCTCCAGGTGAGCTGAGGGTGCTGTGAATCAGAGGTACCTCCCCAATTTAGGGGACCGGAGGAGGGAACACTGCCCAGGGGCTGAAGAGCTGTGCTGGACTCTAGCCGGGCAGAAGGCCCCGGGGCCAGAGGAATGGGAGCTGTAGAGCAGATGCCCAGCGCTGACCCCAGGGGCTGGACTCAGAGATAACTGAGGCCAAGGGAAGCAGGAGGGACTGTGGTGTGGACGGAGAAGCCAGGCGAGGTGGAGGAAGCCTTGTGCCCGTCTGTCATTGCATTTCGTGTTCAACAACTGCTCGCTGAGTCTTCTTTGTCAAACACTGAGCCAGGCAGGAGCTCAATAGGATGCCAAGATGAGCAAGACTTGGCCTTTGTCCTCAAAGAGCCCTTGGTCTAGCTGGGGTGACAGCCAACCCAAACCTAAGGTCAGGGTGTCAGGGGAACATAAGGGCACGAGAGCAGAAGGGCAGCTCATGGGGAGACACAGGAACTTCGCAAACGTAACGGTTTTGAAAGATGAGGCCCCGGCACAGTGATGGATCAGAAAGACCAACATATTTGGGGCTTCTCAGCTCTGCTGGGTGTGCACAAAAAAGCAAGATAGAGGGCGTGTTTGTTTGTTTGTTTTTTAAAGAAAACACTAGTACAGGTGCTACTCAGACTGTTTAATTTTAGAATGCCTGAGGTTTGGGAAACACAGTTACAGGACCCCAGGCGGGACCCTCCCGGGTACCATTCTTCTCCCACAGTCTCCTAGGGTGACACCAGTGGCTCCCAAATCCCAACTGGGAAAGAAGCCTGGAAAAGCATCAGCATTCACAGTGGCTCCTCCCCACACCACGTGGAAGAATCCACGTTGTCAGAGAGCTGTTGACGTCAGGCGGTGCAGGTTTTTGCAAGACCTCTATTTAAAATTCCCCAGAAATTAAAGAAGGAGTGTCTGGAGGGAGGGATGCCCTAGACAAATTGCGGAGTGGGTTTGTCTTGTTTATGGACATGGTCTTTAAAGTTGAAATTGCCCCTGTTTTATTTTGGCGCCAATTGAAGAGGGGCTGAACTCAGCTAGAAGGGAGGGGACTGTTGTCAGTCTAAGGCTTTTAGTTGAAACCAGCTCAATTCTGGGACCAAGAAGCCTCCATTTTTAGCAAAGAGAGAAAAGGGGAAAAGTATACAAACTCATCCATGTGTACTTCTTAGGCACTGGAGTGAACTGTTAAAAGGATAAGAATAACCCCTTATATTTCAAATGACTGGTAACAGCTACGGAGGGTTCCCTCGGCATTTTTCTCCAGACTGGATATACTTATATAGGACACCAGAAACGTGGCAAGGTGGCCCCCATTCTTTTCTTTTTGATTTCTCAGCGCAACCCTGCTAAGTAAACGCTACTTAATATCCTCATCTCACTAGTGAGGATACTTCATCCTCTTTTGTCAGCCATTTTGAATGACCAAGTAGTGTTCTAGCTAAAAACGTCACCCACGCAACACCGTGGTACACAGGGTGCTTTTAGACGGTACAGAGAGGCAGTATTTAATATTTCCGCAACACACGGTGAAAAAGAACTTTGTCCTGTCCTGTTTCAGTTCTCTACCAAGCCTGATTTATCTCCGCCTGATGGTCGACTCTCTCTGACTGCTCTCTAATAAATCTCCCTCTGTAACAAAAAGGAAGCAGGCTACAGACGTAGCCTCTTCGGTCACAGCACAGCTCAAATTTACTCTGTTGCTTTGTTCTCTGTAATTTTATGGTTGGGGCTGGTGGTCCTAATTGTTTATTCATGATGGCAATCTGAAGTTTCCTAAACAAATTATTTTCTTGAAGTTAAAAAACAAAGGGAGATTGCTTTAAACATATATTTACTATGTGAACCACAGTATATGTAGTTCAAGGATATGGCAAAAGTCATCCATGGTGTGGAAATAGCTGAGGTTTCAGAAATGCTGATCCAAAGTCACTCTCCCGGCAGAGCCCTCGGGTGAGATCTTGTGCCAGAAAACTCTGTCAGCCAGGGTGCCCCTGCCTCGCCCTGCTCTGTGGGCTCGGAGAGGGTGAGGGAGAGGCTACCTAGAGACGGGGGCAGAAATCACCTGTTAGCCCCTTCCTGGGGGAGCATGGCAAGAGGGGGAAAGGCCATGCCCATGACTCTCCTGAGAACTGGGTCTGCTTTGTGGACACTGACAGAATGGAGGAGAAGCAGATGAGGGGCTGGTTTCCCGGCTCACTGGTCAGATAGAAATTCAGGGAACTTAACAGAAAGAGCAGGCAGCGTTGGTCCCTTTCTGCGAAGGTGGCAACAGCTGGAGTCATTTTTAAGCCGAGCCGCGTGGCTGCTGTACTGGGAGCCAGACGCGGATGCCCGTCCTGGCACCGCTCCTTTATAGCCAGCACCTGGGTAAGTCACCCAGTCCGGGTGCTTCCTAACACAGCCTAAGATTTCGCGGGCTTACAGTCTACCCCCCAAACTCCAGGAACTTTCTCATCCTTGCTACCAAGTAGGGTGACCCATGCGACCCAAATGCCTGAGACACTCCCAGTTGGCACCTAGGATTTTGGCATAATTATGAATAACGCCCCCATAGACTCCAAAAAGTTTAGACAGTGAAGTATAACACCGCTGTCCTGAGCCATGTCCTTTTGTCTCTCTGTTTACACCTTTTCTCTTGACAGATTTGACCTGTCATTACCATCTGTTCAGATCTTTCTTTTTTTTTTGGCTTCTGATCTTGGCACAGCCTTTACTAAATGAGATGGTGCGGCCAACACAGCTTCCGACCTTGTACTGTGTCTGATTAAAACATCCAACGGCACAGGTTCCCAGTGGGTGCAACCAGTGAGTTGTCATACCCTCTTTGGATGTGACCTCTGTGGTCGGCCATCAGCGGCGAATCTATTGCTGCAGCCCTGCAGCCCCCAGCAGGATCATGAGAGCCCCAAGGTCCAGGTGGCTCAGCTGGGACACATCCCAGACCCGCCGGGCCAGCAGTTCATGTCTTACCAGAATCCCACATGGTCTGGCCCCCTTCCTTCCTGTTGTCTCTACTCAGAGCTGCCTTGGTCATGCTCAGAACCGCATTCCAGGCTCTCCAGCCACCCCTCAGGGAACCCAGGTTTCCCTTCATCAGGACCCATATTGAGGTCACCTCTACTCTGGAATCTACCTTCTGCTTTGAAAGTTGGGGCTGTGGCCCATTCTGCATCCTCTGGCCTTGCTCCCGCCTCCGCGTCTTTCAGGGTTGCTCGCGGTGGCCTGGCAGGCTCTCGGTCAAGTGCTCTCTGGCCTTTTCTCACACCCGCTAATGCGAGCTCGTGGAGGGCAGCTGTCCGTGCCACGTCCATCTCCGCCTTGCGGCCGTTTGCCCGCCACCCTCCCGGTCAGCGCCCTCCAGTGTGAGCCCCTGACTCCGGAGGGGAAACGCCGAGCTTCGGACAGGTGCCCCGCAGGCCCCCTTCTCCATAGAGCCACGAAGTCTACGCCTGCACTCAGTCTCTTCCAGCTTCCCTCTTTCTTACTCTCCCTCTTGCCTGGAACATCAGGGGAAACACCCTTTTGTTGCCCTGAACATTTTTTCAGGAATCCACATGTGGGACTTTAACCTTCCTGTCGTGATTCTGAGAAGTCCACACCTCCCTTCTCTGTTTTTCTCGCTGCCGCCCCTCCCTCCATCTGAATGCCTCACTCACCCTGCAGAGCCACATCTCGCCCACCGTTTGCATCCTTTACAATCATGGCAGAAAATACCTTTTTGCAATCCTACCCTCCTGAGCCACCTTCTGTTCACGGTAGGTGGAGGACAGTGACGTTGAAGGTGATTGCCCCTCTCACCGTCATCTGGAAGAATCCCCACCGTGGAGCATGGTGAACGTTATGGTTAGGGCCGCATGTACTCCCATCACCTGCCCATCCTGCTCCTCCCACCAGATTGCCGTCTCCCCTCCCTCCTTCCCTCCAGATTTAACCTGAGGTTCAGTTCAGGTCTCCTCTCTTCTAAGAGTTCTTCCCTGACTACTCAGTTTCATCTCTGATGTCTGCAATTTCCTCAAATGTTGCATCAACAATCACTGTGTCTATGGCATGAGGCTGCCTGGGTTGCCCTGTCCCTGCCCCCAACCTCTGCCAAGCACAGAACCAGATCTTCAGTAGAGACCTTCTAAGGTCAAGGCCAAGTAACAGTGACACCAAGAGGCTTTCTCTCCAAGAAACTCCAGACACCTAAGACCACCTGCCTCCCTGCCCAGCCCTGACACCAGTCATTGAGAGGCACTGAGGTCTTGGTTCCTTCTTTAAAATTCGCTGTGGTTTGCACTTAAACTTTAGTGATAGCTCTTTGGTGCGCCTTGCCAGGAGCCAGGCAGTATTCCGAGCCCTTTTCATAGATGTACTCATCCACCAATACAGTGAGATGCAGGCATCCTGTAGGTCCATTTTAGAGCTGAAGAAGTTGAGGTGATTGCTCAAAACCATGCAGCTCTAGTAAGCAGCAGAGCTGGGATTGAACCCAGGCAACCTCACCCTAGAGCCCTTGTTTAAAGACGTGATTCTCCTCTACCCATCATTTTCGCATGTCCCCCCTCTCTGCCTTCTGCTGGGTGCCTCGCTCATGACCTTGGCCTGCCCAGACCCAGCGCTGGACTCCTGGGCTCGTCCAGTGTGGTGGGCAGGCTGGAGCAGGGTTGGGGGAGGAGTGGCAGCGGCCCAGTTCTTGCTGTCTTCTTGCCACAGATCTACAGAGCCTTCCAAACTGTGACGTAACAGCCTGTGCTAATGGTCTTGGAATTCAGGCCTCAGGCGCCATGGGAAGGTTCTGGGGCCCTGGTGGCCTGAGAGCCCCATCTGGGGGAAGGGGAGGCTGTGGGCAGCAGAGAGGAGGGTAGGGGCCAGAGGTGGGACCAGAGGAATGGGTCAGGCAGGAAGGCAGGGGCTGTGGAGGTACTTTGGGAGGGACTAGGGGAGCCTCTCCGAGGAGGCGGGTGACTAGGAGGGACTGTCACCCGCTCCTGTTTGCTTTGGACTGTAGAGGCCACGTGCTGTGAGCTGGAGTGTGTCTTGGCAAGAGGCCGCAGTGACAGAGCCTTCTGACCAGGGGAGGCCTGGCCCAGGATGGCCTCCTTTCATTGTTCTTAAAGGCACAGCATGCCGTGGACAGCCTGCATTTCCCACATCTCTGGCCGCTCTCAGGTAGAAGCCTCAGATCTGCCCCAAGGTTATGGGAGGGGGATCAGGGCAGAAGTCGTCCCTTAAGGCTCAGCCTTGTGCCAGGTGTAGTGTGGCCAGGTGGGCAGGGCTGGTGACATGTGCCTAGCCAGGCCCCCTTCAGCCCCCTTCGTCCTCAGCATCTCCCCTACGTCCACCATTCGGTGCCCCCAAATTCTTCCTCCCCTCTTCCAAACCACTCCAAGGAAAGGACACGAGAATGCCCGGACATTTCATTCTCACGGAGGGGCCAAAGCCTGAGCCAAGCGTACATGGAGAATGGGGGCAGGTATTCGAGGCCTGGGACTGTGCCTCTGCTCCTGGCTCCTTCACCCCTTGCCCACCTGCACACGGAAGCCCTCGCATAGGCCTGGGCATACAGTAGCACTGCACACACGCATACTCTGGGTTAGACCATGTGAAGGACCAGGCAGGGAAGAAAAGGCAGGCTCGGAGGTTACCTCAAGGCTGCTGTGTTCCAAACTCCGCCCAGTCTGTCTCACCCTGCCTGATATCCTCTAGGTGGGCGCCCAGGGCTAGTGGGAGGCAGCCCAGCCTTCTCGCTGGCCCCAGCGCCAGTGCACAGGTTGTGTCTGCGCCCATCTTGGGTGCCGTGCAGGGGGAGATAGAGGAGGAGAGCCTGCGTCCTGACTGTGGGTTGTTCTCTGCAGCGTCCCGATGCCTCGAACAGGGCTTGGCGCGTGCCAGGTGCAGTGAAGGTTGGTTGTTGAGTACACCATGTGTCTTCAATACACCCGCCCAAGTGCACACTGGATACGGCAACCCTATGGGCAGCTCATACTATTTTCTAATTAATTGATTAATTAATTAATTACTTTGGCGGTGTTGGGTCTTCGTTTCTGTGCGAGGGCTTTCTCTAGTTGCGGCGAGCGGGGGCCACTCTTCATCGTGGTGCGCGGGCCTCTCACTGTCGCGGCCTTTCTTGTTGCGGAGCACAGGCTCCAGAAGCGCAGGCTCAGTAGTTGTGGCTCATGGGCTTAGTTGCTCCGCGGCACGTGGGATCTTCCCGGACCAGGGCTCGAACCCGTGTCCCCTGAATCGGCAGGCAGATTCTCAACCACTGCGCCACCAGGCAAGCCTCCGGCTCATACTCTTGTGATAAGGAGGTCAGCCCTGTTCCCGGTCACCAGTGAGTACGTGGTGAAGCCAGGATCCAAACTGAGGTCTGTCTTGGAAGAGGGGCTAAGAGGTGCCTGCGGGCTGAATCCTGGGGTGAGCAGGCTGGGGAGACCTCATGGAGGACGGCACCTCGAAGGACCGGGGGAGTTTCAGAGGGAGAGGGAGGAGCGGGGTCCCCCTCCCCCACCAGCTGTCTTGTTCTACTCGGAGCCGTGACCTCAGAGGACTTTATTCACATCCTGATTGCATGCAGCTGGCCTCCTCTGGCCCTAATGAGCTCATTATCCATTCTCATTAAGGAGGCCATTGTGACCTGGTCACCCTGGGGACAGCAGTGGCCTGGGAGTGCCCATCACTTCCTGCCACCCTTGGCCAGGCTCAGCCCCCTTCTAGAGAGGCTAAGGCCCCCAGTCCCTCTCCCAGGTCCTCCCATCCCCTCCGTCTGTCTTCATTTCTGACTTCCTCTGCGCGCGCGCGTGTGTGTGTGTGTCTGTGTGTGTGTGTCCGTGCCTCACTCTCTTTCTACCTCCACCCGTTCCACCCCAGTTAGAGTCCGTTTGAAAGGGCTTTGCAACTGGCCCAGCAGCTAAGGACTGCGCTCAGCCTGCACAGAGGGAGAGCCGCCCTCTGGGCCCGAGCTTTTGCCTGCTGTGGCTGAGGGGCTCCCTGCCCCACCTGGCGTGGGGAGTCCTCCAGCGCTGCCCTGAGCTGGAGGTGCTGGCCAGGCCACCCGGTGCTGCCTTCTCCCACCCTCGGCCCCTGAGCCACTGTGAGGTGGGTTTTAGTGCGTCCCGCTGAGCCGGTCGGATGCTGTGACAGGTGACCTTGCTGTTCTTTCTGGGCCTTTGCCTCCTGGAGAGGGCTGGGCCCTGGCCTATAGGCCAGCCTCGCTGAATGCTGTCCTTCTCTGGCACTGTGGACACACGGTCCTCACAGGAGAGGCCAGCGTGAGGCGGCTCTGGGGCGCTTGGCCAGTTCAGCTCCCAGACGCCGTCCCGGGCCCGGGGGCTTAGCCTGGGGCCACCAGAAGGAAGCCTCCTCCTGTACGTCCAGCATCTGAGTGCTCCTGGACATCAGCTTGCAGTTTCCCATTCAAAAGAATGGACGTGGTAGCCCTCTCTTGCCCTGTCTGGGGGGCATCTCAGCATAAGGCACTCCAGCTGGGAAGACCTACCTGAGCAGTGGCCTGGCTGGCGCTGGTAGAGCATGGCTGCTGGGCTGGGGTGCCGGGGCGTGTAAGGGGCCTCCCAGCTAGCCCAGGCCCCCTAGGGGCTCCCCACCAACTCCTGTTCCACTAAGTCCTCTTCCCCCACAACAAAAAAGAGCCTGCTCCCCTCTTGCCTGGGAACCAGGGTTGACTTGTTGGGAAAAGGCCAAGTCTTGCAGCCTGTCGGGGAACAACTGCCCCCAGCTGGGCACCGGTGTGGCCACTTCGTCAGCCCAAAGCTCGGTCCTTTAGTAAAACCTTGCCGAATTTCCTCTCCCAAGAACGGAGGCTAGGAGGATAGAAGAGGAAGGGTAGCAGAGGCCAGCTTGGAGTTTGGATCCATCTTCCGAGGACATGAGACATTGTGAGACATTGTGGCTCAGGCCGGTCCCTGGGCATCCACGAGTGCCGGCCACCTTACCTCCCACATCCTGTGGCTTTAGTCCTTCGTTCAGTGAAGCTCATGGCTTCCATTTAATGGGTGCCTGCTGGTGTGCCAGACCCCACACGTTGTTCTTTATCTCATCCTCACGCTAGCCTGTGTGGTAGTCTTACCATTTTACAGACGGAGAAACCAAGGCTCAGAAAGGTTAAGTCACTTTCTTGAGGCCACAGAGCATGGAAGTGGCAAAGATGGGATTCAGAGTCAGATCTTTGGCTCCAGCACTTAGGTTCTGTGCCTCAGTTTCCTCATCTGCTGTTCGGCTTGCTGCAAGCTCAGCTCTGCCCTAAAGACAAAATAGATGAGATACTTAGAGTCCCAACAAGACTTATTCTCAGAGTGCACAAGTTGCTGTGAATTGTGGGGGTGATGCTTTGGATGCTATTGGGACTTGGGGGTCAGTCAGGGAGGGCTTCCTAAAGGAGAAAGGAGGCTGCAGGACCTCTGTGCTGGGCAGCTGTGTGAGCTGAAGGACCGGAGCCAGGCCGAGGGGGCCCTGAGACATGTAGGGCAAGGAGGAGAACCCCCAGGGACATCTCCTCCTGGCCCCATTTCTCACCGTGTTTGCTATCATGCATTGCATCAGCTGAGAAAAGAGCAAGCCATATTGCAAAAGATAGCGCCTTCTGTTCTTCTGAAACCCCAGAAGACAGCCCCCAAATTCCATAGATATCAGTAAACACACACACACGTCAGTTCACCAAGCTGTATTGAGTACCTCCTGACACACTCCTTGGGCACACACACCACCTGGCCACCCATGGGTGCTGGCTCTGTTAGTCTAGAATACCAAATACCCACCACCACCCTGATCAGAGCTCAGGGTTTTCAGCTCCTACTCTGTGCTAGGCCCCAAGCTAAGCTACTTATGTCTCATCTGTTCATTTCAACAACCTTGGGAGGTGGGCTCCATTTATTACTCCCATATCAGAGAGGGGAGACTGAGGCGCATAAAGGTTTAGCAATTTTCCCCAAATCACACAGCTAGGAAGTTGCATGCCAGGACCTGAATTTGAGTCTTTCTGACCCTAGATTCCTAATTATTACCCTCTTCCTCCAGAGGATCCTCACCTGTAGACATAGACTCTCAAACCTGCGACTGGACTCATGGTGTACGCACAGAAAGCAAACACTCAGCGACGGGGACATACCCACTCACAGGTGGCACATATATAAAGCACCAGTATTCAGGGACACTCGTTCTCAGGGAGTCACCTCTGTGCTCTTGTGTACCACAGATGTGCACCTACTCCACTTCTGTGGTGGTTAAGAATATGGGTCGTGAAGCTGGACTGCTTGGTTTTGAGTCCAGCTCTGCGTCTTCCTAATTGTGATCTATTCTGCCTCAGTTTCCACATCTGTCAAGTGGGGATGATGACGATAGTAAAACGTAAGGTTCTTGAAGATGAAATCAGGTAATGTGTGTAATGTTAGCTCCTGACAGAGTGCTCTTCTCAGCGTCTGACTGTAATTGTCATCACGTGATGCATGTACAGACACACCTCTGTTCCAGGTGCACAGGCAGCCATCCACGCACGTGTGTGTGGACAGAACCTACCTCCCACTATGTGCCTCTGCAGGAATGAGGACACGGTGTGTGCTGGAGGAGAGCCTGGGGGCCCCGAGGGCTGGCTGACGCCTGAGTCCTCTTGGCCAGCTGGGCTGCCCCCACGGTGGTTCAGGCTCTAATTGCTCCTTGGTGGAGCAGCAGTGACCTTGGTCAGGAGCCCCAGTTGCAGCATTTGACGTCTGAGCTGCTGGCATCTGGGAGAGGCCTGTCAGCAGCTGTGGGTGGGTGCAGGCCCCGGGAGCCTCCCCCAGAGGCCCCACTGTGTGTCTCACGCCAGGGCTCCCAGGAGGTCTGCGTGTAGCTAGGTAGGCACCTCTGCCCCTGTTCAGCCACGCCTGCCTGGGCGGTGACTGAGCCTGTCCACCTTTGCTTTGCGGAGGTGCCTACAGCCCAGCCAGTGGCAAGCTCTTCTCTGCAGGGCCTGGTGCAGGAGGGACCTGAGACTTGAAGCCACACAGCCCAGCTCTGTGTGTGTCAGGGCTGGAGTGGAAGTCCAGGCCAGTGTTCTCGGGCAAGGTCGGCAGGTCCACAAAGCCGTGAGGATGGTTGAGAGTCTCAGCCCCAAGTCTTGGGAGTGCAGCAGGAGAATAGGATCCGAAGCTGCTGCCCTGGGGTGCGATGATCACAGTCAGCCAGTAATGTGGCCCACGCTCCATAGAAACTTGTGGTGCAACAGAGATTTTGAGGTGGGAAGGACTCAGAGACAGCCCTGGCACCTCCAAGGGGCACCCAGGTGGTGTGAGGCACAGACCATCGTGCCGCCCTGCCCATTGGGCACCTCGGCCACACTCTGGGCCTCTCAGCAAGTCCCTGCCCAGCTCACCCTGAGCACCAGGCCTATGCAACAGAGGTAGGAGGAGGGCCAGCCCTGCCCTGCCCCTGGGAGATTCTCTGCGCAGACAAGTCCGGATCCATCCCTCCATCACCGATCTCTGGCTCCTGGGGGGAAGGAGAGAGCAGAAAGTACATGGAAAGTTCCCAAAGGGTGAAGTTAGGAGGGAGGGGAAACGATGCCACCAGCAGAAAAGAGCCCTAAATCCTGGGATTATGAGGCCCTTGGAGCCAAGGAGAAAGGTCCATGCAGGGCCCTGGTCTGGAGATGGCCATGGGAAGAGGTCAGGAGGAGGGGACAGCAAGAGGTCAGCAGGCTGGTGGGCTTGCTTCACACATGTGAGGACACAGACAAGCTTGGATGGGACTGATGGAGAAATCCCCTGCAAGCCCTCCTGGTACCCATGGAGGGGCTTGCCTCCTTCACCTCTGCTGAGGATGACTTTGGAGCCCAGATTCCAGAAGTAGAGAGAGGGCTTAGGAGACAGTCAGCCCAGCCATCCAGGAGATCACCAAGTCGCCTTCTTTCCTGGGAAACCATGGAGTCACACAAGGAAAGGAAAGACTGTGCTCCCACTGAGACAGCAAGTAGGTTGTTTCAGAGGGTGGAGTTGGCGGTGGACACACCTTGGTGTAGAAAGAGAGGCTGAGAGGGGCTGGGCCTGGGAGAGATCTTGGCAAATCCTCCACGAGACACATGCATCCAAGCTCCGCTGTTTCTCCAGGCACATCCCTGTTCTGTCTGATGACGATAAGGTCCCTGGCCCCAGCCTGGGCCCATCCTGGGGAATCCCTCTCCTGGGAAGAAGAGCTTCCCTTTTGAGACTAGGCCTACTGGGACTTGGCTTGGCTTTGGAGGCTGGAACTGGTCTTTCATCTCCCCGGACACAGTTTGGGGAGGGTCTGGAGGGTGTGGTAGCCAAAACCTTTGAGCTTTTGGCATTGGGACCTGAACCTGGGCAGGCATCTGAGAACCTCAGCCTTCCAGACCCTCCCAAAAGTGACTCCAAGTTGGGATTGTGGTGCCTGCTCTTTGGGGCTCTTGGAGCTTATCCTGTGAGCGGGAGGTCGGGGAGGGACCGCTATCCCAGAGTGGCTCAGAGGGCTTCATCCTTACATGCCAAAATCTGTGGTGGCAGGTGCCCAGTGGGCTTGGGTTTTGTTCTCCAGACTTGACTCACGATGGTGGACCTTCGATTATGAACCTTGCTGGGTACGGGTGGCATTAGTGAGTGAGTGAAACCCGCTCTGGCTCGGGTGAACAGCCCAGGAAGGTCACTGGCTCACTGCAATTAGCAAGTCCAACAGGGCAGTCTAGCTTTAGCACACCTGCGTCCCAAGGTCAAGTGATGGTCAAGACTGACTTTCTCCATCTCCTGACTTTGTTTTATTGACTCAACTCTCAGGACGTCTCTTCCCACACACCCCTGCGATTCCTGGTTAACGTGGGATTTAGGGTTCAGGTCGCCAGAGCACCCATGTCAGTTCCTGGAAAAGCCCCTGAACCATTACAGTGTCCGGGGAAGTGGCAGACCAGTCAGAACGACTCCTGTGGCCTAGGAGGCAGGGCCGCAGGGCAGGAGCCTCTACGAGGTCGGGAGCTCTGTCCCGTGACCTCCAGTAGGGCTCTGTGGAAGAACACTGGGCCCGAGGCCTCTTGGCACAGACTGTTGGGGTTCCTGAGAGCGTTCCCCCAGAGCCTGCGAGAAGGGGAGAAGGCATCCCAGGCAGAGACCCCTCTGGCTTCTTTGGAGTCTCTCAGCCACAGCGTCCTGAGCAGCTGTGCCGCTGTGGCCTGGGCGTCATGGAGGATGGCGGTGCTGCCCCAGGCAGGTAGGCCCAGAGGGTGCACGTGGCCATGGGTGTTGTGAAGGTGGCCCACACCCATCCCACTTGGGGGAAGGACAAGGGAATTGACCTGAATCTGGCAGAGGGAGGGAAAGAAGGCATCTATCCCAGGTTCCGTAGGGGCAGTGTCCCAGCTAAGGGCTGGACCACAGAAGTCCAGACTGTTGTCTGAGACTTTCTCTTTAACTTTTTTTTTGGAAGACTTGGTTTTTTTAGAGCAGTTTAAGTTCCCAGGAAAATTGAGTGGAAGGTACCGAGGTGTCTCATATACACCTGCCCCCACGCACACACAGCCTGCCCCATCCTCAACCCCCTGCAACAGAGCGGTGCATTTGTTAAAACTGATGAACCTGCATTGACACACCCTAGTCACCCAGAGTCCCTAGTTTACATTGGGGTTCGCTCTTGGTGCTAGACGTTCTGTGGGTGTGGACAAACGTACAAGGACATGTATCCAACATTATGGTATCACACAGCTGTCATGGTGTTTCATAGGTTTTGCAGAGCTACTCGCAGAGTGTTGTGGAACTTCCTGGAAAGGGTGGGGTGCAGTGGGCATTCAAGACTAGACCACAGGGCTTCCCTGGTGGCGCAGTGGTTGAGAGTCTGCCTGCCGATGCAGGGGACACAGGTTCGTGCCCCGGTCCGGGAAGATCCCGCATGCCGCGGAGCGGCTGGCCCTGTGAGCCATGGCCGCTGAGCCTGTGCGTCTGGAGCCTGTGCTCCACAAGGGGAGAAGCCACAACAGTGAGAGGCCCGCGTACCGCAAAAAAAAAAAAAAAGGACTAGACCACAGGCTGTTTGCTCTCCCAGGCCTGTGACGTGGGGCATCAGAAGTTGAAGACCTAGGTGCTGACCCTGGGTGCGGAGGTCCTGTGCAGTGGTGGGACTTTTGTCCTCCGTCCCTCTCCATTGCTGTCACAGCAGCCCCCAGGCAACCTCCACCACCTCCCAGGGCTAGGCCCAGCTGGGAGCACCTGGAGGTCCCCTTGTGCCCCTCCTCGGGCAGCCACTCACTGCTGTGGCCACGTGGTGATGGGGCCTCAGTGCTGGCCAGGGAGGAACCCTGGGGTCTCCTGACAGGCTACAGTCCAGGTTTGGAAATGCTGAGCTCTGTCCTGGACAGAAAAGAGAACTGGAGCCACCGAGTTTGGAGTACTTCGCTCAGCATTTGTTTGAATGATGAATGAACAAGCCAGCAAAGGGGAAAGAAAATGAATGAGGCGTTATCACTTGGCCACAACCCTCAAGGGTCACTCAAGGGTGCAGTGCCCACTTACTGTGATTGAGTTGTCAACATACCGAAGGGCAGCTGTGAGTAGCACTGATGTGAAAATACCACTGACCAGAGGTGGGAAGCAGGAACCGTGACCATTAGAACGTATCTGTGAGGCCTTTACCCCCCAGTGCCTTTAAAAGCAGAGAAAGTGGTCCAACTCCAGGTCACACCGGTGGTCCTAGTGGGCTTGAAAGACCCTACACCATCTCTGTGTTTGGTCAGAGCTCCCTTGACCTTTCCTGCAAGGTAACTTTCACGTGTTGGGCATATCATTGTGTCAATTTCATTTTCCGTTTTTTTTGTTATCAAATGTCTGTGTGCGTGGATTGTGATCCATCAGGCCCTCTTCTCAGGGAGCGTGTTGGTTTCTTCTTTCTCAGCGAGGAGCCTGGACGTGGGCAAGACGTTTGCCAGGCACCCAGGCCGTGTGGCTCTGCGCCCTACCCTCCACGCTCCTCCTTCCCTCCTCGTCCTGGCCCCATCCACCTCTGCCATCTGCTGGGCTCTCATGGCTGCTCTCCTGTCCCCACTGCAGGCTGGTGGTTCGTGAGCACCTCTGAAGAACAGGGCTGGGTCCCTGCCACCTACCTGGAGGCCCAGAATGGTACTCGGGACGACTCAGATATCAACACCTCCAAGACTGGGGAAGGTAAGCTCCTACGGGTTCAAGGGGTCGGGGAGATGATGCAGCTTTCCCACCCTTCTCCCTAAAACCATCAGAAGCTCTAAAACGATATGGATCATGTTTCCCCCCCCTGCTTCTCCCAGGATCCCGTGTCACTGAGGCCAACCCACAAGCTCACCTCCTATGCCAGGTCTGTCCTTACTGGTCCCACATGGGGCTAAAATTAGAGGAGAGATTCCCGTGGGGTGTGGATCTCAGGCTTTGGCAACTTTGGGGCAGAGATTGGGGAGAACAGTCTTAGGGCTGGTCCCTCTCCCCACCAGCAGGCTTGGGTTCCTCTGGGGGTCCCCAGAGAGATCCACCTTTGCCCCCCTCACCCCACACTGTGCTCTCTGCGACAGGGACGACCCCAAAGGGACTGTGTGCACACAACTTCCTGCTGTGCACAGTCTGTTCAGAGGCCTCTGTTCCAGGTGCCTGTTATCCCAGTCAGGGGTGCAGATGTGGAGGGCAGGTCTGTGAATCATTTCTCAGTGTTGCAGGAACCCAGGGATGGCTCCAGCCCCTGCACCGTCAGCCTCTCTCATTAGCTCTGACCTGGTGAGGTTTTTCTGGGATTTTCTCCAATGCATTTCAAGGAGCCTGCCCCTCCTCCCAACCCCAGCCAGGACTGGCCTGCTCAGCCTATCTGTGGACTTGGGTATTCCCCAGAGCGGGCTGCCAGAGCCCAGCGAGTCTGAGCCACCCTGTTCCCGGCTGCCTGCTCCTAGTCACTTCCAAGCCTCCCTTATTCTGGCAGTGGGAACACTTGCCCTAACGGTCAGTGGGGACCGTCCAAATGGGCACATCTGAGAGCCAGGGGAATGCATGCCTGCCACCCGGGGCTCAGGCCACCTCCAGGCCTGCCCCTGCCCCACCCCCCATTCCACACTGCCCAGGCCAGAATAAGCAGCCTGCCAAGCCCCAGCTCCGTCTTCATCCTTCCCCCAAATGTCGGTTACTGGGCAGGCAGTCGGAGCCCCTCCCTTCCTCCCATGTAAATGCTGTATTTCAGTCCCGTGACCAGTACTGCAGCCCCTGCAGTGCATGTCTGCCTTGTGACAGGTTTCCAGAGACCAGGCCCCATTGAGAAGGGCTGGCATGTTCAGGCCAGGTACTCGGCCTTTCCTGGCTGCTCCCCGAGCCCAGGGGCTGAGCCTGTCCCCCATCTCATCTCTGGTTCCCTCGCACCTCTGCAGCGGTGCAGGGTCGTAGCCCCTGAGCTGGGTCCGGTCTGTTTTGTCTGCAGTCACCAGGCCTCACCTCCTATCCAGTTCCACATTCTGGGGGGTATCCCAGGGCTTTTCAGAAATAACAATACCTAGAGTGTACTGAGGTCTCACTCACTCCTAGGTGTCTGCCCTGGTACTTGAAATGCCCTCACCACCCTGGGAAGGCTCTGTCACCATCTCCATTTTCCAGATGCAGATATGTATTTGTCCTCCTAAGGCTCGAGCCCTGGTCAGCCTCCTCCGCCAGTGGTCTTCCCACCGTGCCGCATGCGTCTCCGTGAAGCATTTTCTCGTGAGCAATTCTAGGAGGGTGTATGTGTGTCTGTGTGTGTGGAATTGGAGCCCCACCTGAAAAGGTGACGCCAAGAGAGTCAGAGTGGAGACGTCAGGTAGATGCTGGAGGACCAGGACACCAAGTGGGTAGGAAGGAGCCTGAGAGGTGCGTGGGCAGTGACACCGCCAGGCTGGTTTGAAGAGAGATTGGGTGCTTTGCACAGAACAAGCAGTAACAGGTTATAGAGAATTTTGACCTCGATGGAGTAAGAACCAGGCAACCAGTGGAGGTTCCGCCTTCAAGCGGGGGCGGGGGCGGGTGTGTATGTGCGCGTGTATGCTCAGGGTGAACCTCCTGGTGATAGGTTCCTCTGCACATTTTGATAGGACCTGTGTGCCAGCACCCCTGGCAACATTTGGGCAGCTGTGAGTTCCATCATCACGTCGTGGGCATCTCCCCACAGCTGTACGGAAGGATTCAGGACTCAGTGCCCCAGCCCAAGGCCCAACAGCTGTGGTGTGTCCGCCGGTCTCTGCACTGGCAGCCATGTGGTTAAGAGATCAGCCCACCCTGGTCCCGTCTCTGGCCATCTCTACCCCAGCCCTGTTGCCATCCCATTGTAGGTCCCCTGAGCTCTACAGGCAGAAATTGGAAGCCTTCGTCCCGTCAGAGCTTCCCTAACAGCTCATGCTCCATTGCTTCAGAAAGAAAAGAGGCTGTTTCGGTTTATTTCTGTCAGCAGATGTTCTGGTACATGTTCCTGTTTCTCCTGAAGCCAGGTGTGCTGTGGAGAATGCAGAAGCGTTTCAGTAGGGGGCAGGAGGGCCGAGGTGGGGGCTGAGACCCTCTTGTCCACTGCTGATGAGGAGGGTCCAGGCCCGACGTTGGCAGGGTGCTTCCGTGAGGCACATCGCCTCAGAGGTGAGGAAGCGGAAGCCTGGAGGATCAGTTAGTGGCAGAGCCAAGCCCCGAACCTGGGTCTCTGCCTGCGCCCTGCAGCCACCAGCAATGACCTGCCTTTCTCCCTGGGCTGGCATTGGCCCCAGGGTCCAGGCATTCTCCACTGTTGGTGCCTAAAAGGCACAGGGTCTAGAGTCCAGGCTCCAGAGCCAGACTGCGTGGATTTGCGTGCCGCCTTGACGCTCAGGTGTGTGACTCAGAGGGTTCCTGAACATCCCCGTGCCTCTGGCCTCCCATTTCTAGAATGGGGAGAGTGCCAGCTACATGGGGCTTTTGTGAGATGGTCTTGGTACCTGGTTTAAACCGGGTAAATGTTACTCACTGCTAGGGTGGCCCCAGGCTGGGCATCAGCTGAAGTGAAGCTCCTCTGGCCACAGAGGAACCAGGTGGACGCACCCCCAGGAGGTCAGCTGTCCAGGTTCCTCCCGGTCTGACCTCACACAGGACCTCATCTCCATTCTACAGAGCCCGTCCAGTCCCTGTCTTATTTCACGCCGGGGCAGGTGGTGTCAACCCCAAAGACAGATGAGGAAACAGAGGTTTAGGGAGGGATGGCAGCCTGCCAGGGTGACACAGTAACCTGGCAGTGCAGCCTGGATTGAATCCATACCCCTAACCTTTTGTCCAGGCCTCCTGCTTACAAGAAGCAGGTCAAACAGGCTCCTCTTCTCCCTCTGGAAAAATAAGTACTGCCCAGGAGGCCCTGGTAGGATGTGGCTCAGTTGTGTCTGGACAGTTTGACTCTTAAGTGCTGGCCTCCTCCCCCAGACCTGGGCAGCCTGGTACCCTCCTTCTGCAGTGCCAGGAGGTGGGGGCCCCTGATGCACCTGGGCGTCCCATAGGAAGGTGGGGGGCATGTGGAGCTGGTCCATAGCAGCCAGAGGACCTGTGCAGATGAAAGGAATGTGGAGCAGTGAAAAGCTGGGAGGCAGGTCCTCCGTTGTCAGAAATCCAGTGGGTAGCATGTGGGGAAGGAACAGAGCAAGGCCTGTGGCATCCTACTGTGTGTGCTTCACTCGGCAACATTTCTGAAGGATCGGCCCCGTGCCAGGCCCCATGCCAGGCCCTGGGGACGCAGAGATGCAGAGTTTTAGCCCTCAACAGACTTGATCCATTGGGGGTGACTGAAAAAGCAGACATAAACCAACCCAGGATGGTGAGAGTTATAAGCCCCCCAAGGAAGAGACCCCACGTCTTTGCTGGGCACATTTATTCTTCCACCCGCAGTGCCTGGCTCGTGGTGGCAGGTTCACAAGCAGGACTTGCTGAGTCAGTGGGGGCAGGGGAACAGGTGGATGTGAGCCCTGGTGGAGAGTGGGGCACACCCTCCTGGGAACCATCACTGCCCAGCAATGGTGGGAGCCATGTCCTCCCCCTAGGGTCACAACCAAGGGGCATCCTTGCACTGGGCTGGAGCCAGGGCTCCTCCTCCCCTCTCAGGTGCTGGGATTCTAAATTCCTAGCCCCTCCCAGGCTCGGGGGCATAACCCATGCAATTTGGCTTTGGTTGAGTTATTCCCCACCTGCCAGCGCCGCCACTGGTCAGATCCGCGCCCCTGCAGCAGGCATGTGCCACCGGGGCTCAGTCCAGGCGGTGAAGACCTGGGGATGTGAACCTTCCCTCCCTCCATCCCTTCCCCACCCATCCCATCTCATCCTCATGTCCATTCTCTCCGCCGGTTCCCGTCGGCCGCGTGTTCCATCGCCATCTCCCACACCAGTGTCCAAGAGACGCAAGGCCCATCTGCGGCGCCTGGATCGCCGGTGGACCCTGGGCGGGATGGTCAACAGGCAGCACAGCCGAGGTGACGATGGGGGCCAGCTTCTCCTTACCGAGAGCTGCTGCCTCTCTTTCTTTCACTAACACTTCTCCTCTTTCCTGGGCTCTGCCTCTCTCTGCCCTGTGGCCTCCTTACCCAGATTCACCAGACAGACTTTCCTCTCACCTACTCTAGCTGGCGGGGTGGGGGGAGGCGGGAGGGGGGCGCAGGGGCCGCTTGGGAATCGGGGTGACAATGGGGGCAGCTCTGTCTTTGGCCAGCGTCCTGGGGGCAGGGGTCATGGGACTTAGGACAGGATTATGGGGGCAGCTGGACTCTAAGAAAGGCCACATTTACCCTGAAGCTTCAGATTGAGAGAACTGAGCGTGTTTGGGTCTCTGCCTGGGCCGTCCCCTCACCCTTGCCCTTCATTGCCTCCCTCCTCTGAGAAAGGGTTCCCTTGGCCAGAGCTATTCTAGCAATTACTTAGGGACAGAGTAGGAAGAAGGAGCAGCTCACAATCTCCTCATTCAGCCAGCTCCAGGGAAACTAGAGAAGGAGCAAAATCCAGACCCAGCCAGGCCCCAGGGCACAGCCTCAACAAGTTCTGATGGTGGGGTCAGGTCCAGCTGGGGGCTCCAGCAGCCCCAGCACTAGCTGTTGGGATTTGAGCCTGACCAAGACTATTCCAGGGAAGCCCCTGGCCTGCCATACACGCTGATTAGGAACAAAGACGTTTGCCAGTCCAGGGCCTTTCCAACATCCAAGAGCTTGTGAGGCAGGGAAATTAGGGGCAGGCCTCTGAACAAACCTCTAAACACCTCCAGAGCCCCAAGGCCAGTGGGTGGCCCATTTCTCCTGCCTCAAGGAGAGTGGAGGGTATGCGTTCCGGACGGTGACGGCACAGCCGGAAGGGTGTCATAAGCATTGGCTTTTCCAGAATTAGCAGGGATGCCCCGTGACTCGCACCCTACCCCCAAAGCTTGTTCCTGAACGACTGTGACACCCTGTTTTGGTATCTGCCCCAAGCCCCAGGCAGCAGCAAGCCTGGACTCAGGGGTGGCCAGCGCCTGTGGCTGGCTAAGCATCAGCCTCAGAGCATTGGCTGCGAGGGGCCCAGCTTGTCCCGAGGGTGGAGTGTGGGTTGGACCCTGGGTGCTGGCGCAGGACAGGGGGCCAAGTCGTGGAAGCAGAGAGAACAGGCTGAATGTGAAGCAAAGGCACCCTAGAGGTAGGATGGGTGAGGCAGCACAGCTGGGGGGCCAGGCGGGGAAGCAGCCCTGAGCCTTGGCAGCAAAGGACAGTGGGACACTGGCCTGGAAAAAGAGCAGGGTGGAAGGTTTGGCCTGTCCCCATCCCCTCCCACATCTGCTCCAAACACCATCTCACACTGAACCCCAAACACACCTCTGTCTCCACAACCACATGGCCTCTTGGACACTTCAATCGGTGAAGCATGACCGCCGGCACACAACCCCGAGAGCCACGGGCGTGGCCACAGTACACTGTCCCATCCAGGCCCTACACAGCTGCACGTCTGCGGTCCCGTGCACACAGCCACTCACAGTACACACTTATGCACCCTCACGTAGACCATTCCACGTCTGCACTATTTACACAGTCACAGATGCATTATCTACACAGCCACATTGTAGGTGCACCTCTGCAGCCTCCCCCCAAGTACACGCATAGCTTCGTATGCACCACGTGTATATCGGCAACAGTATTTACAATTCTAAATGTAACATGATGTAAGTAGACACAGATACCCAACTAAATGCATAATTCTATGGCCAGCCACACATATGTAAATATGCGAGCAAATGCGGGCCCACGACGTCTGTCTCTTGAATAAGAGACCTAAACAGCATCATTTCCCAGTCTTAGCCCTAAGTTAAATTAGGGCTAAGTTAAATCAGGCAGCCAAGAAAAACTTGCAGGAAGTTGGCTGGGAGAAACTTCGCTGCAAACAGCCGAGCTGACGAGGGGGGAACAGGCAGTGGGTCATATATAACTAGACAAGAGAAAAGCAGTGCTTCCCCGGGGCCTCCACTCCCCCAGTCCCAGAGCCAACCAGGCCTCTGGAATCAAAAAGCCTCTTGCATCGGGGTTGGGTAAGTTGTAGGGACTGGGAGGGGAGCCAGGGAGACTGCTGACGGAGGGGAAAGTGTTTGGAAAGGGGAGGCGTCTGTGGTTTGGAAACTGCAGGGCTCTCCAGCCCCTGCTTCCAAAACCAGAACAGGCCCGGCCACCTACCCACCCCGTGGGCGGCCTGGCCAGCCCTTCCTGGAGTGAGGTGGCAACCATCCTCCGAGGGTATATCGGAGTGACCATGGCATCAGCGCCTCCCAGAAACCCGGAGGTGCCCCCCCAGAGCTCCTAGGCCTCTTCCCTCAATTTGATTCCTAAGGGGCATCTCTTCTAGAGACCCCAAGCAACGCAAATGACTCAGCTCCCTCCCCCGCACCAAGGTCATTTCTTTCAGTCTGGGCATCCTCCTGTCTGGCCCCCTAAGGTGGGGTTTGTGGCCCCTGTTCAGTGGAGGGACTGCCTCTGCTTTCCCCCAGGGAAACCTGTGAGGAGGGAGCTGAGACCCACAGGGCACGCGGCCACACAGAGGTAACCCACACCTTCGTCATCCAAGCCAAACGTGGCGGAAAACCGAGCCCCCAAACAGACCCATTGGAGGAGTTGCCCTGCCTGGGACCAGGGCTCTGAATTCTCACCTCCTGGAAGCTACAGTGCCAGGGTAGGACGAGCCTCCAAGCCAGCCAGCTCTCTTCCTGGGAGCGTAAACTCCCAGACATCTGTGTTCCCATCAGCCCCAGGGCCACCATGAAGAGGGCTTTGTGCAGGAACAGCTCAGCTGTCCTGAGTAAGACGGACGCCCCTGGTTCTGCCCACCAGGAGGGGCAGGGGAAAGCAGGATGCTTACATGGCCCTTGGGGCTCTGTCCTCAGCACGCACACTGTGGACTGGGGAGGCTGGTGCTGGGGCCTGGCCCCCATGAAGCAGTCTAGGCCCTGTCCTCTGCCGTGGGGCAGAGAAGGGCTCCTCTGATCTGCCCAAGAGATAGGCTGTAATTTTTCTCTGCAAAAGTGACTTTGCCTAGGGAAACTTTAATGATGGCTTCCTGCACGAACCACAGGCTTTTAAAAATAGCCCAACTGAGCAAAGGCAAAATGTGGAGCCCAGGCCTCGGCTCACCCGAGCCTCAGAACCCTGGGGCCCTGGGGCCCGGCGCTGCCGCTCCGGCCACCGCCCGGGCCAGGATTTACGGTGTCCCACTGGAAAATGGAGCGAGACCAGGAATAGGCGGGAGCGCAGGGGGCTGGACTATAAAACACGGACCTTCTCAAAGGCCCGAGTCAGAATCTGGCAGGGCCAGGTTCTCAGGCGGTCTTGGCAGCTCGCCCCAGCATGGCTGGATTGGAATCTGAAAGCTTCCAGGAGCGAGTTGACGCCGAGAAAGGCTTGCATTTGAGAAGAGCGTGCTGAGCTGTGGAGGCTCCCGTGGGGCATCACCTACCTTTTGCCCTTTGGCAGCCTTTCGGATTCGGCCAGCGGCCTGCCAGCTCTGTCCTTGCGGCCTGGCAGGGCAGCTGCCTCCATCCCAGAGGGAGCTGCTATCTCCGCCCGGCAAAGGGCCGCAGACGGGACCCTGATAATCTAGGGAAGAATGAACAGATGGCCCTCCTGAGCAGGGGCTTAGGGTGGCAGCTGCCCTCTCCCCAACTACTGCCAGAGGCTCGGGCAGGCTGCCGGGCAGGGTCCAGCTGAGGGGGTGGGGAGCGCCCGTCTCCGAGCCAGCTGTTCTGTGCCAGCAGCCTGCTATTTTGAGCTCAGAGAGTCTCCCACTCGGTGCCCCGGCTCAACACACCTTTGTCCTCATCAATGTACTCCATAGTCCCTTTGCAGTGCCTACTGTGTGCCAGGCACTGTCTCAGCCCCCAGGGAGAATCCAGGTCGGAGAGGACAGCACAGGTTCAGGGTGACCCTCCCAGAGGGTGTGCCAATCTCTGCCGCCCATCCTCCGCTGAGGGGATGGATGGGGCTGGGTGTTCCTCCCCAAGCCATTCCTCTGGGGAGACTCTCCTCCCAGGAGGCAGGGTGTCTGTGGCCGGCCAGCTGTGGGTCTGCCGGTCCCCAGCAGACAGGAGGCCTGAGCAGGGACTCCCGTGGAGGCACAGGGTCCCTGACAGGAGAGAGGCCCAAGGAATCCAGGAAGACACAAACTTCCCAGCCTCCCCACACTTGCCCCCCACGCTCCTGTTCAGCTCCCCCACGGTGCCTCTCTCCCAGTGCCTGGGGAGCCCAGAAGAGGGCGTGCAATCCTACTGTGAGACCAGAGCAGGCAGCTCCCAGAGGGGCTCCACCGAGCTGTGTGGTCAACTCAGCCCTACCAGGGCTCCCGCCTGATTGTGCCGCACTGTTTTGCCCCTGCTCACTTGGCCCTTGGACCCTTAACAGGGCACATAACCATGCCCATAGCATCCTCTCGGGGAAGTTATGTGATCAGGCGATCAGATGAGTGGTCAGAGGAGGCTGAGGTGTCCCTGGAGCTGTCAGAAGGTTGGGCAGGGGAGGGGTTTAAGGGTTTGAGGTGGGAGACAGGCTGAGAGAGCAGGTCTGGGGCATAGATGGACGCATGGCATGTTCAGGAAGGAGAGGGCTTGCCTTGAGGCCTCCAGGCATTGAGGGGACACCTGGGTTTGTTCTCAGACTCCCTGACTCGGGCCCCAGGAGAGCCAGGTTCCTCATGGCCCTGCCCTCAGCCCAGGGAGTTTCTGGGACCCTGAGGACTCCAGGCCCCGGCAGCCTGTCTGCAGTTACGGGACTGGGAGGCTGGGAGAGCCAGCTCTATGCTGGGGCTTGCAAGGCCACCTGGGGCCCTGGCCAGCTTTGGCACATGCAGGGCACAGCTGTGAGGCCTGATCCCTTCTCTTCCCTTTCCTGGAAAAGCCAGGGGTTGATGCAGTACACCTTGGCCACCAACTAAGTGAGGCCAGGCCAGGGGGAGAAGGAGGCCGGACAAAGGACCTGTACCCCATCCTCAAATCGTTGTGCTTTCTTGCTTCACCCACCACCCACAGAGGAGAAGTATGTCACTGTGCAGCCTTACACCAGCCAGAGCAAGGACGAGATTGGCTTTGAGAAGGGCGTCACCGTGGAGGTGATCCGGAAGAATCTGGAGGGCTGGTGGTACATCAGGTAAGAGCCCCAGCAGAGGAGCAAGGTGCCTCTCTGCCACCCTGGCCCCCAGGCTGGCCCTGGGCAGCAGAGTGGCTGAGGGCACCAGCGGGCAGGTAAATCCTGACCGCAGCTTTGCACCCACAGCCTGGCTTGACTGCTTCAGTACCGCGAGGCTGAGCGGCCGTAACAGAGTGCTCATCGTGCACATACCCTCCCGGGACACATAGAGCGGAGCCCGAGCCACAGCCAGCGGGGCACAGGGGCCCCGGCTCGGCTTGCAGGCAGTGGTGCGATCCCTTCCCGTGCAGCCGCCAAGAGGGTCCAGCACATCTGAATTTGGTTTTCTGTGTCCGACCTTTCAGGCCGCCTGCAGTGCTGGCGTCCACGGGCCTTGCTGAGGTCCCAGCAGGCAGCCCCTGCTGCCCACAGATGCAGGCTCGGGCCCGGGCTGTTCCGCTCCGCAGGGCTGGCTTCCGTGGTTGAGAGAGCTGGGGCGGAAGTGAGGCCTGAGCACAGGCCTAGTTCAGAGGCCTCTTGCTCTGCCCTTCACTCTCCTTGGGCCTGATCACACTTCCCAGCTGAGAAACCCGTTCGGGGGTGTGAGTAGGGGAGTGGGCAGCTTCCTGACACTCCTGGAAGCAAACTAAGCCCTGTGGGTTTCGCTCACCTCTCCCCTACCAGGTCCTGCCCCCCAGGCCCCTCTGCCCTGGGGCTCCCAGGCCAGCTAGCACCCCCCACAAGGAGGGGCTTGTTTCCAGGAAGTGTTCCTGGGTCCGCTGTGATGATTTTACCCAGTTTCTCTTCTCTGCCTGTAAGCCGGATGACAGAGAGAGTCCCCGTCGTGGGCTCTGGGGACCGCCTCTCCAGCCCACCACACCTGGGAACCCCAGACCCACTGTGGGTAGGATGCGTGTTCTGAGCTGTCTCCCACCGAGGGCACAGATGGCCGAGGCGGCGGGGGCACTCACAAGACGGTTGCTCAGAACACAGCATGCCGCAAGGTGTTCAGACTGGTCTGTGCTGACGGGTAGGATGAAGGTCGTTGGCCACATGGGATTGAACCTTAGAGTGACCTGCCAGGACATAGCGCCCGTGCCCCCGGCCCTGTGCACACCAGTCAGCGGGCTGAGGTGTCCCTTTCTGTCCCGTTAGGTGGGACAGGACTGTGTGTGCCTGGGCGTGTTTGCCCAAATCCACTACCCCTAGGCTTTGATGTTCTCTAAACAATGGAAACTAGAGCCAAGCCCACAATCCAGCCACCACGAGTCTGCGTGGGAAGGCCAGTGAACATTCTGGCAGGCTGCTAACCTAAACCACTCACCCAGAGGTTTTCTACAAGGCTGCTGGGCGTTTTAGTTTTCTAAAATAACCAATAAAATCACTCTGAGTTGGTTCCATCTAGTCAGCTCTTGTCCGCATGGCCTGGCCATTCAGCCAGTGGGAGCTGCAACCGAGAAAACCCTGCTGAAAAGGTTCCACCTTAAGAAGGCTGCCAGACACCCCCTTAAATAGGCCTTTTCCCAGCATCCCAGGCTCTGTGTTGATCCTTACTTCCTGTCTTTCTTCTCCACCCACACCCACCCCCACCCCCCGCCAAACACACACACACACACACACACACACACACACACACACACACACGCGTGCGCCCTCCCTCTCTCTCCATCCTCCTTTTCCAGTTTGCTTCCCTCTGGAGTCATTCCGTGCTCCAGAGCTGGAAAGCAGATGTGAGCAGAGTTGGACCCAAACACACACAGCCTCTCCTGATTCACTTGCATCTCCCTGCCTGGAATCTAATTTTATCCATGTAACACGGAAGGAGCACATCAGGGTTTAGAATGGGAGCCCTCAGGACAGTGCACAGTCCTGACCATCACTCCTAGGAGACCTCGCGCCCCATCTCCGCACAGGTGCCCCCAGTGGCTGGCAGGTTCCTCATCTTTCTTACAAGATGAAGGGCACCAAGTTCTGGGCCAGATGCTGCCAAAAGCTAGCCGTGTGACCCTCTGCTACTTGCTTTGCTTTTCTGAGCCTTGGTTGTCGGTATATGTAAGATTAGGTATCTTTACTAGTTGCTTCCATCCAGCCCTGAAATTCTGTGCTTCTGTCTGCCAGCTCCCTGACTTCCATCCGTTTGTTCACTGATGTCTGCCTTCCAAGCCCCAAAACGGGGATAGATGGCTGAGCTTGGGTCAGCCTGCCTGCACAGTCACGTGACGTGAACATAGGAAGCCACCTCCTACCTGAACTTTCCAGCAAAGCTCAAACACGTTAGAAACTTGAACTTTCACATTTCCTTTCCTCCTACCTAATGAGCCCCCAAGAACAAGGTCAGATCAGGGAGGCAGGGGGGCCGGGGATTATCAGACATCTGGCACGGAGGAGCCATTCCAGGGAGCCAGATGTGTCCCAGGGAGCAGGCGGGGACATTGCACCCCAGACTGCAGGGCATTGGCCAGGAATTGCTGGACCAGGAAGTAAGTTCTCAGTGGGTTTGGGTAGGAGCTCAACACCATGAGGGAAAAAGGGAAAAACTTGTTTTCAGAAGTCAGCAAATCCCCTGAAATTAAGTCAGCCCTGTCATTTGCCTTTTGCTCTGTTTACGGGTTTTGGGTTTTGTTTCGTTTTGTTTCGTTTCATTTTGTTTTTGTTTTGCCATACCAAAGGCTTTAATTTTATCCAGTCGTGTGCTTTATTTAGTCGTTTCATTTATGGTTTCTGCTTTTGGAGTTCCACTTAGAAAGATTTTCTCAGCCCCCAAGATTAAGCAAATATTCACGACTTGCATTTTTAAGTTTGCTATACGGTTGTAAGGCCAGAGTCTCACTTGTTTTTCCTAACTGGATCATCAGTCATCCCCAGATCACTCACTGAATAATCCATCCTTACCCCACTGCTTTGAAACGTCACCTTTAGCGTTGGTCCGTCTGTGGACTTGTTCTGTGAACTTGATCCGTCTGCTCCTCCTGCAGTGGTGCCGATACTTCTCCCACTTGGTCACTCACTCTTTATACACGTCTTCCTAGTTGGCCTCAATACGTCTATCCTTCTGGATAAATGTTTACAGCTACTCTATCCCAGCATTTTGCAGAAGAGAAAATATTGAACTCCAGGGTAGGGACTTGTCCGAAGTACCATAGGCCAGAACTCGGGTTTCCTAACTCTCACCTATGCTGCATCTTCACCTCTCTGATCATACTTCCCTTTCTGAGTGGGCATTTAACTCTATACACCTTCTCATTTCTTATCTCTAGAATTGCCCTCTGCTGTGGTGAGCTTGTAGGCCATTGCAAAAGTCTACCTTTTAGGCAACCCCAAATCTGAGGAATCTTCTCATCTCAATGTCCCGTGTTCGCCTGACGTTGCAAACAATGAGAGCCCGCACCAAGAGGGATCAGGCAAAGAACTAGGAGACAGAGAGGAAGAAGTGGTGTTCCCGATGTCTTTCCACTGGCCCTCGTTCCAGTTCTCTCCAGAGTAGTGGCTTTGCCAAGTGTCTTACAGAGCACAGCAGAGGAAGCTCAGCTGGGCAAGGCCCGATGGAGACGGGGGCCTGGACAGGGTGCCCTCGTGATGCCATGTCCCACTCCTCCCTGCAGATACCTGGGCAAAGAGGGCTGGGCACCAGCATCCTACCTGAAGAAAGCCAAGGATGAGCTGCCAGCCCGGAAGAAGAATCTGGCAGGCCCGGTGGAGATCATCGGGAACATCATGGAGATCAGCAACCTGCTGAACAAGAAGGCGTCCGGGGACAAGGAGGCCACCCCGGCCGAAGGCGAGGGCCCAGAGGCCCCCATCACCAAGAAGGAGATCAGCCTGCCCATCCTCTGCAACGCTTCCAACGGCAGCGCCCTGGGTGTCCCCGAGAGGACCGTCTCCAAGCTGGCCCAGGGCTCCCCAGCCGTGGCCAGGATTGCCCCTCAGCGGGCCCAGATCAGTAAGAGTCTCGCTGATCCCCGGGTCCTTGCCGCACAGCTCTTTAGGGAAGGGGCGTGAGGTGCAAGGAGAGCCTCAGCGGGGGGCGGGCTGTGTGCATGATCCCCATATTATTCTGTTCCTGAGATGTAGGCTGACCCCTGACCCCAGGCTCGCTTTGCCAGCTTGTCTTATGCTAATCACAAGCATGGACAAGGCAGTTCCTTCCAACTCCTCCACCAAAGATAAATTGCATGCATATGTAAGCTGGTAGCATCATGAATGGTCACTCTGCAGATAAGCCGCCTGGGCTGTGAGATGGGTCCCTCGATGCAAGGCTGCTCTATGAGTGACAGCCGGTAGATCATCTGGCTGAGCCTTACCCCTTCTTCCCTGTCGTCTTCCTCCAGTTACCGGAAATCTAAGACACTCGGAAGGGTGACTGTACCTCCCTCCACAAGCACTTTTAAGCAGCATCCTTCGGGAATCGCCTCCTTTCGTACAGGAGAAACCCAGCTGCCGGCCCCTCCAGATCTCTAGCATCTCTGGGGCAAGGATGCCTGCGGTTGAGGGTTAAACTGTTCTGTATTATGAGACCAGCTTCTGTTTATGTCCGGCCATTCTTAAAATCTGGAGGAGAGCTGTTTTTTAGTTTAGTTCTGAACTTGGTTACATTAGCTTTATGCCTGAAACCTTCTGAGCAGTCAGTCGGGAGCTGTTTTGGGGGTACTTCCTCTTGCCTAGCACTGTGCTAGCTTCCAAGGATTTGGTAGTGAGCAAAAAACAGACATGGTCTCTTCTCCTCAATTTGGAAATCTGATAAAGCTATCTACCCTTTCCCCTGAAAAAAGCCCCTATGTCTGTACATTTTGAAATTGTGCACATTATTTTAGGGGGTTCACGGATCCCCTTGAAACACAGCTAAGGAAGCTTAAAGATCTCTCACTTCCACTGAAGAAGCCCAGCTCTCATGCCTGTGGTGACCGAGAGCATGGGTTCCTCATAAGCGTGGGAAAAGAGCGGGAACTTCCCAGCATCAGGAGATCACACCCAGGGAAGGGAGGGAAGGCACTGTGTCTGGCTGCAATTTCTGAAGCCCTGTTTCTTCTTCTAGGCTCCCCGAACCTCAGGACAAGGCCTCCACCTCGCAGAGAGTCCAGCTTGGTATGTGTGCTCAGTTTCTTCTCTCTTTCTCATTCCCTTTCCTGGGTGCCCCGTAGCAGCTCCCGGTAATTGGCTGTCTCAGTGCAGAGTCTGTTGGTCCAGGGCTTCCCCAGGGCCAGGCTGGAGCTTCCAGCTTTGTGGGGCTGGAGGCAGGGAGGGAAGCCTGGGGAACCCAGCCTTCCTGGGGCCTAGCTGGACAGTCTTTAATCGAAAACACACTGCACTCTAAAGCTAAATAAATCCATCCCAGCCACGGCACTGGCAGACATAAACATTTAGACTGGCTGGCGAGAGTGTCCAGCCGGGGCATTGCCAGGGGCGGGAAATAGGGCTGCTGTCCATGTGAGCCTGGAAGACTTTCAGCTTTGCCTTCCTTGCCCGGGAGTGCCCAGTGGATGCCAGAACCTGGGAGGGCACAGGGCAGACCAGTGAGCATCTTCTCCGGGGAGGAGGGTGGTAAATGGCAGGGACTGGTTTATGCTGAAGCTCAAAGAGGCTCAGTGCTGCTGGGGTCTGTGGCGCCAGGTGAGGTTTCCTGGCATCCAGACTGCCACGGAGGTGGATGTGCACTCAGGGTGCTGGGGCTTTGGGTGAGAGGTGGCAGACCGAGAGCCCTAGAACCAAGAACTGTCATCTGGGGCAGTGGGATGCAGTGCAAAGAATGGGGCTTCAGGCCTGCCAGGCATGGATTCATACTCCGTTTCTGACACTGAGAAACAGCGAGCCCCTGGCCAGGTTGCTTACCCTCCAGAGGCCTCAGTTTCCTTATTTATAAGAGGGGGACAGTGCCAGCCATCTCCTAGGGCTGTCGTAAGGATGAGATGAGATGGTGTATGCAGAGGGCTGGCCATCAACTTTCCACTTCCTCTGTCAGCTCTCTGTGCACTATGTGTGGACAAGGATTCTGCAGTCACATCTGGGCTTAGCCGCAAGATGTACTGTGGTCAGTGACATCCGCCCCAGGGGGGCGGACAGCGGCAGTCACTGGAAGAGTTGGCCTTCCCTAAACAGGATTTTTGAAGATTTGGCCCCTGGAGATGGGACCATCCTGGCCCTGGCCATCAGCCCCAGTGGAGTTTTCTATCTTGTTTCTCCTCCCATTTTACACAACTGAACGAGTTCTCCCCTCCCCTCATCTCTCTCAGCCCCAGCTAATTATTTTCAGGCAGCCTTGATTTTGGCAAGAATGGGGTAATTCTTTCCACACCTGCCAAAAGCAGGGCTTGCTAGGGCAGAGCTGCTCTTTCCGGCTAGGTCCGTCCGACTCCCACCTGGCCGCGGGGGTCCAGGCAGGGCCGGGACCTGGGCCACCTCTGTGCGCATGCACGGCTGTAGAGCCAGCCACCAGGGCAGGGAAAGTTGACCTGGTCCCTCAAAACCAGCCTCCCCCGCACCCTTCACTCACTCTGACCTGAGACAGCTCAGCTATGACTGGCAGGATTAGAACATGCTGAGCCTTGAAGGACGAGGCAGGGTAAGAGGAATAGGATGGCGTTTCAGGAAGAGCGTTCGGCTTCAGCTTATGTTTATAGAGCTTTTCCTGTGCCGCTGGCTGGACCAGACGTTATGTTCATTATCTCATGGCCCTGTTTTTAGTTCCATTTTACAGATGAGGAAACTGAGGCTCAGAGAGAGCAAGGGCCTTGCCCAGGGCCACGCAACTGGTGAACTGCCGAGCTGGGATTGGAGCCCACATGCGTCCACCTGCAGGCAGAGATCTTTTGAGGTCTTCCTGCTACACTGTAGCTGCTTCCCCCCTCTAGTTTCCCAAACACGTGTACCTTTTTTATAAGATTGTTTTATTTTAACTCCTTTGTTTGACACCAGGCCATACTGGGAGTGATGGGGAGGCGCCAAGGCCGTGTTGGCTGGAGTAGAGACTGGCTGAAGCTGGAATGTCCTCTCCACGAGGGCAAGGGGGTTGTCCTGTCCCTTTGGTTCACTCTTGGATGCCTGGTGCCTTGGACTAGAGTCTGGCACCCAGTAGACACACAACAAACATTTGTCAAGTGAATGAATGAGGCTCACAGCTCATGGGCTGTGGCCGTATTCTACATTTCCTTGCAGGTCAGGCTTAGTTATCGACGTGCCAGCATCTAGGAAGCATTTAGGCTGCCCAGCATGCTCTACCCAACCCCAGAGCAAAGGATCCCGAGTTTATTCCGTGCTTGCCTAACCATTTGGCATCATCACGATGACAGACCAAGGGGTTTTCTGACCAACCCCACACCTGCTTACACCCGCCCCACCTCTGCAGTCAGGTGTCACCCCGGTGGCCCTTCACCTGAGACTCAAGGACATGGCTCTCCTCTCCCAGGGGGCAGTGTGCACGGGCTTTGTTACAACAATTTCTCCGCTTTTTGACTTTCGTTTTGGGACCTAGCTGTTGAGGCTTCTGAAAACTGGATTCCAGAGATGTAAGGGTGGAAATTTACTTAGATGATCATTTTCATAGCTCAGACAAGTCTCAAGCGAATCCTAGGTATTAGAGAGCCACCCTGAGGCTCAGGTGACGGATATATCCTCAGGTCAGCTGCTCTCCGCCTGGTGTAGCCGCCACCCTCACCTCAGTTACGGTTCTGATCTGGCGAGTCTTGCTGACTTGAGTCCTTCTCTGCCTCAGGGGTTCCAGCTGCCTAAACCGCCAGAGCCCCCTTCTGTTGAGGTGGAGTACTACACCATTGCCGAATTCCAGTCGTGCATTTCTGATGGGATCAGTTTTCGAGGCGGACAGAAGGCAGAGGTGAGCCTTGGGCCATGGGGCTGAGGGTTATAATTCATGATGGTCAAATACCTCCCGTGTTTCCCATTTATGTCTTGCTGGCGACATTCCTGAGGGGCGAGCAGGAAAGGTGCAGAAACAGGACCCACAGGGATTAGAATTTGCCTAAAGCCAGTAAGTGCCACAGCCAGGACTAGAACCCACGGCTCATGTCTCCACCCAGCTCCTGTCACAGCAGCGTTTCCCAAAGCATATTATTGGAGCTTGTGATGGGGGCACTTTGAAACAAAGGGCCTCTGGGGTTGAGTTTGGAGGACAGTGAGTTAAACAAAACCCAACCAGCTTTGTTGTTTTAATTGTAGAACTTCTCAGAGCCTAGATATGGGGGTGTCACTGTGTGTCTCTAAGAGGGGACTGGAATAGGCAGTATCACCTAGATTCCTCTCCCAGGAGCTCCTGGGGGCCAGGGTTCCACAAGACCCATATTAGGAAGTGCTGCTGTTGGGAGAATGTGGTCCAGGCAGCCGGAGGAAGGAACCGAGGACCCCAGTTCTGGCCATGTCCACACCACAGGCATCTCTGACATTTGATGCAGTCACTTCTCCCCCAGGTTTTGATGATTTCTCTCTGCAAATGGGCGGTAGACCCTCTCCTGCTCCCTCCCAGCCGGTCTTCTAGCATTTATGAAACCCCACTTTGTGGCCAGCGCTGAACATGGCATTCCAGGGGCCAGAGAAGATCTGTGACTCAGATCTTTCTCTCGAGTGGCTCTGTAGTAATGGAGTTAAGTCCAGTTAATACCTGTAAAACCATCAGAAGAGTAACTGGGCAGTTTCTGCCCATTGAAGAGGTGACACCCCCAATGTGAATGTTTTAAACCACATGCCTGGAACTTAGAACTAAATTTCTAAGAGAAATCATTCTCTCAGTGGTGCTTATGCTTCCAGAAGAGCCTATGAAGCTCATAATGTAAGAGAACTGACATACGTAGGATCTACCCACGTATGCATTTTGAGTATGGAGTGGGCAGAGTGAAGGATGGAATGTAGCACCCAAGGCAGGGCGGGGGCTGCAGAGGGCTGGCCTCAGGCAGACCTTGCCTTTGGTGGTCTCTATCCTCCCTTCCTTCCTTGCCCCTCTTCCCCCAGTGCCGGTGCTTTCAAGCTTCCCTTCCCCTCCCTGGGACCTCTTCCTCCAGCAGTTGTTCCACAATTCAAAATTACAGTTGTCCCTCGGGATCCGTGGGGCATTGGTTCCATGACCCCCAGTGGACACCCAAATCCTGGGATGCTCAAGGCCCTTATATAAAATCGTAGTGCAGTTGGCCCTCCACATCCAGGGATGCAGAACCTGTGCACATGGAAGGACAACTGCCTCTTCCATTCGTATTCCCCGATCCAAACGGACCTCAGTACAGCCAGCAACCACACTCCTGGGCTTTCTCCAGTCTCAAATAGCAGTTGAGAAAGAAGCTCCTTGAACGAGTTTACACTAACAGGGAAATGACTGAGAGGCCCTAGCCTTCCCCCAGGAAGCCATTCAACTCAAAGAAATCTCCTCAGCTGGTAGGATTTCAGTGGGATTCCACATGTAGTGAAATGACCATGAGCAATGGGGAAACCAGGGAGGTCCGGCCTCAGCCTTACCTCCAGGTTCCACTCACCTGCACCCTCTTATTCTCTTCTGCCCTGAGAGACCCTTTCCAGCGTCACCGAGGGAGGGCCTAGCAGTATGGGAGTGAGAGGATGGAAGTGGTGGAATGGCAGTCTTTTGTATGTATGGGTCCGTGGTGAGCGGGGGTTTTGTAGGGACTGGGAACAGTGCATCTTCCAAGTGTAGTAGCTCAGCGGGAGGAGAAGTGAGGGTCTGGAGAGGAGGCCGGCTCGACCAGGGTGTTGGAAGGAGACCTGGAAGAGCAGGAGAGGGGGTCTTGGAGAGTGGGAGCCCCCCCCCATCCAGGAGACGATAGAGACCTGGGTTTGAATGCCAGCCCATCACTTCCTACGTTGGGTCCTGGGCCACTTACTCAGTGGCTCAGTTCACTCATCTGGGAAATGGAGATAATGTCTCCTAGAGCCAAAGTGGGAAGCTCCCACCCTGGCACATGGTAGGGCCCCAGCGATCCTCCCAGCTCACTGGCCCGTCTGCCCCTTCCCCCAGGTCATCGACAAGAACTCGGGTGGCTGGTGGTACGTGCAGATCGGTGAGAAGGAGGGCTGGGCCCCTGCGTCGTACATCGATAAGCGCAGGAAGCCCAACCTGAGCCGCCGCACGAGCACCCTGACGCGGCCCAAGGTGCCCCCACCGGCACCACCCAGCAAGCCCAAGGAGGCCGAGGAGGGCCTGGCGGGTGCTGGCGAGAGCCAGGACTCCCCGCTGAGGCTCAGGTACGAGGAGCCCGAGTATGACATCCCCGCCTTTGGCTTCGACTCAGAGCCAGAGCTGAGTGAGGAGCCCGCAGAGGACGGCGGCTCGGGGGACAGGCGGCCCGGCCAGCCCCACAGGCCCTCGCCCGCCTTCTCACTGCAGCGCGCCCGCTTCAAGGTGGGCGGAT